>NC_050573.1:51863598-52467778 GCF_011100635.1 Trichosurus vulpecula | reverse complement strand
GGGATCTGCAAAAGCAGTAGATAATATGCTTAAGGTTGTCTGCATCACAATGTTGGAAAAATGCCTTAGAGCCCTGATTCTGGGGAAGATAAGGGGAAAGCTCATCTATTGGCATCCAGGATTCTGTTGGGGAGTGGTAAAACAAATGAGGATCATGACCAGAGTGCAGGCAGTATAGCATGTAACTAACTAATATGATGGCTGCTAAGGTCTTTTCCAGCTCTAGATTTATGATCTCATTCACCCTGGTCTTCTCCATCCATTGGGCTTCATCCTTACAAGGCCCACTTGCTCATCCACCTTTTCTTTTCTTTGCCAGCTCAGTCCCTTATTCATGAAAAGCAGCATTGGTTCATTCTACTCTGGATGCCAACTAACTTCACTGAGGTGAGACCTGGGAAGGCTGTATTTTCTGAGGCTACATGCACAAAGCCAGGGCTCAGGGTAGCCAAGATACACATATAGTCTCCACAAAGTGACCTTCTCCTCCATTTTCAAATTACTCAGCTGCTTCATCCCCATCTCTCTTGTCCATAGAATCTCAGGAATGGAGATCTTTGGCTATTCTGCACTGTTCTCTACAGAACTGGTGTGGGTTTGGCAGCCTTCTTGGCATTCCTATCCACCATTATCATATCATCTCAGACATCTCCATTTCACTGCCCCAATACCCTAGTCCCTGTCAGGTCAGTCAGCACCAATCTTAGGAGATTTTATCAACAGTTCCTTTCCTAGACCAATGAAGGGTGGCTCTGCAACTAGAGTGAATCTTGTATGCACCTTCTGGCAAGATCCTTCCGGACCCTTCCTGGACAGAGAGAAGGCTTACTGGGAGCTCAGCTACCAGACCTTTGGTATCACCAGGCTGGGCCACTACAGACTGGACAAAAACAGCCTCTACCTCAATGGTGAGCTACCTTATTAAAGCAAGGCTTGGCTGCTGCGCCTTTGCCATGTTTTCTTCTGTTCTAATCCCAATACTGTGTCTTCTCTCATTCTCATTATGATTTGGCCCCCAAATACTCCAAACTTTCTTCTCATTCATACCTTGTCTATACTAAAAAAAAATCATGTCACTCTTAATCTACTTTCCCAGAGATTGTGTTCTTAGTTTTCTTAATTGTTTTCAGTCAGGGGAAGTCACCAAACTCTGACCCTTGGCATTGTTTGGTTCCATATATTTAACAATGATTTGGATGAAGGCATAGATAAAAGGAAGCAAATATATAGGTGACACAAAGTTGATAAGGGAGGGAGCTACAATGTTACAAAGAATCAGGGTCTAGTGAGGACTCAATTCACTTGACAGATGGGCTATTACACTTAACAAAATGAAATTTAGTGAAGATGAGCTAATGCTCTGTAACTAGGTTTATTTTTTTTCCAGTCAAAGTAGCAAGTTTATTGTGTTGCCAACAGAAAGCGGCAAAATTCTTAGGGAGTCTGCACAATTTAATGGGGTAAGATTTGTACTTTTTTTTAACTATAGTCAATTTATTTTTAAAATTTTTTTTAATTTTAATTTAATATATTTAGTTTTCAGCATTGATTTTCACATGAGTTTGAATTATGAATTTTCTCCCCATTTCTACCCTCCCACCCATTCCAAGATGGCGTATATTCTGGTTGTTCCGTTCCCCAGTGAGCCCTCCCTTCTGTCACCCCACTCCCCTCCCATCCCTCTTTCCCTTCTTCTCTTGTAGGGCAAGATAAATTTCTATGCCCCATTGCCTGTGTATCTTATTTCCTAGTTGCATGCAAAATTTTTTTTTGTTTTTGAACGTCTGTTTTTAAAACTTTGAGTTCCAAATTCCCTCCCCTCTTCCCTCCTCTGCCCACCCTCCCTAAGAAGGCAAGCAATTCAGCATAGGCCACATGCATATCATTATGTAAAACCCTTCCACAATATTCATGTTGTGAAAGATTAAGTATGTTCTGCTCCTTCCTAACCTATCCCCCTTTATTGAATTTTCTCCCTTGACCCTGTCCCTTTTCGAAAGTGTTTGTTTTTGATTACCTCCTCCCCCTGTCTGCCCTCCCTTCTATCAACCCCCTTTTTTATCTTCTTCCTCCTTCTTTCCTGTGGGGTAAGATATGCAATTGAGTGTGTATGTTATTCCCTCCTCAGGTCAAATCCGATGAGAGCAAGATTTACTCATTCCTCCTCACCTGCCCCCTCTTCCCTTCCTACAGAACTGCTTTTTCTTGACACTTTTGTGGGAGATAATTTACCCCATTCTATCTCTCCCTTTCTCCCTTTTTCAATATATTCCTCTTTTATCCCTTAATTTGAGGGTTTTTTTTAGATATCATCTCTTCATATTCAACTCACCCTGTGCCCTCTGTCTATATATATCTATATATCAATACACCTACGTATATACATACATAGACACACACATATGTGTATATATATATATATATATATATATGTGTGTGTGTGTGTACACATACATATATGCATATTCCTTTCAGCTACTATGATACTGAGGTCTCAAGAATCATAAACACCATCTTTCCATGTAGGAATGCAAACAAAACAGTTCAACTTTAGTAAGTCCTTTAAGATTTCTCTTTCTTGTTTACCTTTTCATGCTTCTCTTGATTCTTGTGTTTGAAAGTCAAATTTTCTATTCAGCTCTGGTCTTTTCACTGAGAAAGCTTGAAAGTCCTCTATTTTATTGAAAATCCATATTTTGCCTTGGAGCATGATACTCAGTTTTGCTGGGTAGGTGATTCTTGATTTTAATCCTAGCTCCATTGACCTCCGGAATATTGTATTCCAAGCCCTTCGATCTCTTAATGTAGAAGCTGCCAGATCTTGGATTATTTTGATTGTGTTTCCATAATACTCAAATTGTTTTTTTCTGGCTGCTTGCAATATTTTCTCCTTGATCTGGGAGCTCTGAAATTTGGCAACAATATTCCTAGGAGATTTCTTTTGGGGATCTATTTGAGGAGGCGATTGGTGGATTCTTTCAATTTCTATTTTGCCCTCTGGCTCTAGAATATCAGGGCAGTTCTCTTGATAATTTCTTGAAAGATGATATCTAGGCTCTTTTTTTGATCATGGCTTTCAGGTAGTCCAATAATTTTTAAATTATCTTCCTGGATCTATTTTCCAGGTCAGTGGTTTTTCCAATGAGATATTTCAAATTGTCTTCCATCTTTGTCATTCCTTTGGTTCTATTTCATAATATCTTGATTTCTCATAAAGTCACTAGCTTCCACTTGCTCCAATCTAATTTTTAAGGTAGTATTTTCTTCAGTGGTCTTTTGGACCTCCTTTTCTTCCTTTTCCATTTGACTACTTCTGCCTTTCAAGGCATTCTTCTCCTCATTGGCTTTTTGGAGCTCTTTTGACATTTGAGTTAGTCTATTTTTTAAGGTGTTGTTTTCTTCAGTGTATTTTTCAGTATTTTTTGGGGTCTCTTTTAGCAAGTCATTGACTTGTTTTTCATGGTTTTCTCACATCCTTCTCATTTCTCTTCCCAATTTTTCCTCTACTTCTCTAACTTGCTTTGCCAAATCCTTTTTGAGCTCTTCCATGGCCTGAGACCAGTTCATGTTTTTCTTGGAGGCTTTTGATGTAGGCTCTTTGACTTTGTTGACTTCTTCTGTCTGTATGTTTTGGTCTTCTTTGTCACCAAAGAAAGAATCCAAAGTCTGAGACTGAATCTGGGTGTGTTTTTGCTGCCTGGCCATATTCCTAGCCAACTAACTTGACCCTTGAGATTTTCAGTGGGGTATGACTGCTTGTAGAGTTTAGAGAACTATGTTCCACTCCTGGGGGGATGCGCCAGCTCTGCCACACTAGCATTCCCCTTCCCCAAGAACCCCCAACCCAGACTGGACTTAGATCTTCAGCAGGCTCTTCACTCCTGCTCTGATCCGCCACTTAATTCCTCCCACTAGGTGGGCCTGGGGCCAGAAGCAACTGCAGCTGTACTTCTGTAGCTGCCCCACCTCCGCTGCCCCGGCAGTGGCTGAACCGTGAACTCCTTCCACTCCCGCAGCTTTTTCCCACTAACCTTCTCTGTTGTCTTTGATGTTTGTGGGTTGAGAAGTCTGGTAACTGCTGCGGCTCACTGATTTAGGGCGCTAGGGCACACTCCGCCCAGCTCCTGGTCTGGTTGGTCCATGCCACTCAGGCTGGGCTCTGCTTCGCTCCCAACTCCCAGCTCCGTGTGGGATAGACCTCACCCAAAGACCATCCAGGCTGTCCTGGGCTGGAGTCCTGCTTCCCTCTGCTGTTTTGTGGGTACTGCAGTTCTAGAACTGGTTCAGAGCCATTTTTATAGGTTTTTGGAGGGACTCGGCAGGGAGCTCACACACTAGTCCCTGCTTTCCATCCACCATCTTGGCTCCACCCCCAATCCAATAAGCTTTTAATGAGTGTTAATTGTGTGTCATTCATTTTGCTGAAGACATGAAGACAAAAATCTAATAGTCTTTGAACTTAAGGGGAGCATACATGTATCCAGAAAGAAAAAAATACATAAAATATATTCACAGTAAACACAAAACCATTTCATGGAGAGATCACTTAATAGTTGGGGGCATCAAGAAAGAGCTTATATGAGAGATGGTATTTAAGGTGAACCACTGAGATGATGAGGGGTTGCAAGCAGCGGAAGGGAGGATGGAGAACATTCTAGGTAGGCGTGAACACTTATGTAAGGCCAGAAGATGGAATGTCATATATGGGTAGAACATAACAACAAGAATGTATAGTGTGTGAGAGGGAGTCACGTGTATTAAGACTATAAAGACAATTTGGAGCTAGTTAGATTGCTTATTAGCTTTCAATGTCAACTAGGGGCACTTATATTTTGTTCCACAGGCAATCCTAAAGAAGGAAGTGTGCAAATTATAGACCAGTGAAGTTCTTGAGAAAGTGAGTGACATGGTCAAACCTGTGCTTTAGGAACATTCATTTAACAATCATGTGGAAGATGGGTTGGAGTACAGAGAAACTAGAATCAGGAAGGTCAGTTTGGAGGCTATTGTGATAGCCCATGCTAGCTAGTGGTAATGAGGACTTGAATCAAGGCAGTAGCTATGAGAGCAAATGTGAGTGGTGACACAGAAATAGAATTGATGTTAATTTTCCAAATTGGAGGCAAGGGAGAAGAAGAGCTAAGGATGACTGTTGTGAACCTGGTGATGATGGTGCCATCAACTGAAATAGGTAGATTATGATGGAAGGTGGGTTGAGAAGGACATAGGAGTCCCACTTTGGACATGTTGAGTTTAAGATAAGTTTACAACATTCATATGGACATGGCCAGTAATCATCTGGTGATGTGGGACTTAAGTTCCAAAGACCCAAGACAGATTGTGCAGTTCTAGAATTTGTCTCCTCAACGATAACAACTAAATCATTGAAAATTGGTAGGGAGAGAGCATCTAGGAGAAAAGGTGTGGTCAACAGTGTATACGTTATGGAATGGTCAAAGAGAATGAGTACTAAGAAAAGGCCACTGAATTAACAATGAAGAGATTGTTGGTAAACTCAGAGAATTTCAATCAAAGGGTAGGATTAGAAGCCAGAGTGCAAGAGGTTGAGAAGTGAATGGAAGAGGAAGAAGCAAACTTTTTTTTTGAATTTTATCATTTTTATTTCATATTTTAGTTTTCAACACTGATTTCCACAAGATTTTGAGTTACAAATTTTCTCCCCATTTCTACCCTCCCCCCCATTCCAAGATGACATATATTCTGATTGCTTCATTCACCAGTCAGCCCTCCATTCTGTCACCCCACTCCTGCCCCCCATCCCTTTCCCCCTTACTTTCTTGTGGGGTAGGAGAGATTTCTATGCCCTATATATTCCATTCCCTATATATCTTTTTTCCCAGATGCATGCATAAACAACTTTGGGGGGGGCATTTGCTTTTAAAAATTTGACTTCCAAATTCTCTTCCCTCTTCCCTTCCCACCCATCCTCCCTAGGAAGGCAAGCACTTCAACATAGGTCACACATGTATCATTATGTAAAACACTTCCACAATATTCATGTTGTGAAGGGCTAAGTATATTTCCTTCCATCCTCTCCAGGCTCCCTTTATTCAGTTTTCTCCCTTGACCCTGTCCCTTTTCAATCGTGTTTGCTTTTGATTACCTCCTCCGCCTTTCTGCCCTCCCTTCTATCATCCCCCCTTTTTTATCCCCTTCCCCTTACTTTCCTGTGGAGTAAGATACCCAATGGAGTGTGTCTGTTATTGTCTCCTCAAGTCACATCTGATGAGAGCAAGATTCAGTCATTCCTCCTCACGTGCCCCCTTTTCCCTTCCAACAGAACTGCTTTTTCTTGCCACTTTTATGTGGGATATTTTGCCCCATACTATCTCTTCCTTTCTCCCTCTCTCAGTATATTCCTCTCTCAGCCCTTAATTTTATTTTATTTTTTTTTAGATACGATCCCTTCATATTCAACTTACCCTGTACCCTCTGTCTATATATATGTATATTCCCTTCAACTACCCTAGTACTGAGAAAGGTCTCATGAATTACATACATCATTTTTCCATGTAGAAATGTAAACAAAACAGTTCAACTTTAGTAAGTCCCTTATGAATTCTCTTTCTTGTTTACCTTTTTATGCTTCTCTTGATTCTTGTATTTGAAAGTCAAATTTTCTATTCAGCTCTGGTCTTTTCACTGAGAAAGCTTGAAAGTCCTCTATTTTATTGAAAATCCATATTTTGCCTTGAAGCATTATACTCAGTTTTGCTGGGTAGGTGATTCTTGGTTTTAATCCTAGCTCCACTGACCTCCGGAGTATCATATTCCAAGCCCTTCGATCCCTTAATGCAGAAGCTGCTAGATCTGGTGTTATCCTGATTGTGTTTCCACAATATTCAAATTGTTTCTTTCTGGCTGCTTGCAGTATTTTCTCCTTGACCTGGAAACTCTGGAATTTGGTCACAATATTCCAAGGAGTTTTCTTTTGGGGATCTTTTTTCAAGAGGAGATCTGTGGATTCTTTCAATTTCTATTTTACCCTCTGGTTCTAGAATATCAGGGTAGTTTTCCTTGATAATTTCTTGAAAGATGATGTCTAGGCTCTTTTTTTGATCATGGCTTTCAGGTAGTCCAATAATTTTTAAATTATCTCTCCTGGATCTATTTTCCAAGTCAGTGGTTTTTTCCAATGAGATATTTCACATCGTCTTTCATTTTTTCATTCCTTTGGTTCTGTTTTATAATACCTTGATTTCTCATAAAGTCACTAGCTTTTACTTGCTCCAATCTAATTTTTAAGGTAGTATTTTCTTCAGTGGTCTTCTGGACCTCCTTTTCCATTTGGCTAATTCTGCCTTTCAAGCATTCTTCTCCTCATTGGCTTTTTGGATCTCTTTTGACATTTGGGTTAGTCTATTCTTTAAGGTGTTATTTTCTTTAGTATTTTTTTGGGTCTCCTTACGCAAGTCATTGACTTGTTTTTCATGGTTTTCTTGCATCACTCTCATTTCTCTTCCCAATTTTTCCTCTACTTCTCTTAATTGCTTTTCCAAATCCTTTTTGAGCTCTTCCATGGCCTGAGCCCAATTCATATTTTTCTTGGAGGCTTTTGATGTAGGCTCTTTGACTTTGTTGACTTCTTCTGGGTGTATGTTTTGATCTTCTTTGTAACCAAAAAAGGAATGTGTAGTTTGAGTTTGAGTCTGAGTTCATTTTCGCTGCCTGTTCATGTTCCCAGCTAACTACTTGACCCTTGAGGTTTTTGTCAGGGTATGACTGCTTGTAGAGTAGAGAGTACTTTGTCCCAAGCTTTAGGGCCCAAGCGCTGCTGTTTACAGAGCTACTTCTACTCCACCGTCACCTCTGACTCTGTCACAATAGCGCTCCTCCTCCCCAAAGAACCTCTAACCAGGACCGCAATCCAGATCCAAGCAGGGCACAGCAAGAGAAACTCCCTCTGTGCCCACAATGTGCTCCTTGCACTCCTGCTCTGATCGGCTGCTAGATTCCTCCCACTGTGTGAGGCAGGGACTTGGGAAGCAGCTGTTGCTGGAGCTCTGAAAGCATCCTCAGGAACTTCCTGCTGCTGTCACTGCCATCACAGCACCTCCTCTGCCACTCCCAGGGATAGGGCTGGACTGCTCCAAACTCAATCCTGCAGTTTCCCACTAACCTGCTCTTTGGCGTTTGTGGTTTGAGAAGTCTGGTAACTGCCATAGCTCAATGATTCCTGGCCCTAAGGCCTGTTCCAGCCAGCTGACCCCAGGTCTGGTCTGTCATGGCATGGTTCATGCTGGGCTGCCCTCCGCTCCCAGCACCATGTGATACACCCTTCCCAGCGACCATCTAGGCTCTTCTGGGCTGGAGACCTGTTTCCCTCTGTTATTTCATGGGTTCCTCAGCTCTAGAATTTGTTCAGAGCCATTGTTTTACATTTGTTTGGAGGGATTTGGGGGAGAGCTTAAGCAGGTTCCTGCTTTCCAGCTACCATCTTGGCTCTGTCCCCTCGGAAGCCACTTTTTCTAGATTGACTGTGAAAGGGAGAAGAGATGTATAATGATAGCTTAAGGTGATGACAGGATCAAGTGAAAGTTATTTTTCCCCCTAAGGATGGAGCATATTTGTAGTAAGGAGAAGAAGAGCTGGTGCACTTGTCAAATGTTCCCATGATAATGTCACAGACAAAATGGATAAATGTTGACTAGATGGTAGCACAGTTAAGTAGATTAAAATTGGTAGAATGGCTGGACCCAAAGAATAGTCAGTAATAATTCAATGTCAACTTGGAAGGAGTTATGTAGTGGATTGTCCCAGTGATATTTCTTTGTTTCTGTGCTACTTTTTAAAAGTCAATAACTAGGGAAAATGTATAAATCATGTGCTTATTGATTGTACATCTAATCCAAAAGCTTTGAGATAGAACCAATACATTGAATGCAGATGTGGGATCCCAAAGCATAGGCTGGAATGTTGGGGTCAAATCTAATAAGGTGAAATTTAATAGGAATAATGAAACTTTCTATCTGGACTCTAAAAACAAATTTTATGAGTGCAAGATGGAGGAACTATGGCTGGACTTATCTGAAAAAAATTGGCAAGTTTAATGGACTATAAGCTCAACGTGGTTCAACAATGTTGTATGATAAAAAAGGTTAAGAAAAATCTCAGTCTACACTGAGAAAGATAAAGTATTCAACTGTCTTTAGGTGGTTAAAGGGCTGTTATGGGGAAAAGGGATTGGACTTGTTCTGCTTGGTCCCAGAGGGCATAACTAGTCATAATGAGTCAAGTTGCAAAGAAGCAAATTTAGGTTTGATGATGTCAAGAAAAATTTCCTATCTGGTGGTGGTATGCCAAACTGGGATGGTCTACTTCAGGAAGTAAAAGGTTTCTCTTCCCTGAAGAGCTTCAAATAAGTGCTAGATCACCAATCGTTAGGAACATTGTAGAGGGGATTCCTGGTCAGTCATGGGTTGGACCAGGTCATCCCTGAGGTGCTGTTAATCTTTATTTTTGGTGTGTTGAATTTATCCTGTAAGCCTGAGGACTGGGGAGAGGAGCCTGGTGACAGTCTAGGGCAACCAATATGAAGGTTTGCTTTACTCTATGTTTAGATAGGGCAGAGTAGATCAAGGTTAGGGCCTTTGTTATGTTTGTCATGTCAGAGAGCTGGCAGGTGCCCAAGAGAATTCTTTTGTCTCTTCCCTCAAAGAGCAGATCCTCCAGATGCCAAGAGACAGAAAGCTGAGTCGCCAGGTCTTCTGTTCTCAATCCAGCTTCTGAAGTGTTCTCTTGGTTTTCTTCCCATCTCCTTTGATGTTTCCTTTGATTGTCTGCCTTTGTTTTCCAGGTTATAATGAGCACAGTCCAGTCCAACCCATGACAAGTAAGTGTCTTCGTCATATAAATGTCCTTTGATTCTCAGGCCAGTTGTTATTCCTGAAATTTCTTCCCATGAGCAATTGGTCCTCAGTACTACTGAGAAAAGTGAAATCATCATGGCTTTCTTTAAAACCTGTGCCCTTGTAATTCACTTGAGTGTTATTAGAAAGGACTTCCCATATTAAAATCAGCTACCTCAATATAGAATGCCTTTCCTATCACCGTAACTCTTCAGGTAGATGGTGGTTATCCTTTTTCAGGGATATTAGGGAATTCCTGGTTTATATCCCCTCTGAGGAGGCTTCCAGTGATGAAATTCTGTGTGGAAAAGATCCCTGGTAGAGAAAAATGACATCTAGGTCCTTCTGGCCATTCATAACCAGCAACATTCCCTCACTCTCTGGAATTCCCTTTCCTGTATCCAAGGTTGCATGGTGATAATGTAATAAACTGTCCTAAAAGGAAAGCCAGAAGAATTGACATTTCACAGATGAACCTCAACTGTAAAAGTGTGCCTGGAGCAGGAATTATATGATGGGATGCTTTGAGAACTTAATTCTATTTCTGCTAGAGATGTTACTAGTAGCGAAAGTAACCTTAGCCAGTGAAGCCCCTCCTATGGTCACTCAAGCAGTTATCAAAGGAGTTTGATGACATTCACTTATTATTTTGTCAAACATTATTAATCACTTCCCATATATAGAACCCAAAGATGGTGCCCAGTCAATAATCATTTATTAATCTCCTACTATGGGCCAAATAATGTGCTAAGTGCTGGGAATACTGAAAAAAAATACCCAGTCCCTGTCCTCGAGGAGTTCGCAATCTTAACTGTGTCTCCCTGTATGTTCACCTTTTAATAATACTCTTCCTCTGAAGCTTCTGAATCAGCCACTGAATTAACCTTCACACATTCCCTGGGATCTGCAGGGCCTGGAGCCTACACAGGTAGGAATGTAGTGACTTTAGTATTCTAGAAAGTCCTCACTGGGATTTTCAAAGTTCTGGAAAGAAGGAAAAAGGAAACGAACATAGACTTTCCAAACAAGCCCTTCTTATTCTAAGAAGTAGGGGCAGGACAAGATGGGAGGTGTGACTTGGTATGCTCTCTAAGTCTTCCTGTCATAAAGACCTGACAAGATGTAAACATCTGGTAATTTGCCAGAGAAATCACTGCAGGGACTTGGCATAACTCTTTGCATTCCACTCAAAAGATGAGAAAATTAAAGCCCCCTCCAAAAGCTCCCCTTGTCTGACCAGCATTAGCGTTTCCCCACTTCCTGACACCTCTTGCGATAATTCAACTTGATCTTATTCTTTTCTAGAATATGGGTCCCCACTTGGTAATCTCCACCATTAGATTGTGAGCTCTTTGAAAGCAGGGACAATCTTTTGTCTCTTTTTGTATCTCTAGCACTTAGCACAGTGTCTTGTATATAGTAAGTGCTTCATAAATGTTTTTTGAGTGATCAATCAATCTTGACCAAGCCAAGCAGAGCCCTTTTCCCATCTGATGGTCTTCTCTTGATTCTATAGTTTTACCAGTTGTGGTTTTACTAATGGTTTCCTTTCATCCTGATTTATTCTCAGCTCCTGTGTCAACAACTTTGGATCCAGTAACATTTTCAAGTCCGTTACCGTTCTTTACCAGCACAGGTATGAGCTGCTAGCATCTCTGAATCCTTCCCTGGAGTTTCTTAATGGGCTTTGTCATGAGATTATTACTTGAGGAAAAGCTGAATAAAGCAGAATTGGGGAAGTGGGAAATCTTTCCTCCCAGGGACATCAGTGGAACCAGGGTAATGAGTTTTCCTTCCAGAAAGGAATAGAACAGCCATTGGGTGGCCCTCGGCATGCTAGCAGATGTGGCTAATGCTCACACATAGATGTTTCTCTCCCTCTCTTATTTCAGTTAGTGGCACTACTGGCCTGGAATCTTTCAGTCTAAATTTCACCATCACTAACTTACTCTACAGAGAAGACATGGGGAGCCCAGGTTCAGACACATTCAACTCTACAGAGAAGGCCCTTCAGCACTTGGTTAGTCTTCCCCACTACCTACTCCATCCCCCAACTGCACGGCTGCCTTCCTCATTCTTTGGCTGGGACCCATCTTCTCTTACCCTCAACTTCATTTGACTCTTTACTTCCTTTGCCAGATTGGTCTCTTGTTCAGGAGTACTAGCATTGGCCCTTTTTACTCTGGATGCAAGGTGACTTTTTTGAGGTAAGAACTGAAACATTTGCCACACACACTTGGGGAATCAACCTCCACTGGAGTACAGATAAAAAGGCACCTTGTTCACACACTTGCCTTCAGTCTCACTTTGTCTACTTTCAAATTCCCAAACAACTTTATTCCAGTGCCTCTCATCCCTGAATTCTCAGGAAAAATGATTTCATTCATAAATAATGATTTAGAACAAGCAGTCTAATGTCAAGAATGTTCTCTTCAATTGGGGTCCTCTGGCTTCTCAGTACTCTTACCTACACTGGTAGGTAGGTAATAGCTCATCAACTATCCCAGGGTCATTATCAGCTTTTTGTAGGTCACTTCAGGCATATGTTGAACTATCCTATCTCTATGCCCAGAATCCCATCAGAGTTCTCAGCGCTAATTTTATGGGTGTCCATGTCACCCTCCATATTTTTTTACCTAGACCTATGAAGAATGGATTTGCAACTGGAGTGGATTCCATGTGTATGCATCGCCTTGTCCCGGCCAACCCCATCCTGGACAGAGAGAAGATATACTGGGAGCTGAGTAGGGAGACATATGGCATCACCATTCTGGGCCCCTACAGCCTGGATAAAGACAGTCTTTACCTTGATGGTAAGCTACCTATCTGAGCCAAAATCTTGTCCACTGTCTGATCCAGTCTTCTGATATGACCTTAGTGTCATTGTCTCTTCACATTTCAAAGCATTATTCTTTTATCCTGACCCTAACCCCACTCCTACACAGAATATTTTATTCCAATTCCTCCTTTGTCCAGACACCTGCAAAAGATAGAAACTACTTATACCTGATTACCTAGACTGCCCAATATTTGGGGCTGAGTTGTCATCTATTGTTGCCACAGATATTTGTTCTTCATTCTATTTTTTTGGTGTTGCAAACCCAGCCTTTTAATTACTTGGTTGGAGACTTAGATGGCAACAAGTAGAAGTATGGATAACATGAAGTTAGGAAGGATAGGTAACTAAGAAGTGGGATGGAATCAGAAGCTGAAAAAGTTTCAACACATCGAAATGATGGTTGAGTTCCAATAAGGGGAAATTTAATAAGAATCAATTTTCTTATTGGGGAGGGGGAGGAAGTGCATTTGAAGGAGGAGGACCTGGGTTCAAATCCTAGCTTTGCTATTTCTCACAGTCTGACTGTTGACTAGCTAACTAACCTCTATGGGACACAGCTCTGTCTTCTGTAGAAGAAAAGTATTGGCCAAGACATGGTCTCTGCCAGTGCTAAATTTGTGATTCTGTGGTCCTAAGATCTGTGTTTAGGTGTTTTTTAAATCAAACATAAGTATATAGGTTTGGGGACACAGGATTATATAGGATTTTATTTGAAACTCATCTTGGAGACTTTCTTGATAATAAACTCAATAGGAGCCATCCAAGTGACATGGCAGATGAAAAAATCAACAACAAAGCAACACTCATGTGTTAATATGTCAATGCATCATCCTTGGGTATGGGAATTCCCTCCCATGAAGCAGATTGCAACCTATCTACAACCTACCAACTTAGGGTGTTGACTGTGCCTGAGAGATTAAGTGATTTGCCAGAATCACACAGTTCATTCACTGTTAAGGGGTGGGTTCCAAGTTCAGACCTTCTGGACTCTGAATTCCCAGTTCAAACCACTCTGACATCCTATCTCTGGTCATAAATGATTAGCCTATGACAATAGAAGATTAGCAGCCTGAAAGGAGGGAGGTGATGGTCCCCATTTCCTCTGCCTTGACAAGCTAAAGCAAGTCCATTTTGAGGAGCCCCAGTATGGAGAGGCAACTGAAAACTATGGGGTAGAGGCGGAGAGGCAGGCAATAGATAGTGTCCTGAACCTAGAGACAAGAAAACTTGAGTACAAATCCTGCTTCACTAACTCACTGGCTGTGTGACTGGGGCAAGTCACTTAAGTTAACTTCTCTGATCTTCAGTTTCCTCATTTGTAAAATGGGGATAATAAGAGGAGCACCATTGGTCTGTTGTGAGGATAAAATAAGATACCATGTCTAAAGTGCTTTGAAAGGCTTAAAGCGCCATCCATACAAATGCTGGTGATGACGATGGTGACAGCCAGAAGGACCTGTTTGTGTTTAGCTTGGAGACATCATGATCACATTTTTCAATTATCCAGAAGACTGTCATGAGGAAGAGGGTTTGGATTCTGCTGGACACCCCAGAAGGCAGAATTAGGCGCAATGACTGATTCCTTAGGCCAGAGGGAAGAAAGGGCAGACTGCTACAAGTCTACATTTGCTCCCACAGGAAATCACTTAAAGCTAAAAGAATCTTTGGTCTGTCTACCTTCCTGGCTTGGTGTCAGACAAAAGAGTTAGGCAGCTGATGGGCGGATTCTCTGTCTCCCTTGGTTGCCCAGTGGTGATAAACCAAGTCCTTATTTCATCTGGGCCTCTAAGCTGCTCTCCTCCTTGAGTGTCCATTCTTTGTTTTCTAGGTTACAATGAACACAGAGTGGTCAGACTTACTGCCGGTAAGTATTTTACCATCCAACTCCACCCTCAGCCATCTATGAGTCCTAAGCTTTATTCCCCTTCTGACCCCAGAGGTGGGCCCCCAGTGTGACAATCTCAACCAGACATGGGTCTGTGCTAAGGGTTATGGCCCCAAAGCCCTTTCAGGTATCATCAGTAAGGAATCTCAAGCACAGAATGGGATGCCTTGGGAGGAAGGTAGTGCATTTCCCATCACTCTTCAGAGGGAGGCTGGAAGTGCTCAAGGTCCCAAGTAGTAAGTGGCAAAGATGGAATTTGAACCCAGATCCTCTGTCCCTAAATCTAGCATCCTTTCTAACACATGACAAAATAGTGGAAAAAAGAACTCTAGGTCCCTGGAGCCCTTCATGATCTAGAGCCTTAGCTTCAGTCCTCCCAATTCATCTTTCCCAATTTAAATGGTAATGACTCTCCTAGCTGTCCCCACTAGCAGGTCAGAGGGATCAGCAGGACACAGCTGATCTTAAGCTCTGAGGCAGAGAATGGAGACGGGTAGGGATGAACTCACATGGTGGTTCCTTGGGGCACCCTGATTTCAATTTACCTGCTTAATGGAGTCACCAGCAGAAACCCTCTGCAGGCATGCTGAGGAGAGGTCCTGAAGTTCAACCTAGCTGCAACTGGATGGGTACATTCTGTCAGCCTCTCATTGAACAAGCTTCTCCTCAATGGAGCTCTCCGGGCTGGGTGTAATGACCCTTAACTTCAGTGAGCTCTCTCCCTGGAGGCAGCTGTGGCCTCTATCCATCTCTAACACATACCTGTGGTGTGGTAGAGGATATTCCTACTCAGATACAGGTTGGATTCACTGGCTTTTGAGGTGTCTTACAGCATTTAATCTATTATTCATGATTCTGTGCTTTTCATTTTTCTAGCTCCTAGACCAACCAACCACCCCATCAGTGTCTGCACTCCCAGTGAGACCTGTAGGGACTGGAAGTTGGACAGATAGGGGATGCAGCTACTTCTATCTCCTGTAGACCAAGCAGTCCAGGAAGAGGCTTGATGTTTTCAAGAGGGAACAATCTTGGACCTTCCATATCTCTATCCTAAAATATAATTACCTCCCAAACAGAGAAAGGAGACCTTGGGGTGTGGGAGCTGGTGTGCCACTACAAATCACACATCACAAAGATCAGGGATAAGGGAGAATAAATGTATCATTTCGTGGATATAGGGAACTCCCAGATGAGGAAAGTGTCTCTACCAATGCAAGTTAGCTCATTCTCTGCAACTTACAGTCTTAGAGAGTTACCTAGAGCAAGAAGAGGTTAAGTGATTTACTCAGAACATTATATGTCAGAGACAGGACTTGAACCTGGCTCTTCCTTGCTCCGAGGCCAGTGATAAATAAACTAAGCCTCTGTGAAGACCAGAGAAGATTGAATTGCCTAACTCTTCCTTTCAGAATTAACCAGAACAATCTCCATGGAAATTGGAAACAAGATACTTTTGAGTATCTCCCTCAAAAGGAAGTTCTAAGGCATCCCAGGCCTGCTGGGCTTTGCCAACAAAATCAACCAATAAATCAATAAGTATTTATTAAGAACCTGCTATGACAGAGGTTCCCAAACGTATTTGGCCTACTGTCCCTTTAGAAAAAAAATACTCAGTGCCCCCTTGAAATCTACTTTTTCTAACCCTTTAACATTTTTTTGAAATTTGGATCATTTAAAAAGATTATTTTTTAAATGATGCATCTTAAATGTAATAATTTATTGTAAATTTGTGGTTTTTTCCTCTATTGATGCAATAATATGTCATGTAACCCATATATTATTGTATTGTAAACGAGTCATTAAACACACATATTCCTGCTGATTCATACTGGACTTCCTGACAGTCCATGACTCAGTAGCCTGCCAACACTTGCTTGTTAAGATCTGTCAGTAGACTTGACCACTGATTGGTATAACTTGAATTTTGTGTGTTTATTTGGAAGATAATGTAATCAATATGACTTTAACTCTGTTCTGCAACAGATTCTTCCACCACCTCTTTATTTTTATTTAATGTCCTCCAATTGCACCCAAGGCTACTACTGCCCACTAGGATTGGTCCAGCACTACCCAGGGGTGGTATTGCCCACCTTCGGAACCTCTGTTTGGGATTGACAGTGTACTGGGTCCTGGGCATAAAAATACCATGATTGAAATGATACCTACTTGAAAGGAGTTTACAACTGAATGGGAGAGCTTACAGTCTACCCAGCCTCTTCTCAGTCCATGTATCATCCTGTGGTAACTGAATCCCAGTCTCCATAGATGAAGATTGAGGGTACCCATAAGAAGACTCAGAATCCAAGCCAAGAAGATTCCTTCTCCCCTATCTCATGTTGAAGATAAAGATACATGACATTGCCGGTGGTTTTCATTTATAATAATCTTTTTCTCAGATTCTACAGTGACCACATTCATTCCAGCAACATCCCTGACTCTGTCACCATTCTCCAACTCCACAGGTAAAAAAACATCAGTACCTATGGTTATTTCCTTGGACAATACTAGATGTGAAATTAGGAGGTGGGAGGTACAAATGGAAACATTTAAAACTGGGAGATGTCCCATAAAATTGCCATCAGTGGTAGTCAGGTGCTGAGTTTCTTTCCCAGGAAGGAGTAGGATAGAAGCAGCTGGTTGTTTTCAGGTTTCCTGACCAATGTGCCCTAGTTTCAGGTCTAAGGGCATCACTCCTTCTCTTTCTATAGCCAATGGTGACAGCCTGGAGGCCTTCACCTTGAACTTAACCATCACTAACCAGCTCTACACAGCAGAGATGGAGCATCCAGGTTCCAGTACATTCAATTCTATCGATAGAATTCTGCAGCATCTGGTGAGATGACCCCACCACCTGCCTCATTTCCTGCCTGTGCCATTGTATTCTGCATACCTTTGATTCCAGCTACTGCCTAGCCAAGAACTGATTCAGCTTCTTCTTCCTTTTCCAGCTTGGCCCCTTATTCCGGAACAGCGTCATTGGCTCCTCCTACTCTGGATGCAAGCTGATGTCCCTGAGGTGAGAACCAGGAAAATTGAGAGCTGAGCAATTTATTGAGAATTCTGGCCTTCAGTATCAGAGATTTTATAATGGGGTGTTTCTGAACTGAGGCTCATGGGATACAAGTATAATAGCAGAGCTCTCCACATACTGTCCTTCTACTATAGCTTCTCCATGTTTACATTTCCAAACTGTTTTGTCTCCATTCATCTGGTCCATGAGTTCTCAGGAAAATAACTTCCCTTGTAAGTCATACTTTAGGACAAATGCTTATATATCAAGATGTTCTTCCTCAGTGGGAATTTTTGGTTGTTCAACAATATTATCCCAGAAGGTAAGTAATATTCATCAGACATCCAGGAGGGTCTCCGTCAGTTTTATCATGCCATGTCATAAGCAGCCCTCTCATATCACTTTCATCGTCCTTCTATCTGAATGCTTCCTTAGGCTAATCTCTTAGCACCAGTCATTAAAACTTCTATCAATATTTCCTTTCCCAGACCTATGAAAGATGGATTAGCAACTGGAGTGGATGTTTTGTGCACCTATCGGAAAGACCCTAACAGCCCTGTCCTGGACAGAGAAAGGGTTTACTGGGACCTGAGTAACCAGACATATGGCATCTCCATGCTGGGCCCCTACTCCCTTGAGAAGGACAGTCTCTATGTCAATGGTAAGCAGCTTCACAGAGGCCACTGCACCTGCCCCACTTTCTCTTCTGGTACAATCTCAGTATTAGACTCTTTCCTGTATTTCTTATTTTCATTCAATCCCTGACCTACCCTAAAACCATTTCTTCTCCATCCCTTGTTGAAATACTTGCCCAAGATGAACTCTTCCCATAGTACTTAGCTGGAAAATGGTTCCTAGTGGGTCCTGGTTTGTTGTCACTTGTGACAGCCTCACAGTCCTGGTCAGTACTTCAATTTTACACATAAATTGGCATTATTATCTTTTGTTTTACATGACCTACATTTCTCAATAAATCCAGAGAGCCATTTCTTACCACAAAAACTGGGGTGGGGGTAGGGAGGAACAATTTAGCTAACCTAACCAAAATAACAAAAAGTCTGGCATTATACATAGTGTTACATATCCATAGCCTTCCACTTCTGTAAATAAGTTAGTGAAAGTGTCTTTTCATATGTGTTCTTTGGGTCCAAACTTTGTCACTACAATTTTGCAGCATTAAGCTTCAATTGTTTTGTTATGTTCAATAGTTTTAGCATTGACTTTAATGGCGACATAGTTTTTTTTTGGTGTCCAGACTTGCATTTTCATTAGTATAGAGGAACTCCTAATGTGTAAAAAACTCTTTCCGGTGCAGATGAGCAACTCATCTGTAACCTAAAGTGTTATAGAATTGGCTGAAGCATTCTGAGGTTGATACTCATGGTCATACAGCTAATGAATGTCAGAGTTCTGGACTTGAGCTCAGCTCTTCCTGACTCCATGTCTGAACCATTATCCACTAGACCATACTGTCTCTCATAGCCTGAGACATAGTGTCAAAAGTATAATGAATGAAGCTGTAAAGGATAGTTAGCTAATGTATTAGACAGAATAAGTGTCCAAAAAAACCTCAGTACATCAAAATGATTGATACTAGCAAGGTAAAATTTATTAAAGATAAAGATAAAATTCTACAGTTGAGTGTAACAAATCTAACCGCATGAATCCAAGATGTAATGGACATGGCCAGACTAATACATCATGCAAAGAAGACCTGGGGATTTTAGTGGACCACAAGGTCAGTTGGAGAAAGTCCTAAAACCATGTGAGATATTAGATTTCATGGAGATATATCATAACCAGAAGGAGGAATGTGAGAGTTCTGCTGCCCCCTAACCTAACCAGCCCTCATCTGGTGTGCTGTGTCCAGTTCGAAGGGTACGTTTTAGAAGGAGCATTGACAAGATGAAGCATGCCCCCAAGACGATGAATAAGATAAGGAGGGAACTTGATACCATGTAATAGGAAAATTGAGAAAAATAGATTTTTCTAAGTATCAAGGAAGAATTTTCTAAAAAGCAAATAATAATGATTGTTACTACCTTTATGTAGCACTTTCAACTTGTAAAATTCCTTACAAATATTATCTCATTGGATCCTCAAAACAACTCTGGGAGGCAGGCGATGTTATTATTCTCCTTTTAGAGATGAGGAAGTTGATGTTCCAGGTTGTGTCCATGGATTTGGGGGGGGGGAGGCTGAGAGAGAGAGAAGGGGCTCCACAGTAGGCTCTCTTTGTTCTTAGTGTGCTGACGACTTCCTATAAAGCCATAAGACTGAGGCGGAGAGAATAGGGACAAACCAGGATGACCAATAAGAGTGTTTGCTCTCTGTTGTGTTTCCAAAGACCAGGGCATAGCAAGAGTGTTGTCCTTTGAGTACCTAGGCTCAAGTACCTGCGGGCTCCACCCTGAATTCCCTTTACCACCACATCCCCAAGCTACAAGTTTCCTTTTACTACCCCCAGGGTTGGATCTCATGTCAAAGAGTTGGGGGAACATAAGGAAATTCTCTTCTTTTCCCCTTCAAGCCAGCACATCTTCCAGGTGCCAGGAGGTCTCAAATCGAGTCATCTGGACTCAGTTGTTCTCCCCATCCTCAGCTTCTCAGATGATGTCTCTTTCTCCTCTGTCTGGGTGGTGTGCTCCTTCCCTTCATTATCCATTTTTTGGTTTTCTAGGTTATAATGAACACATACCAGTCCAGTACTCTACCAGTAAGTATTTAAGCATTAAGATTCCCTTTGAGTTCTGGATTATATTGGAATCTGAAGTCTGGTTCCCCTGGATAAGGGCCCTGTTATGCCCGTATGAAATAGTTGTGACTTTTCCAATAGTACTTGACCCTATAGCTCACTTAGGCACCACAAGGAAGCTATTCCTGTACTGGAGTGGAAAGCAATGTTAAGGGGTTAGTAATCTTATTTCAATCCAATGTACAACATCATTCACTTAGTTCAGGGGAAAAGGCCAGCACCCTGAACTTCACAGCAAATAAAAATACAAAGATACATTAGAAACAGACCAAATCACAATTAATAGTTACCAAGAAAACCAAGTCCAGACATTCCGGGCAAGCTGTAGGGCTTTTAACTACAGCTGTCCGGAGTCTCCACATCAGCATGCCACCAAGAATGAGAGCCCTGAGCAAATATCTCTGTTTTCTATTCTTATGCCATTTCAAACGTCATCAAACATCATCTGAGTTACCAGAACTTAGGCTGCTATGATTGGCTCTGGAGTTAGCACCTCCCCTTAGGACCCTGGAAGCTTCACACCCACATAGGCTTAGCACTTAGTAGGGGTTTGGGCCTGGGGCTTAGCACCTAGTAAGACGCAGTGAAATACGCTGAATTAATCAAAGGAAACAGAAGGCAAACTCTTCAAGGATCCCCGCTACATGTAGAAGTACTGACTTCCTCATCACTTGGAGATCTTCAGATGGATGCTCTGTGATCACTTGTCAAGAATGTTGTAGTGGGTTTCTGTGGCATAGGTGCCCTCTGAGGGCTCTTTAACTCCAAATCCTGTGATTTTGGAAGGGAAAAGCCTGAGACCCAGAATCATGTCCTCCTACTCCAGAATTCCAACTTCCTCTCACTTAGGTTAGAGAATGCTTATTAGTCAAGCTGGCTAAATAGGGAGGTTGAGAAGACAAGCAGGTTACAAATGTATGGAAGAGAATATTGAGAGCATGTCTCACATCGTGGGTTGCCATGAAGTCCTGAATTCTCCCTTCCTCCTCTCAACATACGTATAAAAGATTCATTGAATAATACACTTTACCTGATGATCGAGTGACAGGATCCTATTTTAGGGCAGCCATCACAGAAATTTGATTACATCCATTCAATAATCTATTGAGTAAATGTTTATTAGGCAGCACCTAGGTGCAGGGCCCTGAACTCATTCACATGTGGCCTCAAACACCATTCCCTTTCATTATGCTTTCCTGTGTCCTACCATGGTTTCTCATGGCATTCCTTTCTGCAGCTGTAGGGTCAGGGACTGCTTCCTCATCTGCAGCCTCTCTGGGGCCCACAATGCCTGGAGGCTCTACAGATAGGAATGGAGTGATTTCAGTGCCCGGGACAGCTACCATGGGGCCATAACTAGTTATTTGGGAAAAGCCTGTATGTACTACCTAAAAGAGGAGAAAGTCTCGAGTCTTTCAAAACTTCATTCTAAGAAACAGTCATTTGCCAGGGGAATGTGGTTTGAGTGTGTCACCTTGGGTCTCATGTCCCCCTGGCCAGACAAGATTTTAATTTTTGGCAATTTAACGACCAGAAAAATCTCTGTGGGAGGCCAGGAATGAGTCCACTTGTCCCACCTAAAAGCTGAAAACAGAGAAGGACCGGGATATCTTATATAGGAAGGTCTTAAGTTGAGAAGCTTCCCCAATAGAGGTGCACTATCAGATTGCTGTTCTCTCCTACTGTGACTGAAAACTCCCACCTCATAGCTCAGTCCCTATCTGGAGACTGTAACATTTCAAGCCAAGATAATTGAGCCATTTTACCCTTTGAAGTTCATAGTCCATTCCCCTCATAATGGCACCCATCTAGTGATGTTTTTGATGGTTTTCCCCAATAACTTTTCAGCTCCTGCATCGACTGCATTCACTTCAGAAACATCTCTGGTTCCTTCACTGATTTCCATCACCACAGGTACCAATTATCTGCATTTATTATTCATTCATAGGAAAGTCTGAATTGGGAATGAAATTTGAAAACTGGAGATGCAGACCAAGGGGAACTCAGGACAGGATGGCATGGGAGATGTTCCCTCATGGGGACACGACTGAAACTGGGATGTTGAGTTTTCCTTTTAGAAAGAAAGAGCACCACAAAAACTGGGGGACTCTGGGTGTGCCGATGCACCCAAGCTTCAGACATGGAGGATTCTCTTTTTCTTCTACTGCAGCCACTGGTCACAGCTTAGAAGCTTTCACACTGAACTTCACCATCACCAACCTATTCTACACAGCAGACATGGGAAACACTGGGTCCAATAAATTCAACACCATAGAGAAAATCCTGCAGCACCTGGTGAGATGAGATCAACCACATGTACCCTACTTTTTTATTCTCTACCTACATGATTTTCTTCTGCATATCTTAGACTCTAGGCCATGCCTAAACTGAAGCTTACTTTCCTCATGAAGGATCTATAAAGTTTGAGGGATAACAGTTAGCATTTATTTATATAGCACTTTAAAGTTTTCAAGGCACTGTACATAAGTCATGTCATTTGATCCTTACAACAGCCCTAAGAGGTAAGTGCTATTGTCACTTGTATTTTACAGATGAGGTAGTTGAAGCAGACAGATGGTAAATGGCTTGGCCAGGGTCAGACAGCTAAAAAGTCTCTGAGGCTGTATTTAAATTCAGGTCTTCCTGACTTCAGGTTTTATTCTCTCTCCACAAGCACACCTAGCTGCTACAGTCTTAATAGAGTGCTGGACTTTGAGTTGGTAAGAACCAAGTTCAAATGCCACCTTAGATAATTACAAGATGTGTGACCTTGAGCAGATCACTGGGCTTCTCTCAGATAGCACCTATTTCATAGGGTTGTTGTGAGGAACAAATGAGATAACATGTGCAGTGCTTTTTAAACTTTAAAATACTAGAGACACGTTGCCTTTAATTATTATTCCCCTCTCCTTCCTTTACCAGCTTGAGCCCCTGTTCAGGAATAGCAGCATTGGCTCCCTCTATTCTGGTTGCAGAGTGATATCTTTGAGGTGAGATCCCAGAATCTGCGTGTCCTTTTGATGAGGGCGTACACTCTCAGCTCCCAATGACAGTCAGGGTTAAAGTTGAACAAATAACAAAGGCAGTTCCTCCCCATCCTTCTTCCATGTTAAAATTCTCCAAATTTCTTTATCTCTACCACTACTTTTTGGGTTCTTGGAAAAGTGATTCCCCTTATAAGTCATGATTTAGAAAAAAATTATCTAATGTCAGGTTCTCTTTAATGAAGATCTGTGGTTGCTCAACAGTCCTACTCACACAAAATCTTCCCAGCGTCACTTTGATCTTTTCCCATGGTGGCCCAAGTATCTCAATTTCATTGTCCCCATACCTGTGACACCTGCTAGATGTCTCTGTAGCCATCTCAGGGGTCTCCATCAACATTTCCTTTCTTAGCTCTAGGAAAGAACAGTCAGCTACAGGAGTGGATGCTGTTTGCCTCCATTGGAAAGAACACAGCACCCCCTTTCTGGACAGAGAAAGGGTTTATTGGGAGCTGAGCAGACTGACAAATGGTATCACCAGGCTTGGCCCCTACACCTTGGATAAAAATTGTCTCTACCTCAATGGTGAGCAGCCTGTATCTTCCCCAGCCCATCTTTGTACAAGCCTAGTACTAACATTTTCTCCTGTTGTTCTCAATTTATTCAGGTCTTCACCTCCCCTTGCACCTTTTCTTCTTATACTTCCTTTGTTCAGCCTACTGCATAAGACAGACCCTATTCATAGCTTTTCCCCTAAGGTGCCATTCCTTCTTGGTTGATATTACCTAGTGGCAGCTATGGAGCTTATCATAAATGTGATTTTCCTTCTCAGTTACTCCTTAGAGTAAGATCTCTAATATAAACAGGGTTCTATTTTGTGGGATTATTAGCTATTTCAACAATGCTACCCACACAATCAGTACATCACTGGCACGCAATCATCAACCATTTTCAGAAAAACTCAGGCAAATCAATTTCACCTTCTCTGAATTTGGAGTTCTCCCCCATCAGGCTCTTTTGTATCCAATCTACTCTCAGGGACCCTGGGGGTAAGCCAGGACAGAAAGTCAGAAAATTTACTCCCTTGGATTCCAAAGACGAGGCAAGACCAAGGATGGATTGATTTGAACACTTAATTCTATATGTTCCCATTGTTTTCGTCAAAATTACAAATATCTTTATTTTCTCTACTCATGATGTCAGAGACCCCAAGTATAAATAAAAGAATTTTTATCTCCCCTTCCCCAAGGAGCAGATCCCTTAGAAGCATGGAGTAAGCAAATTGTCCTCTGTATGCCTGTGCTTCTCACATTGAGTTACTAGGGAGCTCTCTTCCTCTTCTTCCAGAGTCTTGTGATCCCCATTACTTATCTGTCTTTTGGTTTCTAGGTTATAATGAGTATGATGCAGCCCTGTCTACTACCAGTAAGTGTTTTGGCATCTAAGTCCCCTTTGGGACCTTAGCCTTGTTCTCCCTATGACACTGGAAGTTGAGATTTGATTTAACAATATGAAACATTTGTGGCTTTGCTAGTGCCCTTCCATTAAAGCTCATTCAGGTATCTTGAGTGGAGAAAAGTCCTAAAGGTGCAAAGGGATATATCAAAGAGATGATGAGTTACCATCCCTGGAGGTCTTGAGCACAGACTTCATGGCTGCTAGTCAAGGACACTGCAGAGGGAATTTCCCAACCAGGTGGCCTCCTTTTCAGTTTGGAGATTCTGTGAGGAGAAGGTACCTCCCTCTCCTCCCAGAGGAGGAAAGGCACCCAGGCAAGAAAGACATCCAAGATTGTTCCACCCTTTCCTAACCTGGAGCTATGGCTTTGCTCAATGAGATTCCCCAGTTTCTCTGTCAGTGTTTGACTCGTGGTGATTTGCCAAGCTGTTCCCACAAGGACACTGGGGGATGGGGAGGGGATTCATAAGTCCTTAGGTGAACCTCCACTCTGTGAAAAAGTGGTGAGAGGAAGACTCATTGGGTTATATCTTGTACAGCCTTGATTTCTACGTACTAGTCCCTCAGTTAGACACCAGTGAAGTAAAAAATGTCCCATTTACTCATTTATTGAATAAATATTAAAGCTCCTCCCTCATTCCCCTAAAGGGAGGCTGGGGGAGTGCTGTGGTGCTGCTCTGATGACCGCAGTCTTGATGAGCTCTCCATCAGGGAGGAACCAGTCTTTGACCATCTGTAATTACACTTCTTTCTGCAGTTTCTGGTTTAGATAGTGCATCAACATTTGCAACTCCCCATGGCTCCACAGGGAGGGGAACCTCCACAGGTAGGAACATGATATCATCAGTACCTTGTTGAGTGATCACTATGAACCCCGCCACCCCAAACTCCAACATCGCTTCCCTGGCACAAGCTGGGGAGAGAAAATACTTTCCAAAAGAGAAAAAAACCACCAGGACTTTTAAAATTTCCAATTGTTCACAGAAATATTCACCTGTCAAGCCAGGGACTAGGGAAGCTAGGGCCATGTGACTTGTCATGTTACCTTGTAGTCCTGTGTCACAGGGACCAGGCAAAATTTTATTCTCTGTCAGTGAATTCAGTTCAACCCAACAAGCATTATTCATCATCTACTGTGTGCCAGGCACTGTTCTTGGCACCCAGGATTCAAAGCGAAAGAAAGAAAGAATTCTTTCTCTCCATCAACTTGTTCTCTTTTTAAGACATCTGCAAACAGATTAAATATGTATGAAATATATACAGAATGAAAACAAAGTTATTTCAATGGAAAGAAGTAGAGAGAGAAGAAACAACTAGGGAAATTAGGGCTGTGGTTTGAAAGAGGCTAAGGACTCCGTGAGGTAGAAGTAAAGAGTTGAGAGAATGCTTGGTCAGAACAATATCTTCAGGAGCTTGTCATGAGACCTTGTATCCCTTTCTAAAGGTGAAGAAAGTAGCAGCCCAAAACATCTCAGGCAGGAAGCCCCAGACCTGAAAAACTTTAGTAACAAGAAACCTTCACCTCAGGTCCTGCTCCCTCCTGCGGTGGTTGACTCTCACCTTCCACTTCTCCGGGTTGAGTTCTCACCCAGTGGCACTGCCTTCCACCCTATTGTCACAGACCCTGCCTATGCCAATCATACTCTGGTCTTGGCAATGGTTTTCGTTCATCATGGTTTCTTTTTTCCATCAGTTCCTGTGCAGACCTCACATGCTCCATCGGCCTCTCTGGCTTCACCATTACTTTCCAGCACCACAGGTAGAGAGCACCTACATCTCTTATTCATTTCCTGGAGTGTCTTGTTGTCTTTAGAGAAGAAATTAGGGGTTGGGAAGTCAGGAAAAGGGGAATTAGGGAAGGGGAAAGGTCCCCTAACAAAGGGCATCAGTGGGACTAGGGGGCTGAATTTTCATCCCAGGAAGGAATACAGAATCCACAGGATATCCCCAGTTATACTCAGTGATGTTCTGTGGGCTTCAATACGAAATTTCTCTCCCTCTTCTATTATAGCTGGTGGCCAGAGCCTGGAGTCCTTCAAACTGAACTTTACCATCACTAACCTTGTCTACACAGAAGAGATGGGATACCCTGGATCGAGCAAATTCAACAGAACAGAGAGAATTCTGCAGCAGCTGGTGAGCAACCCCAACTCCTGTCCCAAATCCCACCTGTACAGCTGCCTTCCCTTGGCTCCTTACCTGCCTAGACCTGAACACACTGACCTCCTCCTTTCTTTGCCAGCTCAATCCCTTGTTCAAGAGAAGCAGCATTGGGAAATTCTACGCTGGGTGCAAAGTGGTTTCCCTGAGGTGAGACTCCAGAGACTGTAGAATGGGAATTGGAGTGTGTCCCTTGACCCCTCGGGGGCACATAAAAGTCCCTGGGCTCTTCACAGAGGTCTCTTCTTCACATTCAAGTGTCATGAGCTCTACTTTCAAATTCCCAGGTTGCTTTATCCCTGTATATTTTTTGCACAGTTTATCAGAAATGTGATTTCCTTTCTCAATTACTCCTTAGAACAAGATCTCTAGTATAAATAGGTTTCTATTTTGTGAGATTATTAGCTACTCAACATTCATATCCATCCGTTGTCACACAATCATCAAGCATTTTAAGAGAAATGCAGGCAAATCAGTTTCACCCTCCATGCACTGTGTGATCCCCCCCATCAGGCTCTCCAGGATCCAACCTAGTACTATATCTCTTATTAATGTGTCTTTTCCTAGACCAAAGAAAGATGGCTTAGCAACAGCAGTGGATGTAGTGTGCACTCACTGGAGAGACCCTACTACATCAATTCTTGACAGAGAAAAAGTCTATTGGGAAATGAGCAACCAGACACGTGGCATCAGCAGGTTGGGCCCCTACACCCTGGATAAAAACAGTCTCTATCTCAATGGTGAGTAATCAATCAATAAACAGTAATCATTAAGCAACTTCTAGGTGCCAGATGCAGTGCTAGGCCCTTGGGATACAAACACAAAGAAGGAAATAATTCCTACTTAGAAGAATCTTACATTCCAGTTAGAGAGAGAACAGGGACATACATAGACATACAGCATAAATATAGAGTTAATAAATGCTAATATATAGAAAATAGTTTGGGAGGGAAGGCTCTAGCAGTGGGGGGCAGGAAAGACCTCATGCAGAAGATGGTGCTTGAGCTGGGTCTTAAGTGAAAGGAGGGACTCTAAAGTAGAGGCAAGGAGAGAATATATTCCAGGCTTGGAGGATGTCCAGAGCAATGTTATGAAGATGGGAGATGGAATGTCATGTGAGGAGAAGAAAGAAGCTAGCTTGTCTGGATTGGAGGCTGTAGGAGGGGTGGAAAAAGAGGTTGGAGCCAAATTAGAAAGAGCTCTAAAAGCTAAACAGAGTTTATACTTAGTCCTAGAGAATAAAATAGGCAATGGGGAGTATTGCTGGAGTTGATTGAGTAGTGGAGTTGCATGATCAGATCTGGGTTTAAATAAATTTACCTTTAGCAGTAGAGAATACAATGGACTTTATTGGGGAAAGACTCAAGGAAGTGAGACAAATTAGGAGGCTTTTGCAATAATCTAAGGGAGAAGGATTGAACTATGGTAGTAGTTGTGTGACTAGAAAGAGGATCTTAGTTGAAAGTCATGAAAGGAGAAAAAGTAAGCATTGGCAACTGATTGGATATGTAGGCAAGGAAAATCGAGGAGTTCTGGGCATTGCAGAAGTTACAAACCTGGAGAGTGGAAGAATGGTGGTTCCTTTGATGGAAATAGAGAAATTTGAAAGGGCATCACTTTGGGATCAATGCTCATTTTCTACCTTGTTTCCTGTCGTAATCCCAGAATTAGCATTTTCTCCTGTCCTTCCAGTCAGTTCCAGACCCTGATCACCCATATGCCTTCCTTCTTGTTCATCCCTTGTTGATCCCACTGCACAAGACCTAGTCTACCCACAACTACTTCACAAGGACCCTGTCCCTCTTAGGCTGTAGTTTGCTGTCACCTAGTGATCACCACAAAATTCTTTCCTTGGTCCTGTGCTGTGTGTTTAGCAATGATTTAGATAGAGATGTTGTTCGGTCATTTCAAATTTTAGACATGTCTGATTATTCATGGCCCCATTTGAGGTTTTCTTGGCAAAGATCCTAGAGGGGTTTGCCATTTCCTTCTCCACCTCATTTTATAGATGAGCAACTAAGGCAAACATGGTTAAGTGACTCGACCAGGGTCCCACAGCAAGTAAGTGTCTGAGGCTGGATTTGAACTCAGAAAGATGAGTCTTCCTGACTTCAGGCCTGGCACTCGATGCACTGTGCCACCTTGCTACCTAGATGGAGATATAAATGGCAGCATATGATGAGATGACAGCAGCAGATATATTGGACAGAATCAAGATCTAGAAATAAACCAGCACACAGAAGTGATGGCCCAAGACCAACAACATGAAATATTAGAGCTGTTCCAAAGAGAAGGGGCAGGATGGGAACAACCCTTTATTAAGCACCTACTATGTCCCAGGCACTGTGCTAAACAATTTACAAATATCATCTCATTTTATCCTCACAACAACCCTGTGAGGTTGGTTGTTACCTTTTGTTTTACAGTTGAAAAAACTGAGGCAGACATGGGTTAAGTGACTTGTCCAGGGTGAAATAACTAATACATATCTGAGGACAGATTTGAACTCATGTCTTCCAGAATCTAGGGCCCAGTGCTCTATCCAGTGAGTTTTCCAGCTGCAGATTACTCCAGGAAGTGTTTTTTTCCAGGACTCTGCCTTGATTAGTCAAAAAAATTGGGCAGCTTTAGCTTGAAAAATGCTTTAAAGCCTCCCTAAGGCATCACGTTAACTGCCACGATAACTGTAAGAACTTGATTTTTTCTGCCTGACCCCAAAGGACAAAAATAGGAGTAACAGACAAAGTTGCAAAGAGACAAAGCTAGGTGAAGTGTAGTAGATAACATTGATTCTTTTTCTGTCTCCATTCATATTTATAGAAATGCTTTCCATCATGCTTCTTCCAGCTGGTTCCTGCACTGACTTATGAATTTGTCATTCTTAATATATACTGACACTTTACATCATCTGCCTGTTGCTTTTGAACAAGATCTACCTTTTCAAAATCATGTTCCCATCATGGGTCCCATCTCATTAAATCTCAGTGATATTTATAAAGTCAAATTGGCCTCCTTGCATTTAAGTAAGCTCACTCAGCTTGTTCATTTGTGTATAGACAACTGAGGCCACAGGTTCTTTTCTAACGTTTTTGACTCCTCTGAGTTTCTGTGTATTGATACTGCTATTTCTTCTTCCAAAATTGTGGCTACTCTTTACACTATCTATTTTAACATGTACAGGCAAGGGGGGGGTGGTGATAGAAGGGAAGGCAGATTGGGGGAAGCGGTAACCAGAATGCACGTCCTCTTGGGGTGGAGGGAGGGGAGAGACGGGGAGAAAATTTGAAGTAAAAATATCGTGGAAATGAATATTGAACACTAAAAAATTAGTTAATTATTTTTTAAAAAAGAAATGAAGGCTGAAGACCAATTACAAAACAAAACCAACACTCACAACAGCAGAAATCAAAACAACCGGGCCAGGAACCCTTTGAAATCCAGTTTGCTAAATTTGTTGCTCTGGTCTATATCAGTAAGGTAATAATAGCAATGTAGATGACAATTGTCAAAATGCCAATGTAGTTCTGCATTGCAAAGTATAGGAGAGTCGCCACATAGAAGGTAGAAAAAGTAAACCATTTATACAGACACCAGAGAACCATATCCCATAAGCCATTTACCCAATCTATCAGAGCAGTAAAACATTCACTACATAATATCACAACATGGAGCCTCGCCATCCCAAAACCTCTCTGACCCCCTGCTGGAGTCTTCCCAAAAACAAACTCACAGTGCAGCTAAATCAGTCTGTTCCTCTCTATCACGATGGCCCTTAGCATCCATTAGCAGCTATAACTGCTCTCTCTCTCTCTCTCTCTCTCTCTCTCTCTCTCTCTCTCTCTCAGCATTTCCTGTGACATAACTTCCTTTTCCTGTCAGGAAGCTCCTCCCACCACATGTGACTTAGGCTTCCTGTGATGTAGGCAAGCTACATGGACTATTAATGGATGGGAAAGATCTTTAAATCTAACTTGCTACTACATGGTCCCAGGGCCATACTTTGGGAGAAAGCTATAATTCTAACTGGCAAAATAAGCATATCATACATGACCTTGACCCTTGACTGTAAATTTGAAGGTTGCAATGGAAATTTTTCTTTGGAAGTTTGAGAGAAGAGCTTTTCTTTTGGAGAGGATGATAGATTTAAAAATTTATAGTATATAAGTATATAGTATATAAGAAGGGATGTGTACATCTATGGAAAACTCCAAAATAACTTCAGCGTTAACAAGTTTATTAAAATGACAGTTGCGGCCAAAGAACAAAAACCATGTGTGTGCCATATTCTCCCTTTTTCAGTTTAAGGCTCTTTTGGGGGCATCTAGGTGCCACAATGAATAAAGAGCCGGGCCTGGAGTCAGGAAGACTTTAGTTCAAATATGGCCTCAGACACGTAGAGATATTAACTCCCATATTTTAAGTCATTATCCTGTAATCTAAAACCTACTGTAGAAGATCATCTTAACCAGCTACTCACTTCTCAGACGTTCCTTACTTTGGTCACTATTCTGTATTGTATACCTAACCTATTCCATGAATCAATCACTCTATTTCTTAGCCACTAAGAGACTGCTTTGATGATTTCCCCTTTGTAAAACAGTTTGAGATCTGGTACTGCCTCAGCCTTCACTTTTGAGCAGAAATAGCTGTCAATTAGCCACAACAAAAAGGTGAACATCATACATTCTGTGCAGGTCACTGTAAAATGCTCCCCGTTCTCCATCGTTGCTAGACTGCTCCTGTATACTTGTTGAGATTGCTGCCTGGAGGGTTATTGCTCCAGCTACTGATTGGACTAGAGGTTTCTGAGACCCTTTGCACTTTAGAGAGTTTAAGAGGGGAAACTATGAAGGATTCTGGATCTAGCTCATCTTAGCTTTGTTCTTGGTGTGCTCCAGCCTATAAGCCAGAACACTAGGGAGGGGAGTGTGGAGACTTCTAGGACAAACACTGAAAGGGTTTGCCTTCCTGTTTCTCAGAGGCAAAGGGAAAGCAAAAATGGGTTGATTCAGATACCTCATCTCTTATTTTCTGCACCCTGTACAAGAGAATTCTCTTTAAGTGCACAGCACTCTCCCTACAGGCACTCAGGCAGAACAAAATGATTCCTTACTCCAATTGTCCTGCTGAGCCCCATGGGTGATCTCTTCCTTTTCTGAATAAGATATAAGCTCCTTGAGTTCAGAAACTTTTACATTTTGTCATTGTGTCCTCAGTACCTAGTCCAGTGCAGTGCATGGTAGGTATTTGTTGAATTGAAGTGAATTTTATTTTTTTATCCTTTGTTTCCATGTTTCATTGTTCTTCTTTCGGTTTCCAGGTTACAACGAACGAAACCTGCCCCAACCAGGTACGAGTAAGTGTTTTTATCAACCAAATCCCCTTTGAATCCTGGACCATCTGTGAAACCTTAGCCATATTCACCTCTTGACATCTGGGCTTTAGCCCCAGGGAGATAGTGTGTGCAGTAGCAGCTTTTGCTTTTAAAAATCCCTACAACCCACTCACATGTCATGAGAAATGTGTCCCCAAAGAAGAGCAGGCTGCCTCAGAGGGTAGTCTATTGCTCATTACTGGATCTTATTAAAGAGGCAAGATGACTTTTTTCTGGGAGATACTTTAGAGGATATCCCTGGGTTAGATGCCCTCTGCGAACTCTTCCAGGGCTAAGATTCTACGAGGAAGAAAACCCATACCTGTGGATTTTGTGGACACTTCCCAATATTAGGTGCATGGACATTGGTTTCCTGATTCCTCTGTCAGAGGTTGGATGGTGATTACTTTTCAAACTTACCCCAGAGAGGTCAGGGATAGGGGTCAGATAAACTTCATCTCTGTGGGAAAGAGCAGTATGTGGTGGAAAATCACCTCACGTGATACCTAGTATTCCTGAGTTCCATTTCCCTTATGAGTTAAATGACTGAGATTCTACCTCAGCTGATGATCTTCAGCTACAAAATGAGCACGCACACACACACACACACGCACACGCCCACACACACACACACACACATGCACACACACATACACACACATGCGCACACACACATACACACACACACACACCATTGTTTGTTCAGTCTCCCATTAAGCAAGTATTTTTTTAGCATCATCTATTTGTGACATCGTGTGCCATTGCCCAAATGACCTGTTTCACTCTATAACCACGGTATTAATCTATAGCTAATGACATTTCTTTCTGCAGCTCCTGGCCTAACCACCATACCACCACCCGCAATCCCTCTGGGACCCACAGGACCTGGACACTGGACAGGTAAGAAAGTAGAAGCTTCAGTACCCTGGAGAGTACTCATCTAGTCCCATGCTTATGCCAAGGAAGAATGTGCTATCTAAACGAGAGACCAACCCTAGGTCTTTCCAAACCTCCATCATTCATCTGCAAAGCCAGAGTAGGGAAATATGACTAGGAGTGTTTAACTGGAGTCCCAGAGCACAAAGGCCAGAAAAGATTTAACTTTGAGGCTGTTGATCTTATACCTCAGGAGAACAATCATGTGGGGACTTGCTGTCATGTGTCTCACTCAAAAGGCAAGGAAAAAGAAAGTCAGTGGTACCCTGTGGACAAGGCCCTGGCCAGACAAATTTTGGCAATGAAGGCCAGGGATAGAAGCACCCTCTCATGGTCCCTGAACCTTCCAAACCTCAGACAGGGTCATTTTCTCTCTCTGTTCTTGCAGCCAGTGACCCCAGATTGCAAACTTTTACCCTGAACTTCACCATCACAAATCTACCCTACACTACAGATATGGGACACCCAGGCTCTATCAATTTTAACAACACCGAAGGGGCCCTCCAGCGACTGGTGAGATTTTGCATTTCCCAGTCCATGCCTTCATTTCTTAGCCATCCCTTATTTGTCTGAGCAACTTCTCTAATCTCTAGATTAATCTGATCTCTATTTATCTTCCTTTGTCAGCTGAGCCCTTTGTTCAGAAATAGCAGCATTGGCTTGCACTATACTGGATGTGGACTTATCTCTCTGAGGTAAGGCCCTACAGGCTGATAGTTGGGAATTTGGGAAGAGTCTCCCCTAGGTGCCCCAGGATATGCCTTGGTCTCATACTAGACTTCCAGTTAAAGTTACTTCCCTCCATGCTTCAACTTGGGCTCCAATACCCTGACTGTCTAATTCCCAAAGTGCTTTAATCTCCATCCCCTGGTCCAGGATTTTCAGTCACTATGTAGAACAAGTTCCCTCTTCCCAAGATGGTTTCTCTCCACCAGGTACCTGTGGCAGTTCAACACACATGCCCTTATAACCAGTGAGAGTTTGCCAGTCATCTTAATTAGTGTTACTTATTCCAAGTCTCCTCAGGCACATCATCCAATCTTCTCTAGTTTTGTGACACAGTATCCCCTGGGAAACATACGATCCTGCACTGCAACTTCCCTCTCCCCAAAAGGTGGTATTCCTTTCAGCTTTTGCAGCACCAGCATCAGCACTGTGTCACATTCAATTGTCTCTTCACAGACCTGAGAAGGACGGATCAGCAACTAGAGTGAATGCGATATGTGTCCAGCAGAGAGGCCCCACCAGCCCAGTCTTTGACAGAGAGAGGGTTTACCAGGAATTGAGCAACCAAACTCAGGGCTTCACCAAGCTGGGACCTTATACATTGGAGAAAGACAGCCTCTGCCTCAGTGGTGAGCAATCACTCTTATTACATGACAAAGTTTAGGTAATTTTCACTCAGAGTAAGGTTTTTGTCACTGTCACTTTGGGGTTTTCTTCCCTTCCTCCAAATCCCCCTTTCTCTGTGACCCCCTGTTATAAACTAGTGGCAGGACTATTGCTTCAGGAGGGGCTAGGACTAGATGACTAGATTCTATGATACTCTCAACTGGACCATGAGTCAGCAACTGCTGTTCCTCTCTATTGAAGCAAATCCAATCTCTGATTAAGTGACACCCTCAGGCATATCTTCATTTCCCCTCCCCCGGCCCATAGCCACAGTGAAATGTTCAAATCCAAATTAATCTAAATTTGGTTTAATTTTTAAAAAAAATACATCTTTGCTGTGCAGATATTTGGGGATGACGACTTTTCTTAAGCAAAAGTGTCATCAGTTCTCAAAGGCAAGAGAAATCGATGCTCCCAGCTTGGCTGTGGCTGCTGCTTCCTTAGACTTGTATCTCCCTTCCCCCCAACGAACAAAAACACCTCCCCTCCCACGTGCAATACTCACTTTCTTGGAATCTACTGAAGGATATTTGCTGGTAAAATGGGGAGGCAGGTAAGTTATGGTCAATATGAAGAACTCAGAGACATGTGGGAAGATGTCTAAAAGAGATGTGGAGTGAAGTAAGCTGAACACAGTGTCTGTAGCAATGTAATTGGAAAGAATAAAAAACCCAAAAGTCATCTCTATAAAATTCATAGTGACCAAGTGTTGGCCCAGAGAAGAGTTGAGATGGGGGAATGCAAGTGGGCAATGTTGAATGTGCTGTCACATGAGGTCACAAGGTCAGTTGGTTTTGCTAAACTGATTAAAAAATTGTATTACAAAGGAGACTCTCAGGTTAGGGGAGGGGAAATCTATATTTGGAAATGAATATAATACAAAAGCAAAAAGACATCAAGAAAACTTGAACAAAGTTTTAAACCAAAACAATAAAAATAAAGAGTGGGCTGGAAGGGCAGGTTCCCTCCCATCCCCAGCCCTTCATCCGATGTTGATTTCCAACAAGGTTGGCTTAGTATTCATTCTTCAATCCCAGGTCTCCATTGTAGTTTTGTGAGGTCCCTATCCTATCTCTGGCCACAGATTCCTGAAGAAAGCATGCTGAAAGGGAGAGGACTAGATTTGGACTTAGTGGACCCAAATTCAAATCCTCACCAGTGGCACAATATGGGAAAGTACCCCCATTGGCCTCAGTTTCTTCACCTAAAAGATGAGGTTTGACTAAAGCCCATTCCTGCTCTGACTCTGATGATCCTATCAACTGTTTCTCCCTCAACTCCAACTCTAGGCTATTCATCTCAGAGTACCCCTGGACAAGGAGAATACCAGCTTGATTTCAGGATCATCAACCACAACCTTACCAACCCTGACCCCACATCCCCAGAGTACCAAGCACTGCAGAGAGACATCCAGAACAAGGTAGGTTGCTGTGGCCACCCCCACTCACCCAAGTTTCTTATTGGCTATTCTTTGGCTCTCATCACTTATGGATACCTTAAATGGAAAGAAACAGAAGGGAATAGGGCATATATTAGTTCAGAGATAGGACATAAATTCGTGTGAACAGTATCCTTATGTACAGATTTGCTCATATTTCTTCTCTGCTTAAAACTCTCTAGTGCTTTCCTATTGAATAAAGTCCAAGTGTTCTTGCATGGCGTTCAAGGCCTTTCAAAATACTCTAACACCACTCAACTTTTTCAGTTTTCCTCTTATTCACCTCCAGTCACTCTACACTCCAGCCAAACTGGACTGTCCCCTGACCTACCCAAACACCCTAACATCACATGTTCTCTCTCTCCTCTGTGCTTTTGTTTATTCTGTTCCCTAGATCTACTATGTCCTTATTCCCTTTCTTCACATGCTGAATTCCTCCCAGCCTTTAAGCTCTCCCTCAAACAATACATCCTCCCAGAGGCTTCCTCTGATGCTCCTCCCCTGGAAGAAGAGCCCCAGTTCAAAACCAACATTGCCTTGGGTCTTTACATAGCACCTCTTCTATCATGTAATAGAGTATTAAGTATCCTCAGTGTCTGTCTGATTCTCTTACTAGACTCTGAGCACCAGGAAGTTTTTGTCTTATCCAAACTTTGTACTTTGTATTTTTCCTAGTCTAAGTATAGCTCTCGGTAAGCTATAGATAGTGAGTATTTGTTGAATGTCTGTCCTAGTTGGTCATTATAAAAGAAGGTCTGTGGCTGAGAAAATGATATCCAATGTCCCTACTTCCATTACCTAGAAGAATGTCTTTCCATGCCTTACCCAAGACTTTTGAGAGGCCATCACAAGCCTGGAACTCTTTAGCTGGGGCCTCAGCTCCATTGCTGTTGATCTTTCCTTTATGCCTAAGAGCATTTTCTATGCTGCACTTGGCAGTAATCACAGCTGAGCTATCATTAGGAAATCCAGGAACCAAAGGGGAGATGCATGGTGGAGAGCTTTTCAGTGAAAGTCAATGAAGACTGAAACAGAAAGATCATCACAGTACGCTACAGACTACTGGAGCAGAAAGAGAAAACAGATGAAGAGATTTAGAAGAGAATAGATTATGTGCCTGGTACAGAGGCATAATATAACATAGGGGCTTCAATCATACAAACATCCACAGGGGCTTTTCTGTATGCCAAGCATAAATACTAATAATTTCTTTATTTGCCTTAATGGGCTTTTATCCCTCAAAAGGTAGAAGAATCTTTGAGAGGAACCTACTATTCTGTGTATTATTCTCACCAAGAAGGAAGAATTAGATGCTAGAGTGGAAATGATGGCAACCTTGGGGGGGAGGGGGAGGTAATCATTTGATTGTTGGATTTGTGCTTGTTGAGAGAAGAACTAGTAATAGTCTGACAAGCACCCTATCTTGAGACCAGTGGATTTCAAAAGGTTCAGGGGAAGGAAATGTGGAATCTCATGGCTTAAACATGTATGGCAGGAAGCGGCAAGTTCTCAAGAATAAAATTCTGAACAAACAATTACGATGATGAAGAAAATAGAAAGAACGATGTGGATACACAGGGAACTCATCAACCAACTAGAATTTTTCAAATGCATTACAAAAGACATATAGGGAAGACAGAAACAAGAATAGGTAATGGAGGTTGAATACAAAAATTTAAAAAAAAAACAAGCCATGGTCTGATAATATACGAAGTGTTAAAAGTCCTAAGTCTCTACATGTATCGAGACTGACAAGGAAGGCTAAGAGCAAGAATAAGGAATTGGTAGATTTTTTTGAGAAAATTGGAGGCTCAAAGAAGGGATAAGACCACTGTTTGTAGTGGATGGGACAAATATAACAGATGAGAGAGTGACAGCATAGCACCTCAACTTTGTTTTTTTTTTCCTTTTTTCACTGCCAAGGGGAATAATCTTTGGTCTGGATAGGACAGAACAAAATGTCTAAAAAGGAATTGGTAGCCAATATAAGTAGGTGGATAGAGAGAGAAAGTGCCTAATTGCCCTTCCTATCATCGGAAAACTGTATCTTAGGATACCAAAAAACCCAGATCTAATTGATGAACAATGTTGGTGATCATTGAAAGATTGTGACGAAAAACAAGAAAAGTATCATGAAGAATGGGAGCTCTACCATAGTATTGAAGAAAAGAAAGATCCCCACTATTTTTAAAAGAAGAGAATGGACTCTGAAAACTATAGGCTACTGAACCTGACTTTAATTTCTGGCAAAATGTTTGAACACACTATTAAAGGGATTGTTAGCCACAGTTTAGAAAAGGAAGCAGTGATCACAGAGACCTAGTATGGCTTCATCAAGAAGAGATCATGCCAAACTAACTTTATTTCCTTCTTTGATACGGTTATTAACCTGGAAGATCAGAGGAGGGCTATATATATCTGTAGATATTAGAAAAACATTTGATGAAGTTCCCCATGCTCTCCTTTGGGCAAGATGGAAAGATGTCTGGATGATCACGTTTTGTTGTTCAGTCATTTTTAAATCATGTGCTGCTTTTCACTGACCCCGTTTGGGGCTTTCTTGGCAAAGATACTGGAGTGGTTTGCCATTTTCCTCTGTATCTCTTTTTACAGATGAAAAAATTGAGCCAAACAGGGTTAAGTGACTTGCCTAGGGTTGCACAACTAGTAGGCAGGATTTGAACTCAAGTCTTCCTAACTCCAGCCTCAGTAGTCTATCCACCGTCCATAGCTGGCCATAGATGATTATATAGGTAGCTAGATTCAAAAGTAACCAGGCCCAAAGAGGGTTAATGTTTCAGCCTCAACTCGGAAGCAGACCTCCAGTGGAATTTCCACGAATCTGTGCTTGGCTCTGTGCTATTTAACATTTTCATTAGCTCCTTAAAGTCATAGAGAGCATTCCTCATCAAATTTGCAAAATGTACAAAGCTAGAAGGGGGGTAGACAACCCATTGGATGACAAAGTAAAATGGGCTGAAGTGATTAAGATAAAATTTAAGGGATATAAATATAAAGTCATGCATTCATTTTTTAAAATCAATTTGAAAAAAAAGTAGAAGTAGTCTATCTAAAAATAGCTTGGAATTTCATTTGGATTACAAATTCCTCATGCAGGAACAATGGGAATGCCTGAAAAAGTAAATATGATTTAGGCTGAAATAAGAGCTGCATCACATCCAAAGATTAAAGAGATGATAAATCTGCTGGGCTTCACCCTGCTTAGACCACTTTGGGAGTATTGTGTTCAGTGCTAGGCACTACATTTTAGGAAGCTGGCAAACTGAGGAATATCCAGAGGAAGGTGACTGGGAGGTGATGGGCAAGGAGGTCATGTCATATCATGATTGGTTGAAGAACAAGTAATCTACCCTGGATAAGAGAAGCCTGGTGGTGGAGAAGGCAGGAAGCTCTCAGTGGAAAGAGGATTAGATTCGTTCTGCCTACCCCCATGGGTAGGGTGAGGAGTAATTCATGGATCTAAGGAAAAGCTTTGTGGCAATTAGATGCAAAGTGATTGCCTTGTGTCATTGTGGGTTCCCTCCCTCTCACCAAAGATCTTCAAGCGAAGGCTGTTTGGAATGTTGGAAAGAGGATTGTTGCTCATATTGAATTTGGTCTAGAGGACCTCTAAGATCTTTCCCATTCATGAGATACTGTGATCTTTCCTCACTGAGCATTAGTTAGAGGTTTCACATACACAGATGTTTGCCCCAGTCATGAAGAATAGGCTTCAAGCTGTGCCCTAGCCGTCTTTTACACTGCCATAGACAAAAAAAGGTAGAAGATCTTTCACTTATAACTTGTTTGACCTTGAGACAATCACTTCAACTTCGAGGCCTCAGTTGCCTTATCTGTATATTTAGAGGGTTGAACTAGATGGACTCTGAGGTCATCTGAGCTATGATCAATGGTCTTTCCTGAGTCCTCCAGGTTTGGAAGCATCTCCCCATCCCCTTTCACTCCCTGCATCCTCTAGCAGCATCAGCAGCCTTAAGGGCAGAGAACCTAGTGACCTCTTAGCACAAGGAAGGCTTAGAGGCCAGACTTGTCCAGGATCTGGAGGAAATCTTGGCTGTGTCTTGTTTATGAAGCAAGTCTCACTCAGAGAGTCCTCAGACCCGCACTCATTGTCCAGCCACTTCCCAACCTGAAAAGCCTTCAGTCTCTCTCCAAAAGTCTTGTTTTCTTCTGCCTCTCCTGAGTCCAACCAAGTAAGAACTTTTCCTGAGCCTCCTGGTCCCAAGGAAGCAGGTCTCTTTTTTCTCTTTCCTCCACCTGTGTCTCAGTCCAGGGGACTCACCCATCCATGTCCTCCATAAAATGTGGCATCCCGCACCACACAAAATACTCCAGAGGAGGAAGGCAGAAGAATGGAAAGAAAACTGACTTGGGAGTCAGAGTTTATATCTCACTTTTGATGCTTACTACCTAGGTGACTTTGGGCACTTTGTAGTTCTGGGCCTCAGTTCTGCAAAATGAAAGAGATAAACTAGATGATCTCTGAGGTCTCTTTCAACTCTAGACCTATGTTCCTGTGAGACAGGATCTGAACAAACCACCTCCCTTGGAGTGTGTGTTCTGCCTGTCTTACTGGAAGGGCTCTGGTGCTCTTAAGACCCTGGACCACTGACATTCCCCTTTAACACAAGGCTTTGACCACTAACACATAATGCTTCCAGGTCTAGACTTCCCATTAATGCCTTCCTTCTAGCTCTGGTACTCTTATTCTCTCCCCATCCCCTCTGGTTACATATAAAGCTCAGACATTTCTACCATCCATACCCTTGGCCCACTTCAGTAAGATCCCTATCAACTCATGCTTCCCCCCAATTTACTCTGATCACTATCTCCCTTCCTTTGACCATTCATTCATTCATTCAACCCATCCAACTCATCCATCCATCCATCCATCCATCCATCCATCTATCTGTCATTCTGTCGTTCCATGCATATTTCTATCTATCTATCTACCTACCTACCTACCTATCTGTCTGTCTATTTATCTGCCCATGCATCCACCACACTAACAAATATTTATTAAGTGTATACTGTATGGGGCTATGAGTAAGACAGAAAGACCAATGGCACACAGACCTTGCTCTCAAGGTCTTTTCATTCTAAGTGCAGAGAAAGACATACCACAACCAACTATTTGATGAGAGTGAAATAAATGCAAATGAGTAAACTAAGTGACACAGTGGATAAAACATGGGACCTGAAGTTAGAAAGACCTGGATTAAATTCTGCCTTAGAGACTTACTAGCTGTGTGACCCTGCACAAGTCACTTGACCTCCCTCAGCATTAGTTTTCTCATTTGTCAAGTGGGGATAATAATAGCAGCTACCTCACAAGGGAGTTATCAATATGACCTTCAAAGGGCTATGGGAATATTAGTTATGATAAGAGAAGCCTGGAGAAAGTGCCGTCCGAAATTTTAAGAGGGAGGATCACTTTTATTTGGGGCAGGGAGGAAAGGCCTGGGAAAGATTCTTGGAGGAAACTGACCCCTAAGCAAAACCACTGCTAGCAATTTTTGTGTCTGAGGCTAATAGGGGCAAATTGTGGGGGAGGGGAGTTGGGGGTGGGAAACGAGGGGTGGAGCCGCCGGGGGGAGGAAGCACTTTCTGGCACAATGCTAGTACACATGTGTGCGTGTGCACTTACACCTTTGTGGTGGATGAGACCAGGCAAAGGAGGAGGGGCCCAGGGTACTCTCACTTGCACCATCTAAATTCCCTAGGTGTAGGGAGTGGGAGATATAGCTGAAGTGGAAACTGCCACTAGGGGGCAGGATCAACCACTGAGGCCATGGAGGAGGGAAAGTGCTGAACAAGGCTAGTGGTACCCTGGGCCAAAGCTCTACTGGCCCCTTCCTAGTTATGTCTCTAGACCACAATCGGGTCTCCAGGGAAGAGAGTGATTTTGACAGGAAGAAAACATTTCAAACGTGGAGTAAGTATGAGAGCAAAGGCATGGAGATGAGAGGGCAGGACAGGAATGGGGTGTAGGTAATGGGGAGGAATACCAGTTCAGTCTGGCTGAAATATGGAGTGTGAGAAGGAAATGTGGAGCAATGGACAGAACGGAAGGATTTAGAGTCGAAGGACCTGGGTTCAGATCCTGGCTCATTTACTTGCTACTCATGTGACCTAAGGGGAGTCAATCTCTCTAGGTCTCAGTTTTCTTAATTGTAAAATGATGTGTGTTTGTGTGTGTGTGTGTGTGTGTGTGTGTGTGTGTGTGTGTGTGTGTGTGTTGGGGGGTGGGAGAGTGGATTGGATGACCGCAGAGGTCATAGCTAAATTTATGATTCCAAAGAGTTTAAGATAAAAGCTAGAATGGTCAATTGGTCCCAAATTGTGGAGGGCCTTGAATGCCAGATTTAGAGGTTGATACTTTATTTAAAAAGTAATGAAGAGACACTGGGGGTTGTTTGACTAGAAGAATGATGTGAATGGAGAGAAAGCATTAGGAAGATGACTCAAGAAGTTTGCAAATGTTGGACTAACAGAGTTAAAGCCAAAAGGATGCTTCGAAGGCGATGAAGGCTTCCCTCCTGGTCTAGCAATTAGCACATCCCAGAGAAGGCATTTATAGGAACTTTACAGAAGGATCCCCTCTGAGAGCCGTACCCATGGTGTGTCAGCTGGAGTTTTGTCTCAGGGAGCAGAAGAGGGATGGCAGCATGTGCAGTCCTCTGTGCCCCACCCCTGAAGACTCCCCTCCCACCAGTGTCCCAGGGTTTATGCTCCCCCTCCCCCAGAGGACAATACCAAGCCCACCCCCAAATGATAATACCTTTGATGCCACTTACTCTGAAAGAGGTTTGTGGCACTTTCTCCTGCACTAGCATTCATTCCCAGCTATGGCTCTGCATGTCCAGTGGAGGCTCAGAGGATTCCTCCTCTCACCCCATTTATTCTCTGGGCTTGTATAGCTCAACCTCAGGAAGACCTGGAATCAAATCCTGCCTCTGATAAGGACTGGCTGTGTGACCCTGGGAAAAGCACTCAACATCTAGGGGCCCAGGGTGGCTCTTTTAAGACAATTAGATTACAGGGCAAGTGTGATCTGCATTGGAGGGAGGAAGAGAGGGAGAGGGAAGGAGAAAGAGAGAGAGAGAGGAGAGGAGAGATAGAAGATGAGGAGGGAGAGAGACACATATGGCTGGGAGGAGGGAATACAGAAGGGAGGTGTGAGAGAGAGACAGAGAGAAAGAGGAGGAGGAGACAGAGAGGGACAGAGAGAGGGAAAGAAAGAGAGAAAAGGAGGAGGAGGAGGAGAAAGAGGAAGAGAAGGAAGAGGAGAGAGGCAAGAGACAGAGAGAAAGAGGAGGAGACAGAGGGACAGAGAGAAAAGGAGGAAGAGGAGGAGAAACAGGAGAAGAAGAGGAGGAGAGAGGAGAGACAGAGACAGACAGAGAGAGACAGACAGACAGAGAGACAGACAGACAGAGACATACAGAGAGAGACAGACAGAGATAGAGAGAAGGGACACAGAGGGAGAGATACAGAGACTGAGTGCCTGGTCCTATCCTCATAGCAACTTTTAGAGCTCCCAGAATGGATCCCCAGAGCTTCCTCATGTTTTCATTGGGTGCCTGGGGTTGGAGAAGGAGTAGGGACAAGCGCACACTTTGTTCTACCCTGCTGCTCTTTATTTCAGATCACACAGCTGTACTCTGGCAGCCAGCTCCAGGACAGATTCCGCTACTGCCTCATCACAGGCCTCAGGTAGGTATAGCTTTGGCCAGGAAAACTACGCCCCCCAACTATCTCTCCCCATCTCCCCCCCTCCACTGCCTTAGTGCTGGCACTTAATGTGTAATTGATAGCTCTTCCTGACCCCTGTACACCCCATCATTGGCTCTATCTGAGCCAGCCTGCCTGCTGGCTTCTGACAACACAGAGATCTATGATCTAAGATTCCTTGGAGACTCAGGGCAAGGCTAGCTCTGGACAGGCCGGATATATTTCCAGTGCCCTTGTGATGAGGCAGGAAAAGGGACTGGGCACAGCCAATCCTGCCTCAGGCCTTGTCCCTCTCCAGGGGGCCTAGTGTCAAGGCCCAAACAGATTGCAGAATCCAGTATTTACAATGAACCACAGAAGGTGTTTAGTGACCTTAGACCTGAACAAGGGTCTCTAATACCACATGGCTGACAAGTGGTCATCCATGTCCTGTGTAAAGACCTCTAATAAGAGAGAACTCATCTCTTCCCAGGGCTGCCCCTTCCACTTTGGGGTACCTCTAATTTTTTTCTCTCATATAAATAAATTTGTCTCTTGGCAAGATATAACCCTGGATGCCTCGGGTCCCACCTGCTTGGGGCCCTGCCTTTAATCTCCCCTCAGTGACTTCAGTGTGCCCTATCTTCTCCCCTCCTTTAGGTTTCCCTAGGATGTTAAATCTTTGGACTTTGTTCCCCACCTCATCTCCCTCGCCCTCTCCATCCCTTCCCACCATGTTCATGCTTTATGTCCCCTCTAGTCAGGGCTTGATTTTACTTTTTCAATCAAGCTCATAAACTATTGTGGGCTCATGAATTAGTAAGTACTGATGGTATAATGTTACACGACCCTCTCAAAAATACCTCAAACACTCACAGGTGACACTTACATTTTTCCCCTCAGCTTCTCAGTTTAAGGCCTTCATATTATGATTGGAGGATCAAGGTTTGAGTCACAGTTCCACTCAGGGAGGAGACACACACACACACACACACACACACACACACACACAAACAGACAGAGACAGACAGACAGACAGAGACAGAGAGAGACAGAGACAAAGAGAGACAGTGAGAGAGATAGAGACAGAGAGACAGAGAAAGACAGGGGGGGAAGGCGGGGAGAGACACAGAAACAGAGACAGAGAGACAGAGACAGAAGGAAAGAGACAGACAGAAAGAAGAGGGAGAGACATAGAGACAGGGAGAGAGACAGAGACACACAGAGAGAATTGTAGAATTAGAAGAAACCTAGAAAGCTCACAAGCTGTCTAGTCCAGCTTCCTCGTTTTACCAATAAGGAAAGTGAGACTGATCAAGGGAGTAGTGAGTATCAGAGGCAGGATTTGAACCCGGTCCTCTGTCAGCAGATCCAGAGCCAATGGTGTCTCTTCTATACCATCATATGACTAGATAATCAGTGGGGTCCCTTCAACTCTAAATCTTTGCTCCTAAAATCCAAAGTGATTCTAACCATCAGAATTTCACAGTAAACCTTTCGGGGAGAGAGGAGACTCAGTTTGTATAAATACTTAGATTATATCCCATAGATAAGTGTATTCTGGCCCAGACTTGGTGCCTGTTCTGACTGTGATCACTTGCTCTCAGGTGATTTCCACCTGTTCTGTGCTCTGGACAGTCCTGGAGGAAAGAGAGTGCAGCCAGGACAGCTGACACCTTCTCAGGCCTTATGAATAGAAAGACAGTGCCCCACATAAGGAAGATGGAGGTCACTGTGTCCTCTGTCCCAAGTGGACCCCATCAGGAAGGTTGGGTCCAGTTCAGGTCATCACATTTCAGGAGGGACAGAGGAGAGTGAGTAGGAAGGGGAAGGGAACCCTGAACCTCATTCTATGAGGATAAATTGAAGCAACCCACTTGGTGATTTTCCTCACCAAGTCACAGGCATATTGTGGGGTCTTCAGACAGAGGCTGGATGGCTGCTTGTTAGGGATGTTGTTGAGGGGTACAAGTCTATATGGCCACTGAGTTCCCTCACAATGCTTAGATTCTATGACTGCAGCCTCTGGATACAGGAGAAAAATCTTCCAGTGCTAGGATGCCATTATGGGGCAAAGCAAACAGACTTGAGCTTTAGGATTCCAGTGGGGAAAATAAGGACGAGGTGGGGGCCGTTGTACAGGATTTCCACTTAATGTGAGAACATCCTTAAAATCAGAATGGCTGGTGGTTGAGCAGAAGACAGAAAAAACAAACAGTCAGGGACACTATTGAAGATTTCTTTCCCTGCCAGAGAGATTAGATTAGGTGAACATGGATCCCCAGTGCCTAGCACACTACCTTGCTCATAGTAGGTATTCAGTGAATGCTAGCTGATTGATCAGTTGATCTCTGAGGTTTTGGAGAGTCCTCCCACCCTGCCTCCCTGGGCAATAGGGAAGAAAACCATCTCAACTTGCCCCAGGTTTGTTGACTTTGTAGACCAAGGCCACAGTGGGATGGGCATTTGGGGCCCCATCTGTGCCAGGTCTGTGGCCAAACATCCTGTAATCTTGGTCCATAGGATGGGCTCTGTGTTGGTCACCTGTAACTGCAGCTTCTCCTCCAACCTGGATCCCAATACCATTGGACAAGTGTTTATGGATAGGACCCGGAATGCCTCAGCTCACTGGCTCGGGGACTTCTACAAGCTGGATAACTTCCAAGTGACAGGTAAGGAGGATACCAAGGCCTGAATGGCCAGGTCAGGATGGGAGGTGGAGGGGGGGGAGGGAGTAGAGGGGCTGCAGAGGATATGGGAGATGGGAAGGGGGCCTGAGGTGAGCAGAAGAAGAAGGAAGCACTTGGGAAGCTTTTATCCCAGGAAGTGGGCGTGAAATTAAGAGTTATGGGATTGAAACAGTGTTGAGCTGGGAACTTCCTTAGAATATGAGGTATAAATAACATGGCTATAACAGGAAAGTTCTTAGAACCTAGAAAGTCAATGCTGGGAGAGCCTTTAGAATGAAGATTGTGAGAGCTTTGGGGGGCCCTTAGAACCCAGAATGTCAGAGCTGGGGGTGCCCTTAGAACCCAGGATGTCAGAGCTGGGAGGGCCCTTAGAACACAGGATGTCAGAGCTGGGAGGGCCCTTAGAACACAGGATATCAGAGAATCCAACCCTGCCATTTTTCAACTGAGCAAACTGAGATCCAGTGAGCAGATGTGACTTGGCCCAAAACCACAGAGTTAGTATAAGAGCTGGGAAAAAAAAAAAAAAGACATTTAGACTTCCATACCATCTCTACACTCGCCCAGTCCCAAACAAGGAGCTGTCCATGGTCTGTGTTCAGGGAAGAACTTGGTCAACTTTCAACATGCCTTCCAAGTGTTCCAGAGAAGAAGGCTTCCCTGAAGCCAAAGTGGAGGTCCCAAAGGGCCTTAGACCACACGTACCTTGTCCCCATCTACGTCTTCAGGCCTCCCGTTCTATCTGTTCCTCTGTGGATGTTCAAACTTGTTTCATTTAACAAACATTTATTTAACATCTCAAATGAGGTAGTATTTCTAAAGCACTTAGCATGCAACAAGTGCTTAATAAATGCTTGTTCTTTTCCTTTATTTTTAAAACTTTAACTTAATTTAATTTATTTTTTGTTACATTTTAAGTTCCTAACTGTCTGCCTCCCTCTCTCTCCACTGCCCACTAGAGAAAGCCATGGATATATAGATATAAATATGCAAAACCGTACCATGTATTTTTCTCTCCTCTCCTCCCCCTCCTCCCTCCTCTTCCCTCTTTTCCCCTCTCCCCCACTCTTCTCCCCTCCCCTCTCTCCCTCTTTCTTCCTCTTCCTTTCCTTCTCCCACCCCCTGTCCTGCACTACCCCCTCCCCCCTCTCTTCTCCATCTCTCCCCCCTCCATTCCCCCTTCTCCTCCCGACCCCTCTCCCTGTCTTTCCTCCTCTCCCCTCCCCTCTCCCCATTTCTCCTCCTATACACTCTCCCCCTCTCTCCTTCCCTCCCCACTCCCCCCTCTTTCCTTCTGTCCCCCCCATCCCTCCTATGCCCTCTCCTCTATTCCTCTCCAGAGGTCCATGCCTGGGATTTCATAGGCACAGAGAACTCCAGGTAGGGAACTCCTTTACCAGTGCACATCAATACTTTGTACCTTAAAGTCTTAGAGAGTGACATTGAGAGGTAAAGAGATGTTCCCAGGGTGAAACAGACAGTATGTGCCAGAAGCAGCTGGACTTGAACCTAGGTCTTCCTGGCTCTAAAGTCAGCTCTCTACCCACTTTTTCCCATTGCCTCTCATGGGGATAATGGAGGAGATAAGAGGGGAGGCTGGGTCTGCGATTTCATGCATGAACAGACCACTTGGCAGAAAAGCTTCCTCTACCAATGCAGACTTTCAACCCTCTTGAGACTTAGGAGATCTGGAGAGTTGGCTGGGGATAATACACACTATTGCATTATAAATGCATTATAATGTTAATGAAGAGCTCTGTGTGGTCCTAGGGAACTGGCTATTCCCGGCCTGGAGAATTCAGGGAGCCTTTCTGCAGAAGGTGACTTTGGAGGTGGGCTTCTGAACCTTGTGTGCATTTTACATCTCAAGGCTAATCCTGTTGAGAATTTCTGGAATTCACACAAATGCAGAAAGAAAGTGGCCTGGGAAAGGTCATCATAAGACAAGGCTTAAAAGGAGGTGCCAGGGAGGTCTCTAGATCTGATGAACAAACCTTACTGCACCTCATCTTTTCCACACGGGAAATGAGGGAACCAAACTCTTCAATGACTGTCCAGCTCTGACCATCTATGGTTCTAACTCACCAGACTTTTCCTGGGTGTAGTCGGAGGCTTCCTGGCCTCCTGAAATGGACATTGGTGCCATCTATCTTAGAAGGTCAGGGCATGAGCCAGAGAAAGGGTCAGTCATCTTTCTCTCTCTGGAGGAAGGGGATTCTGGCCTACATAACCTCTCTTTGACCTCTCCCACTTGGGCATTCACAACCACCACCACCACCACCACCATCATCACCACCACCACAGTCATCATCATCATCATCATCATCATCATCATCATCATCATCTTTTTCTTTGTTCTTTCCACAGAAATGGAACTAGCTTTCCCATTGTCTACAGCTAAGCCACTGATTGACCCCAGGCCCCAAAGCTTCCGATTGAACTTCACTATCACCAGCCTGCTCTATTCCCAGGATCTGACCCACCCTGACTCAGTCAAGTATCAGAAGAACAAAAATGGCATCGAGAATGCGGTGAGGTTCTAGCCCCTTCCTTGGACTTCTCAGGAGAGCCACAGCCAGCACCCAGGCAGGGATCTCCAAGCCTGTGCTTCCCCCAAAGCATGGGCTGCATCACAGCTTTAGCAGAGTCCTGGACAACCTACATCCACTATGATCTCGGGAAAATAAATGGGAAGAAATTTCAGTCTAAAGACTATCTAAGAGGATGGATCAGGAGGGCAACATACAGGGCCAGCCCCTTCGTATTACAGGAGATGCTGAGTCTAAAAGGGGTTCAGCAGTTCAGCGATCCCCAAGATCACTCTGTCAGTTTAGTGAGAAGAAAACAAGTGGTGGTTTGACCCTGAAATAGGAAAGGAAGGACCTTTCTAGAAAACTTTTAAACATGGTAGGGGGAATCTACTGCACTCCCTGTTGCCAGGGAAGACCAGCTCAGTCCATCTCTTGCATTCATGTAGGCCCACCTGGGCTGGGAGTTCAAAGACAAGATGCTAGCCCAACAACACAACTTTTCTTTTTTAAATATTTTTTTTCTGGGCACAATCTGGTCTGAGGATAGGATCCCAGGAAATGTTCCTTTTTCTTACAGTTAAACCAGCTCTTCAGAAACAGCAGCATCAAGACCTATTTCTCTGACTGTCAAGTGCAGACCTTCAGGTGAGGTTTCTTCCCAGGGACAGCTCCATCTAGTACTCCATTTCTCCCTAGCTTCTCACCCCCATAATTCTAGGAAGCATATCTTGGAGACCAGTTCCCAGAATAGACCATATTCTGGACAGAATATCCCTTCTCTGAGTCCTTTCTCTGGCCTGCCTCAGGAACCTGGTGTTTCCCTCTTCTATTTTCCTTCCTTCCCTCCCTTCTTTCCTTCTAAAAGCTGCCTCAAACAAGCACCCAGGGAAGAGTCCAGGACAGGGGTGGAGAAGCTTCAGCCTCGAGGCCACATGTGGCCTCCTAGGTCCTTGGATGCAGCTTTTTGACTGGGTCCAGGTTTTACAGAACAAATCCTTTTATGAAGGGGATTTGTTCTGTGAAGCTTGGATTCAGTCAAAGGGTCATACTTGAGGACCTAGAGGGCAGCATGTGGCCTCAGGTTCCCCACCCCTGCTCCAGGAGATACAGAAAGCAGCAGACTTATGTTGCCAAACTTCCTGGGAGACTAATCCATCCATCAATCAATCAAGAAGCATTTATAAATCTCCTACTATGTCCCTGCAGTGGGACAGGTGTTGGGGAATATAAGTACACGAATACACAGATGAAGCAGTCTCTGCCCTCGCGGAGGTTACAGTCCTGAAGGAAGCTTATGAGCCGCACACTCTATGCATCAGACACAGAGCAGAAGATATAAAAATAAAGCTTCCAATCTATATATATATATATATATATATATATGTATGTATTCACAAAACACTTAAGAAATCAATCTAATTTATTTTGAGATGGTACTAGCAGCCACATGGCACCGTGAGAAGAGGTCCCCAAGCAGAGGGTTCCTGCCATGGCCAGAGACCTGCACCTTACAGCCCATTTCTGTTGAAGCCATTGCCCAGGGTCCTCTCCTCCCCACTTGCCTTCTTCCTCTCTCATTCGCTAACATCACTCACTCTTCTTTAGGCTGGTCTCTCCCAGCAGCCACACAGGGGTGGACTCTTTGTGTGACTTCACATCAGCCTCTTGGGTGCAGAGCTTTGACAGGGCCGCTGTGTATGAAGAGTTCCTCAGACTGACAAACAATGGCACCCAGCTACAGAACTTTACTCTGGATCGGAACAGTGTCCTGGTGGATGGTGAGGGACAGAGTGGGAGGCTGGCCCTCCAGCCAGGTCTCTCTGTCTTTTTAAGGGGGTCCTGGGGAATGAACACTGATAGGCTGGGGAGGGATGAGGAATTCCTGGAATGCTAGACTTCTGACATCTCAAGCCCAAAAGACCCTACCTCAATATTCCGTGATGCCTATACTCTCTCTTCCCTCCTTGACTTCACCCACCATTGCCATCCCTATCCTCTACAGTCCTCTCTCTTTTTCTTTCCTTCCTCCCTGATCCCTGGAGTCTCTTTGTCCCTGTCCCCTATGGTGTCTCCATGTCCTGTCCTCTCATGCAGTTCTTCCTCACCCAATCTAGCTCCCCAGATCAGGACCTATAGGTTTCTTACCTTTATTCCATATTTCTCTGTCCTCAGGATATTCTACCAACAGAATAGATGGAGCAACTAAGAAAAGTGGTGAGTGTGGCATCAGCCTTGCCCCATGGAAGTTCCCTGGGGGTGGGGGGAGGGGAGCTCAGGCTTCTTCTTGAAGAGCAGAAGAAGTGGGAAGAGGGCAGAAACTTAGTGTCTAGGATGACTTTTCTCTCACCCTAGCCAGCACTCAATGCTCAGCATCCAAGCACTGTCTTGGACTGTGCTCAATAGACAAATGAATAGCAGTCATCCCTACCAATTGTCAGATCCCTAAGTGTATCTCCACTTCCTGAACACCCTGTAGTGGTGGGTGGGCATGGGGAGGGTGCTGTGCCATGCAGTATAAGCCATTCCCCTGTCACTGGGTATGACTCAGTATCACTGTCACTTTTCCCTGTTCTGACTTTGGGTCCCTACACTATAGCCTCCCTTGTCCCAGGGTGTGACACTAGCATCCCTAAACCATCTTTTCTTCCTCCAAGTGACCTTCCCTCAGTTTGCCCAACTCATTTTCTCCTATGCCCTGAACTTCTTTCTCCAAATTCACTCCCATAGTCTGTCCACCCCTTCTCCCCTAGGTCACCCTCTTTTGAAGAGCAAAATTCTGGAGGTATGGGAGGTGTGGAGGGTTGCTCTGCATTCGGTCCTTCACCCTCCAGTGTCCATCCTCCTTACAGATTGCTCTTTGTCCACTCCCTTCCCACAGGGTGGGAATTCCCAAGGACACTCCCCACTCTGTGCTGTCCCCTCATCCCCATGATGGCCCCTCACCATCACCTCTTTTCCCCCTAGACATGCCCTACTGGGCCATCATCTTAATCTGCCTGGCTGTGCTCCTGGTGATCATGGTTAGCCTTATGTGCTGCTTTATGGTAAGAGAACTTGGGGAATCCCTGAGAGCCAGGAATGGCTGCGCATGTATGTGTGCGTGAGAGCATTTGTGTGTGTGTCTCTGTGTGTGTGTGTGAGAGAGAGAGAGATACATACATACATACATACATATATATATATATATATATATATATATATATATATATATGGAGAGAGAGAGAGAGAGAGAGAGAGAGAGAGTCACTATGAGATGAAGTCTTTGCAGTGTCACAGAGGAAAGATCACCATATCTGGAGCCAGAGTACCTGGGTTAAGACCCTAATAATACATGTGACCATCATCAAGCCACTTCTAGGGGATCAGTTTCCTCATCTGTAAAATGAAGAGATTGGATTAGATGGCCTCCCATATGGCTCCCAACTCTAAATTTGTGATCTCATAATCCAGTATTCTTGTCAGAGAGTGAGAATGTAGGTGAGGATATGTCTGCATATATGCATCCAACTGTAGGAGAAGAGGAAGTCAGTGTGAATGACAGTGTAATTTCAGAAGTGTAAAGCACCAGACTGTGAGTCTATTCACATGGAAAGGAGGCTGTGTGTGCCTGAGAATTGGAGAGAGAAGAGATTTCTGTGTCAGAGAGAGACAGAGAAAAAGAGTGAGAAAACTCACAGTGCCTGGCACTTAGTATGTTCTTAACCAATGCTTATTGAGGAGAATTGAAAATGGAGGGACAGAGTGGGAGAGATAAAGAATCAGAGACAGACATAGACAGAGACCAAGATAGTTAGAAAGAGGCAAAAATTGAAACAGAGATGGAGAAAGCTAGAAAGATGAAAAGACTGGCAGAAACTGAGGCAGAAACAGAGCTAGAGAGAGACAGACATAAAGAATGAATTTACTTAGGAGAAAGTTCCAGGTAGCCTTCCTTCAGACTCTCCCTATTACTTTCTCAATCAGTGGAGAGTTCTCTCAATGAGGCTCATGAGTACTTTACCTGGGTCCTCCTCCCTAAGCCTACCCTTAGGTTTTTGGGTAAGGACTGGGCAGAAATGCACAAAGTTAGCAAGGAAGACCAGTTCCAATAACCTTAGTTCCTGGCTATGCTCTTGCGGTTCACCAGGGCTGCCTTCATGCCCTCTCTGGGGAGCAAGGCTGGGTCCACAACTATGCACAAGAGGCTCTCAGCAAGGTCATACCCCCGTAACTCCTGACCATCCTCCATCCCTCAACCCTGTACAGGTCACCATGTGTCTTCGGAAGGAAGGAGACTATGAGGTCCAAAGGCGAACCATCAGCTCTTATCTCTCCCACCTAGACCTGAGAAAAATTCATTAATAATGGACTGTGATAATGTAGCAAAGTGAACCCAGAAACCATCTTGGAGTGGACTGGGCTTGGGCTGGAATAAACACTGGGCCTCGCCCATTCTGGATTGGCCAGAACACTGACTCTGACTCTTTCTTACCATTTGCCACTGCTGTGGGTGATTCCTTAGGAGGGCCTATAGGAACTGAGAAGAGAGAGTTGCTCCTTTAGGGTATAGTGTTCATTATACCTCCTCAGGGATCATCGGTCCTCACTGGCAGTCTGCTAGGCTCTCTTCTGTCCCATCCCATTGCCAAAGGCAAGGAAGCAAAGCTCGGAGGATGAAGGAAAAGCCCAATGCCCACATTGGTCCTGTACATAATGTCTAGGGCTAATTGACTAGATAAGCACCATATTTTCACCCCTGAAAGGCCAATTGGCTAACAATTATGTACCACTGGAGTAGCCAGAGGACATTGGATACATCAGTGCCAGGACCCTTCCAATCTGTGATACTCTAACCCCTGGATTCATGTCAAACATCTGTGGTCTCCCTTTCCCACTATGACCTGCCATTGAGATATGAGCATCCACCTTTCCCTATCTGCTAAGGGCTCTGCCTTGCCCACCAGCTTTACATCGCCCTTGCTCAAACTCCTAGCCTCCTATTCCTCAGCAGCCTGTCACCTTGACCCTTCCATTCATCCTCCTCTTAAGATTCCCCCACTGCTTTCTATATTACCCTGTTCTTTACTGTGACCAGCTCATCAGGCTCCCACTGTGACCTCCAAAACAACTTCCAACCACCCTCCCACTGTGACCTGTCTACCAGGCCCTCATGGCTATGACTTTCTATGACCTTCCCCCTTCTCTGACCAGCCTCCTCCTCTGACCTTCCCCCAAGTCTCACATTACCCTTTATCCAGGGTTATGTCAGGCTCTGACCTTCCACCTTCAACAATACTACCCTTTCCATTAGCTCTAGCTTTCTTCTTTACTGAAGGTATCACCTTCAGTAGATTAGTTGTCTTCATTCACTTGGCCAGAAAAAATGAGAGATTTCAGCTCTACAAGGAAGATCCCCTCTAGCCCTGGCATGTTATGAGCCTGTGAGGAGAGTCCCCCCTCACCACCTCCCTTCCTTGAATTCTCTTCCACGTCTGAGTTACCTGCTCCCATCTTGGCATATAGGGTTATAGCATTAAGGCAGAATTCATGACTTCAAAGAAAATCATGAATTTGCCTGAATGGTTTGGAATCACAGGATATAAGGAATTCTCTAGGTAGAAGGCAGAGTAATTAAAGCATTTATTCAAGCTCCAAAGTAGCATACCCACAGACCAATGTCCCCAATTCAATATCATGGCCAAAATCTTCCAGATCCAATAAGCCCACCTCACAATAGTAACAAGGAGGTTACAGAAAAATATTATGGCAATAAGCCAAACCATACTTGTGCTTCCCCCAATGCTAGGGCCCCCCTGTAAGAAGATTACCGACTGGTCTCAAGCCCTTGCTCAGCACTACTCTGTCTGCACGTTCTGGAAGCTTGTTCTCCAGTCAGTCCTCCTCTCAGTGGCACCTTCTGCTGGTTCTGCTTCTGCTGCTCCTCCTTCCATCACATCTGCTTCTCTGAGCTCTGTTCTCTCTTCTTATGCAGTCCTTAGACGTCATCTGATCAACTAGAACTTCATCTGAGTGACCAGAACTTAGGCACCTACTATTGACTCTTGTCTTTGTAACTCCCCTTAGGATCCTGGGAGCTTCATACCCACATGGGCTTAGCACCTAGTAGCTAGGGGTTTGGGGCCTACTTAGGAGCAAAGCTCTAATCAGACCTCCCTTCATTGACCCCACCTGGAACCCCACCTGAAGCCTATTCAAATGGGGGGGGGTAGATCTTCTCCCTTACTGATTGCCTTTACAAAGGTGTGTTCAAGGAAGACTAGTACCTCTAGTGTGATGGCTGCTGAGCCCTTTTCAGGGTTGCTTTTCCACCTTTTGTGTCCACCTGTTCCACCCAACTCTCATCTGTAGCTCCAAGAAGCTGTAGCATGTGCAGCACCCACACCCCAGCAAACCATTTCAGGAGACAGGCTAAACCAGGTTAAGGGGAACCAAGGGGTTTCAAACCCATTGGTGAGTTAGGGAGTTGTCTACCCCAAGCACGTGAAGACTTCCCCTGGCAGAAGGATGGGAGGAGAACAATTTGTTCCAACGGGCATAAAGGAGGTTGAAGCAGGTGCTGTGGAGCACTCAAAGCTTGGTGAGACATAGAAGATGCCAAGGTCATCCACTGCATCTTGAGCCATTGCCAGTTGTCTTGATTCTGTCCTGACACTGGACTGTGATGCCTCCAGAGGAGAGTGAGGCCGACAACTTCGTGCAACTCTGCCTCACTTAAATCCAATTTACGCATGAATCAAAAAACATCACCCATACCTTTTTACCATTATACCTATTTCAAAGTCCTGTAGCAATATGCAAGTGATGAAGCAGCAGGTGCAGATACACTGGGAGCTGTAGTCACAATCCTGCACACGGGAGAACCAGGCCATAGGATCGTTTCTCACTGGAAGCAGCAGTGGGATTCAGCAGCTTCCTGGGTGTCTGAGCAGCCTTTTAAGGATCACACTGCTCACCTCATGGGGTGAGGAAGGGCTACAAAAGGTGCTCTAAAAATTGTCTGCTTACCCAGCCCTGGACTGATAACCGCAGCAGGTGGGGAAGCCCACTTTGTGGTCGAAAAACACAAAAAAGTACAAAAATATCTGCAAAGATGATTCTACTCACCATAAGCACATGGAATGTGCGCACAGTTATAGACAACACAAAATCCAGTAGACCTGAAAGAACAGCTCTTGTTACAAGTTAACTCAGCAGATATTACATCCAAATAGCAGTCCTGAGTGAAACAAGGCTGGCAAATGAAGGACAGCTTATTGAAGTTGGAGCTGGACACACATTTTTCTGGAGTGGCCACAGTGAAGGGGAGCACCATGAAGCTGGCCTAGGTTTTGCAATGAAAACTAATCTAGTCAACGAGCTTGTATACCTGCCAAGAGGAGTGAACAGCAGACTCATGACAATGCCACTGTCACTTGCAGGAAAATGTCAAACCACCATCAGCAGTGCCTATGCTCCTACCATGACAAACCCTGATGAGGCCAAAGAATAATTTTAGGAAGACCTGGAGACCCTTATCATCAATGTGCCAAAAGAAGACAAGCTCATAATTCTGGGTGACTTTAATGCTAGTGGGCTCAGACTACCAGAGTTGGCAGGGAGTCCTAGTAAGGAATGAAATTGGAAACAGCAACAGCAATGGTCACTTACTACTGAAGACTTGTGCAGCTCATGGCCTTCTCATCAACAACACCGTCTTCTATTTATCTAAGTGCAATAAAACTTTGTGGATGCACCCTCACAGCAAACATTGGCATTTAATAGACTATGACATTGTAAGGAGAAGAGACAAACAGGATGCGAGGGTGACAAAGGCAATGTGTGGTGCAGAGTGCTGGACTGATCACAGACTTGTCTTTTCCATGCTAAATATTCACATTCAACGAAAATGGCATATCCAAGGCAAAATGACTACCAGAAGAATTAATGTCAACAAATTAGAGCTCTTCTCTGAGGGGGAACAGTTTGTTGCTAACTTGGAGGGAAAGTTGAGGCAACACACAGTTGGCAACAGTCGAGCAGAAAAGGAGTGGGCAGCTTTCAGAGATTTGGTGTATAGCACTGTACTTGTTCATCTGGGCCAGATGAGCAAATGAGCAAACCCCAAGACTGCTTTGATGAAAATGATGGGGATATTCAGAAGCTGCTACCAGCTTCAGAAGCTTACCAGCAGGATAGTTCATCCATCTCTAAGAAGGAAGCATTTAATTCCATCAAAAGTAAAGTACAAGCAAAGCTTAGAGAGACGCAAGATTCTCAGCTCAGTAAGAAGGCAGATGAAATTCAGTTTTATGCCGATAGTAACAATCCAAAGCACTTTTATGATGCCCTGAAGGCTATTTATGGGCCAAAGACCCATGGTGCAGCTCAACTACTCCATGCTGACAGAGCCACATTGATTAGTGGTAAGGATATGATCCTAGAGAGATGGGCTGAACACTTCAATAATGTTCTCAACATATTATGATCAATCAATGTTGAGGCCACTGACCATTTACCTCAGGTTGAAGTCAATACCTCTCTAGCTGAAGCTCCAACTGAAGAAGTTTAGAATGCCATTAGGCTCCTTTCATGTGGCAAAGCACCTGGTGCTGATTCTATTCCAGCTGAGATTTACAAGGTAGGAGGTCCATTGCTCATACAAAAGCTCACTGAAATTTTCCAGGTTATATGGCAAGAGAATATTATCCACCAGGAGTTCAAGGATGCCTCCATTGTCCATCTCTATAATGGTAAAGGAAATAGATTGTCCTGTGGCAGTCACAGGAGGCTGTCTCTTAGTCATTGCTGGCTTGCCAGCAGCCTCTTGCCAGAGTCCTCCTTAATAGGCTAATCCTTCACTTGGATGATGGTCATCTACCTGAGAGCCAGTGTGGCTTCAGAAAGGGCCAAGGAACAGTTAATACGGTGTTTGCTGCCCGACAACTCCAGGAAAAATGCCGGGAGCAGAACAGAAGTCTGTATACAACATTTGTAGATCTGACCAAGGCCTTTGATACCATTACTTGTGAGGGCTTATGGAAAATTATGTCAAAATTTGGTTGCCCAGAGAAGTTCATCAGCATTGTACATCAATTTCATGATGGTGTACTTGCCTGAGTTCTAGATAATGGACAACGCTCTCATGTCTTCCCAGTCACCAATGGAGTGAAACAAAGCTGCGTGCTTGCTCCCATGCTTTTTAGCATTATATTTTCAGACGTGGTCAAATGCTTTCAATGAGGATGAACATACCATCAAGGTCAGCTACCATGCTGATGGCAAATTCTTCAACTTGAAAAGGTTACAAGGCAATACCAAAGTGGAGGGAGAGGGGCAGCTAGGTGATGCAGTGAGTAGAGCACCAGCACTGGAGTCAGGAGGGCCTGAGTTGACACACTTACTAGCTGTGTGACCTTGGGCAAGTCCCTTAACTGCAATTGCCCTGCCTTCCCCCCTCAAAAAAAAAAACAAAGTGGAGGGAGAGTTGGTGCATGATTTTCTGTTTGCAGATGATTGTGCACTCAATGCAGCCTCTGAAACTGAGATGCAACAAAGTATGGATCGATTCTCTGCCCCTTGAGCTGATTTTGGCCTAACAACACTAAGGAAACACAGGTGCTCCATCAGCCACCACCACACCATCCACATGTAGAAGCATTGGCTACAGCAAATGGAGAAGTTTTGAATGCTGTGGACAAGTTCACTTACCTTGTTAGTGTACTTTCCAGGGATGTACACATTCATAATGAGGTTCACACATGCATTACCAGAGCTACCTCAGTGTTTGGGAGGCTCTGAAGGAAAGTATAGGAGAGAAAAGGTATTATACTGACTACCAAACTGAAGGTATACAGTGCTGTGGTGCTGACCTCATTATTGTATGCCTGTGAAACCTGGACAATCTACCAGTGCCATGCCAGGAAAATGAATTGCTTCCATTTGAATTTTCTTAGGAAGATTCTGAAGATCACCTGGCAGGGTAAGGTACCAGACACTGAGGTCCTTACTTGAACTAAACTGCCAAACATTCAAACTCTGCTTCAGAGAGTGCAACTCCAATGAGCTGACCATGTTGTTAGAATGCAAAATGTATGCTTGCCAAAAAGACTTTTATGGAGAACTCAAACAGGGGAAACGTTTACATGATGGTCAGGAGAAGTGATACAAGGACACTCTCAAGACCTTTCAAGAACTCTGTAATTGATTGTGTGACATGGAGGACACTGGCACAGGACAACTCAGCATGGTGTGCCCACATCAGAGAAGGTGCTGTGTTCTATGAGCAAAGCAGAATTAAAACAACCCAAAGGAAAGGCAGGATGCACACATTTAGAGTATCCACCCCAAATGTTTGCACAAACTATCTGTGCCCAAACTGTGGTAGAGTATTCCAAGCTCTTATTGGTCTGATTAGCCACAGTTGGACACATTGAAACTTGACTCTGGCATAGTGATGTCATTTTGGTCCTCTTCAAGAACGAAAGACAACCAACCAACTAACCAACCAACCTGCTCCCTCAGAACAACATCATGGCCTCTCTAAGACCTCGACTCTGATTGTTCTGATTACAGTTTCCTTTGTCATTTTTGACCCTGGTAATCCTAGCCTGTTCAATGGGGGCTGGGAACTTAGAGGTCATCTCTACTTTTATTTTACAGCAGAGAAAACTGAGACTCAGTTGCTCATGATCATACGAGTAGTAACTGTTCTAAGATTTGCTAGCTGTGTGACCCTGAGTAAGTCACTGAATCCTGTTTGCCTCAGCTTCCTTATCTGTAAAATGAGGTGGAAAAGGAAATGGCAAACCACTCTAGTATTTTTGCCAAGAAAACCCCAGATGGGGTTATGAAGAGTTTGACATGACTGAAATGAATGAACAGCTTATTACTCCAAAAGCTAGTGCTCTTCCCAATGTAATGCCCTCCAATTTAACTTCAGTGTAGGAATCCCCTCTTTCCACTACCTCCTTGACAGGGCCTCGCAAAGATTTGATTCATTAGGAACTCTCCAGGGTGTGGAGTAGAAGTAGAAGAACTAGACTGACCAAGGCTTCCCCAAGCCTGGAAGGGAAGAGGAGGAAAAGGGCCCAGGAAGACAGCCCCTCCTGACATCCAGAGCAACAAGGAGGGCAGTGCTATAGAGAGGGGACAAAATTAATTCCCACTTTGATCCTCCATCCAAAGGCTGGGAAAGTAGAGGCCTGCTTCCCAGTGGCTAGGTTCTGGGGTAGGGACCACATACAGACAGGGGTCCTGCTGGACATTCAGATTGCCCATTCAGATGTGGCTCCTTCCTGCTCACAGACCTCAGGATAAAGACCAACAAATTCAAGTGTATGAGCAGAAGTAGTTAGAGTCAACGTCAAGTCAGATGACGAGCAGCAACATGATCTTTCAATCTGGGACTGACGTGGAGGGAATTGGTCCCTTTAGATTCCTGGCTCCAGACCAGGTAGAGCTGCAGCCAGAGCCTGCTTTCCAATCCCCAGACTCCCTTGACTCTCATCCCCACTGATCTATCCCCATCCTACCCACAGAGCCAGGAGAGGAGTACGGGAGAGTAGTTTCCTCAGGCCACTTTCCAGTTGCAAAGTTCGGGCTAACTGACCAAGATTCTCACATCTCCAGGGAGTGCATTTAGTTCCTTAAAAACAAACAAACAAAAACCAAAACACCTTTTATTTAATAAGCATTTAATTTTCTCTCCTTCCCAATAATGCCCCACTCCTCCCCTGAAAAACAAAACCAAAAAAACCCTGGTAACAAATATGCAGAGTCAAGCAACACAATTTTCCACACTGACCAAATGACTCAATGTGCATCTTGACTCTATCACCTCTCTGAGGAGATGGATAACATGCTTCATCACTGGTAGTCTGGGTGGTGACTGCACTGATGAGAGTACTTAAAGTCTTTCCAAGCTCTTTATCTTTACAATGTTGTTTAGTAAAATATAAATACTTCTGGTTCTGCTCACTTCGCCTTGCATCTGTTCATATAAATCTTCCTAGATCTCTCTGACCCTTTCGTCATTTCTTCCAAAGCAATCATAGTCCATGACATTCGTTGGGCTATAATTTGTTTGGACACTACTTTCACTCAGCCAGACAGGCAATGGTGCCACCTCCAATAACCCAGGATACACATGACATGCCAGCAAGTCGTCACCTGGCTGCTATCCTTCTGTGGATAGAAGGTGCCTCAGGACAAGGTTTGCTATTCTCCATCCAGACAACCCTCAAATGAATTTACTTTGTATGGCATAATTCCTGGTTTTGGGGGCTTTCAATAACAGAAAAATAGCTCAGTGATCAAATTGAAAGAAGTAAAAATCAGCTAGCAACTAGCATGGAAATAAAAATTCACGCTGTGTGGACTGACATTTCGGTGGAAATCTCAGCACAGATTTCACAATGTCTATTCTGTGTATTATAAAGCTTCCAGATCTGCAAACCCCAACTTGACTTCAAAGGAATCCCTCCCAGGCCATAATTTCATACAGAATTTGTCCTCAATGTCAGGATTCCTATTTATGACTCTGCTCACATACATGAATACACACACACACACACACACAACCAGAGGGAGACACCATTTAGAAAACCATAAGCTCTCCAACATGTGTAGCTAATATACTTTCAGAGCTGTGCGGATAGGGACTTCTAGAATCTTAGCATGTGGTGCCTTTATAGCAATTCCTTTTTTTAAAATAATATCTTCCTTTTTCCCAATTATGTGTAAAGACAATTTTTAACTCTTTTTTTTAAATTTTGAGTCCCAAATTTTCTTCCTCCTTTCCTTCCCTTCTACCAGAGAGAGCAAGCAATTCTATATAGATTACACATATGCAGTCATACAAAACATAATTCCATATTAGTCATGTTGTGAAAGAAGACACAACTCAAAGGAAAAAAACACACAAAAAATAAAATGAAAATAGTATGCTTTGATCTGCATTCAGGTTCCATCAATTCTTTCTCTGAATGTGGATATCAATTTTCATCATGAATCCTTTGGAATTGTTTGGGACCACTCAGTGCCTTTATAGCATCTATAGCATTTATAGGCTTGTAGCAATAATAATAATAGTGATAACGTTTACAAAGCACTTTGAGGTTTGCAAAACTACTTATTTAATCCTCATAACAACTCTATAATGTGGGTGCCATTAAAGACATCTTATAAATGAGAAAACTGAGTCCTCAGAAAGAACTTAAGTAACTAGCACAGCAAGTAAGTATTTGAAGTAGGATTTGAATTCAGGTCTCCCTGACTTCAAGCCCAGTGTGGTTATCCACTGAACCACCTAGCTGCCATGGGTCTATATATGGGAACCCTCACAATGGTTCTCTTCTATGGAAAATTCTGACTAAGTGGGAGCCTAGACTTCTGGGAAGTGGAAGGGATCTTAGGAAGGGACCTATTAACCCCCTCAGAGGAAAAAATTGAGGCCCAAAGAGAGGAAGGGACCTGCTCTCGAGATCATACAGCTGGTGAAGTGTCAGAAATAGAAGATGAAGCCAAGTCCTCTGTCTTCAAATCCCATGCTCACACAGGAATCATAAAACTGGAAGGGACATCAGAAGGCATCTAGTCCAACTCTTAGGCAAGGCAGAGATCTCTATCACTGCTGGGGAGGGGAGGATGCTCCAGCTGGTTCACTTATTCATTCAACAAACATTTTTTAAACACTTACTGGAGGCACAGTTCTATGTTGGGTGTGGTTGGAGGCAGAGAGAAGACAATATTTATTGGGGCTCTTAACCTTTTTATGTTATGGGCTCCTCTGACAGTCTGGTGAAACCCGTGGACCTCATCCCATAATAATGTTTTTATATGCATAAAATAAAATATACAGGATTGCAAATAATTACCAAAAAATTATATAGGATTACAAAAAAAAGATGTCTTTTCCTATTCAAGTTGATGGACCCTGCTGAAAATCTATTCGTGGGTCAATAGACCCCTTTAACTCCAATGGACCAGGTAAAGAACCTCTGGGTAAGACATGATTCCAGCTCTCATGGGCCAGAGTCTAATCCATGGAATGAGACAGAGAGAGGTATTTCTGCAGCTAAATAGCTGTACTTAGACTCTGGCAAGGCAGAAAAAGGAGGGAAGGAACAAGTTAGAAGTTGTCTTGTCCCAGTCCCTCTCCTAGGAAACTAGCCAGGCACAGAGATAAAGGAACTAAGGTGGACAAAGTGTTCTTGTCACAGGATATACTTAAGGGAAAGCATCTCTAAACACCCATAAAGCTGCCAAACACCTAGACAGAAGAGATGAGAAACTGAAGTTATAGAAGGAAGGTAAGAAGCATTGGATTTGGAGTCATAGAAAAACTGAACTCAGGTCTTCTGACTAAAAACCCAGAATTCTTTTTTACTGCACTGCATTCCTCCAACATTTTCTGGCTTTGCCAACCTAAATTTCTCATCTGATCCTTCCCACAACCCCATGGTATCAAATCTTGACTCTGTTACTACCTAAGTGACCTTGGACAAGTTACTTGCTCCAGTCCTCAGTTTCTTCGTCTATCAAATGAGAGAGGTGAACTAGATGTCCTGTAAAGCCCCTCCCAGCTCTAAACCTATGAAATCTCAAGAGACCTTTTCCCACCTGAGCTAGGGAGAAAGGATGGAACCTCTCACCAGCTAACTTGACCTTGACCCTAATTAGCTCTTCTGCTTGTGGGTATGGATCTGGTGCTCTCATTCATAGTCTCTCAGAGTGGGAAGGAGGCCCAAAGGTTATCTCTATGGACCTCCTTCCAAGTGACAATCACCTCTGCTGAAAGTTTTTATTTCTCTTGAGCTCTGCCCTTGAGACATTAGAGTGCTTAATGTGGCCTAAGACTGTCTGTGCTCTCTCAGAAGTCACATTACACTTAGAACACCATGGTTGTACATACTCAGAAGGAAGAGCAAGATCTCCCCACTTCCTCCCTTCCAAGAACCAGCAGTAAAAAAATGATTATAGCAATAGTGGAGGTTTTGTTCATTCCTTTATCCATTCATTTGATCAATATTTATTAAGTGCTTCTGTGAGCAGGACCCTGTCACCTGTGCTTGGTGAAGTACAAAGTCAACACAGTCTTTAATAGGGAGACAAGACACATTCAGAGACCATAGGGACTGGAAGGGACCTCAGAGGTCATCTAATCCATCTCCCTCACTTTACAAATGAGGAGAGTGAGGCCCGGAGCCTGTCCAAGGTCTCACAGGTTGACATTAATGAAGGAACCAGAATTTAAACTCAGGTCCTCTGACTACAAACCCAGAATTCTTTTTACCGCACTGCATTCCTCCATTCCTGTACTGCATTAATTTCTCATCTGATCCTCCCAAGAACCCCATGATACCATAGCAATAATGACAACATTAACAAGCCATTCACATGGTGCCTTTAAGTTCACAGCATGTTTTCCCCACAACAAGGGAGGTCATTCAGATGTTCACCACATCATGAATTCCTCTTGGCAGGACCATTTTTTCCCACCTGAGCTGTCAAAGGTAGGTAGATAGTAGTCATTAGGTCTGACAAGTATTAAGAAGCTACCTGTCACACCTTAGTTGCATGCCCTAAGATGACAACAGACCTCTCCGCTGTTCATGTCAGGTTAACAGATGGTCACCTTAGTCACTGAATTAGTAGGGAGTCATGAATCATCATTACACAGATCAGATAGATTGTATGAGCAACACCCGAGATTGGGGTCCGCTTCAGCTCAGAGCTGCTTTTCTGCAGAGATCATGGGTTTACAGATTACAATTTTTCCAAAACCTTACTCATGGTAGTTGTTAAGTGAGTTACTTCTCAGTGTAGTAAGTTTGTTGTAAGTCTGGATAAACTGTATGTGTGGGAAGCAGAGGAGAGAAAGAGTATATAGACTTCTGGGGAAAGAGGAAGCCACCAAAAAGTTGTATTGTATGATGCTAGCAACCCTGGGTGCTTTCTCCTTTGTGAAAGGGCTCCATCCAGGATGCTCTTATAAGTCTGAAGAATTGCATCAGAATACCTTGGAGGTAATAGGAGTCCCCAGAGGAGAGAATTACTTGATGCTTTGGCTAAATGGAGACCTGTCTGTCCCCTTGCTGTGGGGCATAGTGGCTACCCAGAGTATCCTTCTCAGTCTGCAGGGTTCTATGGTTTTCTGGAGAAGGTAGAAATCTAGTGAAGGGAAAATGGTAGGTGCCTTGGTTGTTTATAGACTCAAATATGATTTCTTTGTAATTGTTTTTTTGCAATTTAAAAAATCCTGTCCTATAGTCAACATCATGTTAGCTTGAATATTTACATTGCAGTTGAAAGCCCTTTTTCTTTTTGGTGGAGGCTTTTGATGAGTATACATCCCTACATTCCTGGGGAAAAAAAAATAAAAACCACTAGGTGGTGGCATAACAAGCCAAATTCTAATGTTCTGTGAGGAACCATGGGCCACAGCAAAGGCCCCCCCACCATACAAGCTGTTGTATGACACAATTGAACTCAGTCCATGTAAATTCAGAGCTAATTTTCTGTACCAAGACTTCAGGTTTCATTTGAGGACCTGTCTAAAACATTTAATTTGTGGGTATGAGTTTGATTTTGAGTCCTCTCAAAATTGTGCCATATTATATTTGGAGGACCTGTCTAGGGCCACTGTTTCTTGTTTGGGGATGAGGCTTCCTTCACTCATTTGTTGCTATTTACTCTTTTTTTCAGGCATAACCACATTTAGGGCTTTCTCAGCAAAGATACTACACTGATTTTCCATTTCCTTCTCCAGCTCATTTTACAGATGAGGAACCTGAGGCAAACAGGGTGAAGTGACTTGCCCAGGGTTACACAGCTAGTAGGTTGTATCAGGAGGGCAGAGTTTATAATCTCAAAGAGGATCATAAACATGTCTGAAAGGTTCGGAACCGCCAGATATAAGAAACTCTCAAAGTAGAAGGCAGAAGAATCAAAACATTTATTTAGGCTCCACAGTAACCAACCCATGAACCAGAAGCCCCATTTTGATATGTTGATCAAAATCTTCCAGGCCCAATAAGTACGCCTTGAAAGAGTAACCAGGAGGCTACAGAGAAACATGATTGCGTAAAGCAAAATCATGTTTCCCCCTTTATGGTAATAAGATTACCCACTGGACTGAAGTCTTTGTTCAGCTTCCTCCCGTAGGTCAGCTCTGCTACTGGCAGCTCCTGCCTCAGCTGTGTCTGTGTCTGTAACTGAAGCTGCAACTGTAACTAACGATGTAACTGTCGTTGTAACTGACGATGTAACTGTCGCTGGCTCCAACCGGAAAAGGAAAAGAAGAATCTTCAAGCTGTCCTCTCCCCTCTTATAGGGTTTTTGACATCATCAAGCTCCGCCCGAATGACCAGGGCCGATTGGTTCCTGAGTTGGCCCCTCCCCTAGGGTAGAGGTTAACACCTCCCCTCAGCCAGCCCCATGACTCATCACACAGGAAGTTGTCTGCTTCCCGGCATGCTCCCCGGGCCTCCTGCCCCGGAAGAGCAAGCCACAGTGTCCAGAGGCTCAATGAGGTAAGCTGAGTCATTCAAAGAAAACAAAGGCCATTCTGGTTACACTCCACCCCTTGTTATAGGATACATAATCTAATCAGCCATGTATCCTAGAACATACATTGTGATTCAATTACAAAGGAAACTAAAACATATCATTCACAATAAAGCAAAACATATCATTTGGTGACATTCCTAAATATTGGTTTACGATTCAAATGTGATCCACCCCTAGATCCCAGCAAAATAATCTCTTCAATCAATCATCCCCAAAATAATTATTAATAATTCAAATGTCCACCCCTAAATCCTTGTATCCACTACATAGGATCAATAATATCATAACAATAAAACAACACAGCAAGGATAATACAAAATAAGTAAACAGAACACTATCATCATTTCCACCCCCCTTGAACGATTGGGGCTCAAAATCTTGGGGTGAGGGGTGAAGGTCTCATTTTCCATAGCTTCTTCATGCTGAAATTGGATGTAGAGATGGCCCTGCCCCCAAAAAGTCCCATTCCAGAGGTCATTTCTTTAACAAGCTGGCAGGAATTCCAAGAATGCTACATGCTTAGGCAGTCACCGGAAAGTGCAGGGTGCTTAAGCCTGAAGGAAACAAAACTAGCAACAAGGTTAGCCAAAACAAAGGACAAAAAGAATAGTCTGTGAATCTATTATTATAACCTATTCACGGTAAAATATATGGTTCAGGGGTACGATTTGGTAATTATTTTCCCCTGAATAGACAACTGTTACAGTGTTGTCCTTCCCATGGGCTATAACTTCTGCAGCCTTTGGAATATCATCTGGCTTCCGTTTTACCCATACCTTAGCTCCTGACTTTATTCTATCAATGGAGCAAGACCCTTTTGCCCCTCTAGTAGTTATTTTGGGAGGAGGGTCAGTTTTCACAAAGGGTATTTTTTCACAGGGGATAATAATGACTTGAACCATCCTATCATTTCTACAAAATTGTACAGGTTTTTTACCCATATTCTGGAGTGTCACAACAATTTCTTTTTGATAATTAGAATCTATCACTCCAGCCAATACATGTATTCCTTGAGCCGCTAATCCTGGTTTAGGTAATATCCGTCCAAGATGATTCTTGGGGATTCTCATACATACTCCAGTAGGGGTTTTTCTTATCTCTTTCCTATTTAACCTAAAATTCTCTACGCAATGTAAATCATATCCTGCTGAACCAGGTGTTCCTGGACTTGGTAGTGGGACATCTTCCCTCACAGTCCAAAATTCAATGTTTTGGATCTCACATGTTTGCTGTTCTCTGATCTGCAGATTTGGGGTCATCATTCTGGCTAGAGGTGTACTCCCCCCTAAGGGCCTATTATTCAAATTACGTAAGGCAATAGACAAATTATCCTTCCAATGTCGATATGAATTATTTGAGCTTAATTTTCTCAGCTGTTCTTTCAACAATCCATTCATTCTTTCAATTAGCCCAGATGCTTGTGGGTAATATGGAATATGATATATCCATTCTATATTATTCAACACACAATATCTTTTCACTTCTTTGCCCTTGAAATGTGACCCATTGTCACTTTGAATCTGCATTGGGGTTCCATAATATAAACTTACAATATCTAGAGTTTTACAGGTGTTTTTCTGAGTTGCGTCTTTATAAGGACAAGCCACTAGTACACCTGAATAGGTGTCAACACACGTACATACATATTTACATCCTTTATCCTGGGGTAGTGGGCCAATATAATCTATCTGCCAAATTTGGGCTGGAACTTTTCCCCTTGCTATTTCTCCAGTAACTATCCTAGGAAGAGTTCGTTCTTTTTCTAATTGGCATATACAACACTCCTCTGTTATTTGTTTTAACAACGCATGAGAAATACTGATACCTCGATCCTGTGCCCATCGATGGGTGGCCTGGACCCCTAAATGGCCAGCAGTCTGGTGGACCCATCTTGCTAAGGCTGGGTTATCAGTTGGAGTCGGAGTAGGGACAATACATTCAGTAGCAATCTTTGCTAGTCGATCCGCATGTGCATTGTACTCACGTTCTGATGTGGTCAGGGTTGCATGAGCATCAACATGAAAAACTGACAGATCTGTAACCAAAGACATGTCCCATATATTTTCCCATAACTCTTTACCCCAAACTTGTTTGCCATGAATCTCCCAATTCTGATTCCTCCATATAGGCATCCACGTAGCTAATCCATTAGCTACCGCCCACGAGTCAGTAAATATATGACATTGTCCTCCTTTCTCTGCTCTGATGGCCTGATGCACTGCCATCAGTTCAGCATATTGGCTACTTCCACCTATCCCGGAACTTTCCAGAGTTCTCCTTGTACAGGGGTTATAGGCTACTGCTTTCCAATGTCTCTTCTGTCCTATATATTTTGCTGTCCCATCAGTAAACCAAGCATGTTTCTTCTGTTCTTCATTTAGTCCGTCATATCCATTATTCCATTTCACTAAGGATGGTACCATCTGTTGCTTAGATTCAAGGGGCTTTTCATTGCTCTCAGTATCAATGTTCGCCACAGATTCATGTAGAGCAGAAACTCCATTTTTGCCTGCTCTGGACCTATTCTGAATATACCACTTCCATTTGATTATGCTTGCCTCTTGTGCATGTCCAATTCTGTGAGAAGCTGGGGTACTCATTACCCAAGTCATAATTGGAATTCCAGGCCTTAATACCACTTCATGACCCAGAGTTAGTTGCTCAGTTTCTACTAAAGCCCAATATGCAGCTAACAGCTGCTTCTCAAAAGGTGTATATTGCACTCCAGATGAGGGCAGTTTCCTTGACCAAAAGCCTAAAGGTACACTTCGGCTTTGTTGTTTTTGCCACAGACTCCAATTTGCATAGTCATCTTGTACAGTCACTTGTAACTCCACTGGCCCATTTTGCATAGGCCATAAGTCTAGAGCTAATTGAATAGCAGCCTTTGCTTCCTCAAAAGCTCTACTTTGTTCAAGTCCCCAGTCAAATTCATATTTCTTTCTGGTGACTTTATACAAGGGTTTTAAAATCTGTCCCAAATGTGGGATGTGGTGTCTCCAATAACCAAACAGCCCTATGAACTTTTGGGCCTCTTTCTTATTGGTAGGGGTGGGAAAATCCTGGATTTTTTGTCGAGCTTGTGGGAGAATTTCTCGCAGTCCTCTATTCCACTGTATCCCCAAGAATTTTACAGTTTGAGCTGGCCCTTGAACCTTTGCGGGGTTGATTTCCCATCCTTTGCTTTTCATATGGTCAATTAATAATGCTAAACTCTCCTCCACCTCCTTTATATTCTTTCCTTGTATCATGATGTCATCTATGTAATGTGTAAGCTGTACACCAGGTAACTTTAATTCATCCAAATGTTCAGCTACAATCCTGTGGCAAATAGTTGGGCTATGAATATATCCTTGCGGCAGGCGTGTAAATGTATACTGTCGGCCTTGCCAAGTAAAAGCAAACTGATTCCATTGCTTGGGGTCTATTGGGATTGTAAAGAAGGCATTGGCCAAATCAATAACTGCATACCAAGTCCCTTCATGTTTTTGTATTCTCTCTATTAAAGTAACCGTGTCTGGAACAGCAGCATACAAGGGAGGAGTCACTTTGTTCAGCTGTCTATAATCTACTGTCATCCTCCATGTTCCATCTGACTTTCGGACTGGCCAGACAGGGTTGTTCCATTGAGTAGTTGTAGGGACTAACACTCCTGCCTCAACACATTCTCTTATAGTGTTGGCAATTTCATCTTGCCCACCTGGCACACGATATTGCCTCAAAGTAATTACTTCAGAAGGTTCGGGCAAAGTGATTGGATCCATCTTGATTTTCCCCACTAAGACTGCATTAATGCCTATTTTCCTCACAGCAAATTGGTATTTCCCTTCAGGTAAATTTAAGGTCATACCCTTCAAAATGTCTATTCCAATGATGTATTCAGGAATAGGCACAATAACCACACTATATTCTTTCTTGGGCAACTGTCCAATTTTCATCATCAATTTAACTTGTCTGGCTGATATTTCAGTCCCTCCTAGTCCTGTGATGGTAATAGGAGTTCCATGGCTGAACTTGTCTGGATTTCCATAAATAAGGGTGGCCTCGGCCCCAGTATCTATTAATGCCTCAGTTACCGTACTTGACCCATTTTTCCAATATATGGTCAAGTTAATGTGAGGTCTGCAATCCAGCCTGTGTATTTCCTTAATTTGGGCTGGGGCCTGGCCTGTTCCCTAGTATTCCCTTTCATGTGATTCACTTGGGTATGAAGGTTCAACATCTGTAGCATTTGCAGGAGCAGTTCTGATTTCCCTATCTCTCCTGTTATCAAGGCCTTTATCTCTGTACATTCTATATAATTCATTGGTTGGAATTCCATCTATCATTTCAAAACCTACCCCTGCTCTCAATAAAGCAGTAAACATTTCTTTCCTTGTTACTCTCCTTTGGCGCCAAGTTTGCTGGTTATTCACCCTTCTCTCTTGAGGAGATCTATCCCTTCCCCAGTCACCTAAGTCATATAACTGTAAAATCTTATTTATCACTGTTGTAAGATGGCTCCCTACTTCTCCAAGTAATAAATTCAAAATTAGTTGTTTATAAGCAGGGGGAGCTGTCCTAATTATTAAATTCCTATGAGGCAGTTCCATTGAATCATTGTAATATTTGTCTGCAGTTCCTGTCATAATGGCAGTCTTCATTACCTCCTCCTTTAGTCTCATGATACAATCTCTAAGTGAATACCAGGGTCTGTGCTCAGTGGGCCACATAGAATCAGTAGCATATCTCTTATTGCATCCCACAGCGGCTAATGCCAACAGAGTAGTCCTGCTATCACCATCTCCTTGCTGATGATGTTCCCTAAAAGCTTGTTGAACTAGAGGATCATGGCTGATACCTATGAATCTCATGCAGTCTGTCCCATCTACTGATATTCCACCGGCCCCTTGATCACTGAGTCTTACCATCCAAGATATCAATGGTTCTCCTATTCTTTGGCTGAATCTACTCAAAATATCTGTGACCTCTTGCGGTGAGAAATCTTCCTGAATTTCCCTTGTAACTGAATCTTCACCTCGGGTTTCTGTCTTCCTCCTTTGTATGGGTCGAGCCCTTGTCTGATCATTTAACCATCTCCTATTCTCTGTGTGAGGCACATCCTGAACCCCAGTAGTGTTTTGTGCCTCAGCCCCTAACATTGTCTCATTCTCTCCCCACTCACTTCCTCTGCCACCATGGCTAGGACGAAGCAGGCAGTCAGGCTCTTTCTGGGCTGGGTTGAAATGCACTCTGGGCTTTTTTGGTCTCCTGTTGCTCTTAGCCACATTAATAGAAAAGTTCTCATTTGAGTCAGTTTGGTCTCCTGCTATCTGAGATTCCTCTTCTTCCTGTGGGGTAGGAGTGCCCCCATGTCTTTCACTTAATCTCAATCTTTCGTATACTAGCCGGTAGGCTGATAACACTATCCAGCTTTGCCTAGATAGTGATGCCCCTGACTGAATCCCAACTTCTCGTAAACACTTTTCCAAATCCCTAGGATCTCCTCTCCGTAGCCTTGGTTCCCAGTTTTCACAGGGTCCAGCTTTTTTAGCCAATTCTTTTGCTAGGGAGGAATAAAATGGATCCTCCCATCCTGGGATATTCATCTCTTCCTCTGAAATTGTTCTGCTTCTAAATAGAGATCTTATACCTAGCGATCCTGTTCGTGACGCCAAATGTATCAGGAGGGCAGAGTTTATAATCTCAAAGAGGATCATAAACATGTCTGAAAGGTTCGGAACCGCCGGATATAAGAAACTCTCAAAGTAGAAGGCAGAAGAATCAAAACATTTATTTAGGCTCCACAGTAACCAACCCATGAACCAGAAGCCCCATTTTGATATGTTGATCAAAATCTTCCAGGCCCAATAAGTACGCCTTGAAAGAGTAACCAGGAGGCTACAGAGAAACATGATTGCGTAAAGCAAAATCATGTTTCCCCCTTTATGGTAATAAGATTACCCACTGGACTGAAGTCTTTGTTCAGCTTCCTCCCGTAGGTCAGCTCTGCTACTGGCAGCTCCTGCCTCAGCTGTGTCTGTGTCTGTAACTGAAGCTGCAACTGTAACTGACGATGTAACTGTCGTTGTAACTGACGATGTAACTGTCGCTGGCTCCAACCGGAAAAGGAAAAGAAGAATCTTCAAGCTGTCCTCTCCCCTCTTATAGGGTTTTTGACATCATCAAGCTCCGCCCGAATGACCAGGGCCGATTGGTTCCTGAGTTGGCCCCTCCCCTAGGGTAGAGGTTAACACCTCCCCTCAGCCAGCCCCATGACTCATCACACAGGAAGTTGTCTGCTTCCCGGCATGCTCCCCGGGCCTCCTGCCCCGGAAGAGCAAGCCACAGTGTCCAGAGGCTCAATGAGGTAAGCTGAGTCATTCAAAGAAAACAAAGGCCATTCTGGTTACATAGGTGTCTGAGGCCAGGTTTGAACAAAGGAAGATGTCTTTTTGACTCCAGGCCCATTCTGTGCACTGTACCACCTAGCTGCTGCTTCACTCATAGTGGCCAAGTTTAGACAGACTCTTCTTATCAGCAAAGCAGGAATAAGCATGTCCTCCAAAATAACTATGGGTCTGACTACCACATATCTGGTAAAAGCCAGCTCCACTACCAAAACCCCTGCTCCATTGGCTTAGAGATACCATATTTCCCAAATTCCAAACTGAGACCCATGGCCATATAGATGAAGACTGTTCCTTTTTCAAAGCCTTGTTATAAATGTTCATCTAAAAATATTTATTTAACTATTTTATTTCTCCCCAATTACTTATAAAACAATTTTAACATTTGTTTTTAAAATTTGGACTTCCAAATTCTCTCCTTTCCTCCCCACCTCCCTCATTGAGAAGACAAGCAATTTGATATAGGTTATACATGTGTAGTCATGCAAAACATATTTCCATATTAGTGATATTGTAAAAGAAAATATAAACCAAAAAACCCAAAGAAAAATAAAGGAAGATAAAAAATTATGCTTTGATCTGTATTCAGAGTCCATCACTTCTTTCTCTGGAGGAGGATGGCACTTTTCATCATAAGTCCTTCAGAGTTGTCTTGGATCGTTGCATTGCTGAAAATAGTTGTCATTCACAGTGATCATCTTACAATATTGCTCTCACTGTATACCATGTTCCAGTGGTGGGATTCAGACAAATTAACAACCACTTCTCCATGGAACCAAGCCGAAGTACCACCCCTGCCACAGACGTAGCAGGCGCAGGCCCTGACCCCACTGACAACCAGTTCCTGGAACTAAACCTAAAATTAGGTACTGATTCTACCAAACTGGTGCTGACTGGCTGAATCTCACCACTGGTTCTCCTGATTGTACTCATTTCACTTTGCATCAGTTCATGCAAGTCTTTCCAGGTTTTTCTGAGAGCATCCTGCTCATCATTTCTTGTAATACAATAGTATTCCATCATAATCATATACCACTTGTTCAGCCATTCCCATTTGACAAGTATCCCCTCAATTTTTCCAGTTCTTTGCCACCAGAAAAGAGCTGCCATAAGTATTTTCTATACACATAGGTCCTTTTCCTTTTTGTTTTTTTACTGCTTTTGGGATACAGACCTAATAGCGGTGTTGCTAGGTCAAAGGCTATGCATGGATAAATGCTCTTTTCTAGCATCATGTGGCCATAGATTTAGAAGTGAAAATGAACTCAGAGGTCATCTAATCCAACTACTTCATTTTACAAGAAATTGAATCCCAAAGAATTTCAATGAATGCATCTGAGTTCACACACATAGAACAAGGACTTGGACCCAAGATTCCCTGACTCCAAATTCACTTGAGACTTTATGGAATGGATCAAAGAATGGTCACTGTCACTGTATTTTGATATCATAGTTTAATTATAAGCACTTATTAAGCACTATATATATATGTATACATATACATATACATATATGTCTAGCACTGTGCTATATCTTAAGGGTAGAAAGATGTAAAAAAAAAATTAGTCCTTGCCTCCAAGAATTTATATAAGTCTGCTGTTGGAATAGAACCTATACATGGATAAATACAAATTAATTGGTGGGGAGAAGGAGAAAGTACTGACAACTAGGGGAGGGGTCAGGAAAGGCTTCCTGTAGGAGGCATTACTTAGGCTAATTCCTGAAGAAAGTTAATATTTAAGAAGAAGAGGAGAGGAGGGAATATATTCCAGTTATAGGCACAGAGGTGGAATGGAGAATGATTGGTTTGGAAATCACAGAATGTTAGAACTGGAAGGAAACCATGGAAAAATCCTTGGAGAAGGAGTCCTTCCTGCCACTGAGACTTTCCATGAGACCCATTTCTGTAAGCTATTATTATGTTGGCTCAGGTTCTGGTTAAATTTTTTTCTGTACTCCAGGTCACTTAGTACTATCTCCTCTATTGGGCAAAGGAGGAGGAAGAAGAGGGGGAGGAATGCTAGATCCTGAGCTAAGACAGAAAGATAAAAAAGAAATGAATCCCTAATTTTTAAGTCTCTAATTTAAAAATCAGGAGGAAGAAGAGGAGGAGGAGGAAGATTTTCAGTTCTAAATCTAGGAGCCTATGACAATAATGATTCATTTTATGGTTTACAAAGCACTTTGCATATGTGGTCTCATCTGATTCTCCAACCACCCCTTTATAGGGAAGACTTTTTCACACCAGTTTTACAGATGATGAAACTAAAACTTGAGAAAGTTAAATAGTTCTTCCTTCCCAAGTCACAAATCCCCAGAGGGCCAAGCTAACAGATGGAAGTTGCCATTTGTTTTGGCATTCTGGCAGAGCCTATGGACATCTTCTCAGAAGAGTGTTTTAAGTAATTGAAGGAAAAGCTAAATTTCTGTTAAAGGTTAGTGAAAATAAAAATGCCATTTTCCCATCCAAGTTTGCAGATCCCCTATAATCTACTCATGAACCCCAGGTTAGAGGCAGGACAGAGTTGGTGCTTGGAAAGTGGAGCTGGCCATTGCTCTCCTCTGCCCCTGGAGAAGTACAAACTGCCCTCCAGGTGAATGCCTGACTGGTCTCTGGGATTGTCTGACTCTGACTTTGTCTGGATTGTCTGACTCAGTGGCTATATCTGATTCTTTGACTTAGATGGCCCTCGAGGGCAAGAAAAATGTCTTGTATTACCCAGAGAAGTATAAGAGGCAGCTAGAAGACCTGAGTTCAAATCCAGCCTCAGATACTTACTAGCTGTGTGGCCCTGAGCAAGTCATTTAACCTCTGTTTGCCTCAGTTTCCTCAGTTGTAAAATGGGGAGAATTATGGTACCTCCTCCCAGGGTTGTTGTGAGGATACGAGGTAATATTTAGAAAACGCTTTATAAATGATTCCCTTCCCCCATGCAGAAGTCCACAAATCACAACTGCCTTTCCTTTCTCACATTTGAAATACTAGCACATTTGTTGGCACTGTTCTCATGCCCTTAGAGTGCCATGGCCCAGAACTACATCTTGCAAACCAGATTCAATCTTGGCAGTCTGTCACACATCACTCTTCAGCTCTTATCTCCCACCCCACCCCACAAGATTTCCCCCAAGAACATCAGGATTTGACTTCCTTTCCCCACCTTGTCCAGGATTTCCCCTAGGGAAGTAAGAATACAGCTTTCTAGAAAAGGTGCAAGTCCTTCAACTGCGTGCAGGCATTCAGGGTAAGAAGACATAGAACATACGACAGACTGGTCTCACCCAAAAGAAAGTCTTCCCCACCCCCACCCACACTAGCATCCAAGTCCATAAAGAGACAAAATGATTCTGCCTCAGAGGAGAAGGCACTGGAATTAAGAGAGGTTAGGGATGGCTTCCTGGCGCAGATGGGCGTTTAGTTGGGACTTAAAGGAAGCCAGAGAGGTCAGTTGGTGGAATAGAGGAGAAAGAAGCATGGGGGGAGCAGGGCAGTGAGCTGAGAGAGGGAGTGTCTTCTTCATGAACAGCCAGGAGGCCAGCATCACTGGATTGAAGGGAACAAGTTAAGAAGACTGGAAAGGTAGGAGGGGCTTGGATCACAAAGCTCTTTGGACAACAAAGAGATTTTGTATTTGCTCCTGAAGGCAATAGGGAGCGGCTGGAGTTTATTGAGTAGGGAGGTTAGGTGATGAGACCTGCACTTTAGGAAAATCACTGTAGTGGCTGGATGGAGAATGGGTAGGAATGAGGAAAGATTCGAGGCAGGCAGACCCACCAACAGCTATGGCAAGGACTCAGGCAAGAGCTGATGGAGTCCTAGAACCAGAGTGATGGCAGCCTCAGAGGAGAAAATGAGGTGCATTTGAGAGGTGCTGCAAAGGAGAGATCGACAGGCCTTGGCAACAGCTTGGATGTGTGGGGTGAGACATAGTGAGGAGTCCAGTGTGACTCCTAGGTTGGGAGTCTGAGGGACTGGGAGGGTGGTATTACCCTCTCCAGTAATGTAGAAGTTAGGAGGGGAGGATTGTTTAGGAAGAAAGATAATGAGCTCAGCTTGGGACACGTTGAATTTAAGATGTCCTATATTAATAGACAGAAATACACTTCGTGGCAACTTATCATCATCATCATCACCATCATCATGTCAGCTAACATTAATTATTTATAATATAATATTATATAATTGTGTATTATTATATATTATGTAAGTATATAAATTAGTATATAATTTATATACTATATAATATATTATATTATATTAACATTTATTTATTAACACTTTAAGATTTGTAAAAGTCCTCTACAAATATCTTATTTCTAATCTCACAACAACCCTGGGAGGTGGATACTAAAATTATCCCCATTTTGCAGATGAGAAAACTGAGGCAGACAGAAGTTAAGTTAAGTCCAGGGTCACACAGCTAGTAAGTGCCTGATGCATAGGCATTACAGGTATACCTGCAATGAGATATGTTATATTTTGATTTGGCCATTTGCCCTATAAGATAATCTTCTTAGTTATTTTTAAAAGATATGTGTGTATGTATGTATGTGTGTATATGTGTTAAAATAATGATTTCTAGACAGTCAGGGTAGAGTCAGAGAACTGAGCTCCGCACCAGTCACAGAGGCAGGGCTGGGCTTGGGGAGTTAGGCTGTGGGTAGAGGATCCCAGAGAGGGTCCTGGGTAATCCTGTTTACTCACAGGACATTTTCTTATATTTCTCAGTCAGCAAGGTCTGAGCTGAGTCCTTGGGGCTTCTCAAACTTCCTAGGTGGGACTGTCAGGATACGTAAATGCAAGACAGAGAAATGCTTTTCCCCAAAGGGAGTTAGCAAAGTGTAACTTTTCTCAATTAGGGATAGTTAATGTGATTTGAACAAATTGCTGCTCCAGGGAGAACAGCAGCTTCCGGAGCTTGTTAGAAGGCCTCCCAGCAGTAGCTTAAACCTTGGCTCTAATTGGGCTCTAACAGAGCAGTTGGTGTGCCCTCAGAGACCTGGGATCCAGCAGTGGGAATTTACCAAAGTTCATCTCTTGTCAGATGCTTCTAGAAATAACAAACACCACCCTCACATTCCCAGTAACAAGAGATATTTGTTTGGCACTGTCAGGGTTTCAAAAGGCATTCTATATCTTATCTCATTTAACCCTTACAACAGATATGTGTGGTGGGTACTAGAGATATCATTAATTCCTCTTGAGTAAATTGGGAGATTGGTCAATGACAGAGCATGGTTCTGAAAACGCATGATGATGGGTGATAGAGAGGCCGTGTCCTGATTCAGAGCATGCACGGGTGTTCTGGAGCTGTTTCCTCTCTGCTTATCACATAGTTAAGAAAAGTTGTTGTTGGATTTTTTTTTAATTGGCTGCTCATCCAGATCTGAGGCTATATATAAAAGCCACCAGTAGAAGAACTTGACCTTTCTCTCTCCTCATGGTGGCGTTTGATAGAGAAAAAAGAAATGCTTTAAACCTCCAAATAGGGAGAGGGATAGTAGCAGAAGCTATAGCAGCCTGCTACTGCTACCAACTATCTCCAACTCCATCGACCACATGGTCATAAAAATGTGGTGTCACTGTCTCTGTCTCAGTTGTATTTAGTCTTCCATCCATCTAGATGAGTATTAGAGATAGAATGACCTTATCGGCGCTCCTGGAGCCACCCTAACTCTAACTCACAAGGTCATAACCCTGTCTGTTCTAACTGTGATATGCATTCATGTAAGACCAGGAAAAAACACAGCAGAGATGGAAGACAAAAACACCATGTGTTCATGCATGGTGACCAGGTTGGGGAGAAGGTCTCCTACCTGGAAGCTTACGGCATTTCTTTGTTCTCACTCAACTGCTGCCAAAGGGAAAAGGACCTCTGTCTGTCTGGTACTTTCATACACACATTCAGGTCCATCTCAGAAGACAATTAGTACCACATTGTAAATGGACAGGAAACAGTCAGAATTTCTGTACAAGCTCTGTAGCAAGGGTTAGGCCCTTCTATTACTCATCACATGCATTTCTGGAAATAGACTCACCAAGCCTCGAATGGACGTACGGCTGGCAGTACATATTTCAAATAAGGCTAAAGATTACATCCTTGGAGACTTCCAGGATGGTGGAGTAGAGAAAGCACTCAGCTGAGCTCTCCCAACATTCCCTTCCAAAACAACTTTAAAATAATGTTTCAGATCAAATTCTGGAGTGGCAGAGCCAACAAAACGTCAGAGTGAGACATTTGAGGCATTCTTCCAGCCTAAGACAATGTAGGAGGTTGGAAAGACAGATCTGTGAGATGGAGGTGGAAGCTGGCCCAGAGCCCATGTGGATGAAACAGCAGTGGTGAGACCAGGTGGTAGTGACAGAAGCAGTGGCAGCTTCAGGAGCTCTTAGTCCAGAGACGCTAAGCGGGTTGTACAATTGCTTAGAAAGATATTACAGGGGACTTTTTGCTGGCACTGGGTAGAGCTGGCACTGATTGTCAACCCTCTTGCCCATATATCTGGGTCACAGCACTAGGGCGGAGAGAAACCTTGGGTGTTGGTCAGAAAGGAGCGGGGTCCCTGGTAGCAATGCCAAGGCAAAGAGAATGCTAGCATTTGTGGTTACAGAGGACCAGGGGCCCTTCCTGGCTATAAACCAGAGGACAGACCCAGGAGAGCAGTGACTGTACCTCTCCCAGGCTCATACCGCCTCGGAAGCACCAAGAACTTGCAAACCACCACTACTAACCCTGAAAAGAGCAACTTTAAAAAGCCTGAAGCTCAGCCCATTGTCTCCCCACCCTGAGGTGATCGGAGCCCAACTTTAACATAAAGTTGAAAGTCAAGAAAGGCTGTTGCTGCTGCCACATGTGTGGGCTCTGGACAAGCTTCCACCCTAGTGTTACAAACGTCTCCTGCTGACCTCCTAAGTTTTCTTAAACTCGAAAAAATTTCTTACCCTAACCCTTACCCTTACCCTGGAGCTCTGCTGCTCCAAAATTTTATTTGAGGTGTTATTTTAAAGTTATTTGGAGGAGAATGCTGAGAGTTCAAGTGGGTCACCTCTAATTTGCCATCTTGGCTCCCGAGATATACATAGTTAACAATCATAACTGTGAATGTGAATGAATTCAGCAATAAAATGGAAGAGGAGAGCAGAATGGATTAGAAACCAGAATCCAACAATATGTTGTTTCAAGAAACATACTTGAAATGGAAAGATACATACAGAGTTAAAATAAGAAGCTAGTCTGCTGAAGTAATGCTTAGGTAACAATCATGATCTCAGGCAAAGTAAAAGCAAAAATAGACCTAATTAAAAGGGATAAATAAGGAAACTATATTTTGCTGAAAGATACCATAGATTATGAATGAAGATCAATACTAAACATATATGTACCAAATGATATAACATCCAAATTCTTAAAGGAAAAATTAAATTAAATTAGAGTCAAGTAGAAAATAAAATTATAATAGTGGGAGACTTTAATTTACCCCCTCTCAGGCCTCCATAAATCAAACCAAAAAAACACACACACAAAAAGAAATGAAGGACCTGAATAGGATTTTAGAAAAGTTCAGTATGACAGATTTCTAGAGACTATTTAATGAGAATTGAAAGGAGTATATCTATCTCAGTTGTGCATGGTACATTCACAAAAATTAACCATGTATTAAAGATTAAAAACTTCACAAAGAAATGGATAAAAATTACATGCATCTTTTACTGACCACAAAGCAATCAACAAAGATGCAGATATAAAATAAACTCATGTAAATCGTCAGCATTTCTGTATATTACCACAAAAGATATGGACAGTTTTGTTACTTTTTTTCTCCATGATTCCAAATTTATATCTAAGATAAATGAACCAATTTACAACTCCACCAATAGTGTATTAGGATGTCTATCTTCCCAAAGCTTTTCCAACATTGACTATTCCCCTTTTTTGTCATCTCTGCCAATTAGTATTATGTAAAGTGAAACCTCAGAGTTGTTTTAATTTTAATTTTTCTCACTCACTTTACGTGGTAATTTCTAGTTGGTATAGTTCTTTTGAAACCTGTTTCTACACTTTGAGCAACTTACAGATAATTACTAGATTATTTTTATAATTATAATTTTATAATTTAATTACTGGATAATTACAGATAATTACCCCACTTTCCAGATGAGATGCTTAGGTTCAGAGAGATTAAGTGTCTTGCCCATGGTCACAGAGCTACAGAGTGTCTAAGGTACATAGGTTTGATCTGATGTCAGGTCTAACACTTTTGACTACACCAAACAGCCTCAAATTTTTAAAAATAAGTATTTTATTTGGAAATTTATTAAAGTGAAATTTTACCATGTTTCCCTTCATCCATGTGCCTCTCAAGCTCCTTACAGGTTCTTACAGGTTAGTCAGGTATGATTTCTTCCCTCCTTCCCTACACCAGGTAGTGTTTGCTTTATTGTTCAAAAACCAGAATTAGAATGGGTGGCATTTCCCCTTGCCCTCTGTTCACTTTAAGCCTTATTTTTCTAGAATTCCTGACTTCCTTAGCCTTAATCTCCTGCTGCACATAAAAGATAGGCCTCTTTTCATTTCTAGGACATTAAAATTCTATCATTTTCAGTCTCAATTCCTTCCTGGAATCTAGAGGTGCTAGACTCAACCTAAAGATGTTGGAATTTGGGCTCAAAGCCATGGCCCCAAGCCTCAGGATCTGTTTGCTAATTGGGATACTTCCTCTCAGGAGACCACAGGCACAGAAATCCAGAGGGCACTGAAATATTTTTAGGAAGTCTCCCCGGAATCAAGGAAGCTAGCACCTGAACCTTTGTCCCCCATGAGAGGAAGGAACAAAGTCTGTGTTTGTGCTGGGCCCTAAGGTATGAACACCTCTTGCCTCAGTCACTTTCCTTGCTCTGCTGGAGAGAAAGTTAATTGGGACTGAGACTGGGAACCCTTGAGGCTAAATTGGCTGAATCAGACCTTGAAGACAGGATGTTGGGGTCAAGGTACAGTGTGTCCAAATGTGGCTGATCAGAACAACAACAAGCTTAGGAGGCTCTACCACAGGAAGGGCACCAATAGTCCATTTGAACATTTGGATTGCAGATGTCTCTAAATTTGGGTGTCTCATGTTTCTTTTGAGCTACTGCAATTCTGCTTTGCAGAATTACACCTTCTCTGATAAGGACATGCCATGCTGGGTGGTCCTGTGCCAATATTTCCCATGTCTCACAATTTATTCCAAAGTTCCTCAGAGAGACCTTGAGAGTGTCTTTCTGTTGCTTCTTCTGGCCTCCATGTGAGCATTTGCCTCATGTGAGTCCTCCATAAAATAGTCTTTTAGTCAAATATATGTTTGTCATTCAAACAATGTGGCCAGCCCATCAGTTGTACTCTCTGAAATAGAGTTTGAATGTTTGGCAGTTCAGCTCAAGAAAGGACCTCAGTGTCCAGTACCTTATCCTGCCAGGTGATCTTCAGAATCTTCCTAAGACAATTCAAATAGAAGCAATTCAGTTTCCTGGAATACTGCTGGTAGACTGTCCAGGTTTCACGGGCATACAATGAGGCCAGAACAACAGCTCTGCAGACCTTTGGTGAGCAGTCTAATACTTCTCCTCTCCCACACTTTCCTTCAGAGCCTCCCAAATGCTGATTTTGCTCTGGCAAAATGTGTATCAATCTCTTCATTTATGAGGACATCCCTGGAAAATATACTGCCAAGATAAGTGAACTTATCCACAGCATTCAAAACTTCTCCATTTGCTGTAACTGATGGTTTCACATATGGATGGTGTGGTGCTGGTTGAAGGAGTGCCTGTGTTTTCTTGGTGTTAATTGTTAGGCCAAAATTAGCACAAACACTAGAAAATCAATCCATTCTTTGTTGCATCTCAGCCTCACAGGCTACATTGAGTGCACAGTCATCAGGGGGTGGGCGGGGGGGGGAAGAAGTGGAGTCACACATCAACTTTGACTCCATTTGAATCTTGGCTTTTTCAAGTTAAATAATTTACCATCAGTGTGGTAACTGACTTTGATGCCATCTTCATCATTGTTGAATGTTTGACACCACACTAAAAACATGGGAACAAGAGCATACCCTGCTTCATTCCACTGGTGACTAGGAAAGTGGTAGAGAATCTTCCATTACCCAGAACCCATGTAAGCATGGTCAGGAAGTGATGTACAACACTGATGAACTTCTTTAGGCTACCAAATTTTGTCATGGTTTTCCACAAGCCCTTGTGACTGACAGTATCAAAGGCTTGGTCAGATCTACAAAAGTGTACAGACCTCTCTCCTTCTTCTGCCACTTATCCTGGAGTTCTCAGGCAGTAAACACCATATCAATCATTCCTCAGCCCTTTCTGAAGCCACACTGGCTCTCAGGTAGATGACCATCTTCCAAGTTAAGGATCAGCTTATTCAGGAGGACTTTGGAAAGAATCTTGCTGATAATGACTAAGAGAGAGATCCCTGCCACTGCTGTGATTGTTACAAGACAGCTTATTTCCTTTTGCATTATAGAGGTGGACAATGGAGGCATCCTTGAACTCCTAGGGGATAACCCCCTCTTGCCACGTAACCTGGAAAATTTCGGTCAGCTTTTGTAAGAGCAGTGGACCCCCTGCCTTGTAAATCTCAGCTGGAATAGAATCAGCATCAGGTGCTTTGCCACAGGAGAAGAGCCTGATGGCACTCAAAAACTCTTCTTCAAGGCAACTGTTAGTTATCAATTAATCCCAGTGACGTGGGAGAGAAAGTTGTTCAGTCATGTCAGTCATGTCTGACTCTGTGGCCCCACTTGGGGTTTTCTTGGCAGAGATAATGGAATGGTTTGCCATTTCTTTCTCCAGCTCATTTAACAGATGAGGAAATGAGGCAGAGTTAAGTGACTTGCCCAGAGTAATATGGCTAGTAAGTGTATAAGGCTGGGTTTGAACTCATGAAGATGTCTTCCTCATTCCAAGCCCAACGCTCCTTCCACTGCACTACCTAGCTGCCCCAGGAGAGGAGGGGTGAGAATAAAAGAAAGTGCCAAATAATCTAAGCAGAAAATCTAGGATTTAGAGCAAGAGAAGACCTTTGAGATCATCTAATCCAACCCTCTCTTTTTACCAAGAAGGAAACAAGCCAAGAGTGTTATACTGCCCAAGGGGACATAGGTAAGTAACTAAAGCAAAGATCTGAAACCAGAACTTCTAAAAGTTATGTTCTCTCCATTGTTCTCAGCTTCCTCCTTTCTATTTGGCTTTGGAAGATGTGTCATGTTTGAGTTAAAGACAAGTCAAATCAATAAGCATTCATTCATTCATTCATCTATGATGCTCCATACAGTGAATCTGGGTGGGATTTTATGTTATTTTAGTTTTTTTAATTTATTATTTATATATTTATTTTAACATTCTTTTTTTTTTTAATTTTGAGTTCTGAATTCTCTTTCTCCCTTTTTTTTTAAATTTTGAGTTCTGAATTCTCTTTCTCCCTCTCACCCTTCCCCAACCCATCTGGAAGACCAGAAAAGTGATATTAGTCATATACATGAAATCATGTGACATATATTTCCATATTAAGCCATGTTGCAAAAAAAAAGCAAGAAAAATAAAGTGAAAAAATATGCTTCAATTTGTACTCAGTTTTTTCTCTGGAGGTGGATGATGTTTTTCATTATGAATCTTTTGGAATTGTTGTGGATCATTGTATTGATCAGAGTAGCTAAGTCTTTCACAGTTGATCATCATTATAATATTACTATTACTGCGTACAACATTCTCCTGGCTCTGCTCACTTCACTATGCATTAGTTCATATCAGACTTCCCAGGTTTTTCTTAAACTACCTTGCTTGTCCTTTCTTATAGCACAACAGTATTCTATCACAACAATACACCACAATTTTTCAGTCATTCCAAAATTAATGGGCTTCCCCTCAGTTTCCAATTCTTTGCTACCACACAAAAAAAGATCTGCTATGAATATTTTTGGTGCATATGGGTTCTTTTCCTTCTTTTTTGATCTCTTTGGTACTACTAGGTACAGACCTAGTAGTGGTATTACTGGGTCAAAGGGTATGCACAGTTTTATAGCCCTTTGGGCATAGTTCCAAATTGCTCTCCAGAAAAGTTGAAACAGTTCACTATTCTACTAACACTACATTAGTGTACCACTTTTCCAACATCCCCTCCAACATTTGTCATTTTCCTTTCAGGCAATCTGATAGGTGTGAGGTGGTATTTCAGAGCTGTTTTAATTTCTGCAATTAATAGTAATTTGGAGCATCTTTTCATATTACTATAGATAGCTTTGATTTCTTTCTCTGAAAACTGTTCATATTCTTTGACCATTGATCAACTGGAGAATGACACATTCTTATCCATTTGACTCAATTCTCTATATACTTTAGAAATGAGACCTTTATCAGAAAAACTTGTTATAAAATCCTCCCCCTCCCTTGGGGTTTCCTGTTTTCTTTCTAATCTTGGTTGCATTGGTTTTGTCTATGTAAAACCTTTTTAATTTAATGTAATCAAAATTATCCATTTTACCTCCCTTAATACTCTCTTTCTCTTGTTTGGTCATAAATTCTTCCCTTATCCATAGAACTGACAGGTCAAATTTTCTATGCTCTTCTAATTTACTTATTATATTATTCTTTATGTCTAAATTGTGACCTTATCTTATTATATTGTGTGAGAAGTTGATCTATCTATACCTAGCTTCTGCCAAACTGCTTTCCAGTTTTCCCTGCAATTTTTGTCCAATAGAGAGTTCTTGTCTCAAAAGCTTGGATCTTTTGGTTTATCAAATACTAGGTTACTATAGTCATTTACTAGCGTGCATCGTTTACTTAAGCTATTCCATTGACCCACTACTCTATTTCTTAACCAGTATCAGATTGTTTTGATTACCATTTTGTAATACAGTTTTAGATCTGGTACTGCTAGGCTGCCTTCCTTTACATTTTTATCCCATTGATTTCCTTGATATTTCCTTGACCTTTTGTTCTTCCAGATGAATTTTGTTCTTATTTTTCCTAGCTCTATAAAATATTTTTGGTAGTTTGATTGGTATGGCACTGATTAAGTAAATTAACTCGTAGAATTGCCATTTTAATTATATTGACTCAGCTTACCCATAAGCAATTATTATTTCTCCAATTGTTTAACTCGGGTTTTATTTGCATGAAAAAAAAATGTTTTGCAATTGTGTTCATATAGTTCCTGGGTCTATCTTAGCAGGTAGACTCCCAAATATTTTCTATTGTCTGCAGCTTCTTAAAAAGGAATTTTGCTTTCTATCTCTTCCTGCTAGACCTTGTCGGTAATATACAGACATGCTGACAATTTATGTGGGTTTGTTTTTTATCCAGAAACTTTGTAATAAACATTGTCTCAGTGACTTTTTAGTTGATTTTCTAGGGTTCTCTAAGTATACCATCATATATTCTGCAAAGAATGATACTGTTGTTTCTTCATTTATCATTCTAATTCTTTCAGTATTATTTTCTTGTCTTATTGCTATAGCAAGCATTTCTAGTACAATAATGAATACTGATGATAATAGGCATCCTTACTTTACTCCTGATCTTACTGGGAAAGCATCTAGCTTCTCCCCATTACAGATAATGCTTGCTCTTGGTTTTAGATAGATACTAATTATCATTTTAATGAAACCTCCCTTTATTCTTATACTTTCTAGTGTTTTTAATAGGAATGAGTTTATTTTGTCAAAAGCTTTTTCTGCATCTATTGAGATAATTGTATGATTTTTGGTTGTTTTTGTTTTTGATGTAGCCAATTATCCTGATAGTTTCCCTAATATTGAACCAGCCTTGCATTCCTGGTATGAATCTCACTTGGTCATAGTATGTGATATTTGTGGTATATTGCTGTAATTTCCTCACAAGTATTTTATTTAAAAATTTTGCATCGATATTCATTAGGGAAATTGGTCAACAGTTTTCTTTCCCTATTTTTGCTCTTCCTGGTTTAGGTGTTAGCACTATATTTGTGTCATTAAAGGAATTTAGTAGGACTCCTTGGCTTATTTTTTTCAAATAGGTTATATAGTATTGGTATTAATTATTCTTTAAATGTTTGTTAGAATTCACTTGTCAATCCATCTGGTAATTTTTTTTTCCTTAGGGAGCTCATTGATGACTTGTTCAATTTCTTTTTCTTTTTTTAATTTCTTTTTTTCTTTTTTGAAACTTAAATATAAAGTAAGAAAAAAAGCATGTCATGTGCATAGCAGAATATAGAAGATTCAAAATATTAGCAATAAATTTTCATTTCAAGAAAACCTGTATGATAAATAATACACCTTATATTGAGAATTGTCCATCTTTTCTTTGCTTCCTTGGGTTTTCTTTTGCTCTCTGCTGTGCACTTTTTAACTTTGTTCTTTTTCCCCTCCCGCACCTCCCTGGAAGGCTACAATATGATTTAGATACGTTTCTTGATATATACATATGCATACAGATATATGCATACACTTGTACATATATACATGCATATATAGACCTATACTTTCCCAAACATACTCTACTCCTGATCTTTGTTTTTTATGTTTGTACATATCTTTTGTTTCCTATCCCTCCTGCCTCTTCTACTTTACTTCTACCTGCTACATCACCTTCCTATTACTTGCCTACCCCTCTCCTCCACCAACCACCCTGCCCTTCTATTACTTGCCTTCCCCCCTCTAAGGATCCCTCCCCTATCCTCCCGTTCCCATTAATCTAAACTCCCTTTACCTATTCCCTCATTCTCCCCTCTAAAAATCCCTCCCTTATCCTAATCCCTCCCTTGTCCTCTTCCCCCTCGCTATACCTGTACCATTTTATTTCTTATAAATTTAGAAGACTTTTATACTCTTCTAAATATATATATACATATATATGTATATATACATATATATGTGTAGTTCCCTCAAACCTATTCCCGATGAAAGTAAGTTACCAGAACTACCAGGCCTCCTCCTCCATCTAAATCCTCTATATCCTTTCTTCCTCTTGCGCCTCTTTTGTATAAAATTGTTACTCTTTTTAGCTGTTTCTAAATGGTTTTACTTTTTAAATTCATATCAGTCAGGTTTATCCCCCTCTTTCTTATGAGCTTGAAAATTATTAATAAGAATCTCAGACATACATTTTACATTTTACATTATATAAAAGGCAAACAGTCTGTCCTTATGAATCCTTTATAGTCAGTCTTTGGTATGTACCTTATGTTTCTCTTGTTTCTTGTATGTCAAATCTTCTATTAAGTTGAGGATTTTTAAACAAAGTCCTGACAGTCTGAAGGTTTGTCAAATGTCCATTTTTTTCATATTTTTCAGCTGGAGGTCCACGTCTTTTGCTCTTGGATATATTGTGTTCCAAGACCTACAATCCTTTAATGTTTCTGCTGCTAGGTCTTGTGTAATTCTTATTGTGGCACCATCATATTTAAATTGTTTTAATCTTGATGCTTTTAATATTTTATCCTTGAGCTCAGGGTTTTGGAATTTGACTATGATATTCCTATGAGTTTTCCTCATAGGATCGCTTTTAAGTGGTATTCGATGGATTTTCTCTATTTCTACTTCCCTGCCTTGTTCTAATGCTTCAAGAAAATTTTCTTTAATTATTTCTTGTATTATTGTATCAAGATTTTTTATCATAACGTTCAGTTACTCTGATTATTTTTATATTTTCTCTTCTTGGTCTATTCTCCAAATCTGCTTTTTTTTCTTATGTTTCACTTTCTCTTCTATTTTTTCATTATTCATGTTTTGTTTAATTATTTTTTGATCTCTTATAATTTCACTAGCTTCACTTTGCCCAATTCTAATTTTCAAGGTGTCATTTTCCTCCTTGAGATTCTGGATCTCCTTTTCTAATTGGTTGACTTTCTTTTCATAACCTTCTTGTTTTTCTTGGATTGTTTTTATTTTAGTTTTTCCTCCATCTCTGTCATTTGATTTTTAAAGTCTTTTTTAAGAACTTCTATAAATTCTTTTTGGGCAAGTGACCATTTGATGTTGCTCTTTGGGGGTTTCCTTACTTCAATATCCTCCTCTGAAGATGAACCCCAGTCATCTCTATTCCCATAAGAGGTTTCTATGGTTGGATTCTTTCTCCTTTGCCTGTGTTAATAACTTGATTTTTGCAACCACCTCTAGCCCTGAGGTATGGGAAATGGTGCCTCTTGCCACAGATCTTCAGTTTTCCCTTCTAGCCTGGAACCAAAGCGAAACTTCCAACCTCCTGTAAGTGCCCACAGCCAGGGGCTTTCTGCCCCACTGTTTCTGCACTCACTGGTGTGTGCTGGTTCCTTCTCATCCTCGAAGCACAGCTGGGTCTGGCATTCCTCATCAGCAGAGGTTCCCTCAATTTACCTGGGCTCAAATGCACGATTCCTCTCACTATCCTGGGGTGAAAAGTTCCAGTGGCTGGGGAGGAGGCACCCTCTCACACCAACTAACCCCAGGACTTGCCATTAGTTGTTTAAGAGGCTTGCTGCTTGTTATTAAAATGGAACCAAGCCTGTAGGTGTTTACTACTTGTAGGGACCAAAACCGGTACTGGGATTTTTCTTCAGATCTCCTCAAACTGTCCCAGGAAGATCCTTGTTGTGCCCTTGTTCTTCTTTGTCTCCACCCATACTTTGTTCTCCCTAAGATGCTATTTTAGCTCTTTTATGGGGGAAAATACTGAGAGCTTGGAATTTTCTGACCTACTCCACCATCTTCCCAGAATTCTCTCTCAATTTCTTTTTCTAAGGTAGGGTTATTTAAATATCTATTTCCTCTTTTGTTAATCTAGACAATTTATGCTTTTGTTAATATTTATTCATTTCATTTAGATTGTCAAATTTATTGGGCAATAATAATTGGGCAAAATAGCTCCAAATAATTACTTTAATTTCATCTTCATGATAGTGAATTCAACCTTTTCATTTTTGATATTAGTTTTCTTCTTTCTTTTTTTTAAATCAAATCAACCAATGGTATATCTATTTTATTTGATTTTCGTTAGATCCATCTCCTAGTTTTATTTATTAGTTCAATGTTGTTGGGCTTTTTTTTACTTTCAATTTTATTTCTCTCTCCTTTGATTTTCAGGATTTCCATTTTGGTGTTTAATTGGGGATTTTTAATTTGTTCTTTTCCTAGTTTATTTAAATTGCATGCCTAATTCATTGATCTTCTCTGTCTCTATTTTGATGTATGTATTTAGAAATGGAAAATTTCTCTTAAGCATGCCTTTGACTGTATCCTGAAAATTTTGGAATGTTGTCTCATTGCTGACATTCTCTTTAACTTATTTCTTTCTTTGATGTGTTCTTTGACTCACTCATTCTTTAGGATTAAATTATTTAGCTTCAAATTAATTTTCAATCTATGTTTCCATGGCTCTTGATTGAATGTAATTTTTACTGCATTATGGTCTAAAAAGGATGCATTTAATATCTCTTGTTTTCTGTACTACGTCCTAATACATGGTCAATTTTTGTGAAGGTGTCATGAACAACTGAAAAAAAGTTATGCTCCTTTCTATTTGCATTCAATTTTCTCCAGAGATCTATCATTATGTCTAACTTTTCTAAAATTCCATTCATCTCCTTAACTTCTTTCTTATTTATTTTATGGTTAGATTTATCTAGTTCTGAGGGGGTAAAGTTGAGGTTCCCCACTAGCATAGTTCTACTGTCTATTTCTTCCTGTAACTCATTTAACTTTTCCTTTAAGAATTTGGATGCTACGTCATATGGTGCACACTGTATATGGTTATCACTCATTTCATTGTCTATGGTATCTTTTAGCAAATATAGTTTCCCTGTTTATCTCTTTTAATTGTTTATTTTTGCCTTTGCTGTGTCTAAAATTATGATTGCTATCTCTTCCTTTTGCTGAAACATAAAAGATTCTTTTCTAGCCCATTATTTTTACTCTGTTCGTGTCTCTCTCTTTCAAATGTGTTTCTTGTAAACAACATATTGTTGGATTATGGCTTCTAATCCATTCTGCTATTTCTATTTTATTCATGAGTTCATCACATTCACAGTTATGAATACTGTGTTTTTCTCTCCACCCTATTTTTTCCTGGTTATCCTTCAATCCCTCTTTTTACCCTGTCCCTCCTCAAGTCTATTTCACTTCCAACCACTGCCTCCCTTAATCTACTCTCTCTTCTATCAGCCCCCTGCCTTTTCTTCTCTCCATTCCCCCCCACCCACAACTTCCTTGTGGGGCAAGATAGATTTCTATATCCAATTGAGTGCATATGTTATTTCCTCTTTAAACCAATTCTGATGAAAGTGAGGTTCAAATGTTGCCCACCAGGGGTGGTAAAAGCTCAACTTTGCACACCTCTTTTATGTGAGCTATTTCCTCCCATTCTTCCTCTCCCTTCTCCCTTCTCCCAGAACATCCCCCTTTCTTACTCCTTAATTTTTTTTTGAGATCATTCAATCAAAGTCAACTCATACCTGTGCCCTCTGTCTATGAATATTCCTTCTAATTGCCTTAATAATGATAAAGTTCTTAGTGCATATATCATCTTTCCATATAGGAATGTAAACAGTTTAACCTTATTGACTCCCTTGTGATTTCACTTTCATATTTACCCTTTTATGCTTTGCTTAAGTTCTGTATTTGAACATTAAATTTTCTGTTTAGCTCTGATCTTTTCATCGGGAACACTTGAAAGTCCTCTATTTTATTGAATATCCATTTCCCTCTCTGCCCCCCCCCCACCAAAGGATTATACTTAGTTTTGCTGGATAGGTGATTCTTGGTTGTTAGACTAGTTCCTTTGTCTTCTGGAATATCATATTCAAAGCACTCCATTTCTTTAATGTAGAAGCTGCTAAATCTTGTGTGATCCTGACTGTGGCTCCATGATGTTTCAATGGTTTCTTTCTGCAACATTTTCTTCTTGACCTAGGATCTCTCATTGGCCTGGAATTTGGCTATAATATTCTTGGAAGTTTTCATTTGGGGATCTCTTTCAGGAGGTGACCAGGGGATTCTTTCAATTTCTATTTTACCCTCTGGATCTAAAACATCAGAGCAGTTTTCCTAGATAATTTCTTGAAATATGATGTCTAAGCTCTTTTTTGTCATGGCTTTCAGGTAGCCCAATACTTCTTAAGTTCTCTCTCCAAGTCAGTTATTTTTCTGATTAGATATTCAACATTTTCTTCTGTATTTTTTTCATCCTTTTGACTTTGTTTTGTTTTTTGATGTCTCATGGAGTCACTATCTTCTACTCGCCCAATTCTAATTTTTAAGGAATTATTTTCTTCAGTGAGCTTTTGTACCTGTTTTTCCATTTGGCCAATTTTGCTTCTTAAGGATTTCTTCTTTTCAGTGAATTTTTGTGACTCTTTTATCATTTGATCAATTCTATTTTTTATTTATTTATTTATTTAATATTTTTAGTTTTCAGCATTGATTTTCACAAGAGTTTGAATTACAAATTTTCTCCCCATTTCTACTCTCGCACCCATTCCAAGATGGCATATATTCTGATTGCCCCATTCCCCAGTCAGCCCTCCCTTCTGTCACCCCACTCCCCCCCCATCCCTTTTTCCCTTAATTTCTTGTAGGGCAAGATAGATTTCTATGCCCCATTGTCTGTATATCTTATTTCCCAGTTGCATGCAAAAACTTTTTTAACATCTGCTTTTAAAACTTTGAGTTCCAAATTCTCTCCCCTCTTCTCTCCCCACCCACCCTCCCTAAGAAGGCAAGCAATTCAACATAGGCCACACATGTATCATTATGTAAAACCCTTCCGATGAGAGCAAGATTCACTCATTTTCCCTCACCTGCCCCCTCTTCCCTTCTAACAGAACTGCTTTTTCTTGCCACTTTTATGGGAGATAATTTACCCCATTCTATCCCTCCCTTTCTCCTTCTCTCAATATATTCCTCTCTCACCCCTTAATTTTATTTTATTTTTTTGTATCATCCCTTCATATTCAACTCACCCTGTGCACTCTGTCTAATTTTAGCTCCATTGACCTCCAGAATATCATATTCCAAGCCCTTCGATCCCTTAATGTAGAAGCTGATAGATCTTGTGTTATCTTGATTTTGTTTCCACAATATTCAAATTGTTTCTTTCTGACTGCTTGCAGTATATTCTCCTTGATCTGACAGCTCTGGGATTTTGCAACAATATTCCTAAGAGTTTTCTTTTGGGGATCTTTTTCAGGAGGTGATCAGTGGATTCTTTCAATTTCTATTTTACCCTCTGGCTCTAGAAGATCAGGGCAGTTTTCCTTGATAATTTCTTGAAAGATGATATCTAGGCTCTTCTTTTGACCATGGCTTTCAGGTATTCTGATAATTTTTAAATTATCTCTTCTGGATCTATTCTCCAGGTCAGTGGTTTTTCCAATGAGATATTTCACATTGTCTTCCATTGTTTCATACCTTTGGTTCTGTTTTATAATATCGTGATTTCTCATAAAGTCACTAGCTTCCACTTGCTCCAATCTAACTTTTAAGGTAGTATTTTCTTCAGCAATCTTTTGGACCTCCTTTTCCATTTGGCTAATTCTGCCTTTCAAGCATTCTTCTCCTCATTGGCTTTTTGGAGCTCTTTTGCCATTTGAGTTAGTCTATTTTTTAAGGTGTTATTTTCTTCAGTATTTTTGGGTCCCTTTTAGCAAGTCATTGACTTGTTTTTCATGGTTTTCTCACATCACTCTTAATTCTCTTCCCAATTTTTCCTCTACTTCTCTAACTTGCTTTTCCAGCTCCTTTTTGAGCTCTTCCATGGCCTGGGACCAGTTCATGTTTTTCTTGGAGGTTTTTGATGTAGGCTCTTTGACTTTGTTGACTTCTTCTGGCTGTATGTTTTGGTCTTCTTTGTCACCAAAGAAAGATTCCAAAGTCTGAGTCTGAATCTGAGTTTGTTTTCACTGTCTGGTCATGTTCCCAGCCAACTACTTGACCCTTGAGTTTTTCATCGGGGTATGACTGCTTGTAGAGTAGAGAGTGCTTTGTCCCAAGCTTGAGGGGTTGTGCTGTTGTTTTCAAAGCTATTTCTACACAGCAAGGTCTGCCACACCAGCACTACTCCTCCCCCAGGAACCACCAACCCAGACCGCAACTCAGATCTGAGCAGGTTCTGCACCTCAGCTCCGATCTGCCACTTATTTCCTCCCACCAGGTGGGCCTAGGACCGGAAGCAACCGCAGCTGTAGTTCTGTAGCTGCACTACCTCCACTGCCCTCAGGGAGGTGGCCGAACTGCAAACTCCTTTCATTCCGTCCCTGCAGTTTTTCCCACTAACCTTCTCTGTTGTCTTTGGTTTTTGTGGGTTGAGAAGTATGGTAACTGCCACAGCTCGCTGATTCAGGGCACTAGAGCCTGTTCTGCCCAGCTTCTGGTCTGGCTGGTCTGGGTCGCAGCCCACACTGGGCTCTGCTCCCCTCCGCTCCCTGCTCCGTGCGATAGACCTTACCCAGTGACCATCCAGGCTGTCCTGGGCTGGAGCCCTGTTTCCCTCCACTATTCTGTGGGTTCTGCAGTTCTAGAATTTGTTCAGAACCATTTTTTTATTGGTGTTTGGAGGGTCCTGGGGGAGAGCCCTAGGCAAATCCCTGCTTTCCAGCCACCATCTTGGCTCCGCCCCCAATCAATTCTATTTTTAAAGTGTTATTTTCTTTACTATTTTTGTCTTTCTTACCAAGCTGTTGACTCTTTTCATAATTTTCCTATATCATTCTTATTTGTTTTCCCAATTTTTCCTCGATGTCCCTTATTTGAATTTTAAAATACATTTTTAGCTCTTCCAGGAATTTTTGTTGTTTTGTCTAATTTATATTTTTGGGAGGCTTTGCTTGTAGATAGCTATTTTGCTATCAATGTTTACTTCTGAGTTTGCATCTTGATCTTCCCTTTCACCGTAGAAGCCTTTTTTGGTCAGTGTCTTTTTTGTTGTTTGCTCATTCCCCCAGACTATTTCTTCACTTTTAACTTTATGTTAAAGTTGGGCTCTGCTCCTAAGGTGGAGGGGCACTGTTCCAAGCTTCAGGTATTTCATGCTGCTGTTTTCAGAACTAATTCTGGGGGATCTGTAAATTTTTGGTGTTTCTAAGTAGCGTGATCCCAGGAGAAATGTGATCGTTGTTCGCCTGGCCTGGGCTCCGGTCTTTACCCAGTAAAGGTTCTTGCTCCCCTGAATCCACAAATGCTAGCTCTCCTCTTGGCCCTGGAACTGTGACCAAGTCCCCAACTTTCCTGTAGCACCAAGAACTACTTCTCCTTTCTGTCCTGGAACTGAAACCCTGCTCCTTTGTGAGTGACCACAAGCACTCTTCTTCAGCCTGGTGACCAGCACCTCTGCTTCTCTGCAGCTACAAGTGCTATTATTCTTCTTGGCCTGGGAACCATGACCTGGAATTACTGTAGGCAATGAAGCAGGGTCCTGCACCCAGTGCCAGCAAAGGGTTGTAATGGTAATTTAAGTTTGAAGATCTTTCCCACTCATTAATAGGCCCATGTAACCTGCTTATGTCACAGGAAGCCTAAGTCACATGTGGTGAGAGGCACTTGCTGAATGAGAGGAACAGGAAAGGGTGGAGCAGGAAATGCTCAGAGCAATTAGAGCTGAGGGAGAGAGCAGATGCAGGTGAGCTATCTGTGCTGTGAGTGTGTTTGTGGGAAGGCTCCAGCAGTGGTGGCAGATGGCTAATGGGATGGTGAGGCTCCATGCTGTGATATTGTTTTAAGTTCCCTGATGTTGTGATAAAGTGGGCTTACTGGTTTTGGGAGTTGGTTGCTGCTTGGATGGATTGGACTTATAGGTTATGGGATCTGGTCCTCTGGTGTCTGAATAAATGTTTTACTTCTTCTACCTTCTATATGAAGAGTCTCTCATATTTTGCAATACAGAGCTACATAGGCATATTCACAATTGTCGCTGATGTGTTTATTGCTTTGCTAATACAAGTGCCCCTATGATCTTTTGCTGACCACTTGTCCAACCCCCTCACTGTCTCTGGGTTGAAAGCTCCTGAAGCTGCTGCTGTTGCTGCTACTGTAGCCCCCTCCAAGGCCTGCTGCTTGTGTTACCTCGGTGTGTGCTGCAACTGACCTTCTAATTTGTCTTGGGCTGGAAAAATGTCTCACACTAACCTTTTGTTGACTCTACTACTCCAGAATTTGATTTGAAGCATTATTTTAAAGTTGTTTGGAAAGGAATGTTGAGAAAGTTCAGCTGAGTTGTTGCTTGTATTCCACCATGTTGGCTCCCAAGTATTTATTAAGCACCTACTATGCTTTAGGCAATGTACTGGGGATACAAATAAAGACAAAAAAAAAATCCCAAACAGTCCCTGATCTCAAGAAACTCTCGGTCTAATAGGAGAGACAATATGCAAAAAAATCCCTATGTACAAACAAGATATATACAGGATAAATTGGAGGTAATGTCAGGGGAAAGGCACTAAGATTAAGGATATCTAGGAAAGGCTTCTTACAGATGGTGAGATTTGAGCTGAGACTTGAAGGAAACCCAGGAAGCCAGAAGGAGGAAGTTAGGAAGGAGAGCCTTCTAGACATAGGTAACAGCCAGTAAACATGTTAAGTGTCTTGTGCAAGGGATAGCAAGGAGGCCTGCATCGATTGGTGGGTCAAATGATATGTTTAAAAGGTTCTTAGCACAGTTCCTGGCACATAGTAGGTGATTAATAAATGTTTGCTCCCTTCCCTTCCTCTTCTGATTCTTGGAAGCTCAGGTGACTAGAAGAGCTGGAAAACAGCCCAAATTCTTTATTCAAACTCCAGATTCCTTTCTCTTCTGCTCCCAATTCCATTTTCAAAAAGCATATTGTGCCTTTACTATTACCTCTCAGACAGAAATCAAGTACCAACCTAAAAAACCAGCCACTTGTTTTTCTGAGGCTGTTATTTATCTGTCTCACCATTTTTCTAGGCCAGGAAGGTAACTGAGTTTGTTTTTTTTTTTAAATTAAAAATGCAAACTTAGTTCAAATAGATATTTGAAAAGTGCTTAGCACAGTGCCTGGCACATAATAGGTACTTGATAAATGTTTATTAAAAATAGAGAGAAGAAGTAGGCTAGAGTAATGACCAGAGAGCTGGCTTTGTAGTCAGGAAGACCTGGGCTAAGGACCCATCTCTGACACTGGTTTCAGGGCTCTGGGCAAGTCACAAGGCAATCTTCAGTGCAGGGGTAGGGCAGAGTCAGGCTCCAAAGTGGCAGTGAAATTGTGCTCAAGCCTACAGAAACACTTTGTTTCAGAGTAATGAAGAAGAGCTTAGGACCTAGTTGGTAAGTGTCTTGACTAGCCCAGAGGGTAGCAGTTGACCCTGGTAGAGAAGGCAGCACACCAAGACATAAAGCCCAGCAGCAGTAGTCTGGAGCAACAAGCATAGATGCAGGCCTGCTATAGGTGTGGGGATGAGAAGGAGGCCCAGACAAGAGCTCCAATGGCACAGACAGCAGTGGCCAGAAACATGGGCCCCAGTGGCCGCAAACAGTGAATCAGCTTCAGTGGCAATGGCAGCCCAGTGTCAAAAGAGTTAAGTGGCATATTTGGTGGCAAATGCACCCCTACGCCTACCCCCATAGCTCATTGCTCACTATAATGTAAAACTGATGGGACTTTCCACATTTCTGCCAATACAACACCCAGTGATCATTGTACAGCTCCTCCAGAGGGAGGGCTTAGAGGACCAATGGGTGGCATTTTGAGGACGAGGCTTGCTTTAAAATGGTAACAAGGAAAGGGTGAAAATGTCTTACCAGCCTCCACAGAAGAAGGGGATGAGTTCTTCAGCGGCCTCTCATAAGGCAAAGATTTTGTATTCAACCCTTGGCCATATGTCATGGGGCTCTGTTTCAACAATCCGGCTAGCAGCTGCTGTGGGGGTGTAAAACCAGCAACAACCAGCACACAGAATACTGCAAGCCCAGGTTCTTTCAATCTGCTTTACTAAGGAAAACAGCGTTAAGGGGTTAACAATCTTACTTTAATCCAGCATATAAATATCATTCACTTAGTTCAGGGGAAAAAGCCAGCACCCTGAACTTCAGAGCAAATGCAAACAAATTAAAAACATACATTATAAACAGACCAAATACAATTCATAGTTACCAAGAAACCATCAACATCTAGATTGATGAGCCAGGAAGCTCTTAAAGTGGCTGTTCAGAGTCCCACACCAATACTCCTCCAGGAGTGAGTGCCTCAAGCAAATAGCTCTGTTTTCTCTTTTTATACAGTCTTTGGATGTCATCAAACGTCATCTGAGTGACCAGAACTTAGGCACATACTATTGGCTCTGGTCTTAGCAACTCCCCTTAGGGCCCTCAGGGCTTCACACCCACATCAGCTTAGCACCTAGTAATTAGGGGTTTAGCACCTAGTTAGACTCAATCAAAGAGACTTAATTTATCATTTTAAAACAGTAAAAGTCCCAACTTAATTGATATTACAAGGACCCACTGAACTGTAAAGATTTGGTATCATTTACCACATGACCATTGAGACCCAGGACTGATCCTTCCTGAGATTCTCCCAGATTCCGTCACTACTTCGGGGAACTGTTATGTTACTTGTTTTATATTGCTTTTGTTCTATTTCTGTCTTTTTCATTCAGTGCTGCCTGTATCAGACTTCTTGAATTATGGAGCTTTGGGTTAACCAGTAACAGCCCTAAAGTTATCTGAATGGTGGAAGGTTATCTGGAAGACCTTAATAAGGACCTTACCACCAAGGAGTGGAATGTGGTAGAAGCAATATAGGCATACCTTGGAGATATTGTTGGTTCAGTTCCAGACCACTGCAATAAAGTGAATATCACAATAAAGTTAGTCACATGAATTTTTTGGTTTCCTGGTACATATAAAGGTTATGTTTATACTACACTGTAGTCTATTAAGCATGCAATAGTATTATGTCTAAAAAAGCAATGTACATACCTTAATTAAAAAATACTTTATTGCTAAAAAAAATGCTAACCATCATCTGAGCCTTCAGAGAGTCATAATCTTTTTGCTGGTGGAGGGTCTTGCCTTAATGTTGATGGCTGCTAGCTGAGCAAAGTGATGCTTGCTGAAGGTTGGGGTGACTGTGGCAATTTCTTAAAATTAGACAACAACGAAGTTTGCCTGATCAAGCGACTCCTCCTGTCACCTGAACACTTAAAGGTCATTGTAGGGTTATTAATTGGCCTAATTTGAATATTGTTGTGTCTCAAGGCATGGGAAGACCCAAGGAAGGGAGAGAGATGGCCTGTTGGTGGAGCCATCAGAACACATACATTTATTAAGTTTGCTGTCTTACATGGGCACAGTTTGTGGCAACCCAAAACAATACAGTAGTAACATCAAAGATCACTAATCCCAGATCACCATGATAGCTATGATAACATTGAGGAAGTCTGAAATATTGTGAGAATTACCAAAATGTGACACAGAGATATGAAGTGAACACATGCTATTGGCAAAAGGCACCCATAGACATCCTTGATGCAGTTGCCACAAACCTTCAATTTGTAAAAATGCAGTATCTGTGAAGCGCAAAAAAGTGAGACCTGTCTGTATCCTAACCTCTCCCCTCATGCAAGTTAGGCTACTAGTTTTTCCTGAAAAGGTGTTGAGATATTCCTGACACTTGATTGGTTCACAGGACTAAAGGCTCAGGCTTTTGATGTCACTTCTTCATTACCTGAGCTACAAAGAAAGGCCACAAGGGGCACTATGATGCTGGGGCTTACACTTCCCTCTACCCTCTTATAATATAAGTTAGGCCCACAGGTTCCCTCTTCCCTGACAGCATGGATTAATTTTCACAAAGCTGCACTAGCAACATTTAATAAATGCTTATTGACTGATTAATCATAGAAATATGCAAGTGATTAGCTTTGAGAAAAGACTTAGCAAGCCCTTTCAAGTCAAAGTACGGGAGACCACTTGTCAGGTATGTTGTAGAAAGGAAGGAATTCTTGATCAGATATGGATTTGGACTACCTGGCCACTGGAGGGTCCCATCTTTTAACCTGCCTCATAATTACCTCATCCTCATTTGACTAGCTTCAGTGAGGGGAAAATCCACTACCCTCAAGGCAACATACTCCTCTTTTGTACACCTCTAATCATTAGGAACCTGCTCCTTTTACAGAGACAAAATCTGCTGTTCTGGAGCTTCCACTGAGTCCTAACCTAAGTGACCATCTCCTATTAGGTGTTCACAGGGCTGCGATGGGAAAGATGGTTCATACTTATTCTGCTGGGCTCCAAACAGTAGAGCTTGGATTAGGGGGTGTGGACAAAGGAACATAGATCATATTTTAAGAGAAGAATGAACTTCCCAACAGTGAGAAATTCTTAACAGGAAAAAAGTCCCATATGTTCAAAAATGTTTATAATAACATTATTTGAGATAATGCACTACCACCATGTGTACAGTGCCCAGCAGGTAAGCAGGTGCTTAATAAATGTTTATTGACTAAAATGTTGGAAACAAAGTATGTGGTCAATATCATCATCACCAATAGGCATTGATTAAGCACCTACTATGTACTAGGCATTGTACTAAGTGTTGAGGATACAAAGAAAGGCAAAAACAGAGAAGTAGAGAAGCAAATTGTACCAAATTAAAGGTAGGGAGATTGAGGGTTTTCCACTAGCACAGAATCTATCGGGCTTTGTTTCCTTTTTACTGTTATGCATAATAAAAACAGGGATTTTGCATGAGTGGGGGAAGAACAGTGAGCTTGCCTGCCTAGTTTACCTCTTCTCCAGCCTCAGATTTATTAGCAGCTAAAGCAGAGGGAAACTTGGGAGTAGCTGAGAGTATCTAGCCCTCGATGAGATAATTATCTGTAACGGAAGGCTTTGATCTCCATGGAGACACAGGGATAAAAAAGGAAAGAATTTATTTTAGCTTGGGTGCACTCTGCCTGGTTTTTGTTAGCTGGCAGAGGTCACAGTCACAGTCAACAAGCATTTATTAAGCACCTACTCTTTGGCACTATGCTAAGTGCTGGGGGAAACGAAGAGGGAAACTGGGGGTGGGGAATGGGAAGGAAACACTATGAAAACAAGGTACATACAGGATAAATTGGTGATAATAGCTAGCATTTACATAGCCCTTTAAGATTTATGGGGCAGCTAGATGGTCAGTGGATAGTGGTGATGTACCAGGCCTGGAGTCAGAAAGATCTGAGTTCAGATTCAGTCTCAGACACTTACCAACTGTGTGACCCTGGGTGAGTCACTCAACCATGTTTGCCTCAGTTTCCTCATCTTTAAAATGAGCTGGAGAAGGAAATGACAAACCGCTCCCGTATCTTTGCCAAGAAAACCCCAAATGGTGTCTGACAGGACTGAAATGACTGAAAAACAACAATTGAGATTTACAAAGTGTTTTACAATGTGGTCTCCACTTACAGTCACACCAACCCCGAGAGGTAGGTGCTATTGCTATCCCCATTATACCGCAGAAGAAACTGAGTGAGAAAGAGGTGAAGTGCCTTGTCCAAGGTCACACGGCTTAATCTGTCTGAGGGCATATTTGAACTATGTCTTCTTGCATCCCAAATTCCAGGGCCCAGGGCTCTATTCTATGAGCCGCTGAGCTGTACGTTGCTTCAGAAAGTATTTTTACAGGCAAATGTATGCCAGGATCGATTGAAAGAACAGTCATGGTTAGCTTTAAGACTTTTAAATCTTATTTAAAATTATTTAAAATCTTAGTTTAGTCTCACAAACACCCTGGGAGGGAAGTATTATTATTATCATCCCCATCTTATGGATAAGGAAAATGGGGCAGACAGAGGTTAAGTAATTTGCTCAGGGTCACACAGTTAGTCCTCTCCTAAGCCGACAATCTCAGAGAGAAGGCACTAAGGTTAAGGAGGAACAGGAAAGGCTTCTTAAAGAAGATAGGATATAGTCCCCATCTCCTAGGACTGTTTTCTGTTATACAATACAGGTATGCTTAATATGCACTCAGTTCTGGAACTCTCCAGAAAGCTTGCTGATGTTGCATATTTATAATGCTACCTTTTGTATCCTAAGTAGGCCTCCTTGGTTAATTTTTTAAAACTCCATATTTTGCTGCTTTGTTTAAAAAACTTATATAAACCCAGGCCCCCAGAGGGGCTCTGGACCTTCCACTGGAGAGTACATCCTGCTACTCATCCTGGCCACCAATAAGCATGTGGCCCTTGGTGAGATGGTGGGGGCAAGGGAGATGGAAAGGAGTTCTATCCTTGACTAAAGTGTTTAGTGGCAAATATCAATAAACTGTTGTGACCCATCCCAGTGATTCTGAGTGCCATTCATTAGAACTACACCCTGGAACCAGGGAGAGGTGAGGATATGACTAAAAAGCTATAAACCTGTTCTTATCTGAGCAAGGTTCTAGCCACTAGGAGACTGAAGCTGAGATACAGTGGCCCTGTAGAAATGAGCCTAGGATAGCAGTTCTCAAATTTTTTGATCTCAAGAGTCCTTTCTACCCTTAAAAATTATTGAGGACCCCAAAGAGCTTTTGTCTATATGAATCATATCTATCAACATTTATTATTAGAAATTAAAACTGATAAAATTTTAAATGTTTATTTGTCCATTTAAAATAACAATAATAAACCTTTACATACAAACATAGGTAACCTTTTTCATGAAAAATAACTCTGTTTCCCAAAACAAAAAAATTAGTGAGGAGTGGCATTGTTTTATATATTTTTGCAAATCTCTGTATTGTCTGACTTACCAGAAAATATCTGGATTCCCCTATCTGCTTCTGCATCTAATCTATTATGATACATCACTTTGGTTGAAAGATATGAAGAAAATTTGGCCCTAAACAGATATATTGTTGGAGAGAGGTATATTTTAATAGACAAATAATATCTCAGTATTATTATAAAAATAGTTTTGACCTGGCAGACCCCTAAAAAGGTCTGAGGACCTCCTAGAGGTCTTTAGACCATTGTCATAGAAGACAGAAGCAAGGGGCAGGACCCAATGGCAGTAATGGCTGGTGCCCAAAAGAGATGTAGAGGGTAGTCACATGGCAAGAAAAACAACAGGTCTAGCAATGATGTGTCCCAGGGAGAGCAAAGTGATCATAGGAGGCAGCTGGGTAGAGCAGTAGGTAGAACACAGGAGTCTAGAAGATCTGAGTTCAAATCCTGCCTCAGCTGACTAGCTGTATGACCTTTAGAAAGTCACTTAACCTGTTTGCCTCAGTTTCCTCATTTGTAAAATGGTAATAATAATAGCACTTCCCTCCCAGGGTATTTGTGAGGACAAAATAAGGTCATATTTGTTTCTTTTTGATTTGTGGATTCTCTTCTCTTTTTAAAATATTTATTTTCAGTTCCAAATTCTCCCCTTCCCTTCAGTCCCTACCTCACCCAACAAGAAGGCTAGAAATACAATACACCTTATACATATGAAGTCATGCAAAACATATTTCCACATCAGCCACGTTGCAAGCCAAAAAACAATGAAAAACATTTGCTTTAGTATGCACTCTGAGTTCATCAGTTCTCTCTTTGGAGGCAGACAGCGTTTTTCATCATGAGTCCTTTGGAATTGTTGCGGATCATTGTATTGATCAAGAGTAACTAAGTCTTTTACAATTGATCACTGTATAATGTTGCTATTACAGTGCACAAGGTTCTCCTGGTTCTGCTCATTTCACTTTGCATCAGCTCATCTAAGTCTTCCCAGGTTTTTCTGAAACCATTACCTTGTAAAATGCAATAATATTTTTAAAGTGCTTTGCCAATATTAAAGCATTAAAGAAATGTAAACTATTGTTATTATTATTATTGTGACATCACCAGAAAACATCAGGGATCTTGTAGCCTCAGGGATGTAAGCTGCACCTCTACAGATGTTCCCAGAGAACACACCTCTGGGGCTAGAACTTGTGCCCTAGGGCCCCACTCTCCTAATTAGTGGCTCCATCTCTTACATCACTATTTTGGGAAAGCCCAGCCATATTTCGCTTCCCCCTTTCCTCTCAGCCAACTCCTCAGCAATCTCCCTTACTGCCATATGTGGTCTACCTCTACCTATTCCAGTTTTGGAACTATAAATCAGGATTAAACCAATTCTGTCAGTGCTCCTGGATGGGCTATGTCACTCAACTCTCCTATGACCCAACTCACTATCCCTTTAACTTTCTGGACTTAACTGCCCCAACAGAATGTAAGCCCCTTGAGGGCAGGGACTAGCTTTGCTTTTGTTATTTGTAGCCCCAGGAATTAGTGCGGTGCTTGACACATAGTAAGCACTTAATAAATGCCTGTTCATTCATTATGTGAGCACCTCATGCATGATCCCTATGTATGTACCCTCTTCCCACTGATGGTATGCATATTTGTGGGCAGAAGTGTTCTGTGTTTATGGGAGGAATGTTGCCATCCTTCCCACTATGCTATCCCATTAAATCCCTTTGCTTGGAAGTAATCATGTTCTCTGACTGACTAGAGAAAAAGGTAAGTGACCAGGTCACATGACCTGCAAGATGGCAGACTAGGCATTTTTGACAGTCTTCAGGAACTCTCAAAGTTCCCCAAATTAAGAATTATGCACAGGAGATAGACTAATTACAGCAATCTCTGCAGAACAAGACACCAAGAATCCTAATGAGATAACAATCAGATGACTTAACAAAGAGAAGGGTAATCCCTAAGGCCCCAATCTCTATTAGGGCAGCAGAACCCAACCTAACAGCTTATGCTCTGGGAACCTCTCAATTTTCCTTACTGCCAGATGAAGGAAGGTAGAGAAGAGCAAAAGTGTCCTCTACTTGGGGCAGCCCTCAACCAGAGAAGTAAATTCAGAGGGAACTGGGGCAGGGTACAATTGGGGAGGAGAGGAGAGAAAGGAGAATGTACAAGACTGAAGGAAAGGAGACTGGCATCCAAATGAGGTCATTTCTGTTACACCAAGCAAAGACTGAGGGCAGTAAAAAGTGGATCCCCCAATATGGAAGGAGGCTGAGACAACCTTTGAGTTTCAACCTGTGTAGGATCTGCCATCAAAGGGGAAGGAATTAGAAAAGCAGTGATAGAATATAAGGGAAAAAAAACCCAGAGATCTCTGGAAGAAAATTCCATTAAGCCCTTGAGCACAGACAGATAAATCAGCAGTTAAGATAATAAAAGAGAAGGGAAAGCAGCCAGCAAGATTTCTGAACAAGTTTAAACATTTAACTTAAACATTTAAGCCTGATAAGGCAGAGGATCCTGTAGGTTCCCCCCAAATGTTTATGGAACCAAAGCATAATATTCCCAAATGGTTTGAGAGGGAAATAAGAATTGTGAAAGCAAAATGTGTGTCTTGTAGAGCAAAATAAATAAACAAACAAATAGATAAAAGTTGGCAGAATAAAAAAATCTTGAATCCACAAAAGAAAATCTTACCAAGATGGGAGGAGCCAAGATGGAGAAGTAAAAGCCAAGATAGAGGAGTAAAGGCAGGGAATCACCTGAGTGCTCCCAAATTCCCCTCCAAACAACTTTAAAATAATGCCTTAAAGTGAATTCTGGAATAGCAGAACAAGCAAAAGGATGGAATGAAACATTTTCCAGTCCAAGATAATGTGAAAGCTCAGCAGGAAAGGTCTATCTCACTGGGGTGAGAGTGGAGCACAGGCCAGCACAGATGACACCCTGGCAAGCCAGCCTTGGAGGTGACTGAATCAGCAACAGTAGCTGTTGGAGTTCTCAGCCTACAGACAGTAAGGGAGTTAGACAACTGGTGAGAAAGAGATTTCAGGGGACCCCTTGTTGACACTGAGTGCAGAACTTTGTTGCATTGCCCACAAGTGGTTCCAGGTTACATACCAGAATTTGTGGCCCAGGGGAGCAGGGACCCTAATCACGGTACCAGGGTGGAGAAGAGTGGTTGTGATCATTCACAGACTACAGCACAGGCCAGGAGAACAGTGAGCACACCTTTCCTTAGATCATAACACCTTGGAAGAACTGAAAACTTGCAGATCCCCAGAATTAGCCTTGAAAATATCAGCACAGAAAAAAAAATATAAGCTTGGTACAGTGCTCCCTTCACCCCAGGACCAGAGTCCATCTTTAACATAAAGTTAAAAGGCAGCTAGGTGGCGCAGTGAGTAGAGCAGTGGCCCTGGAATCATGAGGACCTGAGTTCAAATCCAGCTTCAGACACTTGACACACTTCATAGCTGTGTGACCTTGGGCAAGTCACTCAACCCCAATTGCCCTGCCTTCCCCCCTCAAAGCAAGCAGCTAAAAAGAAACAATTCAAATATCTCAGAGTCAGGATAGTAGAAGATTTAGCAGCTTCTACATTAAAGGATTGGAGGACTTGGAATATGATGTTCCAGAAGGGAAAAGAACAAGAATTACCACCAAGAATAACCTATCCAGCAAAACTGAGTATAATCCTTCGGGGGAGAAAATGGAAATTTATGAAATAGGGGACTTTCAAGTATTCCTGATGAAGAGATTAGAGCTGAACAAAAAATGTAATGTTCAAATACAAGTCTAGAGCATAATAAGGTAAACAGGAAAGAGAAATCACAAGGGAGTAAATAAGGTTGAACTGTTTACAATCCTACTTGAGAAAATGATTCCTGTAACTCGTAAAAACTTTTTCATTATTAGGGAGTCAAAAGACGTATATCATAGACAGAGAGCATGGGTGTGCATTGAGTAGGATGGGATGATATCTTAAAAAATTAAGGAGTTAGAGGGATGACTATGACGGGATATGTAAAAAAGTAAAATTACAAAGTGAGAAACAGGGATGCACTGGGAGAAGGGGGAAGGGAGAGACAGAATGGGGTAAATTATCTCACATGAAAAAGGCACAAAAGAGATTTTACAGGGGAAGGGAAGATGGAGGGGTGGCAGACAACACTTGAATCTTATTCTCATTGGAATTGGCTCAAAGAGGGAATAACAAACACACTAAGTTGGGTATAGAAATCTATCTTACCCTAAAGAGTAGGGGGAGGAAAAGGGAATAAAAGAAGGGAGGGTGCTGATAAAGGAGAAAGCAAATTGGGGGAGACAGAGATCGGAAGCAAAACACTGTTGAAAAGGAGAGAGCGGGGGGAGGAAAGGAGGGAAATACATAGTAATCATAACTGTGAAAAAAATTTACAGCAAGTTTCTCTAATAAAGGCCTCATTTCCCAAATACATAGAGAACTGAGTCAAATTTATGAGAATATAAGCCATTTCCCAAGTTGATAAATGGTCAAAGGATATGAACAGACAGTATTCAGATGAAGAAATTAAAGTCATCTCTAGCCATATTAAAAAAAATGCTCTAAATCACTATTGATTATAGAAATGCAAATTAAAATAACTCTGAAGTACCACCTCACACCTATCAGATTGGTTAATATGACAGAAAAGGAAAATGACAAATGTTGGAGGGCATATGGGAACATTGGGATACTAAAGAACTGTTGGTGGAGTTGTGGAATGATACAAACACAATGGAGAACAATTTGGAACCATTCCCAAGGGGTATAAAATTGCATACCCTTTAACCCAGAAATACCACTACTACGTTTGTATCCAAAAGATCAAAAAAGAAGGAAAGAACCCATATGCACAAAAATATTCATAGCAGATCTTTTCTGCGGTAGCAAAGATTTGGAAACTGAGAGGATGCTCACCAATTTTGGAATGACTTAACAAATTGTGTATAAGATTGTGATGGAATGCTATTACACTATAAGAAATGATAAGTAGGATGCTTTCAGAAAAACCTGGGAAGACCTGTATTAACTGATACAAAATGAAGTGAATAGAACCAGGAGATCATTGTACAAACAGTAACAGTAATAATGTAAGATGATCAACTGCGAATGACTTAGCTATTCTCAGCAATACAATAATCCAAGACAATTCCAAAGGACTTATAATGGAAAAATGCTATCAACCTCGAGAGAAAGAACTGATGGAGTCTGAATGCAGATTGCAGCATACTTTTGTTTTAAAAAAGTCTATCTTTCTTCATTTTTTGTCTGTGTTTTCTTTTACAACATAACTAATATGCAAATATGTTTTGCATGACTGCACGAGTATAATCTATATCAAATTGCTTGCCTTCTCAAGGAAAGGGGAGGGGAAGGAGGGAGAGAGAGCAATTTGGAATTCAAATTTTTAAAAAATTATTGCTGTAATACCTTCCTTTCCATTGTGATGTTTATTAGGTTATCCATGATTATGGACACTTTAAACTAGATTTAATGCATAAATGCCAAATAAAAACTATTCTCTTCTTCTTAGAAGTCCACAAATGGACCTCATTTTAAAAAATTAATGTTTAAAATTGGTTTTACTTGTAATTAGAAATTTTTTAAAATTTCACAAAAGAAAATAACTTGATTGGGGATATAAATACATAGAAGTAAATGACATTCTGGAAGGAGAGAAACAAAAAGCAATAACATTAAAAGAAAACATGATCTCCATACCAGGAAAAAACATATTGATCTCAAAAACAGAAGTAGAGACAATTTAAGGATTATAGGTCTTCCTGAAGAACACCAGTAAAAAAAAACCCTGAAAACTACAATTCATGAAATAATAAAAGAAAAACTACCCAGAACTTGTGAACACAGAAAACAAAGTACCAGTTGAAAGACTCCACAGTTTGCCAACAGAAAGAAACTTTATGCAGCAAACTCCAGGATACACAGTGGTTAAAGTGAACATTTTCCATAACAAACAACAAAATCTACTAATGACCAGGAGAAAGACCATCAAATATAAAGGAAAGAAAATTGAACTGCATAAGACCAGTTTGTAGCTATCAGAAACTGCAAAATAGAATAGAATAAAGTATCCCAAAGAGCAAAGAGTATCACAATGGATATAGCACTAGAGTTGGAGCCAGGAAGACCTGAGTTCAAATCTGCCCTCAGACACTTACTAGTTTTGTAACTATGGGCAAGTCACTTAATCTCTGTCTGACTCAGCTTCCTCAACTGTAAAATGTGGGTGAAAATAGCACCTACCTCCCAGGGTTGTTGTGAGAATCTAATCAGATTTGTACAGCATTTTGCAAACCTTTAGACATTATATAAATATTAGCTATTATTAGCAAAGGAGCTCAAGATGAAACCCAAAGTGACACATACTGCAAACTTAAGCCTAATCATCAATGAAAAAGAAGGAAATTCAATTTTTTAAAAAAGGCATTTGAAGCGTTCTTACAAAAAAAAAATCCCTAAATGTGAACAGGTTATTCTCTTGGCAAACACCCCAGACAAGAGGAACATAAGAAAGGTAAATAAAAACAACTACACAGGAAAACACAAATAATGAATGAGCCAAATTCCAGACACTGTTAAAAGGAAAAAGAAAACTAGAAAGAGAAAGACCTATAAGGTTAAACATCAACAAATAAGAGCAGAAGAACCATTAAAAGTTTTTTTATAAAGGCACACAAGGAGATAAAGATAAAAATGGAACTTAAACAGAAATGATGGTAGAAAAATGGGTCTGAAACACCATGGACTAAACCGCACAACAGCCCAAAACAGGTGAAACAAGATTCTCAGAGGGACTAAGCTGAAGAGTTGGATCATACCTATGAAGAAGGAGAAGAGGTAGAAGATGTCAAGGAACATGCAATTTACTCTAATCAAGTCGATGGTAAACAATGAAGGGACACAGGACTGTGGTGTCTCAGGAAGAAGATGGGATACAGAAGAATGGGTAGAATGGCAAAGGGATGGACTATATATGAAAAAAGAAAAGGGGAAATCTCAATTCAATGATAGGAAGGGGAATTAAGAAGTTAAATAAAACCCAAAACACTAGGAAAAGAGGTGAAAAGGAGAGGAGGATGAAAGTGAAGGGAAAAGAGCCTGTAGAAATAGTGTTGGATTTAACTAGACTAAGCAAAAATAATTGGAGATAAAGTATTATCTGTAAAGATAAAAAGAAAAAATCTTAACTCATATAATGCAAAATTAAAGACAAATATTTAAAAATAGGCCTAACTCTTGTAACTTTAAATATGATTGGATTAAGCAATCCAATAAAGCAAGAGAGTGACAGATAAGAATACAAAACCCCACTATGTTTTACTATACAAAAACAATGAGGGGCTAAAATAAAATTTACAATGCAACAGATTAAAAAAAAGCAAGAATTACAATCACGCTATCTGACAAAACAAAACAAAAAACAACCTCACAATATAAACAAAGAAACTACATTATACTTAAATGGAGTATAAACAACAAATCAATATCAATATTAAACTTACACTCTGAATGCCTTAGCATCTAAATTAATAAAGGAAAAGCTACCTGAATTACAAGAAGACACAGATGTTAAAATAAAAATAGTAGGAGACTTTAATATCCCTCTCTCAGTTTTGAACAAACCTAAAAGAAATATAAACAAAAGGGAAAGTACAGAATTGAACGAATTGTTGAAAAACTGGAGCTAAAGGCCTTATGGAATCTTTCAAATGTGACTGCAAAAGAATATATATACATATATGTAGGCACATATATATGTATTTTATGGATATATATATGTATGTCTCAGCACCACACAGAACTTCTACTAAAATTAATCACATATTAGTGTACAGAGATATTACAAATGAGCTTCTAAAAAACTTTTTATTTTTTTCACCAGGTATTATTATTTTTATTTACTATTCATTATTATTCTTTTTCCTTCTATTTCTATATCAGTGTATGTAAGAAAAACAATGGGGAAATACTTTTCAAAACTGCTTTCAGTCTCTACTTATATTTTGTTATTAGAAAATAATCTTAATTCAATAAAAATGTTCCTTTAGAAAATTACTACTCTTGGTATGTCTAATATCTAGAAATTGTATGCATAAATTTCTGTATAATGCATAATTCAAAAGATTATTATTTTCTTAATAGTCCCACTCTGGCCACCACAAGTCAATGAACAATTCAACTATAGTTTAATAATTCTACACATCAAGCAAGTTATTCACTTGTAACTTTATAAGAGTACGCTCACTTAAGAAAGACGGTAATTATTGCTGTAATACCTTCCTTTCCATTGTGATGTTTATTAGGTTATCCATGATTATGGACACTATAAGCTAGATTTAATGCATAAATACCAAATAAAAACTATTCTCTTCTTCTTAAAAGTCTACAAATGGACCTCATTTCCTATTGCTCTATAAGTACCTAGATGTATCAACTTTCTTTTTCTTTCTTTTTTTAAATCATTATTTATTTTTATTTATTTATAATATTTATATTATATATATATTTATTTATAATATTATTTATTTTATTTATTATTTTTAGTTTTTAGCATTAATTTTCACAAGAGTGTGAATTACAAATTTTCTCCCCATTTCTATCCTCCCCCCCCACTCCAAGATGGCATATATTCTGATTGCCCCATTCCCCAGTCAACCCTCCCTTCTCTCACCCCACTCCCCCCATCCCCTTTCCCCTTAATTTCTTGTAGGGCAAGATAGATTTCTATGCCCTGTTGCCTGTATATCTTACTTCCTAGTTGCATGCAAAAACTTTTTTTAACATCTGCTTTTAAAACTTTGAGTTCCAAATTCTCTCCCCTCTTTCCTCCCCACCCACCCTCCCCGAGAAGGCAAGCAATTCAACATAGGACACATATGTATCATTATACAAAACCCTTCCACAATACTCATGCTGTGAAAGACTAACTATATTTTGCTCCTTCTTATCCTATCCCCCTTTATTCAATTTTCTCCCTTGACCCTGTCCCTTTTCAAAAGTGTTTGCTTTTGATTACCTCCTCTCCCTATCTGTCCTCCCTTCTATCATCCCCCCTTTTTTATCTCCTTCCTCCTTCTTTCCTGCGAGGTAAGATACCCAAATGAGTGTGTATGTTATTCCCTCCTCAGGTCAAATCCGATGAGAGCAAGATTCACTCATTCCCCCTCACTTGCCCCCTCTTCCCTCCAAACAGAACTGCTTTTTCTTGCCACTTTTATGTGAGATAATTTACCCCATTCTATCTCTCCCTTTCTCCCTCTCTCAATATATTCCTCTCTCATCCCTTAATTTGATTTCTTTTAGACATCATCCCTTTATATTCAACTCACCCCGTGCCCTCTCTCTCTCTCTCTCTCTCTATATATATATATATATGTGTGTGTGTGTGTGTGTGTGTGTGTGTGTGTATATTCCCTTCAGCTGCCCTAATACTGAGGTCTCATGAATTATATACATCATCTTTCCATGTAGGAATGTAAACAAAACAGTTCAACTTTAGTAAGTCCCTTATGATTTCTCTTTCTTGTTTACCTTTTCATGCTTCTCTTGATTCTTGTGTTTGAAAGTCAAATTTTCTATTCAGCTCTAGTCTTTTCACTGAGAAAGCTTGAAAGTCCTCTATTTTATTGAAAATCCATATCTTACCTTGCAGTATGATACTCAGTTTTGCTGGGTAGGTGATTCTTGGTTTTAATCCTAGCTCCATTGACCTCCAGAATATCATATTCCAAACCCTTTGATCCCTTAATGTAGAAGCTGATAGATCTTGTGTTATCCTGATTGTGTTTCCACAATATTCAAATTGTTTCTTTCTGGCTGCTTGCAGTATTTTCTCCTTGATCTGGGAGCTCTGGAATTTGGCAACAATATTCCTAGGAGTTTTCTTTTGGGGATCTTTTTCAGGAGGCGATCAGTGGATTCTTTCAATTCCTAATTTACCCTCTGGTTCTAGAATATCAGGGCAGTCCTCCTTGATGATTTCTTGAAAGATGACATCTAGACTCTTTTTTTTATCATGGCTTTCAGGTAGTCCAATAATTTTTAAATTATCTTTCCTGGATCTATTTTCCAAGTTAATGGTTTTTCCAATGAGATATTTCACATTGTCTTCCATTGTTTCATTCCTTTGGTTCTGTTTTATAATATCTTGATTTCTCATAAAGTCACTAGCTTCCACTTGCTCAAGTCTAATTTTTAAGGTAGTATTTTCTTCAGTGGCCTTTTGAACCTCCTTTTCCATTTGGCTAATTCTGCCTTTCAAGGCATTCTTCTCCTCATTGGCTTTTTAGAGCTCTTTTGCCATTTGAGTTAGTCTATTTTTTAAGGTGTTATTTTCTTCAGCATTTTTTGGGGTCTCCTTTAGCAAGTCATTGACTTGTTTTTCTCGCATCACTCTCATTTCTCTTCCTGATTTTTCCTCTACTTCTCTAACTTGCTTTTCCAAATCCTTTTTGAGCTCTTCCATGGCCTGGAACCAATTCATGTTTTTTTTGGAAGTTTTTGATATAGGCTCTTTGACTTTGTTGACTTCTTCTGGCTGTATGTTTTGGTCTTCTTTGTCACCAAAGAAAGATTCCAAAGTCTGAGTCTGAATCTGAGTCCATTTTCACTGCCTAGCCATGTTCTCAGCCAACTACTTGACCCTTGAGTTTTTCATCGGGGTATGACTGCTTGTAGAGTAGAGAGCACTTTGTCCCAAGCTTGAGGGGTTGTGCTGTTGTTTTCAAAGCTATTTCTACACAACAAGCTCTGCCACACCAGTGCTCCTCCTCCCCCAAGAACCACCAACCCAGACCTAGCTCAGATCTTAAGTACGCTCTGCACTCTAGCTCTGATCTGCCACTTAATTCCTCCCACCAGGTGGGCCTGGGGCCAGAAGCAACTGCAGCTGTAGCTCTGTACTCAGAGTTGCACCACCTCCACTGCCCCCAGGGTGGTGGCTGAACTGTAAACTCCTTTCACTCTGTCCCTGCAGTTTTTCCCACTAACCTTCTCTGTTGTCTTTGGTGTTTATGGGTTGAGAAGTCTGGTAATTGCCACAGCTCACTGATTCAGGGTGCTAGGGCCTGTTCTGCCTGGCTCCTGGTCTGGTTGGTCTGCGTTCAGCCCATGCTGGGCTCTGCTCCTTTCCGCTCCCAGTTCCGTGGGATAGACCTTACCCAGGCTGTCCTGGGCTGCAGCCCTGCTTCCCTCTGCTATTCCGTGGGTTCTGCAGCTCTAGAATTTGTTCAGAGCCATTATTTTTAGGTTTTTGGAGGGACCTGGGGGGGAGCTCATGCAAGTCCCTGCTTTCCAGCTGCCATCTTGGCTCGGCCCCCAAGAAAAGAGTTTATAAAGGTGAACTATGTGTATTATAACGGAGGGGAGGATGTTAAAAGTTCTCACTCTTTCAGAATCCCAATGTCACAAAACGTCATAGAAATAGTCAATTGAGAGAGAAGATCTATAAATAGTTTTGTTACATCTTGGAGATATTATAAGAAAAAAGATGAGGTAGGAAGAAGGAGAAAGGATACATTACGGGAAAATGGGAGGAAAAAATAGAGAACTTATTAACATACATAATCTGGTTGTACAAAAATAAAACTACATGTAAACATGGAAAGTGAGGGAGCTGGTATGACTTGAACTTCACTTTGATCTAAACTGGTCAAAAGAAGGCATACGCACAGACGCACACACACAGGTTGGTGTAGGAATGCATTCAATCCAACAAGGACGCAGATAGGAATAGGAAGAGAATAGATTCAGGGAGGGATTAGTCATAAGCTGAACAAAGCTTAAATGTAAAAAGCGGATAGTGAAGAATAGGTAAAAAGGAAAAAGCAAGGGTAACATAGAAATGCGGAGTGAGGAGTATAAAGAAGGAAAAGTATAAGAGAATTGGATGAAAGGAAATAATTATCATAACTGTGAATGTGACTAGAATGAACTCACCCATAAAATAGAATATGTTAGCAGAAATGGATTGAAAAGCAAAATCTAATAATATATTGTTTACAAGTAACACACTTGAAACATAAAGACTCATACAGAGTTAAAGAAAAGATTAGGAGCAAAAGCTATTATGCCTCAACTGAAGACATAAGAAGCAGGGGTAGTAATTATGCTTTTGGACAAGGCAATAGCAAAAATAGACTAAATTAAAATAGATAAAGAGGGAAATTACATTTTGCTGAAAGGAAACACAGACAATGAATCAATTCCAATATTTAACACATATGCACCAAATGGTATAGCTTCTAGATACTTAAAGGAAAAAACTAATTGACTTACAAGGAGAAATATACAATAAAACCACAATAGTAGAGGACCTCGATTTATCCTTATGAGCCCGAGATAAACCTAATCAAAAAGTAAATAAAAAATAAGTTAAAAGAACCAAACAGAATTTTTTAGAAATTAGATATGATAGGCCTCTGGTATTTGTTGAAGAGAGATAAATGCACACATATTTCTAAACTGTGCATAGTACCTTTACCAAAATTGATCATGTCTCAGAACATAAAAACCTCACAAGCACAGAAAAGCAAAAATAATATACATATCCTTTACTGATCACAATGCAATAAAATTATATTAAAGCACTGTTAAAAAAGTATTAAAAATCAAATGGAAACTAAATAACTTAATCCTAGAGGACTGGTAGGTCAAAGAACAAATCACAAAAATGATAGATAGTTTCATTAATGGTAATGTCAGCAATGAGACAACACACAAAAAATGTTTAGATGTAGCAAAAACAGGTCTTAGAGGAGAAGGTATAACTCCAAACACTTTTATTAACAAATGCACACACAGAGAGAGACAGACAGACAGACAGACAGAGAAAAAATCAATGAATTTGGAATGCAACTAAAATTCTAGAAAACCAACAATTAAAAAAAACAATTAAAAACCAAAACAGAAATCCTGAAAAATCAAATGAGAGATTGACAAAATTGAAAACAAAAAACTGAATTAAAAAATAGAACTAGGAGCTATGTAAAAATAGATAAATCATTTGCTAATTTGATTAAAAAGAAGAGGAAAACCACATTAGTAGTACCATAAATGAAAAAGAAGTATTTCTCACAAATAAAGAAGAAATAAAGAATATTATTAGAAACTATTTTGCCCAACTACATGTCAATAAAATTGGCAACTTAAATAAAATAAAATTAATATTTACAAAAATATAAAATACCCGAATTGACAGAACAAGAAGTAGAAATTTTAAACAACCCAATTTCAGAGGAAGAAATTGAACAGGTAGGTCATAGATGAGCTTCCAAAGAAAAAAACTCCAGTATTAGATGGATTCACAAGAGAATTCTATCAAACATTCAAAGAACAATTAATTCTAATATTACATAAACTGTTTGCAAAAATAGCAAAAGAATTAACTAAAAAAACCTAAATTCTTTCTATTACTGAGGGATAGCTTAACAAGTTATGACATATGAATGTAACAGAATATTATTGGGCTATAAGAAATGAAAAAATAGATGATTTCAAAGAGCCATGGAAAGACTTCTATGAATTACACAGTGAGCAGAACCAGAAGAACAATTTATACTATAACATTAATATATAAAAGCATCAATTGAAGACTTTTATAAACTGATGAAAATGAATTGAGCAGAAACAGGAAAACATTGTATACCAAGTAACAACACTGTACAAACAAACAACTTTGAAAGCTATGATCGATATGAAAAAACTATGATCACTACAATCAGTCAGTAGTCAGCCAGTAAATGTTTATTAAGCACCCTCCAAGTGCCAGGCACTGTGCTAAGTGCTAGGGATACAAAAGGAAGCCAAAGACAGAAGCTTACAGTCTAATGGGCAAGACAACTGTAACCAGAATGGCCTTTGTTTTCTTTGAATGACTCAGCTTACCTCATTGAGCCTCTGGACACTGTGGCTTGCTCTTCCGGGGCAGGAGGCCCGGGGAGCATGCCGGGAAGCAGACAACTTCCTGTGTGATGAGTCATGGGGCTGGCTGAGGGGAGGTGTTAACCTCTACCCTAGGGGGAGGGGCCAACTCAAGAACCAATCAGCCCTGGTCATTCAGGCGGAGCTTGATGATGTCAAAAACCCTATAAGAGGGGAGAGGACAGTTTGAAGAGCTCTCTTCCTTTTCCGGTTGGAGCCAGAGGCAGTTACAGAGGCAGTTACGACAGTTACGTCAGTTACAGACACAGCTGAAGCAGGAGCTGCCAGTAGCAGAGCTAACCTACGGGAGAAAGCTGAACAAAGACTTCAGGCCATTACAGCGACAGTTACAGCGACAGTTGGAGCCAGAGGCAGTTACAGAGGCAGTTACGACAGTTACGTCAGTTACAGACACAGCCACAGCTGAAGCAGGAGCTGCCAGTAGCAGAGCTGACCTACGGGAGAAAGCTGAACAAAGACTTCAGGCCAGTGGGTAATCTTATTACCATCGAGGGGGAAGCATGATTTTGCTTTACGCAATCATGCTTCTCTGTAGCCTCCTGGTTACTCTTTCAAGGCGTACTTATTGGGCCTGGAAGCTTTTGATCAATATATCAAAATGGGGTTGCTGGTTCATGGGTTGGTTACTGTGGAGCCTAAATAAATGTTTTGATTCTTCTGCCTTCTACTTTGAGAGTTTCTTATATCCGGCGGTTCCGAACGTTTCAGACATGTTTATGATCCTCTTTGAGATTATAAACTCTGCCCTCCTAATACATTTGGCGACGAGGATGGGATTCGAACCCACGCGTGCATAGCACAATGGATTAGCATAATTAGCATAATCAAATGGAAGTGGTATATTCAGAATAGGTCCAGAGCAGGCAAAAATGGAGTTTCTGCTCTACATGAATCTGTGGCGAACATTGATACTGAGAGCAATGAAAAGCCCCTTGAATCTAAGCAACAGATGGTACCATCCTTAGTGAAATGGAATAATGGATATGACGGACTAAATGAAGAACAGAAGAAACATGCTTGGTTTACTGATGGGACAGCAAAATATTTAGGACAGAAGAGACATTGGAAAGCAGTAGCCTATAACCCCTGTACGAGGAGAACTCTGGAAAGTTCTGGGATAGGTGGAAGTAGCCAATATGCTGAACTGATGGCAGTGCATCAGGCCATCAGAGCAGAGAAAGGAGGACAGTGTCATATATTTACTGACTCGTGGGCGGTAGCTAATGGATTAGCTACGTGGATGCCTATATGGAGGAATCAGAACTGGGAGATTCATGGCAAACAAGTTTGGGGTAAAGAGTTATGGGAAAATATATGGGACATGTCTTTGGTTACAGATCTGTCAGTTTTTCATGTTGATGCTCATGCAACCCTGACCACACCAGAACGTGAGTACAATGCACATGCGGATCGACTAGCAAAGATTGCTACTGAATGTATTGTCCCTACTCCGACTCCAACTGATGACCCAGCCTTAGCAAGATGGGTCCACCAGACTGCTGGCCATTTAGGGGTCCAGGCTACCCATCGATGGGCACAGGATCGAGGTATCAGTATTTCTCATGCGTTGTTAAAACAAATAACAGAGGAGTGTTGTATATGCCAATTAGAAAAAGAACGAACTCTTCCTAGGATAGTTACTGGAGAAATAGCAAGGGGAAAAGTTCCAGCCCAAATTTGGCAGATAGATTATATTGGCCCACTACCCCAGGATAAAGGATGTAAATATGTATGTACGTGTGTTGACACCTATTCAGGTGTACTAGTGGCTTGTCCTTATAAAGACGCAACTCAGAAAAACACCTGTAAAACTCTAGGTATTGTAAGTTTATATTATGGAACCCCAATGCAGATTCAAAGTGACAATGGGTCACATTTCAAGGGCAAAGAAGTGAAAAGATATTGTGTGTTGAATAATATAGAATGGATATATCATATTCCATATTACCCACAAGCATCTGGGCTAATTGAAAGAATGAATGGATTGTTGAAAGAACAGCTGAGAAAATTAAGCTCAAATAATTCATATCGACATTGGAAGGATAATTTGTCTATTGCCTTACGTAATTTGAATAATAGGCCCTTAGGGGGAAGTACACCTCTAGCCAGAATGATGACCCCAAATCTGCAGATCAGAGAACAGCAAACATGTGAGATCCAAAACATTGAATTTTGGACTGTGAGGGAAGATGTCCCACTACCAAGTCCAGGAACACCTGGTTCAGCAGGATATGATTTACATTGTATAGAGAATTTTAGGTTAAATAGGAAAGAGATAAGAAAAACCCCTACTGGAGTATGTATGAGAATCCCCAAGAATCATCTTGGACGGATATTACCTAAACCAGGATTAGCGGCTCAAGGAATACATGTATTGGCTGGAGTGATAGATTCTAATTATCAAAAAGAAATTGTTGTGACACTCCAGAATATGGGTAAAAAACCTGTACAATTTTGTAGAAATGATAGGATGGTTCAAGTCATTATTATCCCCTGTGAAAAAATACCCTTTGTGAAAACTGACCCTCCTCCCAAAATAACTACTAGAGGGGCAAAAGGGTCTTGCTCCATTGATAGAATAAAGTCAGGAGCTAAGGTATGGGTAAAACGGAAGCCAGATGATATTCCAAAGGCTGCAGAAGTTATAGCCCATGGGAAGGACAACACTGTAACAGTTGTCTATTCAGGGGAAAATAATTACCAAATCGTACCCCTGAACCATATATTTTACCGTGAATAGGTTATAATAATAGATTCACAGACTCCACAGGTATGGCTGATGCTGGTAAATGCCATAAGCCACTCAGAGGAAGGTAACTTTGTGTGATTAACGGATGAAAACTTGTACATTTGGGGAAAGGCTGGGAGGACAATCTTAGTCTCTATCTAGGGTGGGATCCTCTTGGCTTCCTCATTATGTTCCTTTTGAAAAGAAACATTTCCCACCTGAGTTTGGCTCTGATGTTGGATCTTTGCATAACTGAAATCTCAACCAAACTTGAGATGATTTTATTTGAAGAATTATAGTCCATACTTGTCTATTCTTTTTGTCCTTTGTTTTGGCTAACCTTGTTGCTAGTTTTGTTTCCTTCAGGCTTAAGCACCCTGCACTTTCCGGTGACTGCCTAAGCATGTAGCATTCTTGGAATTCCTGCCAGCTCGTTAAAGAAATGACCTCTGGAATGGGACTTTTTGGGGGCAGGGCCATCTCTACATCCAATTTCAGCATGAAGAAGCTATGGAAAATGAGACCTTCACCCCTCACCCCAAGATTTTGAGCCCCAATCGTTCAAGGGGGGTGGAAATGATGATAGTGTTCTGTTTACTTATTTTGTGTTATCCTTGCTGTGTTGTTTTATTGTTATGATATTATTGATCCTATGTAATGGATACAAGGATTTAGGGGTGGACATTTGAATTATTAATAATTATTTTGGGGATGATTGATTGAAGAGATTATTTTGCTGGGATCTAGGGGTGGATCGCATTTGAATCGTTAACCAATGTTTGGGAATGTCACTGAATGATATGTTTTGCTTTATAATGAATGATATGTTTTAGTTTCCTTTGTAATTGGATCACAATGTATGTTCTAGGATACATGGCTGATTAGATTATGTATCCTATAACAAGGGGTGGAGTGTAACCAGAATGGCCTTTGTTTTCTTTGAATGACTCAGCTTACCTCATTGAGCCTCTGGACACTGTGGCTTGCTCTTCCGGGGCAGGAGGCCCGGGGAGCATGCCGGGAAGCAGACAACTTCCTGTGTGATGAGTCATGGGGCTGGCTGAGGGGAGGTGTTAACCTCTACCCTAGGGGGAGGGGCCAACTCAAGAACCAATCAGCCCTGGTCATTCAGGCGGAGCTTGATGATGTCAAAAACCCTATAAGAGGGGAGAGGACAGTTTGAAGAGCTCTCTTCCTTTTCCGGTTGGAGCCAGAGGCAGTTACAGAGGCAGTTACGACAGTTACGTCAGTTACAGCCACAGCCACAGACACAGCTGAAGCAGGAGCTGCCAGTAGCAGAGCTAACCTACGGGAGAAAGCTGAACAAAGACTTCAGGCCATTACAGCGACAGTTACAGCGACAGTTGGAGCCAGAGGCAGTTACAGAGGCAGTTACGACAGTTACGTCAGTTACAGACACAGCCACAGCTGAAGCAGGAGCTGCCAGTAGCAGAGCTGACCTACGGGAGAAAGCTGAACAAAGACTTCAGGCCAGTGGGTAATCTTATTACCATCGAGGGGGAAGCATGATTTTGCTTTACGCAATCATGCTTCTCTGTAGCCTCCTGGTTACTCTTTCAAGGCGTACTTATTGGGCCTGGAAGCTTTTGATCAATATATCAAAATGGGGTTGCTGGTTCATGGGTTGGTTACTGTGGAGCCTAAATAAATGTTTTGATTCTTCTGCCTTCTACTTTGAGAGTTTCTTATATCCGGCGGTTCCGAACGTTTCAGACATGTTTATGATCCTCTTTGAGATTATAAACTCTGCCCTCCTAATACAACAACAAGCAAACAAATTTGTATAAATAAGCTATATAGAAGATAAGTAGAAAATAATTAAGAAAGCTAAGGTACTACAGAAAGAAGAGGCCATACTGAGAGATGTTGCAAAAATTGACAGGCCTTGGCAACAGCTTGGATGTGAGGGGGTGAGAGACAGGGAGGAGTCCAGGATGACTGCTGGGTTGGGAGCTTGAGAGATTGGGTGGGTGGGGGTGCTTTCTACAGCAGAGGTATCAAACACTGAAATAGCTGCAGCTCAGAACACTCTTGGGTTTGGCCCAAACGAGATTAAAACGTAATTGGAAATATTCAACAAAGTAAATTTAAAAAACAATAAAGCATAATAACTATTAATATGCGGTTTTCTAAGTCAATATGCAACACATAAGGATCTTTATTTACCATTTAGTGGTATTTGACACCATTTGAATTTGTCACCACTGCTCTACAATAATAGGGAAGGCTGAAGATGGGGAAGGTTTGGTGAGGGTTGTGGTAGAAATGAGTTTTGTTTTGGACATGTTGAGTATAAGATGTCTAGTTTGAGATGTCTGATAGGCAGCTGGAGTTCAAGATTGGAGGGTCTAGATGAGAATCCAACAAAGGAAACAGAAAAGGTCAGATATTTAGGAAGAGACTCAGGAGAGAGTGGTGTCCCAAAAACCTAGAGAAAAGAGAGCATCAGGAAAAAGAGAATGATTAACAGTGTCAAAGGCTGCAGAGAGGTCACAGAGAATAAGGATTGAGAAAAGGCCACTGGATTCGGCAATTATAAGGTCATTAACTTTGGAGAAAGCAGTTTTGGTAGGATGGTGAGGAGATAATCAGGACTGTAAGGGATTAAGAAGTGAGTGAAATGAGAGAAACTGGAGGCTCCTGTTGCAGACAGCCTTCTCAAGGAGTTCAGCCACAAAAAGGCAGAAGAGAAATAGGATGATAATTAACAGGGATGGAAGGATCAAGGGAGGGTTTTTTTTTCAGGATGGGGGAGACATGGGCATGTTTGTCGGCAGTAAGGAGTGAGAAAATAAATGAATGAGTAGGAGTAGGGGTGACAGAGGGGGCAATCTGTTATAGATGGGATGGAATGAAATCTCTTGAACAAGTAAAGGGGTTAACTTTGGTAAGGAGTAAGGCCACTTTATCATGTAGGACAAGGATGAAGGAGAAGAACATGACTTCTCAGCTAAGAAAATGGGAGGAGGGAAAGCCAAGGAAGGTTTGAGAAAGGATGAAAAGGTTTGGAAGAGTGGCTGTGGAGAATGGGATAGTGAGTTGATAAGGAAGGTATAGTACAATTGCCTAGCACCAGTGAGAGCCCAGTTGAGGTTATGCAATATAAATTTGTCCTGGACCCAGTCAGAATGCTTATTGTGATTTTCTCCACCTTCATTAAGCAACATATATGTAGGAGTAAAAGGGAAAATCGGTGGATGGTGAGAATGATCCAAGTCCGGGCCTTTCACAACTGTTGAAATGAAAAGAGAGCAAAGGACTCAAAAGAAGAAGACAATGTAGAGATGAATCAGCTCACCCAGGGGTGAAGAGGAGAAAAGAGTGGCTAGTACAGGGAGAGGGCCTAGGGCACAATTAAGGGGTCAAGGAATTGGAGGTCACAGTGTGGACAAAGAACAGGATTTGATAAGAAAAGGCAGAGGGAGAGGTGGAAAGTCAATAGATTATGGTCAGATAAGGAAGGTCTTAAACATGGTAGCGGTGCACTTTTGGGTGATGGAGAGATCAAAGGTAGGACTATTTTTCATGTGTGGCTGAGGTAGGGGTGGAGGAGTAATTCATGGGAAGTGAGTAGGCTGAGGAACTGAGTGGTTAGGGTATTTAAAGAAGTGTCAATATGTATGATGAAGTCACCTAATATGAGGGCAGAAGCTGTGGAAGAGAAAAATTATGAGCCATGTACCAATCCTATTTCAGAAAGAAGAGGATGTCTGTAAACAAGAGCTATCGGGATTTTGATTGGGGGGCAGAGATGAACAGTATGAACCTCAAAGGAGGAGAGGTTACTGAGTGATGGAGGTAGGCAGGGAACCTAGAAGTGGCAATGGGGAGCAAAGAGTATTCCAACACCTCCAACTTGACGAGGGAGCCAAGGGAAATGAATGAAGGTACATCCAGTACTGTAAAGGGTGGGCAGGGAGGCTACATCACCAGGGAGAAGCCAGGTTTCAGTAAGAGACAGAAGACGGATGGGAATAAGGAATTGGGTAGTAGGGGTGAGGAATGGAGTTTAGATGATGACTCACAAGGATTCAGAGTTATGAGGAGATGTAAAGTATGATCAGGTATGAGAATGCTCATCATTGAGTGGAAGGTGCTGCTCATCTTCCCAAAGGACGCTGGAGATCCGGGCTAAACACAAAGGCAACATGAGATAGAAGGTACCTGGCTAAGTGGTCAGAAGGAAGGCCTTGTTCACTACTTCTCTTCTTCAAAGATTAGGCAGAACATGGTAAACCAATAGAGGAAAGTCCCACCACCTTTCCTTTATCTCTTCCCTCCAGGGAGAGGCACAGCAAGAGAGGGAAGGGTCAAAAGGAAAATTGATCTTTTTGTGCTAGAGGTTCTCCATATTCCTTTTGGTAGATCAGGATGGCAGCAGAAGGTGGGAATTGCCTTGTGCTGGCACTGACAGAACTTGGTTTGCCCTTGTCACCTTCCCTCAGGGGACACAAACAGCAGAAGCTGGAAGGTCAGAGGAAAGTTTAGACCAATCATGATTCCTTGCCAATGTGGGAATTTGTTTTCTTTGACTAAGCATATTTGTTAGAAGGAATTCATTTTTTGTTTCTATTTTTTCAGTGGGTTGAGAGATGGGAGGAAGAGATCGATTTCTATTTTTTTCAATAGAGAGGTAGAATATTACAGATGTACAATGTTGTGTGCACTCCCCGGTGTAGTCACTGTATTAAGTTTCACCTAATTGTTTACTTTGTTCCAAGAGACCTGTCACAGAGTGGGGGCAATCCTAAATGTAATAGAAAAACAAAATGTCAATATAATTTTTAAAACTAAGGAAGACTAAAGATATTATGAGCTATTGTTTGGAGTGGTCATGGGTCCCAAGATTACCTGGAACCTGGAATATCTTTTCTGGTGACCTTTCACGTAAGAGGAAGGAAACAAGCGTTTATTAAACACCCACTATGTGCCAGTCACTGTGCTAAGCATTTTATAATTATTATCACATTTTATCCTCACAACAACCCTGGGAGGTAGGTGCTATTATTATCCCCATTTTACAGTTAAGGAAACAGAGGCAGACAGAGGTGAAGTTACTTGCCTAGGGTCACATAGCAGATTGTGTCTGAGGCCAGATTTGATATTAGATCTTCCTGACTCTGGGCGCAGGGCTCTATCCACTATGCTACCACTGAGTGCTATGAAATTAATAGAATATTACCTTACCACAAGCAATGACAAACACAAAGAATTAATTCAGAGAAATATGGAAAGTGACACAGAGTGAAGAAAGTAGAGCCAAAAGAACCATACACACGATAACTGTAACAATGTAAATAAAGTTAAAATGGAGAGGCAACAAAACTCAGGTCAATTACAAGGGTTCAGATTAGTCAATTTCAACATGAGGGACAGTACCTGGCACACTGCTGTTCGTTCATTTTTCAGGCGTTTCTGACTCTTTGTGACCTCATTTGGAGTTTTCTTGGCAGAGATACTGGAGTGGTTTGCCACTTCCTTTTTCAGCTCATTCTACAGATGAGAAAGCTGAGGCAAACACGGGGTTAAGTGACTTGCCCAGAGTCACACAGCTAGTAAGTGTCTGAGGATAGATTTGAACTCAGGAAGATGAAGCTTCCTGACTCCAGGGACTGTCACTTTATCCATCGTGCCACCTGGTTGCCCTCAAAGAGGAATACTAGACTAGAATTATATCTTTCTGCCAACCCAAATAGTGTTAGTCTATGGAAAATGATTAATAAGTTCAAGCTGCTTTCCTGGTCGTGATCTCTTAATAGGGAAGGAGTGCCTCAAGCCATATCTAAAGGCTTGTCTTCCTACACACCAAATGCCAGTTATACAATGCCCGTCACAAAGAGTGAATCTAGAGAATAAACCCATTTATCCAAGTTAATAGCAAACAGAAATCAGAGAAGTCCTACAGATTAGAAAATACCAGGCAATATATAGAATGAATGGGTTCTACCGCTGGGAGCAATCTATCTCAACTCAACTGAAGGTCCCTATCTCATCCAAGAGGACATTCACCAAAGTCTCTATTGCAGCAAGCTGAAAATCAACGACATGTCGAGCAAGCTGCTCTATGTTTCTGCTTCTTCCCAAAATCTTTCTTTCCCTCCAAGGGACTCTGAATGCAAAGGGCCTGGAATCCCGGTGAATCCTCTCTCAAAGCTACAGAAGAGAAGGATCTGTCTTCCCCCAAGCCCTTAACAACTTTGCTCCTCACAGATACTGAGAATCAAGTAATCCTTCTCTGCATGGATGTTTAGACCCAGGAGTGGGGAACCTATGGCCTTGAGGTCACATATAGCTCTCCAGGTCCTCAAGTGCGGCCCTTTGACTGTGTCCAAATTTCACAGAACAAATCCTTAGGGCCACAGGTTCCTCACCCCTCGTTAGAGTCTTATGCAAATGCACTAGGGGTGAACTCTAGGTTACTTGTAGTTTAGTTTTTACTTATACTTGTAAGAATTCTTTCTCTGCAATAGGCGATCTCTATGGCTCAACCAAATCCTTCTACTGCTATATCTTTGCTTTCTTCAAATATTTGAAAAGCTGCCATTTAGAAATTAGATTAGATTTTTTGTTTGATTCCAGAAAACAGAACCAAAAGCCATGATGGGACAAGGGGGAGACACAAAGGAGAAAATGTAGGCTTGATATCAGGAAAATTTAGAGATATCCCCCAGTGGAAAAAGCTCCTTCACTGGAGGTCTTTATTTCAAGATCTCTGCTACCACAAAAAGTACTACTATGAATATTCTGGTGCACTGAGGCTCTGGACTTAACTTCTTCCCACGATCTCCTTCATCCTTGTCTCACATAAAGAGGTGGCCTCACTCCTTACTAAGGCTAACCCCTTTACTTGCTCAATGGATCCCACTCTATCCTGTTTCCTCCAACAGTTGTCCCCACTCTTTCACTTATTTTCAACCTCTCCTTCTACTGACTCCTTCCCTACTGCCTATAAACATGCCCTTGTCTCCCCTATCCTTAAAAAAAAAATAACTCAATTGATCCTTCAGTCCCTGATAACTATCATCTTGTATCTCTTCTGCCCTTCATGGCCAAACTCCTTGAAAACGCCATCTGCAATAGGAAATACCACTTTCTCTGTTCTCACTCTTACAATCCTTAACCCCTTACAATCCTGCTTATGACCTCACTATTCCACCAAAACTACTCTCCAAGTTATCAGTGATCTCATAGTTGCCAAATCCAATGGCCTTTTCTCAATCCTCATTCTCCTTGACCTCTCTGCAGCCTCTGACACCAAGGATCATCCTTTCTTCCGTGGTACCCTTGCCTCTCTAGGTTGTTGAGGTTCTCCTTCTACCTCTCTGACCACTCCTTCTCAGCCTCCTTTGCTGGATCCTCCTCTAACCATAGGTGTCCCTCAGGTTTCTGTCCTGGGCCCTCTTCTCTTCTCCCTCTATACTACTTCACTAGGTGAAGTAGTGAATCACTTCTCTGATTTCTGTTTGCTATTAACTTGGATAAATGGGTTTATTCTCTAGATACCTCTTTGTGACGGGCATTGTATAACTGGCATTTGGTGGGTAGGAAGTCAAGCTTCTAGATACAACTTCACTTGGCGATCTCATCAGCTCCTATAGATTTAATTATCATCTCTATGCTGATGATTCTCAAATCTACCTTTCCTGCTCCAACCTTTCTGCTGATTTCCAGTCTTGTATCTCCAACTGCCTTTCAGATACCCCAAACTGGATGTCCAGTATGAAATTCAAAATGTCCAAAACTGCCTTTCCCCTTAAACCATTTCCCACTCCTACTTTCTATACCACTCTAAAGGGTAACACCACAACCTAGTCCAGTCATCCTGGACTCCTCACACTCCGCATATTCAATCCGTTGCCAAAGCCTGGCAATTTCACTTTTGCAACATCTCTCCCACCTGTCCCTTCTCTTCTTTGACACCACCACCACCTTGGTGAAGGCCCAAATCACCTCACACCTGGATTATTGCAATAGTCTGCAGGTAGGTCTGCAGTCTCTGAAGTCTGCTCAAGTCTTTCTCCACTCCAATCTATCCTCCATTCAGCCATTAAAGTGATTTTCCTAAAACAAAGATCCAACCTTGTCACCACCCCCTCAATAAACTCCAATGGCTCCCCGTTGCCACCAGCATCAAATACAAAATGCTCTATTTAACATTCAAAGCCCTTCATAACCTAGCACCCTCCTATCTTCCTGGTGTTCTCACACCTTATTTCTCAACGAATACCCTTCTATCTAGTGACACTGGCCTCCTGGCTGTTCCATCAACCAGACCCTCCACCTCCCAATTCCAGGCATTTTCTCTGGCTGTCCCCCATCCCTGGAAGACTGTCCTTCCTCCACTGCACCTCCCTAGCTTCCTCTTAAGTACTAACCAAAATCTCATCTTTTACAGGAAGGAAGCCTTTCCCAGTCTCTTAACTCTAGTGCCTTCCCTCTGTTAATTATGTCCTACTTATCCTGTATAGACCTTGTTACTACATATTTCTTTGCTTGTTGGCTCCATTAAATCGTAAGATCCTTCAAGGCAGGAGCTGTCTTTTGCCTCTGTATCCCCAGAGCTTAGTACAGTGACATGGTAGGAGCTTAATAAATGTTTACTGACTGACAGACTCACCGCCAGGCATTGGGATAAGTGGTGGGGATTCAAACAAGACAGTCCCTGAGCTCAACAAGCTTGCAATCTAATGGAGAAGACAACATAGTAACAACTATTTACAAACAAGCTATAGGGCAATGGGGAGCCACTGAATGTGGTGAAGTTTAGGGCAAAGGTGAACCTCAAGCTTTGGAAAGAAAACACTTGAAAGCGTTTAGGGAAGCTCCTGCCTTTACAGACATTTGTCTGTTGCAATTGTTCATTACAGCTGATCTCGGATCTTGTAGAAGTTACAGTTCAGATGCAGCAATAAATTTCATGCCTTTAAATAAAGGATTGGTTTTTCAGCTGGGACGTAGCTTCATTCCTCCACTCCACTCCTCCGCTGGGGCAGAAGCGTATCTAACCGCACTGATTAAAAGCGAAGCTGCCACAGCCTCCCCGTTAGCTTTTTATGGCTTGTAACAGCCGCCGTAGCAGGACGTACCCGGAAGTGACTGTTGGCGTATTTAAAGACTGGAGGCGTCTGCTCCCGGCTCAGGCCATCATGAAACCCCCTGTGAGGCGGCGCGCGGTTCCGGCGCGATACAGAGGACTGCCCACGACCGAGATCCGCACGTCCACGCTCTGGACCCTACGGGAGAAGCAGCAACTCCTCCGTTTACTGCAGGCACGAGACGGGGACCGGGAACCAGCGGCTGCGGAGCTGAGGCAGGGGCTGCCCCACCGGAGCGAGGCTGAGGTTCGGGGGCGGGGCCGAGGGGAAAGGGGCGGAGCATGGCCAGACCGAGGCTTAGGTCTAGGGGCAGGGCCTAGAGAAAAGGGGTGTTGCGAGACTGACGTGGGGGCGGGGCTGGAGGAAAAGGAGAAGTGAGAAATGGGAGCCGAGGGACGCTGAAGTAGGGGGCGGGGTCTGGGGGCGGGGCAAAGGCCACAGCGAGGTGTAGGGGCGGGGATAAAGGGAAAGGGGGCATGTGATGGGCATGGGGCTGAGTGGAAGGTCAATCAATGCACCAGTCCACATTTAGTAAGTGCTGGCTCTCAGGGAGCTGACAGCACATGGCACGGTCACCTGCACACAGATGCTCTTAATAAATGTTTATTAAATAAATGAATCTAATGAAGGAGATGATAATGCAAATAAACATCCACAAAGCAAGAGGGGTTCGGGAAGGCTTCCTGTAGAAGGTGGGTTTTTAGCTGGAAGCCAGAGAGGTCAGTGGTCAGAGTGGAGGAGGAAGAGCATTCTCGGCATGGGAGAGAGCCAGAGTGAATGCCCAGAGCTGAGAGATGGAGGGTCTTGTTTGTGGAAGAGGCAGGAGGCCAGTGTCACTGGATGGAAGAATACTTGCTGGGGAGTAAGGTGTGAGAAAACTGGAAAGGGAGGAGGGAGCCAGGTTATGAAGGCCTTCGAATGCCAGATAGGACATTTTGTATTTGATTCTGGCAGCAATAGGAAGCCACTGGAGTTTATTGACTAGGGACAGGGATGATACGATCAGATCTGTGCTTTGGGAAGATCACTTTAGTGGCCGAATGGAGGTTGGATTGGAGTGGGGAGAGACTTAGGCAGGTAGGAAACCACCCCCCCCCCACCCCAGGCTTTTGTTATAGTCCTGGGTGTGAGATGATGAGATCCTGCACCAGGGAGGTGATAGTGTCAGAGGAGAGAAGGGGACATGTGGGAGGGATGTTGTAAGGGTGAAACTGACAGGCTTTGGCAGCACCTTGCGTATGGGAGTGAGAGATAGTGAGGAGTCCAGGAGGACTCCTAGGTTGTGAGCCTGAGGGATTGGGAATGTCGTGTTCTCCTCTGCAGTCATAGGGGAGGTAGGAAGTGGGGAGGGTTTAGGGGGAAAGACAATGAGTTCAGTTTTGGACGTGTCGAGTTTAAGATGTCCACTGGACATCCAGTTTGAGGTATCTGAAAGGCAGTTGGAGATACAAGACTGGAGATCAGCAGAAAGGTTGGGGCAGGAAAGGTAGATTTGAGAATCATCAGCATAGAGATGATAATTAAATCTATAGGAGCTGATGAGATCGCCAAGTGAAGTGGTATAGAGGCAGAAGAGAAGAGAGCCCAGGACAGAAGCCTGAGGGATACCTGTGGTTAGAGGGCATGATCAGAGCCTGAGAAGAAGCAGTCAGAGAGGTAGTAGGAGAACCTCAAAAACCTGGAGAAGGAGAGGTTATCAAGACAGAGAGAATGATCTTTGGTGTCAGAGGCTGCAGAGAGATCCAGGAGAATGGAGATTGAGAAAAGGCCATTGGATTTGGCAACTACAAGATCACTGATAACTTGGAGAGAGTGGTTTTGGTGGAATAGCGAGGTCATGAGCAGGAGTATAAGGGGTTAAGAAGAGGGTGGGAGGATAGTGGAAGTGCCTCTTGTAGATGGCATTCTCACAGAGTTTAGCCACAAAGGACAGAAGAGATATAGCATGATGGTTAGCAAGGATGGAAGAATCAGGTGAGGGTTTTTCCGGGATGGAGAAGACATGGGCATGTTTGTAGGCAGCAGGGGAGGAGCCAGTAGGCAGGAGAGATTGAAAATAAGAGATCGAGTCAGATGGCAGAGGGGGATGATCTGTTGGATGAGATGAGATGGAAAGGGTTCCCCTTGAGCAGGGATTAGGCTTGGTAAGGAATATGGCCACTTCATCATGTGAGACCGGTGGGGGAGGAGAGAGGGGCAGAAGGCACCTGAGTGATAGGAGATGAGAAAGAGGGGAGAAGAGGGAGCTCATGGTGAATGGCCTCAATTTTTTCCATAAAATATGAGGCAAGGTTCTACCTGAGAGAGTGCAGGGAGGGGAGAGCCATGGCAGGTTTGAGGAGGGATGAGGTTTGGAAGATTTGCTGTGGAGAGTGGGAGAGTGAGTTGATGAGAGAGGTATAGAAGGTTTCCCTAGCAGCAGTGAGGGCCCAGTTGAAGTTGCGTAACAGATTTGTAGTGGACCTAGTCAGAAAGATTGTGTGATTTTCTCCATCTTCATTTTGTAGCGTATGTGTAGTAGGGAAAGCAGCGAATAGTGGGAGTGATCCAAGACTGAGTCTTGGCAAGGCATAATGGAGGAAATGAAAAAGTGGCTAGGGATTCAAGAGAAGGCCACAGTGTAAAATTGAATTGGTTTAACAAGGAATCAGGATGGAAAAAAAGAGAGAGTGAACAGTGCAGGGAAGATAATTGAGGAGTCAAGGAATTGGAGTTCATGGGGGTAGGAGAGGAGGAAGGTTAGGAACAGGGCTGAAGAGAAAAGGGCAAAGTTCGAGGCTCAGGCGGGTCAGGGCTGGGATGAGAGGTGAGGCTGGAGGGAAGCAAAGGGCATTCCCGGCAAAAGCTAAGTTGGGGTGAAGAGGGTGGCAGAGTCAGGTGGCCAAGAGTCAGGTTTACATGGGGAACAGGAGAATCTGAGGGGATCTTAACTGAGCAGGGAAGAGACTCTGGGGCCAGCGAGAGGACAAGGTGAGGGGACTGAGCCAGAGCCTGGAGTCTTAGGTGAAGGGTGTGGCCAGGGCCAGATTGAGGCTTGGGTAAGGGGCAGGGCCAGGACTTGAGTGAGTTTTAGATGAGAGATTGGGGCTGGATTTAGGCCAACTAGATGGCACAGTGGATGGAGTGCAGGAAGACCTGAATTTAAATTCTGCTTCAGACAGTAACTAGCCCTATGACCCTGGGCAAGTCACTTCAATGCTCTTAGCCCTGTTTCTTCTCTTCTTCGCTTGTGTATTAGGGGAATAATAATGACCTATCATTCGGGGTTGTGGTGAGGGCTATTTGCAGACCCTAGAGCCCTATATAAATGCCTCTATTGCTGCTATCATCATCATTATTAATCTGTGCTGTGAAAGGTCAGACTCAGCTGAGGTTGGGATAGATTGAGGCTAAGATGGGAAAGGCCTGGAGGGGTTGGGGAGAGCTATGAGGGTGATCCCCTGGATGGAAGTGAGGCTCAGGTGACACTGAGGGACCATGTGCTCCTTCAGTGCCGTGAGTACTTTGTGTAAGTCCTGACACCCTGTCTTTGTAACTTTGGGCAAGCCAGTTCCCTCTTCTTTGCTTCAATTTTTCCATATTTAAAATGAGCACATTTGACTTCATGATCTCTGTAAGCCCTCCCAGGGATAACAGTCTTGTGGTCTGGGGCCTCAGGTTACGAAGATCAGACTTGGGGATAAGCTTATGTCTGACTCAAACATGGGGGAGGGTAAAGATCTGTGAGAAACAAAGATGACAGGCGAATTGGGTTATCACTCAGTGCCTACTGTATGCCAGATAGAAGAGTCCTGGGGGTGCCCAAAGAGGCAGGAAGAACGAAAACCAAGGGCAGGCTCCTATCTTGAAGCCAGAGGCGTTCAGAAAATAATTGATGTCAGCTTTGGGAGAAACATGGGTCCAGCACAAAGGAGATAATCTCTCCTCTCGGAAAGGAGAGATCTCTTCGCCTTCCTCAGGCAGGAAGGTGGATGGTCTGAGGAAAAAGGGATAATTGGGATTTTCTATATTCAGTTCAAGAAATTCAACAGTTATGAAATACCTTCTGAGGGCAAGGCCCTGGGGAAATTAACATATTTACATCAAAGAATCACAGCATTTTGGAGTTGAAATTGAATTCAAAAAGCATTTATTAAATACCTGCTGTGTGCTAGGCACTTAGTTGGGGCTGGAGATCCAAAAATGAAAACAGGCCCTTGAGGAGGGCCTTACATTCTTCCGGAAGGGAGGGCCCTCAGTAGCCACATAATCTACGTCCAACCTGAAGAAGGCCTTCAATGTACCCAGCAACTGGAAGTCCAGCTTCAAAAAAAGACCCTCTGACTTCCCAAGGCAGCCTCTTCCCCTTTGAGAGCTCCCACTGCTGCCAAGTCTTTCCTTATCCAGCGCCTCCATTTGCCTCTGTGTCTCCTTCACCCATTGCGCCTGGTTCTATTCTCTGGACCCAGACAGAATGAGTCGAACTCTTCTTCCACAGGACAACTGTTTCCCAAGTACTTGACGATCTCTGATGTTTCCACTAAGCCCTCCCTCTCTTCTTCATGGTAAACATCCCTGATTCCTTCATGGACTCAAGGCCTTTCTCCAGCCTGGTTGCCCTTCTTTGGATGCTCTTCAGCTTATCGGTGTCTTTCATGAAATATGGCCAGGCTTAGTACAGCGCTCCAGAAGTGGTCTGACCAGGGCAGAGTCCAGTGGAACCATCACATCTTCATTCTTGGAAGCAGTGCCTCTCTTTATGCAGTTCAAGGTTTATTTTGGCTGCCTTCTCAGTTGGCTCCGTGAGTCACCCAAACCCCAGATACTTTTTAGAGTACTGCTGTCTTACCAAGCTTTGGATTGGAACAGCATTTCCTACCTAATGGAAAAGCACTTATTAACTTCGCTGTGAGCCAAGCACAGTGCTAAGCATCGGGGATACAAATAAAACATCTCACCGAACTCACATTTTAATTAGGAGAGGCAATACCGATGCCTGCCCCATCCCGTGAAGCTGATTATTTTAAACCAACATCTAAGAATTTTTATTTTATTATTTCATAGATTTCGAGTTGGAGAGGACCTCCCAGGTCATCGTGTCCAACCCTTTCCTTTATTTTGTAGATAAGGACTATAAGACTAGAGAAGGCAATGACTTCTCCAAGGTGGCAGAGGCAGTAAATGGCAGAGGCAAGATGTGAAGCCAACATGCTTCGTGTCCCCCACTGAATTTTGGCCCCAGTGGTCCCACTTCCAGTGTATTTATTGGCTGTCCCTTCCAAATCTGTAGGGTCTGCAGAGTTGATAAGCCAGTTATGTCTTTATGCAAAGTATTGATAAAAATATTAACCAGTGTGGCCCAGTATCCTGATGCATTCTACTGCAAACTTCCTTCTAACTTGATACCAAGTCATTCATGTTTACCCTTTAAATCCAACCATTCTCTAGTTCTCTGTCTGTGTAATTGTGCCATCATCCAGTCCAGAAGTGTCAAATGCCAGTTGGGAAATGTTTAACAAAATAAACAAAAATAAAACGAAACATAGATAATGTTAATATGTGGTTGTCTAAGTCAATGTGCAGCCAGCAGGGCTCCTTGTCTTTGAATTTTACACCACTGATCTAGCCCACATCTCTCCATCTCTTCCATAAGACTACTATGAAACACTTCATTAAATGGGTTTTTGAATATAGATAGATTTCTGCACAGGAGTATTCTGGAGCTCAGTCTCATGGGGGTTAAGACTTAAACAAATAACACACACTATGATCTGGCAAGTATAGTAGAAGGTACAAACAAAGGGCTGTCTCTGTTTAAGGGCCAGGACTTAACCTAGGAGGGGAAACCAAGGAAAGCTTCCTGTAGAAGATGGCATTTAATTTAGATTAGATTACCTCTTGAGCTCCTTTGGGGCAGGAGCTGTTTTTGCCTACCTTTGTATGTATCCCCAGTGCTTAGCACATAGTTAAATGAGTTTACATAGGTAAAGTGCTTTGCCAACCTTAAAGCACTTTATAAATGCTGGCAATTAGGATTATTATGTGATTAATGATGCTTGCTGACTTGGATTTGGGCTTATTGGGTGCTCGGGGATGCAGGGAATGGGACAGCCCTCAGCCCTACCCTGAGGGAAGCTTTGCACAAACTCAGGACGTTGGCATCCTTTCTGATGCCTTCACTCTCCCCTCCTGCCATTCCTTCCTAGATCCAGGATTTCCTGCAGTCGTTGAAGCGGCGTGTGGCCCGGGAGGTAATTCAGCAGGAGCATCGCTGCTGCCAGAAGGAACAGAGGCGTCATAAGTCCGAAGTTCCAGCCCCCATTGAGGTGAAGATGGGGTGAGAATACCAGAGAAGTCAGAATGTGGGGGACAGGAGACCCATAATCAAGGGGTGATGGGGTCTGAGAGAAAAGGCCCCAGGTTTTATTGGCATGACACATGGAAGGATGGCAGGAGCATTGGATTTGGTCAGAGGACCGTGTCTGATGCTTGCTCAGATTCTTAATGTTCTTGTGACCCAGAGCCAGTCTTTTAGCCTCTTTGTGGCTCAGTTTCCTAATCTGTGAAATGAGGAGATTGGATTAGAATCTGGTGGTCTTCAAGGTCCCCATGATGCTGTGGCACTTGGCTGGGTGTGAGAGGAGTCTTTGAGGGACACAAGATGGAGCTGGGTGAGGAAGAAGGGAGGCAGTTGACATCTTACCAAGATAAGGTAAGCAGTGGCCATGGGTGATCAGATTGTAATCCTGTGTTCAATTCTAGGTTTGGACAGATCTGGCTACAAAGGTGACTAGCCAGTTGGAAGAAGCGATGACCACTGCCTTTTCCCAGGTACCAGGGGCCCTGGAATTCTCTAAGTCATTTCTCTTTTCCATATCTGTGATTTCATCAGGGTAAGCACTGCCTTCAGTGTCTGTTGCAGCTTGTCTGAATCATAGCTGACCACCTTCTTGAACTCCCACAATCAAAAAACTTCATCCCCTCATAAGGCTTTCCTGAGTTGGCTCTGCTAAGCCTTGAATGACAGATGCACAGAGCCTGCCACCAGACGGGATATGAAGGCTTTCCATTTTGGTAGACATACCAGAGCCCAGGACCTCTCCTTAGCCACAATGAGCCATCAGAAAAGAATTTCACAAAATGGTCTAAGAAGTCACTGCCCACACATCTGTCTTTTGGGGAAAAGCTAGAGCAGGGGATCTTAAACTAGGCTTGAAAGCTTCCCCCATCCCCAAGGGTTCCATGAATAATTTTCAGGAGAATCTTTGAACTTTAATGAGAAAAAAGAATTACACCCCCCTACTCTGCAAACTCTAGTGGCTCCCTATTACCCCTGGGATCAAATCTAACGTCCTGTCTGGCTTTCAGAGCTCTTCAGGACTTGAGCCCCTTAGGCTTCTTATCCTCCCTCCCTTCCATGCCTTCTTTGATCTGGCAACACTGGCTCTCCATCTCCTGACTTGAGGGTTTTCACTGGCTGTCTGCCATGCCTGGCACTCTCTCCACCTCCTGGTTTCTCTGGCTTCCTAACCCTCCCACCAGGCAAAAGGCCTTCCCTCATCCCCTTTAATGTGAGTGCCCTTCCCTCTACTGATGGTCTGTAACTTACCCTGTCTGTAGTTGGTTTGTTACCCAGTTGTTTGCATGCTCTCTCTCTCATTAGACTGAGCTCTTTGAGAGTAAGGGTGCTGATTTGTTGCCTCTCTTTGTCTCCCCAGGGTTGGGCACAGCCCCTGGCACATAGTGCATGCTTAATAAATGCTTAAATAACTGAATAGCTTTATTTTCACTAAATTCTAATTTCCATTAATGATTTAAAAACAAGATTCTGAGAAGGATCTGAAGATGTCACCAAACTTTCAAAGAGGTCCGTAGCACAGGAAAGGTTGAGGAGATCTGGAACCACACCTCCTGCAAGAGAGCTTCAGATGCAAAGAGAGACATCCATTTTTTGGCCTCACCAATGCAGATTTTTGTTTAGCTGGACTATGTATGATAATGACAGCAGTTTTGTTTTTCTTTCACTGAGAGGGATGAGAAAGGCTTGTAAAAGGAATAAATACAATTTCTGAAAATAAAAGAGGCAGGAAACCAAAGAGCCCCTGACCCTGAAAAGAACTAATTCATGGTGAGGGGCTGCTCTGAGCTGTCCCCATCTCCTCCAGCAGTCAGCCCCCTGGCTGTGGGCCCTTAATCCTGTGCCTGTTTTCTCTCTGCCCCTCCCAGATCCTGACAATTGCTGCTACAGAACCCGTGAGTCTGCTCCACTCCATTCCGAAGAAGCCTACCCAAGCCAGCGAGAGACAGCTTCTCTGCAAAGACTCTTGCTCCCAGGGAGAAGTGCTGCCTCCGGCCCCAGAGCCCACCCAAGAGACCAGTGTGGGAGTGTCTGGGACCTCAGACACCCAGCCCAAGACTGACTCCTCCAAATCTAGCCCAGCCTCACCCGAAAATGGAAACTTTGTCATTGACTTTGAGAAGATATATAAATATCTGTCAAGTGTATCCCGGAGTGGCAAGGGCCTTGAGCTTTCCCCCGGAGGTGAGTGGGGCCAGCGATGCTGGGGAGGGGAGCAAGAGGCTGAGCAATAGGCCAAGAAGCGGGGCGGGGAGGCCCAGCATCCGGGGACAGGGAGGTGATAGATCATGGGACTTGGAGTTAAAAAGGCCCGATTTCAGATCTGGCTTGAGATCCCTACCAGCTGAGTGACCCTGGGCAGGTCATTGACCCTCTGCTTGCCTCAGTTTCCTCCCACGGCTGCTGTGAGGATTAAATGAAGTCATCCTTGTAAAGTGCTTTACAAACCTTCAGGTGCTCTCTTAGTGTAGTTGTCCTCACCCTCACCCATCTTCAGCCCACCACATTCAACCCTCTTTTTGATTCCTAGAGTCGGCAGTCCTCCTCGATCTGCTTATGTCCCTCCCTGAGGAGCTCAGTTGCCTGCCCTGTGAAAGACTGCAGGCCCACATGGCTAGTTCCTACAGAAAACTGATACGCCCTCAAGTGGACTCAGGCCAGAGCCTCGGGCGCACTGGCAAAGGCCACTCGGTGGAAAACAGTGAAGTGAGCACCTCCCCCGGCAGTGCCCCAGGGAGCGTAGAGAGCCTCACTCCTGAGAGGCCTGCTGCTTCTGGGCCAAGTCTGCCCCCTGCTCAGCACCAGGTGTGGCAGGATCTGAAGTTCTGTCCTCTGAACCCATTCCTGGTTCCCTTAGAGCTTCTGTCTCAGGTCCCAACTCCTGGGCAGTGAGCACTGGCAGGCCCTTTGCCAGGGGATCTGCCTGAGGGTGGGGCCAACACTGCATACCCAGGCTGAGGGCTGTGTGTGGGTGTGGGTGGTGAGGGTGAGAGGAGGAGAGAAAAAAGGTGAGCTCCTAGGAAATAAAGCTCAGAATTTCTGGAATTCCTTTGATACTTTATCCTAGGTTTCTAGACAGTTCTATGACTCTTGGTTTATTTGAGCCCCTATTCTCAATACCTGATCTGAACAAGTACCTAAGAATTTGTACTAGGTAGGAATTTAAAGAGACTCCAGAGTTCCTGGGACTCAGAGTCATATCTGTTTTGTTGAACCCCATTCCCTCCCTGGATTTGAAGAGTTGTATGTGTGTTTGGAAGAGATTTCAGGCAGACGAGTCCTGAGACAGTCAGGCTTGTTCTGGGAAAAACACTTTTTAGACCTCAAAGTATGATTTAAGTGTGACTTTTAAAAATTTATTCATTTTCTTATTCAGCAAATACTTGTTTTGTATCTCTAATGTGCATGGACATCTCCTCTTCTCCAATCTGCCTGGTGTGTGTGAGATAGTCCAACATTAGAACACCCCAATATTTTCCACCCTCAACACTATCATTCCTTTAATATCTTAGTTTTCAGTTAGGTTTTGTAGCAAATGTTGGGTTTCTGCCTCAGCCTTCTGGTTTGGTTGCCAATGGGTGCAGTTAAGTTTATCGATCTCAAAAATATGGAACTTAGGTTCAGAAGGACTATAAGGCAGAATGTGGATAATGGTTTTTATTTTCAAAATATAATTTTAGAAACTAATAAAAACAAAATTAAATTACAAATAACTAAGAAATTCTTAGCATAATTTATAAGTGGTTGCAAAACTGTTAAGTCATTCATATTTTATCCTTTAATTTTAAAATGAAACTGTTTACTTTGTCTAATTAATGCAAAGATGTGCTTTCTCAAAAATTAATTGCAGTAGTAGTTGACTCAAGCTCCCACCTTTGCTTCTCTGACAATCCAATGTTAACTGTGCTCACTGTGTTAACACCAAATTAATTTTGCTTTGGTTAATACCCCAATTAAACAAGGAATTTCAAGGTTTTTAACTTAAAATCAGCCAGCCTTTTCACCAAAGCACAAACTTCTTTCACAATTCTGGGCTGTATTTTTCCATTCCTTCCTACCCTCATTTCATCAAACAGAATATTGAATGGTATCGTGCTTAAAAAATGGGCCATGGATATATTCTCTTTTACCTAAATATATGATGCAATAAACAATCTACAAATGTTGATTTGTTTTCAAGCAGGTACAAAATTAACATTTCTTGCCGCATGCCCTGTCCCAACTGCAGCTTCCCGCACTGTTGTTTCCTCCTTTCTTTCTGAGGTTCTAGTTGTCCTCCCAGCCCCACGCCACGTCAGGGAACTGTCTGCTAGCTGCTGGGGCCTGCTTTCCCCACCTTGTGTCTGTCCGCCCAAAGGAGGCAGCCTAGAGACTGCATTTCCTCTCAGATCCTTTTCTCAGACTTCACTAGGACCCCAGGGATGCCTCTCAGTCCATGCCTGTTCTCCCATTACTACGGAACAAGCTTTGCCATTAATTTCCCAGTGAGGGAGGTAGTGTGTTGATTAATACCCCATTTTCCAGCTGAGTTTGCACCTCAACCAGTAAAGGCCACTTCCTGTGGAGACCCCCACCCCTGAGAGTCCTGCTACTTCTGCTCCATCCCTGGGTGATGAGGGCTGTTGAGATTTGTTCAAGACCACACAAGGCAAGCCTCAGATGTGGAATTCAAATGGAGGCCTACTGGGCCCCGAAGTCCAGCATTCTTTCCACTAAGCCATTCTTCCAATCCTGCCTCTCAGTGAATTGGTCCATTCAAACAGCTGAGTTTGCTCATCTTCCTGCCTGGGATGCCCTAGAACAGAGGTGGGGAACCTTTGGCCTTGAGGCCACTTACCCTCTAGGTCCTTGAGTGTGTCCCTTTGACTGAATACAGGCTTCAAAGAACAAATCCCCTAAATAAAAGGATTTGTTCTGTAAAACTTGGATCCTAAGGCCTAGGCCAAGGGGAGGCTTAAGGTCATTGCATCTGGTCTCAACTCCTGTTTCCTCTGCCATCCCAATCAGACCAACAGCTGAAACTCCACTTTAGGCATGAAGCTCTCAGTAGGTACCAGTCACTAGCCCCAACCCTTACTCTCCCCTTGCCCTTTGTTGTTCACTGCACAGCAGAGATATCCACTATGGCATCACTATCCCCCTAACTCTCAACTGCTGTAGGCAGGGTAGGGACCCTCTGGCACCCCCATAGGCACAGAATGTCATGCCTTGAACCTCAGCCATACTGAGCCAGCTATTTCTTCCTGCCCAAAGATGCTGAAACAAGGCATGGGGGCAAGAGGCAGTTGGGGTAGGGGGGTCACAGCCTTCCAAAAGACGGAGGAACAGGGGATCAGAGATGAAGGCGATGACGGGAATGGTTTTGTTCCACCCCCCACTTCAGGTTTAGCAGGCCCTTAACACACTGCATCTCATGGAAATAAGGGGTACAAAGGTGTTTATTGTAAGGGGGATGGGAAGCAGATGGGACTGGTGAATTTATAAGACAGTAGCACTAATATGCCAGGGCTGCTAGGTTCTGAGACCCTCTGACCCTCTGCAACAGCATCCACAACAGGGGCTGGGGCAGAGGAGTAGGACTGTATGACCCAGTCCTGGTTTTGGAAGGGCACAGGGATGGGGGAGCGGGGGAGGGAGTCTGGTGGTGGCCAGAGCCGCATGCGAAGTAGTTGATCAGCATAGCCAGGATCAGAGGGACGGAATGTCAGAAATGGGACGATGCCCTAGACATCCAGCCCAGCCCCTTCTCCCTCATTTTATAGTAGGGGAATAGACCCAAGGTGTGAAAGGTCTATGCCCAAGGACACACAGCTAGGTGCAGAGCTGAGATTTGAACCCAGGTCTCCTACCTGCCACTTCCCCACTACCCTATTCTCTCATTCACCTTGAAGCTTTTTTTCTACCTCATCACAAAAACCACTCACACTCAGGACAGGATGATTTGTTATTTATTATTTGGGCCTGAGCTACGGCTGCTGTGGTGTTGTCCCTGTCCGCTGTCCAGCTTTCCTCCCCTTCCTCTCTCCTACGTTTGGCTTGTACTGGGTTCGTCTGCTAGCTGTAGCTCAGGGGCGAAGTCTGAATGAGCTGCTTTGGTCCTAGAGCCCAGCCAGGTCGGGTAGGGGCTCAGCACTTGCGGGAACTCATTAGTAAATCCTGCATAGTGGGGCAGGGGTGTTTGGGGTAGCTGGCCAAGCACCAGCCCTGAATGAATAAAACACCCTACAGTAACCCAGGGGGAAGAGGCCCCCACAACCTTCATAAGCTTCCATGCTTTGAGGGAGGACACAGCAAAGCCACAGGAGGAACGTATCAAGGATATATGGGCTTGGAAACAGATCAGGTGGCCAAGAAGCTGGGGACGCCATTCTAGGCAGGGAAATGGTAGGAATGAAGGCACAGAGGTGGAGAACGAGTCAGCCTGTGGGGTCTGGGAGAGCAGAAGGCCCCTGATTGGGGGTCAGGAGACAGGCTTGGAGGTTACTACAGTCACAAGAGGAGAGTGCAGTAGGGGCAGAGAGGGCGGGTTGGCCACACTTGTATCAGCTCTCAGCTAACATTCCCTCCACCCTGGGGGGATGGGGGTGGGGGTGAGGGTGGGGGTGGGAAGGGTTAGCCAATAAGGGTTTGGGGTTGACCTGCAGCTAGCTATAGCCTTGTCAAAAAAAACCCACAACCAAGTCTAATTTGACCCATCTTGCATCATCTGCTGCCCTTCATACAGTAGGCATTCAAGAAGTGTTGAGATAGGTTCAATTGTAGTGCCCTGCACAGCCATACTTTCTCCCACCGCCCTGATGAAGCCCCTCTGCTCAGGATCTCCTTGACCAGGAAGTCAACCACTGGAAAAGGTTAGAAGCTTCCAAGGTTAGGAAAAGCGGGCTGGGTTGGGCTGGTGGCACAGTACTTTGCACATAGTAGGTGCTCACCAAATGCTTGTTGAATTGAGGGAGGGGCCAAAGTGCTAGGAGTGGGGAAGGGGTGGGGTGTCTTGCTGAATTTCTCTTGAGGTTCTGCAGTCCCAGTCTGGGGGAGGGACATCAGTCCTGAGTGCTCAAGGAGAGTGGCCAGCCAGCTGTCATGAGAGGAGGGAGGTCAGCAGGTCAAATGGGCAGAGGAAAAGAAGGAGGATGCAGCATCCAGAGCTTTGACCATCTGTCATCAGGTAGCAGGCGGGATAGGTGCAGGTGAGGAGGCAGATGAGCAGCCACCATCCTGGCCAGAGGAACTCCCCAAAGCACAGGAATGGGGGACCTGCCTCCCAGAGCTTGCTCACTCTAGTGTCTCCCTGGTGGAAATGGGTGGGGAGAATGGTCCACTCCACTTCGACAAGCATCAGCTGCCAGACCTCAGGCCTGCTCATCTTGTGCCCTCAGGTGGGGTGGGGGGTGGAAGGGCAGAGTGGATGTGAGAGCTTAGGAGCAGGAGTCTGGGTTACCCTAACATCTGGACCCAGGACAGGTCAGGCTGGAGGTGAAATATGGGTTTGAGAAGGGAGGTCTAAACCAGGTTTTGGGTCAGGAGAACCAAAGCTTTGAACCTTGGGTCACAGGCTAGGCCAGGTGGGAATCAGGGGATCTGGATAAGGAGAAAAGCCTGTGGTTAGGCCAGATGAGGTAAAGTGGTGTGGGGTGAATTTGGGGAGCCCTTGACCAAGCTGGGATGCAAGAATGGAGGTGGCCCTGGGCCTTGGATTCTAGGCCAGGCTGGGGATGGGATAGAGACGTCAGGGTAGGGAAGAGAGAGGGCGGAATCTCAGGGCGGGCCTGGGACAGGGGCTGAGGCTGGGGCAGGGTGGGTAGGTGCGGGACCCTTCCGCTTTGCCCTCACACCAACGCATAGTCGAACTGGCCCCTCTCTAGTGCCTCCTTGTGGTCGGTCCAGGACGAGGCAGGCATGCGGCTGTAGGGGTCCAGGAGGATGCGGACGCAGCGCACCATGAGCAGCACCAGGAACAGCAGCAGAAAGAGAACAAAGGCGAAGACCGTACGCTGCTCAGCGTCCAGCCCCGCGGACCCCCCGGTTCCCCCTGGCCCTGGAGCCCCTGCCGGGGACAGCGCCTCGTAGTCCGGAGTCCAGGCGGAGCTCATGGCTCCTCTGGCAGCTCACATCGCCTGTCTGCCCGCCTCCCCCTCTGGGGCCACGACCGGGACCGGACTGGCACAGAGACCTGGGGGAGAGGGAGAGAAGCCACAAATGGCTGCCACGCCCCCGGTGGTCCCCCTCCATCTCTGTCTCACTTCACCCCCTTCCTCACTTAGTCCCCAACGCCACGGCTCCCTTGAATCTCCAACCCGCTACGCATCCTACACACCCATCCCCGCCCCCATCTCCCTAATCTCACCTCCTTCCCACTCTGCTCCACAGTCATACACCCTCATCTCTGTCTCTCATTTCCTCACTACCCTCCTTACACCCCCAGCCCACCTCCCACCTCACTTAAATTGTCCCATCCCACCCTGGTCCCGCTATCCCCCAAACACGTCCCGTCACCTAATCCACTGCTCCCCCCCCACCCCAGTTATCCCCATCTAGCCACCACCACACACCTCGGTCCTTGCCTAGACCCAGAAAGTCCAATTTTACCTCACTTCCTTCCAAACACCCCCAGTCCCTGGAACCTCAGCACACTTTCCTATCACACCATTTCCATACTCCTCCCCTCCTCGCCCTCGTACACCCAATTTTACTTTGGTTCCATCCCCCATCTATTCACCCTCACTACCTCCAGCCCCTTACCCCCTTACAACACTTCAAACCCACGTCCCCACCCATCTCACCCATCCCGCGACCTCCTCACATCCCACGCCAGTCTACACCTCTTTCCCTATCTTTAAGTCCACCCACCTCTTACCTGCCCACGCCCGTGTACTCCCTTCTCTACCTCCCTCTCTTGCCCCCTACCCCAGCCCTTGGACTCGGTATACATGAGGGAGGAGACGAAGAACCTGAAGAGCTCGGCACTCCGATCCTCATCTCGCCCCACACCACACCCTACACCCGCACACCCCAGCCCCCAACCATCTCCATCCCCAGCCCAATCCCAGCCCAACCCCAGCCCAGCCCCAGCCCAGCCCCAGCCCAACCTCACCTACCTGGGGGCTGTTTCCTTTCCCTTGCCTGCCCCAGCTATCCCAGCCACCCCAGGCTGCGCCCACCCTCCCGGATGCCCGGGGGCCGTTGCCCACCTTCTTTCTACCCACTCAATCCTCCAGCCCACGTGCCCCGGAGCCCCTAAACCCTGTTCGGCCCAAGGTCGCCCCCTGTCCCCTGCCCCTTCCTTGTCACCCCCGCAGCACCCCCTTCCTCTTCTGGGCTGGGCCCGCCCTTGCAGCCCCCTCCCCATCTGTGCTCGCCCCCAGCCCTGCTTCCCCGCCCGGGGCTTCTACAGCCCCACCTCTGCCCCCCGCCCCCCACAGTCCCCTCCCTCACCCAGGGCTGGGGGTGAAGGCGTCTCGGTCGGTTCCCTTAACCCCGCTCGTCTCCGCTCCTCCTCTTCGCTCTGCCCGCGTCTCGGTGCGCTCAACCCGGGATCAGCTGGCCCTGCCTGCCCTGCCCCTGTAGACGGAGGAGGCGCAGCCCGAGCCGCCGCGGCTGTTCCCATGGCGACGGAGGCGGGGCCGCCGCCAAGAGCCCCAAGGAGCGGGGGAGGGGGCGCTCCCCATCGCACGGCCCCTTAACTCTTTGCGGGCCGGGTAGTCTCCACCCCAATCCTGTAGCCTACGGGTAATTTAGCCCCTCTCCTCGGCCACTCCCCCTCCAATACCTGCTCGGGTTTACCGGAACGGTCCTGCTTCCCCCACCTTAATGCTGTAGATCCTAGCTATTCCGGACCAAGCCTCTCCCTCCCCGCTTCTACGGTTCCCAGCCTTCTCTGACAGACCCCTCCGCCCCACCCGTCTGCAGGCGAACCCAACAGCCCCTAGCCTAGACTGATGGCGCAGTGATGAGAGCGCTAGGCATTGAATTGGAAAGACCCGAGTTCAGAAATCCGACCCCAGAACCTTCCTAGCTATGTGACCCTGGGTAAGTCACTTCACTTCCGGTCTGCCTCAGTTTCCTCGACTGTAAAATGGGGATATCAGCACCTCCCTCCGTAGTAGGAGTTACGTAAATGCATATTCCTTTCCCTCCCCTTCTCCCTTCACATTGAAGCGTGTTATCTCATTTGATCCTATCAGGGAGATCCTAAACACATCTTTGGTTCTAAAATTCACTCCCTCTCCTGTCCTGCAGACTCCATCTCGATTCTGCCCAGGCCCAATGCCCACCTCATCCTAGGGCCCCAGATGCTGGAGGTGAGCAGAATGGGAATGGATAAAGATCTCACCCTTCAGCCACAAACCCTACCCTTATCCCTTTTAACCTCACACTCACCCCTTACTCCCTAGCATAAGCCAGGTCAGGGCCACAAAGTGACATGCTTGGGGTCCCACCACTCTTCCCTCTGCTCAGGAAGGAGGGGGAGGAGAGGAGAGTTTGTTCCCTCGTGTCCAGAACTGTGTCTTCTCCCATTAGCGTGGGCCCACACCTAACTGACATTTGGAACCTTTTGTGCCCAGTAATTGAAATCATCTTCCATGGCCAAGGAAGCACACTGGCTTGGCGTAGAGGTTTATATATACAAAAACACTTTTCTCTGGGGAGGGTGATCCCCTCTGTGGCCTTCCTGTTCTGGATCCAAGGAGATTCACACCGAACCCTAAACTTCTTCATATCCAGAAGCAGAACCATATTCCCTGAGACAGCACAGGAAGCTCCAGGAAGGGTTTGGAGTTAAGGCCTCTTCTGCCCCTGGGTACAGGCCAGTGACTTCCTGTCCAACCTAGGTCTAATCTGGCTTCCTACCCTCGAGGCTCAAGCCATCCCATCCAGGGACTAGATCTTCCTCCCCAAGGCTGGCTGAGCCAGCCCAGCAGGGATGGCCTGGCAGTCTCACTATGGCCTGGCCCACTGACCCCATTCCTTTCTCAGCAAGCTGGCTCTGTTGTAGGGAACTAGACAATGAGTCCCAAGCCTCCAGCTGCTGTCTCTCCAACTGCCTTCAAGTCCTGGGGAAGTCTGAGCAGCAAAGTGCTTATCCAACACACTCTACTCCTCCCTCCCTTCCCCCTTAGCCTCCAGGTTGTGGCTGACTCACCTACCCCCTGACAGCCCAAGTAAAATCAGGATCCATATCTGCTATTCATTTTGGTATTTTATTATTTTCAAATCTTCAGGCAGTATGTACAGAAACGAAAGACATTCAGGTTTTGTTATTTTTAAAAAGGCTCTAGAACGACTTGGCTGATCTGATGCCACAGATGGAGGCATGGGGGTGGGGGGGAAGTACACCCCTTCACCAAAGAAGAGGAGGGATAACGAGGCCAGAGAGGGAAGGAGCCAGCACCAGGCTCTGTCTCTCAAGGCCCCTCCAAGACAGGACAGGCTGCCAGGTCCAGGGGAAGTTGTATGTATGCAGGTGGTGGGGTTATAGTTTTTCCTCTCTAATCCTCTTCCTCCCTGAAAAACAGGACCAAGCAGGGTACAGCTGCTCCCCTCCGCCTCCTCACAAGGACTTGTGCTTCACTCATCACCCCCAACATTCCCCCTGCCCCACCCCCATAACTGCTTCAGCAAGCTTTGTGCTTAGGGACCTCAGTTCACTTCAGCTTTTTGCTTTTGGATGAGCAGCTCCTGGGCCTGTACAGGACTTTTGGCACCCAATTTGGCTTCTCTCAGTTACTAACCAACTGGCCTGTGGGGGGACGGGGGGAGCAGGAAAGGTCTCTAGATAGCAGGCCAAGGCAGAGATACTCCCTGGATCCACCCATTGGGCCCAATGCAGGAAAGAGGGAGAGAACAGTGTATCAGGCCTCAAGCTTCCTGGGGGGAGGAGGGAGGGGTGATCTTCTGTGACAGTCTTAACCTTATAAACCTGGGACCCCATGAGTTACCCTGTTCACAGTCACCATGTCCCCAACACCACCCCTCCCTTGCCAACTGCATTCTCCGAGGGGAAATTTCTCATGTCCTTATCTCATCGAGTACCCAGTCTTTCCTCTCCCCCTCTTTTCACACTGGATCCTGGAAAGAGGAGGGGGAGGGGGTCACAAAGTACCCTGCAGGAGTCAAATGGTCTTGCATCCTGAAGCTTCTGACAGCAGTGGGGCCCTCGCTGGGAGAGCAACAGAGCATAGTCCAGCAGGTCCCCAACATTGTCTTCAGAGAATCTGCTCTGTGCTTGAGGCAGAAATGTCCAGCAGCCTCCAGGCTGCATAGGGGTTGAGCTCAGTCTGGTCTCTACAGAGGGCCCACACGTAGAGCATACGCAACACTTTATCCTGAAGGAAAAGAAAGCACAGTCAGAACAGGAACCTCTCCCAGAGGGAAGGATGAGCTCTGCTCCAAGCACCTAATGTTCTGGGGGGGTCTACAATTTCATATCCAAGTGGCAGGTGCTGTGGCAAAAACCAGCTTGAGTGGACCAGTGAAAATCCTACTGTTGTAAAAATGGAGCCCCCATGAGACCTGAAGGACTGTTGTGACAGATCTTGGAAACTTAAAAGAAATTCCAAAATAGTCCAACCTGTAACCTAGTAGCAATTCTCTCTATAGCATTCTCTTTTTAAAAAAATATTTTATTTTTTGTCCAATTACATGTAAAAAAATTTTTAACATTAGTTAAAAAAAATTTTGAGTTCCAAATTTTCTCCCTCCTTCCTTCCTTCCCTCCCCTCCCTTCTCCCTGAGACATTAAGCAATCTGATATTGGTTATACACGTGTAATCATCACGCTACAACATTCTCAACAAATGGGCATCCAGTTTCCACTTGAACACCTGTAGCGATGGATACTCATTCTAGGACAGCCCTTCAAATCGTTATTGCTTTTCAAGGTTAAATAGGCCCAATGCCTTCAACGGATCCTTGCTATGGCCTGGGAAACCCTCCCTCCTGGGATGAATGGAAGTGGTATCACCAGATATGCAGAGGATACAAACCTCTCCCACCTAATGAAAGAGCACCCAAAGGAGAATAAAGCAGAGGAAGATTTTGCCAGGTTGTGTAAGCAGGTACAAGGGTGGCACGTGAGCATCAGTGTGGACAAACATGATATTGTGCCTTTAGTGAAAATGATCCAAGGTATGCTGGTATGAGGTATGAGGTATCAAGGTATGAGCTCTCAGAGTAACTGGGTTCTGCAGTCTCAGGAGCAATAAGCCCCAAAGGCCAGCAAACACAAAGGGGAAGGAAAGAGACAGAAAGACTGCCATGAGGACAGATGGAGCCCAGAAAGGAGAATCTAAAACCCCTAGACATCATTTAGGTTAGATACAGGCTGAATGAACTTCATGAAGAGAACAAAGGCTGAAACTTAGAAGAATCAGAACCATAGAATACCAGAGCTGGAAGGAGTCTCGGACATCATCTAGTCCAACTTCTTCATTTCAAAAAATGAATTAATGCATATGAAAAGCCAAAAGTTCATCTGGGGACATCCAACTTGTTACTAGGAGAACCAGGGCTCCTTACTTTGGGTTCCTATATTCGGGAAAACAAAGCAAGCTAAGCTCTTGCCAGCTTCCTGCAGGCAGTGATACAGCAACAGCTCCAGGGGTGAGGAACTTGCAGCCTTGAGGCCACGTGTGGCCCACTAGGTCCTCAAGTGCGGCCCTCTGACTGAATCCAAACTAAACAGAACACATCCCCTTAATAAAAGGATTTGTTTTGTAAAACTTGGAATCAGTCAAAAGGCCATACCCGAGGACCTAGAAGGCCAAATGTGGCCTTGAGGCTGCAGGTTTCCCACACCTGGTTAGACTAACTTATGATCTACAGTTCCATAAGGGACAAGAAAAAACCCATTTGGGATCACTGTAGAGCACAGCCATAGAGAGCACTACCCACATCAACCTTCTGCTTTCCTACCAGAGCTAGACCCCAAGGCCACACTCCCATCACCCCCCTTGTGCTCCCAAGTAGAGCTACTGGAGATTTATCATACATAATTTACATCTGGCTTTCAAGTCTGGCCAAGGCCCAGTGAATTAAATGGGTTTGCTGTTGTCCTGAATCACAGATCTAAGAGCTGGACTGCCAAATGAAGAAACTGAGGATCAGGAGGTTAAATGGCACGTCCATTCCTTTGTTCTACCTATCTCCGGTTACTAGAACGCTCTCTTCAGTTACTCCACCTGGGCACACACCAGGGACTCAACTCCCAAGAGAAACACAGAGAGCCTATGGGGCTACAGATGTCATATGCCCTAGTCAGGAAAATGGAAAAACTGAGCGTTCAACCAGTACTACTGTAGCAAGTGGTGGTAGTGAGAGTCGATCCTGTTGTGTCTAACCTGACAATGCTTGGTCCTTTCAGGTGCTCCATTTGGTTTTGTGGATGAAAGGATGCTGGCCTCTCATGCACTTGGTTTTCCAGCCACACTGGCTTCCCTGCTGGCCTCTCTCAGGGGATACTTCATGCCCTGCCCTGATGCCTTTCAACATGCCATCCCCCCTCAGCTCTGCCTCTTGGAAGCCCCACTTTCATGTGGGGCGTCTTCCAACCCCCTCTTTTCACTTTATTTCCTGTACAGAGTCTGTATTTATTTGTCTATGCACATGTTGTTGTGATCCCTACTAGGATGGAAGCTCCGAGGGCACAGGCCACTTCCTTTTTTGTCTCTGTATCCCCTGTACCTGGATTAACGTTTGCTGAAATGAACTGGATTTCTAGTCAGTCCTTTAAGGACTATGGCTCAGGGAGCATGGTCACAGGTGCTGAACATACAAATCAGACAAAACATCCTGAAACAAAGACTTCTGAATTCCTAGGATGCTGAGGGAGGATGGAGGAGACGGCTCAGGGCAAGACACTCACCAGACAGGAGCACACTTTGTTCAGTAAGTGCCCATAGCCATGGCCTCTCTGTGCTCTGGACCCTCCTTACAAAGAGGGTGTTCAGCAAGGAGTCTAGGAGATTAACCTGGGAGATGGCACAGTCTTGTAAAATGGCATCCCTGGGGACAGAATTCAAGGAACTTGGAACGTGAGGGCAGACACTGGAGGAAAGAGCCAGAGAAAAGTCCCGCTTCAGCCAGCTGCTCCTTCTCAAGGCTTTGCACATCTCCCATCCACCAATCCCTGTTTCCTCACATCCTCCCAGCAGTTCTCAAGTGAGGGGCCTTGAAGAGAAGGCAGATTCTCTCCTCTTCCCTCTGCCTCTCAGCAGGTGTCAGACAACAGTGGAACCACCCCTAACACAGTCTCTCTCCTAGAATGACCTCACACTGCCTTCCCCACATGAGGCTGTTCTAAGAACAGTGCCAGGATCTACTACTGTACTACTGGACACGCAAGGTCTCAGAAGATAGAGCAAATGTCAGAAGGCTGCTAAGTGGGCCGTTGGGGAAACCTGAGTCCAAATCCTGCTTCAGACTTACTCTGTGACCTAGAACAAGTCACTTAACTTTTCCTTGCCTCAGTTTCCTCACCTGCAAGAAATGGGAATAATAGCACCCACCTCTCAGGGTTGTTGTAAAGATTTTAAATGGTATTTGTATAGTACTTTGCATATCTTAAAGCACTATATAAATGCTATCATTATCATATCATTACTATTAACAAGAGGGAGTATGGTGTAGTAGAAAGGCCAGAAGTGGCAATCAAAAGGCCTGGGTTCTAATCCCAACTCAACCACAGTCTAAGTGGGGAAGTTCACATTTCAGGGTAAGGGTGAGACTAAATCTTCCAACTCAGAGTCACTTATGCTTTCTGAGTCTGGATTTTTTTACCTATAAAATGGAGTATAATAGTCCCTCCCTGTCCTACAGGGCTACTGTTTAAAGCGAATGAGAAGGTACATCAAGGGCTGGAGTGGCCAGGAATTTTTTCATTAAATATTTGATAAAAGTCTGCTACCCAAAATTCATAAGGAATTGACAAATTTGTCAGACTAAGAGCCGTAGACCAGAGATCAAAATATGTGAAAAGTTTTCAAAAAGAAATACAATCAATAATCATTTGGAAAATTTCAATATTGCTAAAAATCAGAGAAATACAAATTAAAACAACCCTGAAATATACACTTAAAGCCATCAAATGAGGGAAGGGATAACCAATGCTGGTGGGACTATAGTGTGACAAGTATGCTAATTCGCTGCACATGGGACTGTATATTGGTTTAACCATTCTGGAAAACAATGTGGAGTTATCAAGAAAAGTTATGAAATTGTTTGTACCCTTTGACCTAGAGATCTCAGGATCCAGTTTATTTCCCAAGGAAGTTACTGACAGCAAAGCTCAACAAGCCCAATAATTTTCAGAGTGGCCTAATTAATATGTGATCACAAAGACTAAGGAAGTACAAACTGTGGTATATGAATGTAATGGACCATAAAGAATGAGGAAAAACTTGGGAAGATGGGTATGAGTACTAACAAAGTAAAGAAGGTAAAGCTGAAAGAAAAAGAGAAAAATTGGGTGCTTTTGCTAAACCGTTTTCAGGAAATGTACTTTCAGGGGGCTGAAGGGAAATAGGCCGAGCATTTGTTGGGAGGTGTCTGTTGAGACCAAAAGTATTGATGGAAAAAAGAAAAAAACCAACGTAGCTGCCAAACCTCCCTCTGACGTCCCCTAGAAAATGTGCCAAGCTCCAGAATAAAAGCTATCGCTGATGAGAGAGGCCAATTGACTACAGGGGCAGAGAGAGGGAAAGCGGAGCCAGCTGTCTCAATGCTAATGTGGGGTAAGGGGCAACAGCTACCAACATGCAGGCACCTACCAGTATTAAAACCTTCATTCCTCATGAAATAGAGAGGCGATTTACCACCCTGTTACTTTTGTGACTTTGAAGAAGTCACAGTCTCTTTGGGTCTCAGTTCCCTCATTGGACTAGGTGACCCTAAACAATTTTGTAGCCCTAAATTTTATGTCTTCTTTGGCCCCCTCTTGGCCTCTGCCTTGGTTCATTTCCAGCTCCTTCTCTACCCACCTCTACTTGTCTTCCAGCTGCTGTAACTAGAAGGACCTAAGCCTTCTCTCACAGGCCTGGCAGTGGCATGGATCACTAACCCTGGTTTTCAGTCCCAGGACTAACCCTGACTCACTGGGAGAGGCCAGTTCTTGCACCATTCCATCAGCCTCAGTTCCACCTTTTGTAAAATGAGAAGGTGGTCCCTTCCGGCTCTAAAACTGCATAACCCTATGATCGATGAATGTTCCAGGGGATGTATTTCAGTTTGCTAGAGTTAGTAATTACTACATTTCTACGGCACTTTGAGGCAATACTCCAAACATTATCCTCATTTTATAGAAGAGGAAAATGAGTGTTGGACCAGATGGCCCCAGAACTCTTCCTCTGCTTCACATCGAAGATCCTTTAATCACAGAGCTACTAAGCATATGAACTAGGATTATGGATCTGTCATGTGCCTCCAAGCCCAGGGCTCTTCCAACACTGCCACATGCTGCTACTGAATTGGGCAAATGGGCCTAGAACATCCTCACTGCTCCCCAGGCTGTAGCCCCACTGACCAAGCAAAGCTGCCATGCAGCCTCAAGCACAGTCTGAGACCTCATGAGGGGATGGGCACCCATAGCAGAGCTCACTCTGAGAAACATGGAGTCATGGAAACAGAATGCTTCATGAAGGACAGGATATCCTTCTAGACTTCTTCTAGGTACCAAGGCCTGAACATAATCTCTGCTGCCTAAGAGGGTACTGTGCTACTCTGAGTTTTATCTGACCCACCAGCTACTGGGAACCTAACAATTTCATTTCAGTTTCACTGTGAACATAATGAAATAAGAGGTCAAGGGATAAAGGAAACTGATGGAGCCTGACACCAGGCTATACGGGCAGAGATCCTCAGATGCCAATGTCAAGCTAACTCACTTTGAGGTACTGTTTTATGTGGACGACTTTTTGTTACAGAATGCAAGGAAGGCCCCAGAACAGACAACTCCAGGCTTAGGCCCAGGACCCGACCTATGAGGGTAGAACAGTAAGGGATGGGACTGGTAGATGACCCTTAACTCAAAAACAGCTACTGTTCAGCTGGATCATTCTCTCCAGGATCCCTGAGATAGCATGATCCTCTATATCTTGGGATTAGGCTCAAATCAGCAACTGAGGTGTATAGTTAGGGATGGAAGGAAGATAGACAAGGAAGAGGAATGAGACCCTATCCAAGGCCCTGATGAAGCTACAAGCAAACCAGAAGTAGAAAATCTAATCCCCAAAAGTCACTAAGGTCTAAGTTGGATGGAAACCAAGGTGCCAATAAGGGCTTCTGTGAAGCCCAAGCTGGAGTGTTCCCAAACCACATCCCTCCAACCCTCAAAACCACCTTCCCTGGGCTGCTATTATCCCCAAACCATATTTCCTACAGTCTTAGACAAAGGTAGAAGCCCTCTAAGAAAAGCAATTGAATTATTTTCCCAGAGATGAAAAACCTAAAGGGGCACTTCATATGGTTCGGACAGGGAGAATCCATGGTAAAAAGGAACCATTTCCAAAAGTCATCAAATCAGAGGGGAACTCCAAGCACACTAAGTGGGGTCTGGGGCAGCTAAAAAGGAGAACTCGGGTCATTAAAACATGTTCAGGCATCAGAAATGATGTATCTTCTCTGGAAGTTAAAAAAACACAACCAATGTTTACTGTGGAAAAGTGAAGTATAGTCCAAACAGGTGATGGGGGAGTAGACTAGCTGACTCCTCCTTATTAACGGACTGTTAAGATCCCCCTTGCGTTTTTCATGGGGCAGCTATTGGAAAGAATCTCTCAAACACTGGAGATAGCTCCCCTCCTAAACGTCATCCTCCCTGCTGAAGCCAGGCCCGAAACTATAAGGAGGCTGTGCTGAAGAGAGGAAGTCCTTGAGAAAGGGGTGCTGAGTGAGTGAATGGGACATCTGTCCCAAGAGAGCACACCAGAAGGTTGCTCATTCTTTCTATACCTGGCTCAGCTGCACCAGAACAAGTGAGGGGCCATGAAGCAATAAAGCCAGAGTGGCCAGTCCTCCCTGGCTACTACTTACACATGCGGTCAATCATCCATGAAGACCCACTGATGCAATCTGAAAACCAGAGGAGCTCCTGCCAAGGAGCTATACTAGGGTCAGGCCTGGGCACTAGGAGGTCACTACAGCCTACATGGATTCATTGGATAGGGGGACGGTGATGGTAGAAAAAGCCTGGGATTTGGGAAATCAGGAGATCCAGGGTCTTCTGCCTCATATGAACAATATCACGATCCCCATTCAGTCCTGACATTTACACCTTCACTTACCGGGTCTCCTTCTACCACTTCCCCTTTGGGGTTCCTGATCACCATCACCAGCTGTGCCTGGAACGTGATAATTAGTACCGGTCCCTGCTCCATCATCTTCCCCATTGCCAGCTGCAGTGAAGGCAAACCAGAGTAAAAAACACACTACCAATGGTTTTTTCAGTAATGAGAAGGATCTAGCCTTGCTGTCATAGTAAGAGACAATGTGGGAGAACGAAGCAATTGAAACTCCTTCTTGTTTCCTGCTCAGTTACATAGAAATCAAGATAGTGTCTTTGTTAAAGGACTACACAAACAGCCTGCCCCTTGACCAGCCTTTGCCACATCATCAGAAAGCTTCGGGCAATGCTGCCATGATGCTCTCTCCCAGGGACTTTCAGACTCTCTCTTTTACATACTTCACAGTGACAACTTACAAAAACACTACATCACCCCTTGGTGGCTCAGCAGGTTTTGTTCTGCAAAGCCCTCCCCATTAATCTTTCTTATCTTGAGCTTCAGAACACCTCTCTCAGCAAATTCGTTTCTGGCATCCACAACCCCCAACCGGATCCTCAGTCTGAGCACTGAAGCAGCCAGCACAAGCTCTCAGTCTTGGCTGACAGGTTCAGGGAGAGGACATAGCCCTGAGCCCAGCTCACACTCTGGGAGGATTAGGGGGAGGGCATGCCTATACAATTGGTTCTGCCGCCCCTTCTAGGCACAAGAGACGTTCCTGGGTTTTACATGATACCTCCAGCCCAGGACCACCTCTCACTCTCCAGTTGCATGCACCAAGGTCAATGACTGTCACGCCTTTCCAATCACCATTCATGAAACTGGATTTCCCTCAGTTCCTGCAGTTGAAGGGTTAATGAGAATGACTGAATTTTCTGGTACATTCCAAGGAAGTGTGGTACTAAAGGCAAGCCATTTTTCAGGGCTGTCCATGACCTGTAAGCAGAGTCAAAGGCCAGTGTCCTGAGGCACTCAGGGCCCTGTGGCCTTAGAAGTAGGCCAGAACTTAGAGGTTCTGGGTCCTGGATGCCTAAGGCCTGAACTTGGATCAGGTCAAACATATCTATAATCTTCAGAAATTAAAAAAAAAAATTATTCAAAGCTCCTGGTGCTGAACTTCATCTGCCAGACACAGCCTAAAAACATTATTCCAAACCCCTTAGAACAGGTGCTCTTAGCCCAGGGCTTAGGAACTTAAAAAAGCTTTTCTCTAGGGTCTTAAGTGCCAAGATCCAGCTGAGCTCAAGTACTTGTGAGGAGGGGTCACAAGCAGGCTTGGCTTTCCCTACCCAACTTGACCAATTTTGAAGTGTTTCCTCTTACACCAAGTGGCAGATATCAATACCTGGGAGACAAAATGCTTGCCCTGTTCCTGATCTCACCATTGCCAACCCCATTTTAAGCATTCTCCTCTTCCTAGTAGGCCATGACAAATCCAAAAGAGGGACAGGGCACAGATAGAGTTGCCCTCATTTCAACTGATATGTGTGGCCCGAGAGAATGGACACACAACCCTGAGTTGCATCTGTCAGTTATGAACCTGTAAACCCAGGCTGCCTGCCACAGGAAAAGCCAGTAGCAGGACAGTCACAACTACACTGGGTAAGCAAAGACTAGACTGTAACGTTTCAATGGGCCTCTGTACCTAGGCCAGGCTTGCCAGGTGGAACCAGGTCCTCAAGGAACCATGGTGCCTCACCAAAGTGCAATAGAAGATACTTTTTTATAAGAAATGGGCCCAGACACCCCTTGCCTAGCAGCTGTTATTCTGAAAGCCAAGTTATTCCTCTTTACAATGCTGAGATCAAGTTTGCTGGTTTAAGGGCCCTTTAGGGACCAAAGGCTGAAGCTGTAATCATTACAGAAGTCCTAAATATACAAGCCCATGGAGACTGAGGTAGCAGATCAAAAACCAATGTAGGAATTGGAGCCATAGGGTGGTAGAGGGGGAAACTCCCCTAATCCAACTCTTACCTAAGCAAGAATCCCCTCTATGACTTCTCTTCACAAGTTAGCCTAGAATTCTCTACCTCCCAAAGCAGTTAATTCAACACCGGGCAGCTAATTTCTTGGTAACTTTTCCTTACAGTGGTCCCAAATATGCCTCTGTGCAACATGCACTCATTGCTTGCATTCTAGAGACATAGAGTCAGTTCCTATCCAGGCTGGTAATTTGTTTTATGATTGAGGGTAAGTCATTGGCCTTCTTCCAGGCCCCATCCCACTCATCTGTAAGACAAGGGGCCTGTCCTAGACCAGCTATTCTTAACCTTTTCTGTTTCATGGACCCTTTAGGAAGTCTGGTGAAATCTATGGACCACAAAGAAAGGCAATTACATTGAAACAGTTGTCAAAATATTAAAAACCAAAAACAAGTCCACAAATCCCAGGTGAAGATTCCCCTGGGCTAGAACATTTCAAAGGTCCATTTTAGTCCTGTGAGTCTAGCTGACTTCTGCACAGCAAGGAGAAAACTTAAGGGACTTACATCAACATTACTGATATCCAGAACCCTGGAATGGAACTGCAGGCCCATGGATTTTGCCTGGTGAATGGGATGAGCCACCTGATTGTATGTCTGCAAGAAAGGAGATACAGGTGAGACAGAAGCAGGATCACCATCACTTCAGAAAAGTGGCAATCCGGAGCAAGGCATAAGTACTTCAGTTGGGGGGCAGGGGAGCTGCATAGAAGAGGTAGGCAGTGAAGCAAACCCTGTGACAGCCAGCCAGCATAAGAGAGACCAAATAAATTCAATTAGACTAAAATCAGTACCACTTGTCTCCTTGTTCCCCATCTTAACCTCAAGCCTGCAGGTATCTCATTTCCCCTGACAGCCCCCAGAGTGGCCTGATTTGGGGTCCAGACTCCTCTTTGCTCTGAAGGCAGCTGTTGGGAGTGAGAACAAGAAGGTGTTACATGTATTTTTCTCTAACTGGAATTCAGTCTTATAAGAAGCAAGGGTTCGTCTTACATGCTACTTTTAAAACTCCCCTCAGCAGCCTCCAGCCCAGCAAGAGCTTCATTGGCATAGTCATCTTCTCTCATTTTAACAAAGATATTCAGCCACCTTAGCCAAGCCCAAGCCTCACACAAAGCATCTTGTATTAGTCACAATGCAGAGGAGGGCTTCAAAGGTCTGACATCTCCTCCTCTGTTTTCACCCACTGTTTATGAGATGAGTACAGAGCAAAATTAACCAGAAGAGATTTGAAGTTGCTTAATACGAAGAAGCAGAGAACCAAGGTCGAGTAGGATGAGATACAGGGGAAGGGGGTAAGAGCAAATTCTGAGGGGGTGAAGCTAAATTGGGGAGCCTGAAGGTTGAGGGCATGGGTCATGCTGTAAAGCATCAAAGAACTGGAGGGAGATTACTGGTGATAAATGGGGGAAGAGGTATGAACTAAGGTTTCCCTGATTTCCCTGTATGGGGCTAGAGTTAGGAAAGCCTGGTTTCAAATTTGGCCCCAGACACCTTCTAGCATAGACCCTACAAAAGTTGCTTCGCCTCTGCCTCACTTTCTTCATCTGAAAAATGGGGCTATTAACGGCACCCAACTCCCAGGGTGTTGTGAGGATCAAATGGGATAATAATCGCAAAGCTTTTAGCAGTGTCTGGCACGTTGCTGTTCAGTCCTGTCTGACTCTTGTGACCCCATTTGGGATTTTCTTGGCCGAGATGTTGGAACGGTTTGCCATTTCTTTCTCCAGCTCATTTTACAGATGAGGAACTGAGGCAAACAAGGTTAAGTGACTTGGCCAGAGTCACCCAGCTGGTAGGTGTCTGAGGCCTGATTTAAACTCAGGAAGATGAGCTTTCCTGACTCCAGGCCTGGAACTCCATCCACTGTGCTGCCTAGCTGCCCGTCTGGCACATGGTTGCTATTAGGCTATCCCACTACAGTCCACCCCTCCCCCCAACCCTTTCCTATGCTGCCCCTGCTATCTGGAAATGAAGACAAACTCATTAACCCTCTTTTCCCAGGGGAATTGCTATCAGTTTAAATGAATTTTTATGGATTTTGAGTCAACTATGTAATCACTTTGCAACTAGGGAGGTAAACTGAGGGGGAGTAGGCTCTCAGGATTCTGAGAACACAGACTACCAGGATGGACATTTGGCAGGAGTAGGCACCTGAACAAGATCAGATTCACAGACTTTGTGCATCAGGACCTAGACATGTTTGAGTCCTGTACTTTAGGGCGCTGTCCCTTTATTTCTACACATCCCTCCTCCCTGAGTTTCCTTGCCTTCGTTCAAGTCCTACGCTTCCTCCTGGTAGGGGAGGTGATACTGTTCTGAAAGGCTGTCCCAGCAGAATGTAAGGGCTGGCAAAGTCCTAACAAGCTGGAGAGGCTTTGAATAGGGTCTTGAGGACACATGAAGTTTGCTGTCTGAGGACCAACCAAGCTAAGTACACAGTGATACAGTGCCAGGTTGGTGATGAGGGGATGAATTCACAGCCACAGCAACTTCACCAAGATGATCAAGGTGCAGAGGGGCTCAATGTACCCTGCCAGAGGGTGTGTACCCACTGACAAACATCACAGATCCTCGAAGCGGCCATTTCCTTCCTTGTTTTAGCTATGCAGGTCCTCTCCCAAGTAGCCTCAGCAGATGGAGATGGACTGGATGCATCATGTCTGCACTCTGCTGGGCTGGTCCTCAGGTGCCCAACTCATCTCCAGGCTGATGACTGTTGCCCTTCTCACTTAGAAAATAATCTCAGAGCTTATGCTCCTGCTGGCTTTTAAGGACACAGTGTCATTCCAAGCCACAGTGGGGAAGGGGAAGATGTATTCTGAAAACCCCTATAAATTTTTTGTGGATAAAGAGATTAAGTAGGGTAGGCTCAAAGGTGGGGACTGGAAGCAGAGGAGTGGCTGGAAGCTAGTCACAGAACATGGAAGGTACAGGAAGGCCCTCTACTGGTTGTATCTGGTGATGACACTCACAGATCAGATGTGGAGCTGCAGACCCAGTGAGAGCAGGGCTCTTTCCTTCATGGGGCTTTGCTTTGCCTGATGTAAAGATCCTCTCTTCTGCCAGAGGTATCTGCCCAGGAAATAAAGGTGCCTTGATGGTGAGGCACCATGAGGGCCAGAGAAGACTGGGCAGGGGAAAACGCAGCTTTCACAAAACTAGTCTAGATCCTGAGAGAGAGACATGCCCACCTGCTTCTTCACTCCAGCACTGGCACTTCTAAAGCACCTCTGTTCCAAACATGGTACTGGGTACTGGAGACATGTGCCTAGTTCCTGCCCACAAGGGCTTACATTCTACAAGGAGAGCTTACTGACTAGCTGAATGACAAGGTCAAATCTGTGCTTTAGAAAAGTCACACTGCCAGCCCCAAGGAGGACAGACTGGAGTGGGGAGGAGGAAAGATCACTTAGGTACCTGTCACAACAATCTGAGTACAGGTAAGAGGTGATTGGAGAGGATAGCTTTGTGAGTAGGGAGAGGGAGACAGAAAAGAGAGAGGATGGAGGTAGAAATAACAGGATTTGGAAGCTGCTGGGCAAAAATAAGGAGTCCAAAGATCACTGATGTTACAATCCTGAGACACTGAAAGATGGTTGTGCTCTCAAGAGAAATAAACAAATTCAGAGTTGGGGAGAGCTGGGGGGAAGAGAACAAGCTCTGCTCTGGATTGATGAATCTGAGCCACCTCTTGGAATATCCACAAAGGATCAGGAAGTAGAAAGAGAATGATGATGATACAGCAGAAGACAGTGAAAAGTGGTCAGAAGTTTGAGGAGAAGCAGTGACCCAGAAGCTAAAAGAAGAGAGGGTGAGGGGTGAGGGGTGACGGTGTCAAGGGGTTAGGAGATCTTCAGCAACCTGAGAGAGAGAAGTTTCAGCTGCTGGATGAACAAGTGAGACCAGACAGCTTTTTCTAGGAGTCTGTTTGTGAGCATTCTCTGATGAAAGGAATGCTAAAGACCTCTTTGCCCCCAAACATCTGCGATCTCTGGAACGGAGTCCACAGATTCGATAAGAGAAAAACACCTATTTCCCCCTCATCATACATACTATGAACAGGCTGAGGTCTCCTCCCTTGATTTAGTCATCCCTGAAGCTACCAGGCTATGTCTCTCCTCCCTTTCACAGCCTACATCCTAGATAGCTGTCTACACCTGCTACCTCCATTTCCTCTCTGCTCTCTTTGTAACCTGACTTCTGACCTTATTGAACTGAAACTATTCTTCAAGGCAACCAATTCTCTTCACCACTAAATCATGGCAATTTGTGACAGTGCAGAATGCCTCTCTCTCACTGACTGTTCTCTCCTGGTTTTCCTCCCACCTGTTTGTTTGTTGGCCCTTCTTAGTTTCATCCGCTTGATTATCATGCGCTACCCCCGGCCACAAATCTTCAATCTGCATGTCTGCTCCTAATCTCTTTACTTAGCTCCCATCCCACACCACTACCTGCTAAATCTGTCCACCTGCATATCAAGGAAGTACCTTCAATTCAACTTGCCCAAAGCAGACTCATTTCCACTCCCACATCTGTCCCTCCTCCAAACTTCCACATTTTTGTTAAGAATGCCACTATTTTTCAGTCACTCAGTCCCATGCCTGACTTTTCCCTGTATTGTTGACGCTGTCTCCACACAACCAACCTCTACGTCCTCACTAGGTCAGGCTATTGAAACAGTCTCTTAATTGATCTCTGCTTCTATGGTCCCTTACCTCTAATCCATCCTCTACAATTGTCGAAATATTTAAAAAACACAGATCTGTCCTTGTCACTCTCAACTCAAAATTCTTCGGTGGTTCTCTATCACTTATGGGACAAAATGCAACATTACTGAAAGTTCTCCACACTTTGACTCTCATCTGCTTTCCAAAGCTCATTTCATATTACTTCCTCCTGCCTGCCCCAGGCTGCCCTGTTACAACCCCGAATTTCAGAGCTGAAAGGGCATTGAACCTTAGGCCAATCCAACCTCAAAAAGAATTCCCACTAAAAAGAGATGATAAGCAGTCACCTTCAGTGTCTGGACCTTGGCATGGTATCTTGCCTGTATGTGGGATATTCATCCTCCTCACTTCCATCTGTCTCTTGGAATTCCTAGCTTCTTTTAAGTCTCAGCTAAGGTAACACCTCCTACACATCAGGCATTCACTGATCCTCTCAGCTGGCACTGCTCTCTCCCTCTTGAAATTATTTTATATTAATTTTTAAAAAATATTCTGTTTATTTACCCATGTTCCCATCATGTGCACCAATAGAATGTAAGCTTCTTGAAAGGCTGTGCCAGCAGGATGTAATGTCAGATCCAAACAAGCTGGACATGTGATGCCTGCTGAGGACCAACCAAGCTAAGAAGAGCGAGGAATGTCTCCAGCATGTCATCTACAAAGGCTCAGAGGGGCTTGTCCACACTAACATACTATGCATCCTGGAGCAGTCATCCCTTTTCTGCTTCAGACATGCAGGTTCTCTCCTGAGTAGCCCCAGTTGATGGTGATGGGTGTGTCTGCCCTTTGCAGTGTTGGTCCTCTGGCACACAGCTCATTGCCATGTCAATATTCCAGGTCTTTCTGTCTTCTTAGGAAAGACTGTAAGGGGCAGGGACTACTTTGTTTTCTTTGTAGTTTCAGCATCTAGCACAGCACATTACATACAGTGGGTGTTTAATAAATGCTTGTCTGCTTGAAACTAAATTATGTAATAACAGTCCTTTAGAACTCTCCTTTGGCTATTATCATATAAAGTTCCATGAGGGCAAGAGCTACATTTTTACATCAAATTTGTACCTCCACCAGTGTTGGGAACATAGCCCTATATACCAATGCAGCTTAATGTTTGCTGAATGTAAATTAAACCACCCACTCAACAAATGGAGTGCTGCGTGACAACTGTCTAGAACATATATGCAGTTGGAAAGGCGGGGCCAATGAGTCAGTCCTTCAGTATACTTAATGTGGAGTGGCACCACAGATGGACAACATGCTGGGCCCAGAACTGAAGGAGAGAAAAAGGAACTGCATGGTCCTTTTAATTACTTCACTTTAGTCTATGACCCCAAATCAAGTTGTTTTAGCAACAATATTTTTCTGATGATGCTACATGGCGATGAATCCTGGAAAATTCCATTATTTAAGGAGTCAAAACATTGGGTGATGTAAAAGGCAGTCCTGAGAAGGCTGCAGTGGGCCTAAGAAGGATTCAGCCTACTGCTGGAAGTTTCAGTCAAGGAAGCAGGACTGGAAAAGGTGGTTCAGTCACTAATTAAAAGCAAGGGGTAACAGATGGTCAGCACAAGGGCTTCCAGGGGTAGGAAACCTGCAGCCTCAAGGCCACACGTGGCCCTCTAGGTCATCAAGTTCGGCCCTTTGACCGAATCCAAACTTCACAGAACAAATCCCCTTCATAAAAGGAATGGCATTCACAGAACCTGGGGAGGTGCCCAGCATGCTGGGTAGATATTCTATGGAGACTTTATGGCTGAAGAGAATAAGGCATGGGTGGGTTAGAGAACATATGAGGCTAGAGGGTGGACCCACAAAGGGTGTAGGTCTGTGGAAGCCTTGTGGATAGCACTGCAGGAGAAATAGGAATGACAGTTCTTCTCAAAGAGATTAATCATAAATGGGTTATTATTGTGACTGTTTCATTAGAATTTATAATTTTGTCAAAATGCAAACAGTTTGGAAGTCAAGGTTTTGTCTGGTATTTGATGTTCGAGTCTGCTAGTAGTAAAACCTGAGAAACCTAAAGGTCACAGATGATGTGGCTGCAAGGCATCTTGAAGGCCATCTAGTCCCACCCGCATGGGCAGCAGTGACAGCCCTGACCAGCACTCATCTAGCCTCTGCCTGAAGATTTCCCATGATGGGGAGGCTCACTCCATTTGGTGTCAGATGGCAGGTCCCTTTTTTGAACAGCTCAGATAACTGGGAAGTCTTCCTTACACTGAGCTGTTTATCTGCTTCTGCACAATTTCTCATTGCTGCTCCAAAATCCCACCACCCTCTGGGCCCATGCCAAGCCAGTCTAATTAATCCCTTTGTCCTCCTCAACAGAAGAGCCCTCCAAATGCCCAAAGGCAGATCTCACATCTACCCTAAGCCTTCACTTCTCGAAAGCTAAACAATCAAGTTTCTTTACCTGATCCACCACAGGACCTGCTTGTTGGCTTGGCAGGCTCTGTCCTGTCAATGTTTTCCCCTGTAGTGAGCTCTACACTTCTCTTAATGCAACCTAAGATCGTGTTAACTCTAAAAAATCCCCAACCTACCACTAGTCCTTCACATTTATTTAATTTTCCAAAATGTTCTATAAAGTCCAGAAATTAAAAATGTGAAAACTTACTGCTTCATAGCACCAGTCTTTGAGGATATCCAGCTCTCCAGCAATCATCGCCTAAAAAAAATATGAAAAGTGTGAGCTGGAACAGGAGACTTTTGGGGAAGCAAGCCTGCAGGAGGCAGCTGCTTGAGTGCAAGTTTTAACAACAGAGCTGTCTCCCCTGTCTCCGTTGCCTCCCCCGGCTCTCAGGAGCCTCAACTGAACGTCTGGAGGCCTAGTACAGCTATTAAATTACCAGGGAAAGTTTTTAGCCAGGGAGTTCTTAAGAGCTAGATGAGGACTGGGGTCAGGTGGCTATGGTTTATGTACAAAAGCCCTTCTCCCCAGGCTCTTGTGTCACCAAAACCTTGTCCATTCCCCCTCATGCTCAGTTGTGGCTTTCACAAAAGCTAGGGGATATCTCAATAAAAATCCCCTTTCTTACAAAGCTCAGGCAAGGTCTGCCAGGGTGTGAAGCCACTGGGGGAGGTTTTGGCCTTCTCATCAATGGGTCACATAATAAATGAGTCTACAATCCCCAGACACTTGGGAGTACAGACCAGGTTGTGTCTCTGTTTACCTTCTGTGGGTGGTACTGGGCAGAGGACTATCCCAAGTAAACTTTGATAGACAGATAAACTGATAGATATAGAAACACACTCTCTCTCTCTCTCTCTGACAACATGAGTTGCAGCCTAATTAATCAGAAAAGCAAGGAATACCCAACCAAATTCCAGAAAGACACACATCCTGACATAACACACAACCCCATGCCTCCTTTATCATTTCTATTTCTGGTAGCAAAGCTCCAATCAATGAAGCAGGTCATCAGAGCACATATGCTTTGTATCACACAAATGGTCAGATTTCAGTTAGTAAGCAAAGGAGAACTGGAAGATTTCTGTCCTAAATGTACCAACAAGATTATGGAGGTTAGGGCCTGCAAGAAAGGTAAGTGAAAGCAAAGACATCACTATGAGAACAAATTCGAAGAGAATGAGAAAAGCCACAAAATCTCCCTGCAAAATGAATCTTCAATACCAGAGGGGAGGGGAGGCCTGAGAACAGAGCCCCTGCCAGGGGCTGCTTTTGTACCATCTTCCCAAACTACCCTAAATCGCTGTCCAAAAGGTGGGAACAAGGGGGAAAAGGGAGCTAATCACCCACAAATTTCCTTCAGCTATGCCTAGAGAGTACTGGTTGAATGGATGAATGAATACGAAAAATGGCAGAAATGTTCAGAGTAAGAGTTCAGCAGCAAGTCAAATTAGGAGCCAGGAAACCTAGCTCTAACCTCGAATCTAACCCTGAATGTGGCTTGCCCAGGTCTTAATCTATCGAATGGCATGATCATAAGATCCACTCACTATCATCCAAGAAAGTCAGAAACTTCCTAAAGGAGGACTAGATCAACACTATCAGGACTCCCAGTAACGCCCCAGTTTCTCAGCAGGTGACAAACTCTCCTTGCCACTCCATTCCCTCCTCTCCCACTTGCTAAGGCAGGTCCCAGGACAAGCCAGGCCAGGGCTTTCATTGATCAAACATGAAATGCAAAGAGATTAGTATTCTGAGAACCTGAAAGTCTCTTTCTAGTCAGGGATGGGATTGGGATGAGCCTCATCTGTAATCAGCTAAAGCTGAGGAATTAAGAACAACGGCATGCCTGATGGGTTTGCTACGGAGTCAAAGGATATTGATGGCCTAGGCTCATTTCTGTCCAATAGGTTAGTGAACATTCACTGACAGCCCTTCACAAGAAACTGAAAATCCTGAGAAGCAGAAATGCTGGAGAATTGTTGAGGGGCTTCGCATTAAACACCTACCTCTAGGACGTTGGGGATGATATCCTGTTCACATTGCTGCAGAAATTTGTCTTTGTCAAAAGTTGGATCCACTTTGAGGATTTCAGTCAGAACTTCAGACATCTCTGTCTTTGAGAACAGGCCACCTGATGAATGAGATTCTGTGATCAAATCTCAGGGTCCCAGCCCCAGTGGGCTGCTATGCAACTGACCTCCCAACACCTGGCCCAGCACCCACAGATTCTGGAAGCTTCCTCTTTCCACCTGCATGGCAGTCTTTGTCATGCGTCTCTGCAGTGTGCTCACCCCTGGATCCTGGGACCTGTGAGAGGGTGGTTTGCTTACCTACTAAATCAGTAATCTTGTCTGTCACTGCTCGAGATACCCGGATGACGATATTATCACTTTCATCATATTTCATCTTCATCTCAAAGAATCCTGAAAGCAAAGCAGACAGTAGAACCTGTGAACAAGCCTTTTATTTTTATTTCAAAAATTCATTCTAACCTTAGTTACTGTCAACACAAGCATCTAAAGAGAATAAAAAAAACTTGAAATATTATTGATCATGACACCATAAACTTCCTTCTGTAAAGAGTTCATAAGTGTACATGAACCTGAACAAAATAGCAAAAATATTCTACTTCTTTTTTGAATGCCTTGTTCTGTGTACTCCTTTCAGGTTTCAATAGGTCTTCTGAAATTATGCTGTTAAGCGTCTATCAAAAACATTATGCCATTAAAAGAGATCGTATCAGAGGACAGGCTCTCTTCCTGTGAAGAACTTTATACAGAGGACAAGACTTGGTGAGAGGTCAGCAAGGAAGAGGATAACCCCTCTCAAGTGGGTACCTGAGATTACAGTCAAATGCTTGAGGAAGCACTTTTAAATGGGGTCTTGGGCAAATACAACCCGTAGAGCTTCATTCTATGTTTCTCCCAATGCAGACAGATGACCTCTCTCCTGAATCCAAATTCCACATCTCCATTAGGCTGTCTCCCAACCCAAAGTCATCTACTAAAACTGCCCTCTGTATCAACAGCACTCTCCCAATCAGCTAGATTCAAAAGCTCAACTCCCCTCGACTTCTCCTTCCCCCTGATGCTCTGTATCCTGTCAGAAAGTCCTGGTGACCTGACAAAAACTGCTACTCTGCACCTTTCCTATATTCCTTTGGGCCTGCTGTTTAAGGTTACCTAATCAACAAACATTTATGAAGGACCTCCTTTGTGCCAGACACTTCTCATGTCTAACACTTCTGCCTATAAGAGCCTTTCAAATATCTAAAGCCAATCTCCCTGGTACATTCTCTCAGGAAGGTCCTAAACATGCCGCATTTCACTTCCTGCTCCCCAGCTGAACTCATATCCTCAGTACTAGAACTAGGATCAAATGGACTCTTTCACTGAATATCAAAGTGCTACAGCAAACTCCTCCCCTATGTCTCCATTCACTAGGACCAAAGTGTCCACCCCTGGTTAGCACTCCCCTGTTTGTGTGGTTTCTTCCATGAGTATTGTTTTTATTTGTACCCCAGAACTTAGCACAGTATTTGGCATATGACAAACTTTTTCATTCATTTACTTTGCAGAGTTCAGGGAAGCATATACAAATGTGGTGTAATCCATCATCTAAATACCATCTAATTTCCAAGTGTAGGGTCTCATGTTCTATCAGATCTCTGGACCCTTCTTCGTTAAACCCCTCCACATGATCCCTCCCACAGATGAACTCAAATAAGACCATCTACAACAGGTGACTTCCTCTCCCTTTAACCTCCTACAATCTAGATACCAACCTTTTATTTCACTGAAACTACCCTCTCCGAAGTTGCCAATGATCACTTAATTTTCAAATCCAGCAGCTTTTGCTCAATCCTCATCTTTCTTGACTCTTCAGTGGCCTTTGACACTATCACTCTCTTCTCTTTGATAATCTCTTTTCTCTAGGTTTTCAGGACACCACTCTCCTTGTTTTCCTCCTACCTCTCTGACCACTCTGTCTGTCTTATTTGCTGGATCCTCACAGGGGACACTAAGTATGGGTGGCCCACAGGGTTCTGTCCTGGGCCTTTTCTTCTTCTACTTATCACTTGGCGACCTCCCCATCTCCTATCAAATACAAAATCCTCTGGTGTTCAAAGCCTTTTTTAAAAAAATTAAGATTTTTTTTATTTTTCACTTTACAACACTCAGTTCTACATGATTTTGAGTTCCAGATTTTCTTCCCCCCTCCCCCCTTCCTTCCCCAAAACGGCATAGAATCCTATGTATCTTCTACACATAACTTCACATTGAACTTATTTACACAATAGTCAAGTTGTAAAGAAGAATTATGACCAACGGAATGAATCATGAGAAAGAAGAAATACAACCAAAAAAAAAAAAAAACAAAAGAAAAAAAAAAGGAGAGGAAATAATTTGCCTCAATCTGCATTCAGACTCCATAGTTCTTTCTCTGGATATAGATAGCTCTCTCCATCATGAGTTCTTTGGAGCTGTCTTTGAACCTTGTATTGCTGAAAAGAGCGACATCTATCAAGGTTAGTCATCACAGAATCCATGTATCTGTGGTTGTGTATAATGTTCTCCTAGTTCTGCTCTGCTCACTCAGCATTATATCCTGTAGGTTTTTCCAGGTTATTATTATTATTATCATCATATCAGCAACAAAACTAGCACAAACCATATGATCATCTCAATAGATGCTTTGAAATACGACACCCATTCCTATTAAAAACACTAGAAAGCATAGGAGTAAACAGAGCCTTCCTTAAAATTATAAACAGCATCTACCTAAAACCATCAACAAGCATTATTTGTAATGGGGATAAGCTAGATGCATTCCCAATAAGATCAGGGGTGAAACAAGGTTGTCCATTATCATCCCTATTATTCAATTTGGTACTAGAAATGTTAGCTGTAGCAATAAGAAAAGAAAAAGAAATTGAAGGAACTAGAATAGGCAAAGAAGAAACTAAATTATCACTTTTTGCAGATGATATGATGATATACTTAAAGAATCCTAGAGAATCAAGTAAAAAACTACTTGAAATAATGAACAACTTTAGCAAAGTTGCAGGATATAAAATAAACCCCCATAAATCCTCAGCATTCCTATACCTCACTAACAAAGCCCAACAGCTAGAGATAGAAAGAAAAATTCCATTTAAAGTTACTGCAGACATATAAAATATTTGGGAGTCTACCTGCCAAGACAAACCCAGGGCCTATATGAACATAATTATGAAACACTTTTCACACAAAAGTCAGATCTAAATAAATGGAAAAATAACAGTTGCTCATGGTTAGGCTGAGCTAATATAATAAAAATGACAATTTTACCTAAATTTATTTATTCAGCACCATACCAATCGAACTACCAAAAAATTATTTTACAGAGCTGGATAAAATGACAACAAAATTCATCTGGAAGAACAAGAGGTCTAGAATATCTGGGGAATTAATGAAAAGAAATACTAGGGAAGGTGGCCTAGCCATACCAGATATTTAATTGTACTATAAAGCAGCAGTCATCAAAACTACTTGGTACTGGCTAAGAAACAAAGTGGTGGATCAGTGGAATAGGTTAGGTACATAAGACATAGTAGTCAATGACTACAGCAATCTACTCTTTGATAAACCCAAAGAGTTGAAAGCCTTTTGTAACCAGTTCCCCTCCTCCAATCTTTCCATTCCTTTATAACAAATATCTCTCTCAGGTACTCTGATTCAATAATGCTGGTCTTCCTGGCTCTTCCCCAAATACCATAATCTATCTCTCAGCTCTAGGTATTTTCTGTTTATCTTCCAAGACCAGAATTCTCTCCTTCCTCATCTTCACTTAGGGATTTCTTGGCTCAAGTATTAACTAACATCCCATCTTCTACATTTTAATGTAGATGTCTCCTCTCAAGTAGGGGCATTTTAATTCTAATGCCTTCCCTCCAATTTCCTACTTATCATGAGTACAGCTTGTAAGTATTTTTGTTTGCTGGTGGTGAGATTGTGAGTTCTCCAAGGGCAGGGGCTGCCTTGTTTTTTTTTTTTTCCTTTAAATTTATTTATTTTTAGGTTACAACACTGAGTTCCACAAGTTTTTGAGTTTCAAATTTTCTCCTCTCCCCTCCCCACCCAAGACTGCATACAATCCAATATAGGTTCTACACATATATTCACACTAAACATATTCCCACAATATTCACTGCCTGTTCATATCCTTTGACTATTAATTGGGGAGTGATTTGTATTCTTATAAATCTGACTCAGTTCTCTGTATATTTTAGAAATGAGGCCTTTATCAGAGACACTGGTTAGAAAAATTCTTTCCCAATTTTCTGCCTTCTTCCTAATCTTGGTTGTATTGGCTTTGTTTGTACAAAGAGTAATAATTTAGTTTCTCCTTTACCTATTCTATTTCCTTCAATTTCTTTTTCTTCTCTTATTGCTAAAGCTAGCATTTCTAGTACCATACTGAATAGCAGTGGTCATAATGGAAATCCTTGTTTCATCCCCAATCTTACTGGAAATGGATTTAACTTATCTCCATTACATATAATGCTTGCTGATGGTTTTAGGTAGATGCTATTTATTTTAAGGAAGGCTCCATTTATACCTATGCTCTCTAGGGTTTTTAATGGGAATGGGTGTTGTATTTTGCCAAAAGCTTTTTCTGCATTTATTGAAATAATCATGTTTTCTGCTAGTTTTGTTGTTGATAGGATCACTTACGCTGATAGTTTTCCTAATATTGAACGAGCCTTGCATTCCTGGAATAAATCCTACCTAAAAATAGTGTATTATTCTCGTGATAAGTTGCTGTAATCTTTTTGCTGATATTTTATTTAAAATTTTCACATCTATATTCATTAGGAAAATTGGTCTATAATTTTCTTTCTCTGTTTTGACTCTTCCTGGTGTAGGTATTGATAAGAAGAATTTGGTAGGACTCCTTCTTCACCTATTTTCCCAAGTAGTCTAAAAAGTACTAGAATTAATTGTTCCTTAAATGTCCGATAGAATTCACTTGTAAATCCATCTGGCCCTGGAGATTTTTCCCTAGGGAGTTCATTGACAGCTTGTTCAATTTCTTCTTCTGAGATGGGCTTAAGTATTTTACTTCTTCTTCTGTTAATCTGGGCAATTTATATTTTTTGTAAATATTCATCGATTTCCCTAAGATTGTCAAAATTTTGAGCATACAATTCAACAAAATAATTCCTAATTATTGTTTTAATTTCCTCCTCTTCATTGGAGGTGAATTCACCCTTCTCATTTTCGATACTGGTAATTTGGTTTTCTTTTTTCTTGTTTTTTAATCAAATTGACCAAAGGTTTTATCTATTTTATTGGTTTTTTCATAAAATCAGCTCTTAGTTTTGTTTATTCAATAGTTTTCTTAATTTCAATTTTATTAATCTCTCATTTGTTTTTCAGTATTTCTAATTTGACACTTAATTGGGGATTTTCAATTTGTTCTTTTTCTAGCTCTTTCAGTTGCATGCCCAATTCATTGATCTACTTTTTATCTATTTTATTCACGTAAGCATTCAGAGACATAAAACTTCCTCCGCTTTCACTGCATCCCATAAGTTTTGGTATGTTGTCTCGTTATTGTCATTCTCTTGAATGAAGTTACCGATTGTTTCTATGATTTGTTGTTTGACCCCTCATTCTTTAGGATTAGATTATTTAGTTTTAGTCTATCTTTCCATGGCCCTTTATTACACATACATGTAATATATTACATATATCACACAAAAATTTTTATTGCATCATGATCTGAAAAGGATGCATTGACTATTTCTGCCTTTCTGCCCTGGATTGTGAGGTTTTTATGCTCTAGTACAGTCAATTTTTGTGTATGTGCCATGTACCACTGAGAAAAAGATATATTCCTTTCTATCCCCATTCAATTTTCTCCAGATGTCTACCATACCTAACTTTTCCAAAATTCTATTTATCTCCTTAAGTTCTTTCTCGTTTATTCTGTGGTTATATTTATCTAGTTCAGAGAGAGGGAGGTTGAGGTCCCCCACTATTAGAGTTTTGCTGTCTATTTCTTCCTGTAATTCCCTTAATTTCTCTTCTAAGAATCTGGATACTATACCATTTGGTGCATATATGTTTAGTAATGATATTATTCCATTGTCTATGGTGCCTTTTAGCACGATATGGTTTCATTCCTTATCTTTTTTGATTAGATCTATTTTTGCTTTGTCTGAGATTAGGATTGCTACCCCTGCCTTTTTTTTTTTTACTTCAGTTAAAGTATAATATATTCTATCCTAGCCTTTTACCTTTACCCTGCTTCAAATGTGTTTCTTGTAAATAACAAATTGCAGGATTATGGTTTTTAATCCATTCTGCTATGGATTTTATGGGAGAGTTTTATGGGAGAGTTCATCCCATTCACATACACAGTTATGATTAGTATCTGTGTCTCTTCATCCTATTTCCCCACCCATTTATGCTCTTACTTCTCCCTTATCCCCCTCACAAGAGTTTTGCTTTTGACCACTGCCTCCCTCAGTCTTCCCTTCCTTCTATCAGCCCCTTTCCCTTTTCCCTTACTTCTTCCCTCCCTTCTAAGGAACCCCTCTTCTTTCCCCTTCCCCTCCTACTGCCTGTAGGGCAAATTAGATTTCTATACTTAACAGGGTATGTTATTTCCTCCTTAAATCAAATCCAATGAGCAAAGCTGAAACAGTGCTCATCTCCCTCCCTTCTTTATCTCTACAATAATGTTTTTGTGTCTTTTCATGTGATGTAATTTACCCTTTTCTGCCTTCTCCTTTCCTCTTTTCCTATTATGATCCCTTTGCACCCCTTAGTTGGGTTTTTTATCGTCACATCAGTTAATTTATACCCACCCTCTATCTATGTATACCCTTTTTAAATGTCATAATAAATATATAATTCTCCAGATTGAGAAGTATCATCCTCCCATAGAGGAATATAAACATATTGGACTTACTGAATAACAAGGGGTTTTTTTTTCTCTATTTTTTTTTCCTGCTTACCTTTTTATGCCTCTCTTGGATCTTGAATTTGAAGATCAAATTTTCCACTGAGCTCTGGCCTTTTCATCAGGAAGGTCTGGAAATCCCTTATTTCACTGAATGTCAATCTCCTTCCCTGAAAGTTTATGCTCAATTTTGCTAGGTAACTGATCCTTGGTTGTAGTCCAAGCTCCTTTGCCTTACAGAATATCCTATTCTAATCCCTCTGATCTTTTAATGTAGAAGTTGCAAGCTCCTGTATGATCCCTAACGTAGTTCCTCGATATTTGAATTTATTTTTTTTTGGTTGCTTGCAGTATTGTCTCCTTGACCTGATAATTCTGGAATTTGGCTACAATATTCCTTGGTGCCTTCAATTTGAGATCTCTTTCAGAATGTGATCAGTGGATTCTTTCAATTATTTTGCCCTATGGTTCTAGGACCTCAGGGCAATTTTCCTCGATGATTTCTTGGAAGATACTGTCCAGGCTCTTTTTTTCATCATAGCTTTCCGGTAGACCAGTAAGTCTTAGATTTTCTCTCCTGGATATGTTTTCCTGATAACTTGTTTTTCCAATGAGACATTTTGCATTTTCTTCCACTTTTTATTTGACTGATTCTTGATGCCTCATAGAGTCATTAGCTTCTACTTGCCCAATTCCAATTTTTAACGAATTCTTTTCTTCAGTTAGCTTTTGTACCTCCTTTTCCATTTTGGTCAAATTTTCCTTTTAAGGAGTTATTTCCTCCTGATAGACTTTGTACCTCCTTATCCATTTGGCCAATTTTCCTTTTTAAGGAGTTGTTCTCTTTGGTGAATTTCTTTTCCCTTTATTGATTGTATTTTTAAAATCACTGGTCAATTTTTCTTCTACCTCTCTAATTTGGCTTTTAAATTCCTTCTTGAGCTCTTCCAAGAATTCTTTTTGGGCTTAAGACCAATTCATTTTCCCTTTTGAGGTTTCAGATCTTCCCTGTCCTTGTGGTAATATTCTATGGTCTTTACTTTTTGTTTGCTTCTTATTCAAGGTGGTTGCCTTTTTCCTGGCTTTTAAAGTGGATCACTGCTTCTGGGGCACAGGGGGCTCTGTCCCACGACTCTTGCGCTGGGAGCTAGGGTTCTGGTTACTGGTTTTGTGTGCTGTAGCCTCTGGTTCTGTCAGCAAGAAGCTATATAATGTTGCAACTCACCTGGTGCTGATCTGGACCTCGCTGGTAAGTGCCAAGGCCAGTTCCTCCTGAGTTTCCCCAGGGTTACCCTGAAGCTCCCAGAGGTGTGGTCTGGCCGCTGGAGGTTACTTCCTCTCCTACGGCTGGAGACCCTCAGCTGCTGATGGACACCTGCTCTGGTGTCCGAGGATTCCCCTGGCTATGCAGAGGCACACCTGGGGTCCTAGTGTTGGCACATGCCGACTCCACCCCCCTGGGGCTCAGGATCTCCTGCTAGTTTGCTGAGGTGGCGCTTGCTGGAATGCCTCTGGTTCTGCACTGGACCCCTTTAGCCACACCAAGAGGGACCATTCCTATCAATCTCCCTAGCCTCCCGACCTAAAAGACTACTGTACCCCTAGGTTCCACTATTCCAAGATTTTTCCTGAGGCAATATTCTCTAGGTTTTTCAAGGTCACCAAGGGTGGGGTGAGAGCACTTATAGTTTACTCTGCCATCATGGCTCCTGGAGGTTCAAGTAGATGACACTTTCATATATTTAGTCTGTGAGCTGATATCCCCAGGAGTGGCTGCTGCTGCTACTGCAGACTCTGCACTTCTCTCACCCAGTTCCAAGAGACCTCCATCCTGCGCTGAGAGGTTTGGGAATCACTATTGCTGCCAGTGACTGAGTTCACCAGAGCCAACTCCCACTCCACTAGGGCCGAGTCTATGCTGGTGCAACCCACACACTCTGTGATCTCCCAGCCTGGCACAACAGATCCTCTCTGCCAACCTTCTAGGCCTGTCCTTGGCTGGAAATACATCACACTGTCTCCCAGTAGACTCCACCACCTCGAAATTTGTTCAAATTCACTTCTTAGAGGTACCCAAAGGAATTTGTGGGAGCGCTCTGGTGGGTTGCTCCTTTCACTCTGTCATCTTGGCTGTCTTGGGGACTGTCTTTTACCTCTCTTTGTAGTACCTGGTACATAGTGAGTACTTAAATCCTGACTGACTGACTTAACTTCTTTTATTTGGCACTGGTCATACAACCTGCCATTGTAATTTGCTATGTGTGTGCAAAGATTGAGCTCTTGGAAAGCAAGAGTCAACATCCCTATACCTGCTCCTCAGTACCTAGGGGTGTTAAGTACATTGTAACAGGATCAATCATTTGTTTCACCAGTTTGGTTCTAATCTAAGTGAACAATGTCCTATTCATCTCTGGTCAGTGTCCTCTTGCACTCAGGTGACTAGTACACATATTTGATTGTAATCTGGTTACAAGAAAGTCAAATTTGGTTTCCAAATAAAATTGAAAGAGAGAGGGAAAGATGAGATCTAACTGCCTTCTGTTCTAAAGCCAATAAAGCCATGACTGGACCCACCAACAGCCTCCCCGAAAGCCCTCCCTGGGCTTCAGCAGCCAAGATATAGCCAGGAAAACCTGTCTTTGTTGGCTGGCCAGTTGTCCTTGGTGCTTGAAGAAGACCAAAATGAAATTACTACACTGGGGTCAAGTACAGTGAGTCTGACTGCGGCTGATGAGACCAACATGAATTCAGATGGTTCTACCAGATATCTCTTAAGTTTATACATCTTGTGTTTCTTTTGAGTTCCTGCAGTTCTGCTTTCCTCATACAGCAGTGTCTTCTTTGATGTGGCCATGCAGTGCTAGGGGGTCCTGTACCAGTATCTCCCAAGTCTAACAAGCAATTTCAAAGTTCTTAAGGGAGACCTTGAGAATGGCCTTGTGACACTTCTTCTAACTTCCGTGTGAGTACCTGCTTTGTGTGAGTTCTCCTTAAAATAGTCTTATGTCTGGCATTAGGTCAACATAGCCAGCCCACTGAAATTGCCCTCTCTGCAGTAGAGTCTGAATGCTTATAGTACAGCTCAAGAAAGGACCTCAGTGTCTGGTACCTTATCTTGCCAGGTGATCTTCAGAATCTTCCTAAGACAATTCAAATGGAAGCAATTCAGTTTCCTGGAATGCCCATGTTTCACAGGCATACGATAAGGTCAGCACAACTGCTCTGTAGATCTTCAGTTTAGTAGGCAATCTAATACCTCTTCTCTCCCACACTTTCCCTCAGAGCCTCCCAAACAATAAGCTAGCTCTGGCCGTGTGTGTCAACCTTATTATCAATGTGTACATCCCTGGAAAGTATACTGTCAAGGTAAGTGAACTTAAACATAGTATCCAAAATTTCTCAACTTGTTGTAACCAATAGTTCCATGTATAGATGTACCAGTGTTGCTGGCTGGTGGAGAACCTCTGTTTTCTTGTAGGCCAAAATTAGCACAAGCAGCAGAGAACTGAGTCATACTCTGTTGCACCTCAGCCTCAGAGGCTGCACTGAGCACACAATCACCTGTGGAAAAAAAATGTCACACACCAACTCTGCCTCCACTTGAATCCCGGCTTACAGCCTTTTCAAGTTAAATAATTTGCCATCACTATAGTAGCTGACCTTGATGCCATTTTCATCCTTGTTGAAGGCATACAGTAAGATGGCTGAAAACATCATGCTAAAAAGCATAGGAACAAGCACACAGCCCAGTCTCACTCCACTGGTGACTGGAAAGCAAGAGAATATCTTCTGTTATCCGTAACCCTAGGCAAGCATGCTGTCATGAAACTGACATACAATACTAACGAACTTCTCTGGGCAACTAAATTTTGCCACAATTTTCCACAAGCCCTCACAACTGACAGTACCAAAAGCCTTGGTCAGATTGATGAATGTTGTGTACAGACCTCTGTTTTACTCCTGGCATTTTTCCTAGAGTTCTTGGGCAGCAAATACCATATCCACTGCTCCTCAGACCTTTCCAAAGCCACACTAGCTCTAAGGGAGAAAACCATGTTCCAGGTGAAGGGAACAGCCTATTAAGGAAGACTCAGGCAAGAATCTTGCCAGCAATGACTAAGAATAAGACCCACACTGTCATTGTCACAAGACGGCCTAGCTCCTTTTCCTTTCTGGAGATGGATAATGGAGGCATCCTTGAACTCTTGAAGGATAACCTTTTCTTGCCATATGACCTAGGAGATTTCAGTCAGCATTTGTATGAGCAGTGGACCCCCACCTTATCAATCTCAGCTGGAATAGAATCAGTATCAAGAGATTTGCCAAATGAGAGGAGCCTAAAGGCATTCAAAACGTCTTCTTCAGTTGGAATTTTGGCTAGAGAGCGGTTGACTTTATCTTGAGGTATACAGTCAATGGCTTCAGCACTGATTGATGATAGTCTGTTGAGAACAGTATGGAGGTGAACAACCCATCTCTCCAGGAGTATGTCTTTATCACTAATCAATGTGGCACCATCAGCACTGAGTAGCTGATGCACCATAGATCTCTGACCCCTAAATAGCCTTCAGGGTATCATAAAAGCATTGTGGGTTGTTATTGTCAGTATAAAATTGAATCATCTGCCTCCTTACTGAGCTAAGAATCCTGCATCTTTCTAAGCTTTGTTTGCACTTCACTTCTGATGGAGTTAAATGCTGCCTTTTTAGAGAGGGATGAACTATCCTGCTACTAAACCCTGTGGAGTTCTCATTTTTTTTTTCATTTAGGAGCTTCTAAATTTCCTCATTATTTTCATCCAACAAATCTTGATGTTTGTGAGTGTTCTGACCCAAGTGAGTAAATGCAGTGCTGTACACCAAATCTCTGAAAGCTGCCCACTCCTTTTCTGCTCCACTGTTGTCAACCATGTGTTGGCTATTTTCCCTCTAAGTTAGCAACAAACTGTACACACCCAGAGAAGTACTCTAATCTGTTGACGTTAAGTTTTCTGGTGTTTGTCTTGCCTTGCTTGGCGCCAACACTATTGTTGAATGCAAATGTTTAGCTTGGAGAGGGTAAGTCCAGCACTCTGTGCCAAACATCACCTTCATCATTCTCACATCTTGTCTATCTCTTCACTTTATAATGACATAGTCTATTAAATGCCAATATTTGCTCTGAGGGTGCATCCATGAAGTTTTATTGTGTTTAGGCAAATGAAAGACAATGTTGGTGATGAGAGGGTCATGAAACACACAAGTATTCAGTAATAACTGTTGCTGACTCCATTCCTCCCAAGGACTGCCTGCCATGTCTGACAGTCTGTGCCTACTCTTGTGTTAAAGTCACCCAGAATTACAAGATTGTCCTCCCTTGGCACATTGATGATGAGCGTCTTCTGGTCTTCATAAAATTTTTCTTTGACCTCACCAGGGTTCCTTATGGTGGAAGCACACACTGATGATGGTGGCACGGTGCTTTCCTGCAAGAGGCAATCACATTGTCATGAACCTATTGTTCACTCCTTTTGGAAGGCATACAAGCCTGTTGACTTAGATTAGTTTTGATGGTGAAACCTATGCCAGCTTAATAGTGCTCCCCATCACTGCAGCCATGCCAAAAAAACATGTATCCAGCTCCAACTTCAGTAAGCTGGCCTTCATTTGACGGTCTTGTTTCACTCAGTGCTATCTGGACGCAATATCTTCTGAGTTCTCTTTCTTCAGTGTACTTTTTTCCATTTGGCCAATTGTATTTTTTAAGGACTTATTTTCTGGTCCATTTTTGTCCTTCCTTTTCCAAGCTATCGACTCTCTCTTGCATGCCTCTTATTTCTTTTCCCAATTTTTCTACTACCTTTTATTTGACTTTTAAAATCCTTCTTGAGCTCTTCCAAGAAGGCTTCTGGGGCTTGAGACCAGTTCATATTCCCCTTTGAGGTTTCAGAGGTAGATATATTTGCAATATTTTCTTCTGAATTTATGCCTTCATCTTCCCTGTCCCCATAATAAGAATCTATGGTCACGGTCTGTTTCTGCTTTTTGCTCATGGTGTTTGCCTATTTTCTGGCTTTTAAAGTTCAGCTCTCCTGCTGAAGCACTGGGGGCACTGATCCAAGCTTCTTGTGCTAGGAGCCTGGGACCTCGTCACTGGCTTTGTGTACTGGGCCCTCAGGTGCTGGCAGCTGGAGGTTGTAGGGGTCTAGCAGCTTAGCTGGTACTGAGCTGGGGTCAGCAACACTAAAGCTCTCAGGATGGGGGTGGGGAGTCTGGCCCCTGGAGGATGCTTGCTCACTTGGGCTTCTTTAAAGCACTAGAAGGTTTAGCTGCTGGAAGATGCCTGGAGCTGTGCTGAAGCACCCAGAGATTTAGCTGATGGAGAATGCCTGCCCACTGGTGCACGTGGTGGTTTTCCGAGCTGGTGTCTATCAGTTCCCCAGCCAGTGCCAAGGCACTTGAGGGTTCCTGGTGTTGTTGCTTACCCTGCTCCACTACCCTGGGGTTTAGGATCTCCCCCCGGTTTGCTGAGGTAGAGCTTGCTGGGATGCCTCCTGTCCTGTACTGCTCACCCTCCATCAGAACAAGAGGAACCTTTCTCATTAATCCCCCAAGTTTCCTGGGCTACAAGACTGCTGCACCCTGTCTTTCTGATGGCGCAGCTATTCCAGAGTTTTTCCTGGGGTGATATTTTCTGGGCTTTCAGAGGTCAATAAGGGAGAGTGAGAGCAACTTACTTCTTACTCTGCCATCTTGGCTCCTGCCCTGCTGTGTTCTCTTGCAACAAGAGCTGTTTGTGTTCCAAGTCTACTGGATTTTGTGTTGTCTATAAGCACGCACACATTCTACGTAGCAATGATGATTGGAATTTATCTTCACATTTAGTGGGATGGTAGAAGGCCATGGAGCAGCAAGAGCAGAGAGCACAGTAGTGCACAATAAAATCAACACAAGTTTTAAAAAAATTGGTTTTTGAATGAGAATTTCTTTCAGAATTATTTACACAGAGTTGAATTTGTGTAATGTGAATTTACGTACAGGGAGAATTTATCTACATGCAATGTTCCACAAGCATGGTTCCCATACTCTGCAAAGGGAGGGAGGGGCATTTTCTTATCTCTTCAGGCAAAGGCTTGATGACTACTCCTTTTTTTTTTTTGGTCAGTTATTACTTTATATGAGCTTTACTTGATACTTTCAGTTTTTAAAATCATTATAGTTATCCCAAGCATTCACCTGCAGAGAGCCTGCCCATATACCAAACAGCATTTTTTTTAAGAGGGAAAAAATATCAGCACAACTGATCAATATGTTGAAAGAGTATGAAAAAATGGACCTTTTTTTTTTTTTTTAAAGCCCTTTCCCAGCTAATTCCCATAGCCCATTAAGAATGCAAACACTACTATGCCTACAGAACAAAGTGCTCTGTGTGAGTGTGGTAAGAAATCAAACCAGCTGCCTGAAAAATCAGTGATTAAGATGAGGGACTCTGTCTCAACTTTCTACCAATAAAGATGAACACCCTGGGGAGAATCACCTCCTTGCCTGCTGTCATGACAAGGGAGCCTGTTGTGACAAGAGCTCTCCCTAGTATCTCCCTACCTTGTAGATCAAAGATTCTCTCCCTGACTCATCCCCAGGAGGTACCCTCCAAAGAGTTGGACAAAACTGCCACATCAGGTACTGGAGATACTATGCCCTTCCTTATGGTGATGCTTAGCCTAAAGAAGAGAACTCTGGGGATAAAATAGCTGTCTTCATGTAGAAATAACAATAATATTTACGTAACATTTAGGAAGGGTGGTTCTCAGAGGTTAAGTGACAGGCCCCTGGTCACACAGACAGGATCAAGATTTGAACCCAAGCTTTCCTGACTCCAAAGCTAGCACTGTTTCCACTAATCATAGTACTTCTTGAGGTCCTGCCCAACTCTGAAATTCTGTGTTTCCTTTCACTCCTCCCTCTTGCCTTTTTACCTCAAGGCCAAAGAAAATTAATGATTTTTTATATTTGTATATTCCCAGGGCTCAGCATATTGCCTGGCATGAAGCAGACACTTAATAAATGCCTATTAATTGACTGACAGAATCTCAGAAACCATCTAGTCCTACCTACACCTGACCAAGAATCTCTTAGACAACACCCACCAACAAGTGTTTATCCAACATTGACCCCAAAACCTCCAGTGAGGAGGAGGCACCACCTCCAGTCCAGTACATTTTAAAATTACTTTATTAGGAAATTTTTCTTTATACTGACGCAAAACCTGACAATCTGTAACTCCCACCTATTGCTCCTTGTTCTGTTCTCTGGGGTCAAAATAACCAGGATAATATCCCACCAAGCCTTTAAATTGCCCAGTTCCTTCAATGAACCCCAATATGGCAGGATCTTTAATTTCCTCATGCTATTCTGGTCTTCCTTCCTTGGATTCTTCTTACATTGCCAATGTCCTTCCTAAAACGTACCCTGCATTAAACACAACCTTCCAAATCTGGTCCAATAAGGAAAAGAGGACACCAGGATGATCGTGGCCTAGTCACTGTTCTCAGTCACTGTGCCTCTCCATGCAGTTCAAGATCCCATTAGCATACCTGGCTGCTGGGCTGTCCTGTTACTGATGGGCTAGTGAAATCCCCAGATCTTTTTTATGAGCTGTCCTTTAACCAAGCCTTTCCCATCTTGAGTTTATAAAGTTGACTTTGTTGACCCAAGATGTTTACCCTAAACGTATATGGATTTAGCCCATTATTCAAGCCTATCAAGATGTTTGTATCCAGTCATCCAACATGTTAGTCTTCAACAAAAGCTGCAGCCCCAAGGTAAAATGACTACCAGAAGAATTAATGTCAACAGATTAGAGTGCGTCTCCTCTAGACTGGAACAGTTTGTTGCCAACTTGGGAGGGAAAGTTGAGCCAACACATGGTTAGCAACAGTGAAGCACAAAAGTGGGCAGCTTTCAGAGATGTGGTGTACAGCACTGCATTTGCTTATCTGGGTCAGAACACTCATAAACATCAAAACTGGTTTGACAAAATGATGAGGAAATTCAGAAGCTGCTAAATGAAAAACAAGAACTCCACAGGATTTACCAGCAGGATAGTTTACCCACCTCTATGAAGGCAACAGATTTAATTCCATCAAAAGTAAAGTACAAATGAAGCTTAAAGAGATTCAGGATCCTTGGCTGGGTAAAGAAGCAGATGAAATTCAGTTTTATGTTGATAGCAACAATCCAAAGTGCTTTTATGATGCCCAGAGGCTATCTGTGGTGCATCTCAACTACTCAGTGCAGGTGTAAACATTGATTAGTATTAAGGACATGACCCTAGAGAGATGGGCTGAACACTTCAATAGTGTTCTCAACAGACTGTCATCAATCAATGCTGACGCCACTGACCTTTTACCTCAAGTTGAAATCAATCCCTCCCTAGCTGAAGTTCCAACTGAAGAAGAGGTTTTGAACGCCACCAGGCTCTTCTCTTGTGCCATAGCACCTGGTACTGCTTCTATTCCAGCTGAAATTTACAGCGGGGTGGAGGGGGAGTCCATTGCTTACAAAAAAGCTGACTGAAATTTTCCAGGTTATATAGCAAGACGAAGGTACCCTCCCAGGAGTTCAAGGATGCCTCCATTCTCCATCTCTATAAAAGTAAAGGAAATAGATTGTCCTGTGACAAATGCAGGGGGGTCTTATTCTTAGTCACTGCTGGCAAGATTCTTGCCGGCATCCTTCTTAATGGACTGATCCCTTCACCTGGAAGATGGTCATCAACAGGAGAGCCACTGTGGCCTCAGAAAGGGACAAGGAACAGTTTATGTGGTGTTTGCTGCCTGAGAACTCCAGGAAAAATGCCAGGAGCAGAACAGAAGTCTGCACGCAACGTTTATAGGTAAGACCAAAGCTCCTGATGCTCTCAGTTGTGAGGGCTTATGGAAAATTATGTCAAAATTTTACTGCCTGGAAAGTTCATCAGTACTGTACATCAATTTCATGATGGCATGCTTGCCCAGGTCTGGATAATGGAAGATGCTCTCTTGCTTTCCCAGTCACCAATGCAGTAAAACAAGGCTGTGTGCTTGCTCCCATGGCATGATGTTTTCAGCCATGCTGCCAAATGCTTTCAATAAGTATGAACACAGCATCAAGGTCAGCTACTGCACTGATGGTAAATTCTTCAACTCAAAAATGCTACAAGCCAAGACTAAAGCAGAGGGACTGTTGGTGCATGATTTTGTTTGCAGATGACTGTGCACTCAATGCAGCCTTTGAAGCTGAGATGCAACAAAGTATGGATCAATTCTCTGCTATTTGTGCTCATTTTAGCCTAACAAGTAAACACCAAGAAAAGAGGTGTTCCATCAGCCAGCACCACACCATCAGTACATGGAACCATCGGTTACAGCAAATGAAGAAGTTCTGAATACTGTGGAGAAGTTCACTTACCTTGGCAATATACTTTCCAGGGATGTACACATTGATAATGAGGTTGACACACGCATTGCCAGAGCTAGCTGGGAGACTCTGAAGGAAAGTGTGGGAGAGAAAAGGTATTAGACTGCCTACCAAACTGAAGATCTACAGAGCTGCTGTGTTGGTTGTATGCATGTGAAACCTGTGCCATACTAGGATACTAAATTGCTTCCATTTGAATTGTCTTAGGAAGATTCTGAAAATCACCTGGCAAGGTAAGATACCAGACATTGAGGTCCTTTCTTGAACTAAACTGCCAAGGATTCAAGCTGTTTCAGAGAGTGCAACTCTGATGGACTGGCCATGTTGTTAGAATTGCCAAAAAGATAGAGAACTCACTCAAACAAGGCAAGGGCTCACTGGTAGTCAGAAAAAAGCAATACACTCTCAAGGTCTTTCTTAAGATCTTTGGAACTGACTATGACATGAGCGACAATGGCATAGGACCCGTGAAGCATGGCATGCCCTCATCAGAGAAGGTGCTGTGCTCTAAGAGCAAAGAAGAATTGAAGTAGTTCAAAAGAAATGCAAAATGTGCAAATTTAAAGAATCCACCTCAAATGTGCACTTGCATTATTTGTGCGTAACCTACGATAGAGTATTCTGAGCTTATATTGGTCTGATCAGCCACAGTAGGACGCACCACAACTTGACTCTAACATAGTGATGTCATTTTTGTCTTCTTCCATAATGAAGGACAACAACCAATCAACTAGCCTTTCAATGCGGTCCAAGACCCTATTAGCCTTCCTGATTGCCCATGACTCCTGCTGAGCTGATGGGCTACTGTTATGGAATGCTGTTTAACCAAGCCTTTTCCATTTTGAGTATATAAAGTTGACTTTTTTAACCCAAGAACAGTACTTATGTTTACCTCAATTGTATCTGGATTTAGCCCGTTATTCAAGCCCATTAAGATGTTCATATCCTGTCATCCAACAAGTTAGCCATCCTTGTCACCTGCTTTTCTCCAAGTCCCTGATAAAACATTTAACAGCACAAGGCTGGGCCTCTCCAAGCTGACTTCAGACAGGTTCCAAGGTCAAGAAAGCTTTTTGCCACTTACTATTAAAGACGACATTGTTGTCCTTGAAATCTTTCCATTGTTGATACCATTTGGAATCCTTGTGCAGCACAACTCCCATTGCTTCCCTGGGGAAAATCACAAGGCATTCATTTCATCAGTAACCTTGGCCTGAGGTCTGAAAAGGGAACATGATAGATACTTCCAGAAAAACCATCGATGCTCAAAACTCCCCAGGTCCAGCCCACACATGCATTTACTGCTTGTTTTCCTGCCTTCTTCAGGCCACAACAATCCTGCCCCATGTCTTTGTCACAGATGAATCCACTGCTTTGAGATATGCAGAAGAGAGTGCGTGTGTGTGTGTGTGTGTGTGTGTGTGTGTGTGTGTGTGTGTGTAAAATGCAGTATGTATATGTACAAACAAGAAGCTTTCTTCATTTGTTGCTCCTGATTTTGAGAGGGATGCTCCATGGTGAAACGGAAACAACACTGGATTTGAAGCCAGAGGACCAAGGTCAAATCCCAGTTCTTTCTTGGGCAAGTCATTCCCCCTTTCACAGGCTCAATTAGGGGATGGACTGGCTGACTTTTAGAATCCCTTCCATCTTCTAGATCCCATGATCTTGGTTCTGTGAATCCAATGCAGAGATGCATGAGATCTTTGGTAGAAAAAAAGAGGGATCAGACCCATGGACTCTCTTTTGGATTATCTCAGAAAGTTAAGTTTGGGACAGATAATTGAAGATAACCCAAAAATATAACACTGCAGTCAAAAGGGCCAAGAACATGGGATCAAGCTACTAGTTCAGCTTCTTTTTCTACCTACACAAAATAAAATGGCTAAGAAATCAAAGCCAGGTGTAGTCAATAACTCAAGGGATTTAGTTTGTGAAATACCTACTCATTGGGTTCAAATACTTTATCCTCTTTGATTTTCTCTCCAGATAACTCAGTCCGTTTTCGCAGTCTCTCGGGCCTTCGGTAGGAGCCTGTATGTCCTAGTACACTTTGATCTAGTTCCTTCTTCACACTTTCAACTCCCTAAGAAAAAGGATAATTGTCCAGAGGATCACAAAAATTTATCATCTGTTTTCAAGGCACCTACTAGTTTCTGGATCTATGGGAGGCCAGACTGGATCCCTCCAAAACCTTCCAAATTACTGGGATTTGCTAAAGATGACAATGCAAGAAGTTCTTGAACTTGAATTCCAGGGTACAGAGGGTAAGTAGCATTTCTACTTTACTCATGCAAACACGAAATATTACTATTACGTATTTGCACAATTAGACTTTGGCCTTTATTTTCTTGTGTCCTTATATACATTGTCCTTTTTTTGGACAGCAAAGCTCATTTGATCTAATAAACTCCATTCGACTTCTGAGAAGACCATTAGGTCTCAAGGCCAATCAGTTTGAAGAATAACCAAGAGACTCTGCACCTCTCTCTAGCCTGGGCAGCTTTGGGCTGCATAAGAGGAGGGATGTTCTGTAAATATTTAACTAGAAAAGTCAGAATTCTCTTAGCCTCAGGCTCTTCATCAGACAAACATTAGTAAATGATTAAAGCCCAAAAGACAGAAAGGCAAACACAAAAGGCATTCAAGCTCCAGCTCTACCAAGTGCCCAGTGTTAAGACCCTTCACTGTTCTGGGCCCCTACTTCCTCATCTCCAGGGTAGGGGTTGTGGATGAGCTGATCTCTAGGGCTCTTTCCAGCTACAGAACCAAGTATATCCTCTGAGCTCTCAGTCACAGGCTTACCTGAGAAATGGCTTTGAAGGCAGCCGTTCGGCCCAGCTTCTCCCCACCTCTGGTCACTGACTCTGCAGACTGCTTGGCTGTTTTGGCTGCTTCTTCCATGCCTTCTAGAATTTTTCGGCCAAGGTCACTTTTACTTACTTCATCCAAACTCTAGCATGAGAGACAAAAGTGGTTAGGGACCTCAATGCAGCCTATATTCCATGGCCCTGCCAACTCTCCTCTGGCAGTACAGAAGCTCCTTGCTACAGAGAAGTATAACATACACTGTCTTTTGTCACCAGTGGCCTTGTTCCCAACGGATTCACACTGGCCCAATGCTGATCTGGAGGATGGGGCTGGCTTCAGATCAGTTCCCAGTACGGTCCTGAAGGTCTAGAGGATTCCAGGGGAGTCCAGGCCAAACTGGGATTTCCCCATAAGTCCATACAGAACAACTCCCAGCAGTGGCCTCGTCCTCCCCCACCCTCAAGTATTCCCCCTAAATGAGAGGTAGCCTAGGTGTAACGAGTATTCTTGGCATCCTGGCTCAGTTCTAACTTCTCAGAATGGCCCTCAGTGTCCTCAGCAACCTAGGGATCCAGCACACAAAGCAGGGAGCCCTCAGGTCAAAACATACCCTCAGGCATTTAAGACAATTTAGCTTGCTTACACACACACCAATCAATCAACAGGCATTTATTAAATACCTACAACATACAAGGCACTGTACCAGGTATTAAGGATACAAATACCAATGCAATACCTTACATTTTATTGGAGGGATACAAGTTTACAAATAAGCAACCACAGCATAAATACAAAATAAATACAAAGTGACTGGGGGAATCAGGAAAGCTTTTTTGAAGGTGTCAACACTAGAGCAGTTCAAAGGGAAAGGAGAAAGAAAATGAGAAAAAGGGAGAAGGGGGAGGAGGAAGGAAAAAGAATATCTGTGTATAAAAGCAATTCATAAAACAGCAATTCACTCTCAAAAGACTGATTTGCACCCTCCTAATTTAATCCAATACACTAATTTTTGGAAAGTTAAGGATTAGGAACCAAAGTCCACATTCTGAGTAAGCTCTCTTGAATTTTCCTGATTTATAAATATTTACTTATTTCATCAGCAAACACTCATTAAATGCCTACTAAGTGCAAAACGTTGTGCTCAAGGCTAGAGAAAATACAAAAATTAGAGAAAATAGGCAACCTGCCCTCAAGGAGCTTACAGTCTGGTACAAGCAAATGACACAAATGGATTAATTATAATACATAACAAGAGATGCACAATGAAGAGAGGCAAATTACTATGTGATTTTTAAGGTGGAGGGTGTTACCAATAGCAATTATCAAAGAAGGCTTTCTGGAGACAGTAACCCTTGAGTTGGACTTTAAAGGACAGGTAGGACATTAAGAGGAGAGGATAAGGAACAGCGTGAGCCAAGGTATAGAGGCAGAAAGAGAACACATTTGGGACACAGTCTCATGTAGTTCAACTGAAGCACAAAGTGCATGAAAGGGAGGAGTAGTGAGATTAAAGCTGGAAGGGAGGAGGAAACCACCTTGGAGAAGGTCCTGCTAACAGGAGGTGGTAGTGAGCCAGTGAAGACAGAAGTGGGAATCAGAGAAAAGCCCTGGTCAAGACCATGTTCTAGTCTCTTACCTCTTTTACTGTACCAGTGAATGCTCCAATTTTTTTCCTAATTACTTCAGATGTTTTGACTGTTTCAGACTCAATGGTTTTCTATAATAGAGAAGATCAGTTTTGTTAAGACAGAAATTAGCCACCAGTTACATTTAGTTTTTAGCAAGGCTAGAACCAACCAGAAAAGTTCATTCTTTCCTGGCAGCCTGTTGTCAGACTTGCCTTTCTTCTTTGCCTAAAGGGGGCCTCAGGGCTGCCCCATGGCTGTGGTACAAAAGACTGCATGGAGAGGGAGCAAACCTCACAAAGTTAGGCTTCTTCACTACAGCAGGTCAATGAAAGCTACATGAGTGCTGGCCCAGGACCTCCTCTTGAGGTTCAGTCTAGCCCTAGAGTAATCAACCTACCCAAAACACCTATCTGGACAACGCAGAAGGTAATGTTCCTCTTGTGACCGTCTAAACACATGGCAGCAAAGCCATTCCAGAATAAGTCACTCCTGGCATCCTCTACCCATCTCTCTATCCCCGTCCCCTTCACGGCAGATCAGCCATGCAGCACACACCAATTTACTTTTCCGCTCATCCCCAAATGAGCCGTTTGTTGCTGATACGTGTGATAAAATCTCACGCTCTACACTGTTCAAATTCTATTACAAACCAGTTACAGGTCGTATCACAGGAATTCCGTGGTCTCTGATGTCGCCCAACAAGCAGGCTGTTACTGAAGTCAAACTAAGAAACACAAATACAACAGTCCTGGCTGCAGTGCTGCTGCCAAGGGCGTCATTCCCTGCTGCGTTTTTGCCTCGGCTCTTCCGACTAAATCAGAGCCTTTGAAAGGCTACAACAGATGGCTCAATGTTTGAACTCCAGTGACCCTCCCCAGTGAAACAGACATGAAACGGACATTCACCACTGCCTAGCGATGGGGGCTGGCCTGGGACTGCCTACTCATATTGTGCATTCTGAAAACTGGCCTTTTTAGGGAAAGAAGTGTTAGAAAATCACACCCAGGCCCTTCCTGTCCTCACCTGACTCCTACCAGGAAACGTCAGAAGGACTGAAAAAACGGGAAAGGACTTCAGAAGCCGTTTAACTTCACCCATCTGCTGACAGGAAGGACCATCTAGCCTCTGACCAAAAACTCCAGTAAGGGGCATGCACGGTCTCCTGAGCAGTCTCTTCTACTTAGGTCAGAAGGCCAAGCTTTGCCTTAATCAAACCTCATCAGCTGATAGGAAGGATAACGGGCTGGAAGCCAGGAGTCCTGGGTTCGGATCTGCTCTGCTACTAACCAGGCATGGGATCTTAAACAAATATCCCTCCCCGGAGCAGGCAGCTGGGACAAAAAGACCCTTCGGGAACTGGATGCATTTTTTATCTCTGACATTCTGTGACTTTATGAACCTCTGTTCTCAAATCTCCATTCTCCCCCATTCTCAAAAACACAGAGTGAACGAGCACAAAGATCTGTTAAATGACTTACATATTTCCTTCTTGCTTCCTGAAGGGCATCTGATTCTTCTAACTTCTTAGCTTCATCTCTGAATTTTTTTATACTTTCTTTCATTTCCTTGTTTTTTGCTAATTCTTGTTTGATATTTTCTACCAAGCCAGATAGGAAACTTTTCCTGCTTCCAGAAGAATAACACTTTGCCTAAAAATTTTAAAGAAAATCATCATTACTTGTGGAAAAAACCAGAAACATAGAACTTCCCCAACAAGAATGTAAATCAAATATTCAACCCATCAAGTTAAATCTACTTTCTATTTTTAAAATAGAAAAAACGATAAGTCACTTTCTTCTCTTTGGATTCTGGTTTGTTAATGTCCCAGTTCCTAAAGAGTGCCCAGAACTGACCACAGTCCACTCGATAGCATCTGATAAAAGAGGAGGACAGTGGGACCTAAAACTAACTTCCTTTGTTCTGCAAACCAGATTTCTATTAATTCTATTATATTTCTATTGATGCGGCCTTAGGTTTCATGAGCTTTTCAGGTTGAACTTGTAGTCACCTAAAAACCTTTGGTCTTTTTACACAAACTGGTAGTTAGCCACATCTCCCCCATACTATACAATTCCCTTTTTTGATCCAGACTAAACGTAGGATTTTACCCCTTAAATGCAAATCTAAATGCCACCTTCTCAGCTGTGGCCCATTACTCTAGCCTATGGCAATCTTTTGGATTCTTGATTCAATCTCACATCATAGTAACTATCCCTCCCAACTTCATGTCATCCACAAAGCACAGTGTACTAGAAAGGGAAGGACATAATACAACACCAGAGCAAGGCTGACATGAGCAGTCCAAATGGCACTACCTTGGCTGCTTCATTCCTTCAACAAGTCCTTACAGAGCACAAACCGTGTGCTCCATGCTGGGTAGAAACAAAGAATTAAAACATGGCACCTGCCCTCTAAGAGCTTAGCAAGAGCAGTAAGACAGGCATAAATAAAGTGAGACATAATAATGTGACATCTGAGCCAGGCCTTGAAAGAAAGATAGGACTCCTAACAGGTGGAAATAGTAGCTATGTTGTGTGCATGTGTGTATAGGGTGCAAGTGTGCATAAGTGTGTAGGGAACACCACAAATAAAAGCATGAAGGCAGCAGGAAAGCACAGGATGGGAATAGTTGTTTTGTTTAAGCATAAATTGTGTTCAGTCATTTTTCAGTCATGTCTGATTCTTCATGACCCCATTTGCAGTCTTCTTGGCAAAGATGCTAGAGTAGTTTGCCACTTCCTTTTCCAGCTTCTTTTATAGATGAGGAAATGGAGGCAAACAGGGTAAAATGACTCGCCCAGGATCATACAGCTATTAAGTGTCTCAGGCTGGATTGAGCTCAGGAAGACAAGTCTTCCTGACTCTAGGCCCAGAACTCTATGCACTGTACCACCCAGCTGCTCCTAAGCATGGAGAGAGATGGGAAGAAGGAGGGAGAGAGGGAGGAGGAGATGGAGGAGATAGAGAGATAGAGACAGATGGGGGGGAGGGAGAGGAAAAGGGGGAGAGGGAGGGAGGGAGAGAGAGAGAGAGAGAGAGAAAGAGAGAGAAAATTAAAGTTTTTCAGTAAGGCTGAAAAAGTAGCAGGTTGGTAATAGATCATAGGTCTTGAATGTTTGATTTCATCCACTAGGGGACACACTGTCATTGTAGGTTCTTAAGTCAGGAAATTATGTGATCCAAGTTGTGCATGAGATAGATGACTCTGGCAGCAGGGTAAGAGTTAGACTGAAGATGCAGGTGGTAGGAAAAGGAAAGTATCCAGAGACAGAGAGACTATTTACAAGAGGTAACAAGGAAATGAACATGAGTGACAGTAACGAAAATGGAAAGGTGAGCACTCAGAGGAAGAGAGCTGGGGTGAAAAAAGAATTGAGGATGACTCTGAAGTCACAAGCACTGTGAGTATGTAAGTATGAGTGGGGTGCTCAAGTGAACAGGAGGCACGATGTAAGAGGAAGAAAGCTGAGTGTATGGTTAGCAGATCTGGGCAGAAAACCTAGTTGTTTCTTCTTAGTTGCGTGACCTTAGCCAAGTCACTTCCCTTCTCTAGACCTCAGTCTGCTCATCCATAAAAAAGTGGGTTAAGACTAAATGATCTTAAAGGTCTCTTCTATTATTCTATGTTCCACAGACAGTTGGAACTGTAAGTCCGGAGCTCAGGAAAGATCTCAGAAGCTGTCTACTTCAACTTCTGCACAAGAATCCCCTCTACCTGCCTCTCCCTGCCCCACAACCAGGAGAATCCACTTACCTCCTGGAATGCTGTTTTACCTTTTGAGATAGATCTAATTATTAGAAAGTTTTTTTTTTTACATTAAGTCTAAATTTCATTTCTTTTTAACTTTTACTCATTGCTCTTGGTTCTAACTTCACAAGTTTAATATTACCCTCATCTACATGACAGCCATTCAAATATGTGAAGGAACTTAGACTATGATGTCCCGCCTATGCATTCTTTTCTCCAGGATAAACATCCCTTATTTCTTTAATTGCTCTTCATTCCCTATAACCAACTATCTAATCACTTTCTTTCCTAACTAAAAGGTTATGCCCAGAAGAGAACACAACACTCCATTACGTGATAGGGCCACAGCAGAGGTTGGTGGGACTATCCCCTCCCAAACTCCAGAAACTATGCCTCTCTTAATGAAGACTGAGATTCTATTAGTTTTCCTGACTGCTGCAAATTACTTATATGGAGCACAAGGTCAATCCAATGCAATTTCCACAGCTGCTCTGACTGCTCCCTAGCCCCACCTCCACTATCTTCTAGGGAAGATAATTTTTTGAATCCAAGTCTAAGAGGACTTGGCATTTATTCCTATTAGAGTCAGCCCAGTGTTTTACTCTGCAAGGATCATCATCCAATGTGTTAGCTATTCTTTCCTGCTTTGTGTTGTCTGCAAATTAGATAAATACACCATCTATTCCATTGTCTAAGTCAATAAAAATGATGAAGAATGCAGAGCCAAGCACAGATCTCTGGGGCAACTCCACTGGAAATCTCTCTTCAAGCTAACATGGAACCACTAACTACCACTCCTTGGGCCAGCCTATTCACCCAGCTCCAAATCTATCTACATGTACAATCACTGAGCCCACCAGGCTGGAGATGAAGATCTGGAATCATCCAAACAAATTATTGTTGATGATCCCCTCAAAATTACAGATATATCAAAATTTCAAATATAGATCTTGCCAACCTTATTAAGCACTAATTATTACACAGGAACATGGTGCTGTAGTACAAAAGCATCTTTGCCCAGAAAGTTAATAAGTACATCCTAGAACAGAAGACTCCAGAAATGCTCACACCTCCTCAGGTTCTGTTGGTTGACAAGAATATAACCAAAAAATTCGAGCAGACAACGAGCCCTCCTGTTGAACAGCTGGTATCCATGGTGAGATAGTAGGAAAACCTCTGGATTTAGAGTCCCCAATCTCCTACTCACCACCTTTGTGACCACAGGGAAAGCCTCTTGACCTACCAACTGTTCTCCTAATTCCATATCACATTTCCCACATCCATGCACTTTCACAAGTCAATCCCTTCCCCATCTCCATCTTTCTGCATCGTTCACCTTCCCTTCAGGACTCAACTTCTTTGCTTCCCCTGTGAAATCTTTCCTTATCTGCCCAGTTCTTTGGGCTTTTTCCCCACCCCAAATCACCACGTGATGAATGTTTCATGTTTGTGGGCTGTATACCCAGAGGGATGCAAGCTGTGCAATGGAAGGAGATGTTTTCCTTTTATTTTGTATCCCTAGCACAGTACCTTACATATCTTTTTTTTTTTGACCTGTGACATCAACATTTCAGAAGCTCCCCTAATAAGGAATCTTTATTGAAATACAAGTAAGCACCTTCTCTCAACTTAAAGGCTTGAAGTTGCCTGGGGCACTGAAAATAATTTGCTCAGAATGACACAGAATCTGGGCCAAAAGAAGGAGTTGAATCTGTATTCTCCCAAGTCCAAGGCAAGATGGCTATTCATAAGGAAGCCATAAGTCTCTCTTTAGACACAGCAGGTGCTTAATATTTGTTGAATTCCTCATTGTAGGCCTCGTATCTTCCCGTCTGCAAACCGAGGGAGTTTGATAAGATTATTGCAACATTCGCTACCAGCTGTAATCCCAATGATCCTATGCTTTTCACACAACCATTTCCCACAACCAGTGTTTGGACTAATGTTCAAACTTGAGATCTTCACAGACTGAGTCCCCACGTCCACTTGTGCATGACGGGCTACTCCTTGGCTAAAAAAGCATGCATTCTGACAGTGCCACAAAGTCCAAGTCCCTTAGCCCTGCATGGTTTGACCCTGTTCCAGATTTTTCTCCCTACAAATGAGATTCTTCCCCAAATTCAGCCTTCACTTCCCCATCTCCTGCTCCTCATGCTACTCCTCTGCCCAAACACCTACACAATCTCCATCCATCCTTCGAGAACCTCAAGCCAAAAGGGATTTTCTCCACTTGTACTTGGTTTGTACCTCTCTCACATCACATCCTATAACAAAGAGCACGGAACTTGTGTGTGTTGTCTCACCTACTGGGCCATAAGCTCCGTGAGGGCAGAGACCAGGCCTTACTTTACTTTTCTATGTATTTCTCCCCCAGCACTGAGAGCAGCGCCCTGCCCATGAAAGGCACTAAGTTAGTATTTCCTGAATGAATTTTCAATGTGGAATGATTACATACAAGGTCACACAATTCTGGACTCATGTATGTGGAATACTACCACAAACTTGAGTAGCATGCTACCTTCAAAAGTAAATGCTCTGCCTAGGTACTTAAGAAGCACCCCATGGGAGCGCTAACCGCTGTGCTGGCAGTTTTCCCAGCACTCCATATTGCCAAAAGAGATCACCCTCTGATCTCTCCCAGGAGTGTCCCTTCTTCGCCCTCCAAGGTCCCCAGAGAGCAGAGGAAATCTGCTTCACTTACCAGGGGCAGCTCTAAGCCTGGACTGCATATTCGATAAACAGGGCCATAGGACACTGGTCCAGGGCACCAGCCAGAAAGGAGCTGGGTCCCACTGCCAAGGCATCTCTAAAATCAGAGGGGAAAGAGCAAAAAAAAAAATAGGAATTATTATTTTACCTCTGTGGAATGAAGGACTGGAGGGGAGGGGAAAGAATAAGAATCTTCTTATCAATCTGTCCTATGCCTAACGAAGAGAAACGGGGACAAAATGAGATATCATAACTGGGATCTGCATAGGTTATACTCCAGCTCCTAGGTCACAGGAAGAGTTGGAGCTATAAGCAGAATTTCTTGAGCTTGGGTAAAAGGTGATCACTTCCTTTGTGATTTATTTAAACCTTCATATCAACTGTTCTCTAATTCTTCTTTTGTCCGTCTCCCTCCACTTTGTCTCCAGCTTTTTTGCCAGCCCCCTTTCCCATTATTTACCGCTAATTTTAACTGGTAGCTTATCTGGGAGAAAACCTATCAAATTAATACAATCTATTAAAAACTACCACCAATTCATACCCAAAGTTATTTTTACCCACACTGATAAAATTTGCCTAAACTGAGAAAGAAATGGCTGGCAGAACAAAGAAAGGGAAATCCCAGATCTCTGAACTTCCAAGCTCAGAATTCCATCCACTTTCTTACCACTTAAATTTGAACCTATGAGAAATTAATAGGTACCCCAGTTTAATGTCAAGCACTTTGGATTAGAATCTCTCACTCTGGTATTTAGACTGTGTGTGACCTTGAAAAAATAATCACTATTTATCTAGGCCTCATTTTCTTCATCTATAAAACAAAGGAGCTGGAGGAAATAATCCTCAAAGCAGGTCCCAACCCCCTCCCACTCCAAATTCTATGACCCTGAGGCCTAAAGTAGACAACAAACTGTGGATGAAGATCTTCAACCAGAAACCTTTTCCTCCCCCTGCCCTCCCTTTTCTCCCCCTCAGGCTCTTTCTATCCTACTTGCCTCCACAGAGGTACTTCAATTATGGCCCTGACATTCTTACTAGTTCCACCTTTCTAATCACTGCCCCTTCGGGTCACTCCATTCAGGTTCACTCTTACTCCTTTCAAGTTCACAAGGACTTTATGTGTTTGTAGAAGCAAATATGAAAGAACTCATTGTGTTTCTAGGTCTGTATTTCTAATTTTCTGTCAGTGAGAATCTGAGGCTATGTAAGTTTTTGTTTGGAGTAGCAGGAGGCAGTGGGATGAGCCCCGGTGGTAATCTCAGCTCTACCTGTAACCTGATTCCTCCCCTCCACCTTTCACCAGTTGCAGGGTCAGGATCAGAATCCTAGTCTCCTGTTTTTCATCTAATGCTTTTAGATCAGGCCACTAATGCCACTAGATTCAGCTGCCTCTGACTTTTTAAGTCCCTGGAAACTTAGTGATACAATTCTGTGATACTTTTATGTTGCATGACCAGCTAAATGAAAAGACTAAAAAGAGTCATGTCAGTTTTAGGGGGAGCTGGGTTCATGTTTGGTATGTCCTATGTTGCTGCTGAAGGGCTAAGCAAGGAAAGGGAGTGAAAGGTAAACAGACTCTGCTCCTATTCCAAGATGCCTAAGATGCACCCCCCACAGGGCGCTGGGTCTTCGGGTCCCCCACAGCCCCTGGGCAGGGTGCTGTGTTCCTTCAAGTCCTTCATTTTACGTAATCTTGAGACAGATGTACAGCTTTCTCCCCATATTTTACCTCCTCGTAGAGAACAGAACCACAAAATTACATAAGTTTAGAACTAGAATAAACCACACAGTATTCACCTAGTCCAATCCATAAGTGGAAGAGAATCTCCAATTTAACACTCCAGGCAAATAGTCATTCTAACTGTGCATGAAGACCTTTTATATGGAAGAACTCATTACCTTCCAAAGCAGATCATTCCATTTATGGATAGATATAACAAGAGCTCTAATTTAACTCTTTTCAATTTCCATGCTTTGCTACTGGTTTTGCCCTCTGAGGCCGAAGAAAAATTCAACTCCTTTTCTATATGACAATGTTTCAAATATCTGAAAACAGCTATCATGTCTCTGCACCCACCCTGATCCTTCTCTTCTACAGATGAAACACATTTGGTTCCTTGAACTGATCCTCTTATGGCATATGGGCACTTTCCATTTTATCAATGTTCTTTCTCAAGCTAAGCCCAGAACTGAATACAACACTTCAGATGTGGTCAGATAAGAACAAGCAGAAATCCTCAAGCAGCCCTGTCAGAACCAGGGAAGCAAACCTGGCTTTGAATCCACTGACCCTCAGAGGCCATCTAATACAACACACACCTCAACAGGAATTCCCTGTTGAGACCCAACAAGTAATCATTTGGTCTCCATTTGCAAATCTCTAGTGAAGAGAAACCCAGCATCAACTTGGGCAACCTATTACTCTTAGGGGTAGCTCTAACTCTTAGGAAGTTTTATTTATTCTAGGCTAAATTATGCCTCCCTGTAACTTCTACCCAAACTGCTCCAAGTCCAATCAAGACAAGTCTAATCTAATCTGTCTTCGGGTTGGGGCCCTACCAACACAGGAAGATAGCCATCACCTATCTATCCCGAGGCCTCTCTACTCCCAAGCTAAAGATTCCAGTTTTCACGTGGTCCTTCTATCACAGACTTAAGGTCTTTCACCATCCTCTGAAAACTCTTTGGCTGGTCAATATTCCTAAAATATGTGTTGAGAACTTATCACGATAGGTTCTAACTAATGACCACCCTCATCTTTCATTCTGAGCTCTTCTACCCTCTTACAATGGATTCTGAAATACCCTTCTAAGCGGCCAAGTCACAGCGTTGACGTATACCGAGCTAAACTGAGTCTCCACTGAACCCCAGCCCCCCAAACTTTCACGCCACCAACTACCACCTGGTTATGACTCTACTCTTCTGCAACTCAAACGTAGGCTTTCACACTGTAACATCATTTTCTCCTCGGCGGCCCTGGCCTGGGGACCCTCGGTTTCTTTAAGTCTAAAATAAGACGGGATGGCCCAGGAAAGAAAGCATTGGACCCGGGTTCTAATCCCGGCCAATTACTACTAGCTTTGTGACTTCGGGCAAGCCCCTTCCTCTGCAAAGGCCCGGCTCTGCAGCCTGCTTTGGACGCAGACTGTGTGACCTTGGGCTGGTCCTGTCATTCTGTGGGCCTCAGTTTCCTCATCTGCAAACGGAGGAGGCTGGAGTCGCTCAGGACCTCGGCTGTCGTGCTTGAGGGCGGCGGGCCCCAACACCTGAATGGCCCCTCCAACCCTTTCCCGGAGGAGCCGCGCTCCGGGGCAGCAGCCCCCCCGTCCAGGCCCCGAAAATCGCTAGCTTTAGGAGGGTCGAAAGCCTCGCGAGCCCCAAGGTGACGAGGAAGGTCGGGGTCTGAGGGGTCCAGGCCCGATCCGCCACAACCGCGGCCTCGCCCCGTGCGCTCACCGGCTCGCCAGCCCCAAGCTCTGCCAAGGCATGCCGCTCAGCCCCGCCCCTTGGAGGCCCCGGCGCACGCAGGCCCGGTCCCGGGCTGGGGACGGGGCCGGGGCCGAGAGCGCGCAGCGACCCCTCCTTCCCCTCTCCTCCCCCCTCCGCTCGCCTGGCACCTCACCCGGGAGCACCGGCACCATCCACCCCTTATCGCCGCCGCCATATTGGAGAAGGCCGTGTGACCTTCCCGCGGCGCGGCTGGAATACGTCACCACCCGTCGCCTCGAGGAGGTGTGCCCAGGGCGGGGCCGCAAAAGCCAGGCCACCGACGGAAGCCCATTGCGCGCGTGCGCGTGCGCTGCCTCCTAGTCTGCGACCCCTGCTGGCAGAACGAATCGACGAACTTGAACTGATTGACAGATGCGATAACAAATGGAAAGGCAGGTCGGCTGACCAGACTACGGCAAGCGGACATTAACTACACAAGAGGTGTGATCGACCTAGAGGAAGTCAGCTCCAGAGGAGACATGTAGACGAGTAAAATGACGGGTGAAATATGCTACAGTACTCACTGGCATTGTGCAAACAGCGTGACAGACTAAAGGGTACAGACAGAAATGGAAAGAAACGAGCGGGCAGGCAGCAGACTGACAAAGCCAGACTGTCCGCAGTCGCGCTGAGGCATTGAGCGTTCGAGCTAAGGGGCACAAGGGCAACCACAGTGACCCTCCAGGGTTCTGGGGCTCCCTGGAGGCCAGCCAGAGAGGCAGACAAGCGGGCCGGAGCAGATGAGTGGCCAGGTGGGGATCTACCAAGGCAGGCTGACAGTCCCGATCAAGACCCGCGAGCTGGTGCTGCCCTTGTTCGCTGTGTCCAGTCGGTTGCCACTTAAGACATAGAAGGGAGGCAGGAAATCAGCTCGCGATCAAGAGCGCCACAGTCAGGTTGCAGCGGGTTGAGCAGACGTGTTGTTTCTCTCCATGCCTTGAAACTGAGGGACTTATACAGTCTTTTGAGAACGTTCCTGTTTATCTTAACATTTGTGCGCCACCCCTGCATTCCTGTGCCATTTAGGCTTCTTGATCCCCAAACAGACTAGCCAGTCTGTTTATTCATGGAGTAAAGGTTCCTCTGCAGTGGAGAGGAAGTATTCCAGGAACTAGCTGTAAATCATCACGCTTTCAATACAAAAGCGGCAAAGACGGAATCTGACCACGATTAGCAAAGTCACATCTCAAAGCTTCTTTCTGAGGCTGTGAGGAAGGGGCACCCTCACAACTAAGTATTTGTCAGGGTGTTTCCAAATGTACTATGGGGGGAGCCTGCTTCAAATTGGCATAGGCTGCTAATAGAAAGCTAAATCCAATTATTTTAAATATTGCTTTTAGTAGAAAAGGAGGTTAGATTGCCCGTGGCTAGAAGAGACAGAGTCAATGAATGTGGTGGAGATGTCAGCATGGCACCCAAAAGTATGCCTGAGCTGATTTGCTGCCCGCGGGAAGCAGGGGTGAGAAGGCTGACTCCAAGAGGACTGTAATATCCATCAGAGAAGTGGCTGACAGGCATGAGAGGGAACAAGCAACATATAGTTGTTCATAGAATGAAGAACCAGGTTCTGAAAATCGCATAACAGAGGTTATGCTAGCTAAAACAGCACTCTAGATTTTGGATTATTGTGGACAATTCAGAATTGTGTATTTTCTGGAGTAATTTTTCCCTTAGTAAAAAATTATTTCAAAAATAAAACCTTAATTTACTAACATGTAAGATGAAAGGAAATGGTCTATATACTTTGTTTATAAAGAGTTCAATGCATCACAGCATTAGGGACCTGCCAACTGGAACTAAACACGTAAGGAAAAAGGAGGCACTTGGAAAAACAAGAACTAAAGCTCTGGTGAACAGCAGTTGAAACAAAGCCATTGAATGGAATTGGGTAGAGAAGTTGGTGAGAGTCATTTTGGAGGCCTAGCTTAACTGAAAGCTGAAGATGGTGTAAACTAAAAGGTTCTCTCAGGAAAGAACAATGAATGCAAATGCAAACAAGCCTCTCAGCTGCCAATCCTGAGCCCCACCTCCTCCTTTCATGCTTATGTCTCAGGGTTCTGTTAGTGCCACTTTGTGCTGGGGACCCAGGTACGAGGTGAACAGGCAAGAAAATAAGGTGCCTTACCAGGAAATTTAACAGCTGTTTTGCACCACTCCTTTCCTTTGCAAAGGCTTCTATGGTACAGACCTCACAAAAATGTGACAGTATTAGAGTTGGCACCTGTACCAAAGAAATATGGAAAGCAGGGGCTGGAAAAATCATTTCTACCTCCTCCATTCTCTTGATCTTGAACTAGCAAGAAGGTGATGGAGCAAAGTGTGTCTAGCTTTTGCTGACTTAATTCTCTTATTCACTCAGTAACAGTGGCAGTGAAGGAGGGCCCAGTGCTGAGAATAGTTGCCCTTAAATTTGTTCCATAGAAGCTAAGGCATTACAGATTTTGAACTAAAGATGTTGAAAATATCCAAGGATCAGATTTTCTCTGCTGTATTTCTACTGGCCTTCGTGGCACAAAGTAATTACTTTCCTGAGTCTCCCCACTCAGCAGTCATGGAATCTCCACAGCTTCCAAAGGCCCTTTCAAGTTTGTGCATGGGGAGAGGGGTGAAAGAAGACTTCTGATTTATGGCACTTCACCTCCTGAGAGAGAATGTTATAGGAAAGAAGAATGGGCTCCTCTGTGCCCCATCTTTCACTTCAGCAGTGTCTCTTCCTTTCCCAAGGCCACATCCCTCTTTCCTGTTCTCCAAGTCCACAGGACCTGGCCCTGGCCTCTTATGATTCCAGGAAGGAGAGGAAGGAAGAAGAGTGGATTCTGTGATGATTACATGGCATGACACCTCTGTTCCTTGGGCTAGCTTCAAATCTCCCACTTCCAATGGGGAGAGAGGTGAACAGATGACGCCTAAGAGGAATTAGCAAGAGCCATGCAAACAAGAAATTGTCATGTCGTTAAATAATACCAACCGTTTCAGTGCTTCTAATCAAAGATATCTTTTATTTGATTCCTCCAGTTTCCAACGTTTCTAATCATATGAGTCACAGTTATTGCTGCAGTTATTAACTTCAGTGGGACAACCAGCTATGTTTTCCTTCCTAGCCTAGGCTGAAAACAACAGCAATCCCATTCTCTTCCTTGATTCATTATGAGAGGCAACCTCTGGTTCTCATGATCTTACTTATTTCAAGTATCAAACTAACAAATGTAAAGTCAATTCAAGTGCCATTCAGATTAGAGCTCAATTCAGTGATGTTCTCAAAGTCATAGACTAGGCCTGGTCCCTCTTCCACAAAAAGTCCTTCAGGTACATAAAGGTAATGACCGCATGACCCATTAAATCCTTTCCAGGCCAAATGGGTCCAATTGCTCAGGATCACTATCTTATCTTTAGAATTCTGTCACATTTGGGCACAAAATAGATCCTTTGATTCATGATAAGGTTATGTCTATCCTGAGTAACAGAGGGTTTTTAAAGACCTTGGACTTGGCAATGAAACCAAAGAAATGGGAATAGGACTACAAGTTCCTCTGTTCCCTTCCTCCCAAATCAAGAATCCCTGACAAGTGGTCATTCAGTTTATGACTTCCAATGATGGGGAACTCACTGTCCACACCAAGACCACTCCAATCCATTGCTTAATCATTTGAAAGATCTTAATATTGAGCAGAAATGTACACCCCTGCCACTCCAACCCACTTTTCCTAGTTCAAAGGACTTAAGAGCTGGAAGGAGAACTACAAAGATCATCTAATTCAACCTCCAATTATGAAGATAGGGAAATTACATTTAACAAATCTAATCCCTGTTCCACACATTGGACCTTCAGATATAGGAAAAATACCATTCTTGCCTCCCCCTCCCCTTCACCCCATACACCCTCCCTCTTTCAATCTCAATGTTCCCAATTCCTTCAACTAATCCTTATATGATAGGATTTCTAGAGCCTTCTTCAACTCAGCCAAGCCCAGTAGTTGTGCCTTGGTTTAGTCACTACATGAAACAGAGTGTTAAATGGATCCTTGTTTCCATCATTAAGCCCCTCATATTTATATCATGAATGAGAAGTTATTGGTGGCTAATTTAATTCTTTATATTCATATACCCTTTTAGCTTAGCTAACTATACCTAGTAACCCCAATTGCAACTTCTAAGGTGTTACTTTGAGTTCCCCAGCTGGTGTACAGTGGATAGGGTGCCTGGCCTGAAACCAGGAAGACTTCAGTTCAAATCTGGCCTCAGGTACTCACTAACTGTGTCACTCTGCACAAGTCACTTGAACTATATGACTCAGTTTCTTCAACTGTAAAATAAGGATAACAGCACCCATCTCCCATGACCGCTGTGAGGATCAAACAAGACAGTGCTTGTAAAGTGCTTAGCAAAGTAAGTGCTACATAAATGTTTCTTTCCTTCCCTTCCCTTTCCCGTCCTGAATACACTTTCCTCATCACACTTTGGTTTGCCAATGTCTTTCCTACAATATAGTGCTGAGAACTAAATGCCACAGAGATTGTCTAAAATGGGTTGAGTTCAGTGTAACTTCTATACCCTTCCCTGGGGGTACCACATTTGGTTACAGGGTGCTCAGTTTCAGACACTAGATAGTAGGAAGGACATTGGCAAGGTGCAGCATGTCTAGAGGTAGGCAAGTGGCCCCATGCCACACAAAGAGAGATTAAAAAGATGGGGACTCCACCATCTGGAATGGTGAAAGATAAGAAGGGACATGATCAAAGCATATAAAATCATGAAGCATATGGCTAAAGTAAACATAGACTTGCCTGCCAAATCCCCAAGTACTAGGCTGAGAACATCCTTTGAACCGTAAACAAGATAAGAACAAGTACTACTTTCCATAATAAATAAATAACTCAGAAAATTTGGCTCTTAAATTAGACATTTTTTTTAAATGAATAGGCTCTTAAGAAATGCTGGAATTAATCACTGATGTTGTCAGGATGGACAAATATTTCTACAGAACACTGCTTTGGTGTCTCCGATGATGGCAGTAGAATACATGACTAGATGAACCACAGATCTGTCCCTCTACGGCAATTTCCTGTCTTCCTACTTCCAATCTCCATCGTCCCTAATTAGAGGGCTAGAGACAAGTGGGTTGAACAAAGAAATGACATGACAACAGAACTTAGGCTAGGAAGTTGAAGGACAGTCACTCCATTCTTGAATGTTCTTCCAAAAATACAGCAGTGGAATGTCCCTGCAACATTCCCAGTAAGCATCACTGCTCGAATACTTCTAATAACCCAGTACATTCTTCCTGAACTCAACCCATATCAGATGAACTCTGCAGCACTTAGGTCTCAACACCAGATTTTAGGAAAGAAATTGGCAAACCATAAGATGTCTAGACAAGAGTAATCAGGATGGGGAAAGGAAGGGAAGAAAAATTTGCATAGCACCTACTATGTGCCAGACTTGTGCTCTTCTCCTCTCCACTCCACCTCTGGCCTTCCCTTTCCTCTTCTGGAGCTAGCAGAACACATTTTATCCTTCTTCCACATGGGAGCTATTCTGTGTCTTCTCTCCTGCAGGCTGACCTTTCCCACTTCCTTCAAATAATACTTATATAGTCTCCAGGCTAATTACCATCTTGATTGTGTTTCAGTTTGTCAGTGTCCATCCTAAAACATGATATCTAGAATTGTACACAATATTCCAGATGAGGCCTGACCAAAGCCGAGGATAGAAGGATCATAACTTTCCTGGTTTTCTTTAGCTCAACTAATGTGTGGTTCTCCTGTGGTGTTTAAGAAAACTTGCAAAGAAAGGCTCTTATTATATAGACTGTGTATTCTAGCTATTTTTTCTGGGTCTTTTGTCCTCTTAATAGACTGTAAAAACTTTAAAGGTCCTTGGCAGATCAAGACTTTCTATGGCCCCCAGCATCTAACACAATGCTCTGTACAATGCAGACAAGTAATGAATGTTTATGTTGTATCATAAAAGGCTCCAGAAAAAGAGTACTGCCTTAACCTTCCTCCTTTCCCTTTGGATTGTACAGGTCAAAGACCAATCAACTCCAAGGGAATCTCAATTCTCTTGTACACAACAATAAATAACAACAACAATGAAAGAGTTTCTAAGTTGATCAGGCACAGCTATCTTTTCCCTATGTTAGCATTTGGTGAACACAAGGTTTGATCTGTACTGGCAGAACTAGGCTAAGATTTGAAATGATCCTGTATCTAAATCTGTTCTCTTTCCTCTTGGCTGTAAACAGATTTACTGTGATCATTTTCCCTCTTATCTGCTTTGTCTCTCTCCCTTTTGAACATTCAGACAATAAGGGAGTTAAGCAGGAATGACATTAGTTTTGCCTTTTTCCCCCCACTGTCTCTCCCCTCACAAACCATAGCTGTAGTCAGAATTCTGTAGACTGTGTTAGCTTACATTCAGGAGAGCAAGTTTCCCCCATGTTTTCATATTATTATACAAAATCTAGTTTGAAAAAACAATATATAAATTGAGATTCATTAAGAGGAAATGGATTGGTTTTTGATTTTTACTCCTCTTCCAGGAATCCCCTCAAAACATTCTAAGAAATTAATGAATTTTTAAAAATAATAACTATAATGATATACCACACAGACTCCTAATCTGAGAATGCCTATAGGAGGAAAGAAAGTAGATTCCACAGATACCCACTGTCTCAAAGTGGAGACTGCCAAATGAGAAAGCTATGAAGAATTTTGGATATTTGGTCCCTTTGAAATACACCACTGGCCTCAAACCCTCAGGCACCTAGCCTGGCCTCATCTGCTTGGCAATTCCTCATCATAGGGCTAGGCTCAGTGCTGAAGCAGTTAAACTTCAAGTGAAGGATTTTGACAGAACAGGAGGCCCATCAATCCTGAGGTAGCTAAAGTTCAATAGAAAAGATTCTGTAACAAAACCACCACCAGATTCAATTTCCTCTTAATGGCACAATGCATATTGATCAAATATGCATATTCACCAGACTCTTCTCATTTTGTAGGTAAGAGAAACAGAAATCAGGCCAGTGACTTGCCCAAGGCCACATACCAATCAACCACAGAGCTGACCAACACATAATTTGCAAGCCTAGGCCAAGAAGTTGACAACATTTTGCAGTTTTGTTTGGAGACAATTAAGGATCAAAAAAGACCAACTAGGGAGCCAAATGCTTGCCCTAAGATCTGAACATACAAAGGACATTCCTGGTGCAGGTTTCCCATCCAGGTGCATCCTTTTCCTCCCCGAGCCAGTGCAGGCCCCGGGCAGGTCTAACAGTGGTGGACACATTCCGGAGACATTTGGCACATCCTTTGAAGCAGTTGGACAGCTTCTCCATATCTGAAAAAGAGGGAAATAAACACAGAACTACAGCAAGACACACATAAAAGAGAAAGGAAAAACCAGTGACTTCAACATTCTACTAAAAGTCTGGTCAAGAGAAATTTAACATGATTCCAATGAACCTAGTAAGTGTTCAGGAAGTATTGGCTGATAAGGATGTTTTCTTGGGGTGAATAAGTTACATTTTATTTCCTATGTTAAAAAAAAAACAAGGAGTGGAGGAGTGGCATATGAAATGAATAATTGCAAAACTAAGCTCTGGCTCTGGAGGATGAGAGGAAACCCAGCTAATTAAAATGGAAAACTAGTTTTGCTGAAAGAGCTAAGAGGTTCTGTAAACTATAGAAATAAAGTGGGAATAACATGGGCAGGCCCACAAACACCCAAAGGCAGAGAGTTGACAGCCACAAGGCCTCGAGTTCTAGAAGCTTGAGGTAAAGGGCCCTTTACCATGAGCAGTAGATAAAAGAGCCTAGAAGGTGAACTTACAGGAGAAAGAAGTAAAAAGGACCACAGGAAAAGGTGGTACTACATAACTCTTGGGGTTTCGGCAGTATGCTTCTATAATTGCCAGAGGGAACTGAGCAGTAAAAAATTCTCAAGTCTACAAGTATGCATTCCCCACAAAGAACACATATTTGGTGAAAGGCATGTGAACACAATGCACATAAGACAACTTCACAAATGACATTCAAGACATGAGAGCATAATTCTTTCCTTCCCTCCCCTTCACGGTCTAAGACTTTGGTCTGGCAACCCTTTCCCCAAGAATACAGCACCATTTGGTGAGGAGGAGTAAAGACATGCTTGCCTAAAAAGTATAGAGTAAACCAACTGTATTATTATTATTTTAATTCCATTTCTGCTGATTAAAAGTTACAAATGATCCGTTCCTAAACTATAACATGTCAGTTATCCTGTTTTGTTTACACCTAAAAATAGCACAAAATTCAAACTATAGGTTAACATGTGAGGCGTAACACATCCCTGAATCCTGTGAAAAGAATCAAGTATTTGCACAAATAAGGGTGGATTTATAAAGAAAACTCCAAACCACAACACTGTACTTGAAAATAAGCGTTAGCTTATCTTTGGAATTGAATTCAAATGTCTATATGACTGTGACAAGTTTAATAAAATGTTTTGCATGTTTCCACTACATATAAAATCTATGTAATACATGTCAATATATCAATTTGGCATCTATAAAAACTCTGAAAATGATTCAAAAGTTTCATTCTTTTTGAGAAAGCCATCGACAAAAAAATAATATTCACACTCAGACTACATTTTAAAAAAATGTTTCTTCTTTCAAAGCTTCTTTATTAATCTGAAATCTTCTTGATTATCAAAACCTAAGTCTGATTTTTCTTTTAAAAAACACTAAAGGTCTTTTAATCATATGAATAAAAAAGCAATGGGAAGATGGAGAACTCAGCAGTGCTTTTCTGAAAATCACAAAAACTAATTACAGAAGCATTCTCAAAAGAACACAATGGGATTCATTTTCTTTTAGACTTTTGGACAGCAATGTCATACTTTATTGAAAACAAACCCATGTAAAAACAAAGTTAAAATGAAAAAAAATGGTACCTGAAAAATAAATTATTTTATATAAAACAAATCAATAACTTAAAACACACTAAATATACAAAATGTTTAACCATCTACTGTACAATATGGGAAACAATTGATAAAGCCTCCTGTCCCACAACAGATTACTTTGTAAGCGAAATGTTACATGTTAAAAGAGATGGAACCAATTTTTAAAAAAGACTTCAGGTCAAGATTTAAAGTACAGTACTATTCAAAGTTACTGGTCAAATCACGAATTATCCCAACTTATGTGCTCAAAATGTCAAGTCATTTGCTTTTCAATGACCAAGCAAAATATTTAACTATGTCACTGAAGGGTGGCTTGGAAATAAGAAACAATCATTACAAGTCAAAAGAAAATTAAAGTTTTGAAATGGAAACCCCACAGGATTTCAAAGATTCTGGTGGTAGCTCATCTACTCTATCATTATTAAAATGGCTCATGAATTACAAACTCCACTCAACAGAAAAACAAAAAACAAAAAACAAAAAAACAAAAAAACAAACCAAAAAGTTTCCTTCTGTGCTGCCTGTCAATCTTTAGGAAGTATGGTGGCCTGTAGCCTGGAGGTGCCAGCAGCAGGGTCACAGGGAACATGGACGCCATATCCTACAAACCACAGTGGATGGGGGGGGGGGGGGGATGGGGCTGTGTATTTCAAAGATCAGAAGAGTTTTATCCAGTACATTGGCATTTGGTTTATGGAAAGGGGGCTGGAGGAGAAAGGGAAGATGTCCTTACCATCTTACTCTCACATGAATGCTACAAAAGCATACAGAAACAAAATGATGCTGCATCTGATATGAAACCAAACAACTTGAGTAAATGCTCATTTCAATGTCCAAATCTGATAACCATGCTGAGTCTAAACCAAGCAGTTTCAACACAAAATATGCACATAACCATAGCTGCTTAGCTATCAACCAACTGTACTGGTCTTTGGGTCCTAGACTTTCCCAGCATTGAGAGCAAGTGCAGATCTACAAACATTAAGTAAGGCACCTGCCTTCAGAATAGGAAAAATCTCATTTTCTGGAAGCAGAGAAGGCTCAACCAGACCCAGTACCAACTTCATAAAAACAATCTAGATCTGCTTTAATAGTGTACTTGTTAGATGATGGAAAGAAAGGACAGATGCCCTTGGGTGAGAAATCAAAATGAAAGAACTTCCTATTAGAGGTAGAATTAGCACACAGAAAACCCTCTCTGGAGGGGACATGGTATTTTACAATGAGGAATCAATTTAAGGCAAAGCTGCAGGGGTAGAATCAACAATGTTAACTTAATCTTTTAAAAAAAGATTACCACAACCTAAGTATTATTTAGCAGATAATCATCAGGAGGTCTAATTGATAAGCAATGGGGAAATCAGAAGCTAAAAGATAACTGAATGAAATCAAAGTATCTCAAATATTTGCAAAATTACGCTTTCTAAATTAATACTGTCTACTCAATTCTTTTCATCAAGTTATTTTAAATAAGGAAGCTTTGGGAAAACAGGCTTCCAAAAATAAATAGAGTCTTCATCTTTTTCAAAAAGAGTGGGATTAAACTTTTTAAGCCAAGTTTGGGAGGATTCCATTAGCAATATGACTTTTTAAAAGTGAGCTCTCCCATTTACGAACAAACCTGACAGTCTGGTTTGGGCTGAGCTAACCTACTAAATGCTCCTAGCAAAGCAGAGTAGTTAGAGCAACTATCAGGATGGGGGACTGCTTTCCAGAAGTAATATATCAATGGCTAAAACTTTGCACACTCCTGCAAACGTTCCTGAAGAAGCACCTGGAACCTGTGGTGACAACTGTGTTCAAACCCATGGGGGCCCCAAGTACCAGAAAAATGTAAGGTGACAGATACATCTAAAACCCAAAAATCTCCATATTTTCCATTAGTCCCAGGGTCTGAAGAACCAAGCTGAATCAAAGGAAAAGAGAATACAGATGTGGCAAAGATGCCATCATCACTTTCAAAGTATATGATTTAGGGTAGAATTCTCTTAAAAGTCAAGCACTAGCCAAAGCTGGCAGCAAATCATAAATACAATAGCTTCAAAGCCAGATTCAGAACCACAAATCATGTCTCTATCCAGAAGACTTAAGAAAAAGGCTTTGAATGCTGCCATGACCAAAAAAGTATTATTTTCTCATAGAACACACTGACTTAAAATATAAAAATTCTCCACAGCAAGACCACAGTGACTACCTTTCCATTTACTCCAGCAAATAGGCACTGTTTCTAGACCAAAACAGAAGCTACACTTCCCCCCCTCCCCCCCACCCCCCATTTAAAACAAAGCGAATGGAGCAGAGACCACAAATCCTTGTCATAAAAAGAGGCTATTATCCTTTGGAGTCTGTTACTTCTGAGGGCAAGGTAGATCCTGGGCAGTGTCCGGCTAGCTCTCAAGGCCAAGCCTCGTACCAATTTTTCATCATGTGTAAAAAGAAACCTTCTAAAAAGTTGTGAAGCAAATACGAACAAGTGGTAGGGACTCAATACTTTGGAAGCACTAGGTGAATGGAAAGCAGTTATGAGACCAACCATCCAGATGCTTCCGAAAATAATTAACTGCATTGGGAGAGGGTGATACCTATTGCCTAATTTGTCCTTTTAAAAAAATAAATCAGTAATTCCATTATACCAATAACTAAAAAACATCTTTAAATAGTTCCATCTCATGTCATAGTTATAAATTGCTGGTCCTACGTCATCCCATTTTTTTTTTGTCTGTCTCTGTACATTAGTTACATAAAAATCAGATCAGGTTCTTGAAACAGCTTCCCGGAGTTCTCTCTTGCTGCATGCTACCAGCCTACCTGCCTACTGTGGCCTCTTTCTAACTGCCTACCATTAGAAAAGAAACCATTCTGGGATGATACAGTTTATATTGCCACCACAGATATGTCAAAGCTTTTTTTCTTGAGGCCAGTAAATTCTCCTTAAGACCTGACAATTCTCCCTGAATGTTGGACCTTCTGTACAATACCTATCCAAAACAAAAGAAAATTGAAAATAAAAAACAAAACAAAATTTGAGCAAAACAAAATCAAATTTAATGGTCTTAAATGCAAAAGTAAAAACAAACAAAAAACACAAAAAAGCAAAAGAAAATTTAACAGAAACAGAACAACCCAAAATAGTCAAGGCAGCATGAAGAAAACTTTGGGGGTTAATCTTTAAAACTACAAATTAAAGTCTTCTTGTTAATAGATAACTGGCAAGAAATAAGTACTTTTCTGCTGAGTGTTCATATGAAAGCAAATTTTCAAAACAAAACCCTACTAAGATAGAAAAAAAGAATCTAGCGCTCACAAGAAGGGATGCGAGAAATACAATGCTCAAATGTTTATGTGTTATTACAAAATAGAGCTATCCTTGTGAATTTAAACTATGTTGAATGATCTTTGAAACTGCAAAGTTCTCTCAAAAGATAATGTACCAGGATGTAGTGCACCAGGCATACGCTATTTGGACAAAAGATTCAGGATGTCAAAGGAGCAACATATGTTCACACTGTTTTGGAGATTAAATTTGACTCTGGAATCTTCTTGGAGTTTCTTTGAAACTCTTTGGTCCATTCCTACTCAAACTTGGGCTTCTGAAAAATCTTTGTACTTTAATTTTGACAGCTTGGCCACGGCTCAGCGTGCAACTTACCTCCCCAATGGTGTTAAAAGTCAGGCAGGCATGCTACTACTTACAAGACCACTTGAAAAAAAAAAACAAAATAAAACAACTGAAGATTAAGTCAACAGAAAAGTGGCAATGAAAACTGCTTCAGAAAGCAATTTACTGTCAACTAAGGCGTCAATAATTTTAAATGCTTAAGCTATTGAGAAAAAGCACACTCAGCGTCAGTCTAACATCTTTAGTTTAACAACTAAGAAGAAAAAGAATTGTTTTTCCAGTTTGTGGAAACACTAAATGAAACAAATGTTAGACAGTCTTATAAGTTAAAGCATGCTTCAATTTTACCACCATCCAGAGGGGCTGGTTAGTTAATGCAGTCTACTAAGATTTCTGTTTCATATATATTTTAAAGGAAATAACTTAAGAAACTTAAAATTGGTCTAACATTGTGGGATCTCAAACATTTGAACATGTCAGTTGCATCCCAGAGTATAAAAAACCTTTTCATTTCTCATTTAGACTAAGACAAACACGTGAAAATTGGCGCAAAATGAGTTTTACACTAACAAAAAAATGCTTCAACTGGTGTCACTCTGAGTGAGCTATTCCGTACCAAACAGCGGGAGCGAGTTATTTGTGGGCCTTGTTGGTTTTGAAGGAAACCTGCAAGATTTTGTCCCCCAGGCGGTAGCCATTGAGACTTGCTATGGCCATGGCGGCTTCTTCATAGTTTGTCATGGTCACAAAACCAAAACCTTTGCACTTGTTGGTGTTGAAATCGCGAATAACTTTCACATTGGTAACCGCACCAAAGGGGCCAAACATCTGCCAGAGGATTCCCTCATCAGCATCTTGACCAAGGTTGTAGATGAAGATGCACCAGCCAGAAGATGCGTTTCCTGGGACATTTACACCAGAAAGCCCAGTCATGTGATCTACACCCATAGGGGAGAACCTAGCAAATAAAAAGCACAATATTCATGTAAAATTTCAATTCAATCAAATGAATCAACATGGAAGAAAAACAACTGAAGATAGATAACACAAACTCTCGAACCACCAATGGAGGCAGCTTGGGCCCCTTTCCTCACATTCCCTCTTCCCCCAAACAAAAATAAAAGGAACAGTGGTATGACTGCTCAATACTACTGGTGGTGGTGAAGATGGAAACTTAAGAATCATCAGGGCACAATAGCAACTCACATATTTAAACTAAGAAGTGTTAGGCAATGAGCAGGAGCCACAAGAGATGGTGAAATTGCTGACTCCAGGTATCCAAGGCTAAGATGGAAACACTGATCACTTTGAAAAGGTAAGTCTAGGGCCATAAAATGATTTCTCCTCCCAAAGTAAGCCATTTTTATCTCTCTAGAACTATGCTTGACCCTAACTTTCAGCATCTTAACTGTTGGAGCTTCTATAATGTCCCTTATGGGTTCCTTGAATCCAACAGATCTCCCTATTCTCTAGAAACCTTTTTCTGATATATGAGGAACTCTCTTAAAGGGAAGAAAGAATGTGGAGACTGGTTTATTTTTGCCCCTTTCTTCTTATCATAACTGTTCTTTCCTTTAGATTCTCTAGAAGATCAATGGAAAAAGAGATCTGGGGCATCTCTGCTGAAAGCACCCCTTCTCCTGAAGGATCTCTGGCACCAGCCAGGATAACTGGATAACTTAGCACAGGGCAATCTTCAATGAGCAGAAGTGATCAAGATGTACCTGCCTGTAAAATAGAACAATAGACCAGGTAATTCAACTGAGGTCTTTATAACCCAAATGACTTATCCCACGGGGACCTGAGACCTAGTAGAATAGCAACATCACTGGTTGAAATCCCACACCTCCTGTAAATCACCCTTTTCCGAAATGATACTTCTACAGATAATTACTTATAGAAGTACAGATCGCAGGATTCATTCTACCCAAGGGATGTCTTACATTTTTAAAAGATTCAGTCTTTGAAAAAGCTAGACTGCTGAAATATGAAATAGAATTGGTGGAAGACCTGAGATATACTCTGAAGATGGCTATTAATTCTACACATCTAAATGACTCATAATAAACAAGTGCAAAGACTGGATTTAGACTGTAATGGGTATTAATCAGGAGATCCAACATATATGCTTGTCCAATTATGGAGCATGCTATTCCCTGAAAGGACATTAAAACATTATTGGGAAGATAAGATATAGAACAATGAAATGTCTTTTACTGATTCAAGGGCCATTATTATCTTTGTGCTACTTCCATGCAGTACATTTTTCAAAGAGCCCTATTTTTTAATAGATGGAGAAGATGGCCACAGTTTTAAACTTTGAGACAACTGTTCAACTCTGAACACTTAAACATTTGAGAAGGTATGATAACTAAGAAGGACTCTCTTTTAAGGAATTTCAAGGCTATCTGGGACAACAATTAGCTAATGTCCATAATTAATGGAAAAAGGTGTTCAAGTACCAGACACACAAACTTTTGCTAAGGTGCTTTTTTTTTAAACTAAAAACTGGATCCTACATTTCAGAAAAACCTCTGCTTTCTAGAATATTCCTACAAGCCCCTGCTTCTCCACTCAATATGGGGATAACTCATAATATGAATAAAATAAAATGGATCCAAAATTGTATATGACTTTTGCTACACTGAAAAAATACCTCTGAACTGCTATTTCAGTTGTATCTTATTTACATTTTTGTGATTTGAAATTCTGGTCAATGGATTTCTATTTTGCCAATCACAGCTGATTTATTTTACCTCAACTGTCATAAGGAAATGACCTATTTCCTATTTTTTCCTATGTTTAATATGAAGATTCAGATACATTTCTTACTCATGAAGGCTTTTTCCTGAAGCAATCACCACATTCAATACTGAACCCTTTTGTGGGCCCTCTTCCTTTTTTGTTTTCAGATGTTCTTTGGTAACTAACTCTTTCCTCTTTAATCCTTATTCTTCCCTTTCTCCTTTCCATTCTCACATTTTAGGATTTTTTGCAATTCTCTCTTTATTAGCATTTTGCTTTACTAGCTTTTTGCCTCTCTCTGCAATTTTAGTTCCAACTTTAGTTTCCTTCTTTTCTTTCTCTCTAATTCTTTGGATAAAAGTCCCCATTCTTCTCATCCATTCTTTCCTTGTTCTCTAGCTCCATTACCTGATTGTTTATTAGACTTGGCAGTCACTCTATACTTACCACCAATCAAGAGAGGTAACATGACTTAGTGGAAAGTGTACTGCTGCCCTTGAAGCCAGAAGTACTGGGTTTAAATTCTACTTCTGACATTGCTTAGCTATGAGACTATAGACAATACCTACTCATTTATAAAACGGGGATAATAATACATCTAACTCTACGCTTCCTACATAAGGTGGATGTGAGGAAAATACTTTGCAAATCTGAAAAGTGCCAGAGAGTGGGAGCTGTGAGAGCTGCATTATGATTTTCAGAGTATCCAGTTTACTTCTCAATAAGAAAAGGAAAAAAAAAAGACCCTCCAATAATCTGCTTTCAAATTAGCAAAGCCATGTAAAAGAGGTCAGATAACTCATTTGCAGCACAGGGTATTAGGAGGTATGGAGTATTAAACTTTCATCAGGCCTTGGAAAACAAATTTCACCTGTGGGATTGAACAAGTCCTTCTGACCTGATTTCTCAAACACAAAGATGAGGATATCTGATGAGAAACGTACTTCTGGTATTTACAGTCATGAAGAAAAATCCTCAGCCCGCTAGGGAGATCAGTCAACATGCCATTTCTGTTTAACAGAAAAAGAGGCTCAGAAAGTTGTGACCTGCCTCAGGGTGGGCAGCAAGGCAGCAGCAGCAAAGCCAACTTTGAAATTCCAGTTCTGCATCTACTCTGTTGTAGTCTACCAGACAGGGACAGCCTCCTGACATGGGGGACCACTATTATTGGGGTATTTTCAAGCTGGGAAAAACCAAGGTCCCTGCATCTATTATCACTTACATTTGGAAAAAGAGCTTTAGAATAGAGCATATAAAAAAAAAAAAGATAGGCTTGCCCTAGAGCTGTTGGTCAAATATCTAGAAGTTTGTTTGAAATTTTTGTAAAACAGAATCCCATCCAACTGTGCCTGCTGATTTCACTATGGATGGGCTGCTTCAGCTTATTCTTCAAGTCTCATTTAACTGGAGACTGAGTTCAAGCACTTTACAATTCACTCTATGTAACAGGAATCATGTTCATTTTCCACCCCCTCCCCCTTGATTTCAGCTCAAGAAGACACCGCTATGGAAATCAGCGTTTTCATAAAGATACATTTTTGGTTTTGGGGGAGGGAAGGGTTCCAATACAACATATTAATTTTGAACAATTTTAGTTTAGAAATAATTCTCATATAACTGATGCACACACCAGGACAAAGCTATTTACAGCTTTAAAAATGCAGCTCTGGTCCTAAATGGAAATGGATTGGGGTAAGAGTGACAGCAGAGACCTGAAGTGAATTAGTCCTCCTGACCCACCTGAATCTTTGTGCCTGATGATGAACTGGCCCTCCAAATCGTCTAGCTGGTGAGTGATACAGCTGAGAGAGCAGCGCCACATTTTTATTCTGGTTAGGGTTGGCTGCAAACTTGACTGTTATGGGTTCGGAAGAACCTGGGGGTTTATGGCCATTGAAACTCGTAATTGCCTCTTCTGCTTCTGATCTTTTGTCAAACCGGATAAATGCAACCCCTCTGGACAAACCTTTTTAACAAATCAATAAAAATGCAGTTAGGGAAAAATGCATGCACTTTTGAAATTGAAAAACAAAAGTCAAACTCTTCCACAGCCTAACTCAATTTATATTGATAATTCTGTAGATAGGATACATTAACAATAGACCTAAATATGAAAACAAATTAACTCACTTTTCTCAAGTAACTCACCAAATGACTATTCACTTTAATAACAGAAAACTGAATGTTGTCATTCAGCCTAAATGACTATACTAAGGTCTAGGAAGTACTGTGCCAAATCACATTTTTAGGAACAATAAATAATTGACAAAATGTCTCATTCAATTCAAAAGCAATATGAAAAAGGATATGCTAAGATAAACCTTCTTATTGCTGCCAAGACAAAGCCCACAAGCTGCTATTATGCCTAAGGACTATCTTATAGCAATTTTAAATTAAAATATTTAATACATATTGGTGTATACTCATAAAAAATCAACACATGCTTAATCAATACCCAATGACAGCAGCTGGGAATTAAAAGAAATGTGTTTATACCTGTAGGTATGCTTTGTAGATGGTATAAATTAAGTCAAGGTATCTCCCTCTCCCCACCCAAAACAAAAAACCAAATTATATAAGCAAGAACAATACAGCATTCTGGACGCAAACCCCTTGCTTCTTGTTACCTGAAAAGGGACCTAGAGAGAAGAAGGGCTTGATAAATACTACCTGGACCTCACACTACTACTATTTTTGTCTCCCCAGTTTAGGGTCCTCAGCAACTAAAACAGGTTACCACTACCTTTAGTTAAGCTTTAATGTGGAGCCACTTCCAAATCACAACTTCATTCTCTGCTTTTGAATATACACTTCCACTAACCATCACTCTAATACTTTCCATTCACTGTCAGAAACGGAGAACATTGTCCCTTGAGAACTAAACATGGAATCTGTTCTCTCTTTGGCTTTTCCTCCTATGTCATCTCCACTAAGATCAAGTCCAGATGAATTCTGCAGAGAAGCTCCCTCTCTCTGGATGAAAAACAGTAGTGCTGGAGACACAAGGCCCACTTGCTCAGCAGAAGTACCAAGTTCATCCCTGCTACAGCAAGGCCAGAGAAAGGTTTCTGCTAATACAAACACACAGCTGAGATGTTTCAAAGCTACAGTTATTGAACCAAGTCCATGCTCTTCTGGAAGCCAAACTCTATCACTCCTAGTGAGGAATACTAGCAGAGCAAGTGAAATTGACATCATTCAATACAGTTACACCTCATTTATCAGGCATCCCTGGGAAACCAGAAATTCTATATTTGTGAATTTTCCAGATAACTAAACTTCAATCACTTAAGTTCAAAACTTTTTCATATTCAAGTCTTGAATCTGTCACATAATTCTGTCTCTTTTTAACAATAGACAACCATTACATTGATGATTGGAGCAGGAGGCGTATATCTCTGCTCTCAGTAGCTATTGTTTAGGATGCTGAGATAGAACCACAGCTGTTGCCAGGTGTCTGTAGAGCTACAAGAAGATGGGTTACAATAGAAATGCCCTCAAGGCCTACTGAGGACTAATATGGCTGTTTGTCCTCCCCACCCCCACTCCCCAGCAAATGGTCCCAGATTGCTGTACCTGAGTTCTCATCCCTCTGTTTTAAAGCATTTTAGGCTGTCAATTCTACCTTTCATGCTGCTTTCATTGTGTGAATGGCAGCACTCTATTTCCCTCCCCGCCTCCCCCTACCACACACACACACAAACATACCCATTTTTCACCTGCCATGGGCCAGGAAATTAGATCACCAATATCATTAGAATTGCCATTGTAGGGGTAACCACTAAAATCCATGCCGTCTGTTTGGTCAGTTATTCAATCTATGTTTATTGTGCCTTAGTTTATGCAAATCCATGAACACATCAAAGAATGTTACTTTGCCTTAGATTTCTCCAGGCTGGTAGTATTCCTAGACCACAACTCCCTGTCTCTAATCTGTCCCTAAAACTAGGCCAATCCACCCTACACTCAAGAATCATCACAAATACTTTCATACTCTTCCAAAGATCACCCACCAACCCTGTTCCTACTATTAAACAGTTTCTGAAACCTGGCCCTCCCTACAGTCTTCCAATATTGATCAGAAAAGAGTTCTTAGCTTCCCCTTGCCTCACACAGGCAGGACATGGAATTCAAGGAGTTAGTGTCCCTGACTTCTACTCTCATGAGTTTATGGTCCACTCCTAAATGACCTTTAAATCACTTATAATCCATTCACAGTTTAAGATTTCTATTCCACCATCTACACATCCTATACTTGGGTGTCAAAGACTCTATGTTCTTAAAGAGTAAGAACTAGATCTAGATAATACTTGACAGCACAATGCCAAGCTTGGCACTATGAAAACAGGTACTTAGGGCTGTCTGATGATGATGGTGATGAAAGGACAGAGAAGAGTATTCTAAGTGAGGAAAATAACAAATATAAAGACAATAATTTGGGTATGTAAGAGAGCCCAGACGAAACTGAGTAAAGAATCTAGGCAAAGGAATAATGTATTTAGTGAGCACTAGAGACAAGGTAAAAGAAAGTGAATAGGCTTAAAACTGTTGGGAAAATTGGAAAATGGTAGGGCAGAAACTGGGCATAGACCAATACCTTACACTATATACCAAAATAAAGTCAAAATGGGTTCATGATTTAGGAGTAAAGGCTGATACTATAAGTAATTTGGGAGAGCAAGGAATAGTTTACTTATCAGATTTATGGAAAAGAAAAGAATTCATGACCCAACAAGAGTTAGAGAGCATTACAAAATGCAAAATGGATAATTTTGATTATGTTAAATTGAAAGGTTTTTGTACAAAAAAAGCCAATGCAACAAAAATTAGGAGGGAAGCAGAAAATTGGGAGAAAATCTTTACAACTAGTATCTCTGATAAAAGCCTCATTTCTAAAATATACAGGGAACTGAGCCAAATATATAGGAATACAAGCCATTCCCCAATTGAGAAATGGTCAAAGGATATAAACAGGCAGTTTTCAGAGGAAGAAATTAAAGATATCTATAGGCATATGAAAAAATGCTCTAAATCACTACTGATTAGAGAAATGCAAATCAAAACAACTCTTAGATACCACATCTCTCCTGTCAGATTGGCTAAAATAACAAAACAAGAAAATGATAAATGCCGGAAAGGATGTGGGAAAATTGGAACATTGTTACATTGCTGGTGGAGTTGTGAGATGATCCAGCCATTTTGGAGAGTAATTTGGAACTACGCCCAAAGGGCCACAGGAATGTTCATACCCTTTGACCCAGCAATACCGCTTCTAGGGTTGTATCCCAAAGAAATCACACAAGCGGGAAAAGGACCCATATGCACAAAAATATTTATAGCAGCTCTTTTTGTGGTAGCCAAGAATTGGAAATCAAACGGGGAATCAATTGGGGAATGTCTGAACAAGCTGTGGTATATGAAGCTAATGGAATACTATTGTGCCATAAGAAATAGGGATCATATGGACTTCATAACAACCTGGAAAAACCTACACGACATAATGCTGAGTGAGCAGAGCAGAGCCAGGAGAACATTGTACACAACCACAGATACATGGATTCCGTGAGGACCAACTCTGACAAACTTCGCTCTTCTCAGCAACACAAGGTGCAAGGACAACTCCAAAGGACTCACGATGGAGAATGCTATCTACATCCAGAGAAAGAACTATGAAGTTTGAATGCAGATTGAGGCACACTTCATGCTCACATTTTTTTCTTCTCTTCTGTTTTTGTTTTTGGGTTGTTTTTATTTTGGTTCTGTTTCTTCTTTCTCATGATTCATTACATTGGTCATAACTCTTCTCCACAACTTGACTAGTGTATAAATTAATTCAATGCGAAGTTATACGTGGTAGTTATATGAGATTTCATGCTGTCTTGGGGAGGGAGGGGAGAAAATCTGGAACTCAAAATTATGTAGAACTGTGTGTTGTAAACTAAAAATAAAAATTAAAAAAAAAAGAAAGTGAATAGGATTATTAAAACATAAGACTAGAGAGAGGAATTTGAATTTGATAGGGAAGTCCTGCAGGCATACTCTTGAACTGGGAATTTGGATGATTCTTAAGTGTAAGGTGGATTGGGGCATCTGAAAGAGAGATTACAGACAGACAAGAGGTTGTGTTCTATAGTCTATCATCAGCCTAGAGAGATCTGGAGGTAAGAGTAGCATCCTTTGATAAGAAATCAAGGGTATTTTCCTTTTAAAGTATGCTTTAAAGTATGCTTTTAAAGTATGCCTTAAACATAAATATGCTGAAGACCAAATGGAGCAACCAAGCAATTAACTGTTAATTTAAATGAAATTAACTCATAATTCCTAACTGTGTGCCCCTTGAGCATCTTCTCTCTACTTCAGTAAGCTTTCCCATCCCTTTGAAACTGAAAAGGCAGCAAAGAATAATAAGTTTTTTCCAGGGAATAACGTTGGGTCCAATTTGGCTGACATCAAATAGTTCTTAATTGGACACTATTTAATTATACTTATAATTTTATTTTAAACAATCATATCTGCCAAAAAAGAAACCGCTTTCTTAGACTGGGGAATGGACAGGAATGAAAGACTCAGTTTCACCACAAGCATACTAGCCTAGTTATTAACTGTATACATGAAAAGAGTCTACAAACCATGGGGGAATATTTAATAAGTCTTCATCCTAACTCCTACTGCTGGCCATCCCCTAAAAAGGATTCTAAAAGAGGAACATGAGTTAAGCAAAACAAATCCCTTCGCTGATCGCACACAAAAACATCCGTCTCATGTGGCACCTTAAATCTACTGTTTCTCTGTCAGGAGGGTAGGGTGTGTTTCATCAGTGGTTCTTTGGAATCATGGATAGTCACTTTATTGACCATAATTCTTATAGCTTTCGGAGCTGTCTTTATAGTATTGCTGCTACTATACAACTTGTTCCCCTAGTTTTGCTCATTTCATTCTTCATCAGTTTATAAAGACCTCAAAACTGTTGGTTTTTATAGATGGTAGAGTAAAAATTGTCCTTCTGGTTCTTATTTCACTCTATATTAGTTCATACAAGTCTATAATTTGAAACAACCTATTTTCTCATTTCTTACTATTAATAGTATTCCATCATATTCACATATCACAGTGCTGCTACAAATATTTTTATACATATAGGCCCTTTACTTTTGATTTCTTTGATCTCTATTGAGTATAGGTCTGTCAGTGGTATAGCTGGGTCAAAAAGCATATACGGTTTACCAACTTTTTGAATATAATTCCAAACTGTTTTCCAGAATGGTTAAACTCCATCAGAGGTCCACTAATGGAAGATCAAGGGACCTGTTTTCCCACAGCAGCCCCTCCCCATATCATTTTCCTTTTTTTGTCATCTTTGCCAATCTGACAGGTAAAAAGTGGAATCTCAAAGTGCTTTAATTTGCATTTCTCTAATTACTAAGTGATTTGGAGCATTTTTTCATATAGCTATTGATAGCCTGAGTTTGTTCCCAAAACTGCCTATTTGTATCTTTAGAGTAGAGCAATTATCAACTGGGGAATGGCTCTTATTCTTATAAATTTGAATCAGATTCCTTATATATATCTTGGAAATAAGACCCTTGGCAGAAAAACTTGCTGCATATTTGTAAGTTGTTTTTTCTTTTCTCTTTTTTTCAATGGGATGGAGATAAGGGAGAGAAAACAGGTTTCTTTATTTTTTTAAAAAAAACACAGACGTGTGTTGGAGGATGCTACAGATATGGAATGTTCTACAAATGTGGCATCTTTTATGCACTTTCAGATGAGGTCACTGCTTTATCAAGATCACTTAGTAACAAGAGATCTCTGACGGAGTAGAAATAATCTGAAAATGTGCATAATATAAAAACAAAATATATCAATAAAACTTTATTAAAAAAAGGAACATGGGATCAAATTTTAAGTGATCCCATGGAAGATTTTTCATATAGCCAATCAAAGAAAATGCTCTCTCACCATGGTACAAATTAGACTTCTTTTGAAACTAAGTCCCAATACATGAAATGGTTACTTTCCCCAGAAAATATTTCCCAACTTCCCTAGTCAGAAAATTCACTTCTCCACAGAATATCAAAAGTACAAAAGAGGACAGCCATGGGATACTTACCTTTGCTGAAAATTTTTCTCATTAGATTTGTGATTATTTAAGCAGAAGTAAAAACTATTCAAATATTCAAAATCATCTCACAAACCAACATCAATTGCATGAGAACTCTTCTAATTTAAAAAACTCTGTAACAACTACAAAGTTAAAGCCAATATCACTAGTGTTTCCCAGAAAAAATATTAGGGAATAAGCTCATTCTCTAGGAAAAATATTAGGGAACAAGTCTTTCAATACAAAAGGATTGTTACAAATACATATATAACTTTTCATCTATTTGTATTGTTTGAAATAACATTACAAATGATGATTGTATTAGGTTTTCTTGAAAATTTGGAAGAGATTTAACTGAAAATGAAAAAAATTTCTAGAAAGATAAATTTTATGTTATTTCTTTCCTTAACTAGAGATAAATCTACCCATAAGAGAGCATTATTTTAGAATTAAAAGTACCAAACAGCATGAACTTGAAAATTACATGTTATAAACATCACTGTTAAACAAAGGATTCTATTGTAAAAATCCCCAGTTCTGGCTTTTAGGAGTTTGCAAGATAATTTTCCAAAATATACATCTTTTAATACTAAGAAGCATTTCATACAAAAGTACGAAAAGACAAAACTTTAGTTTTCAACTATAATATCTTTAAACATTTTCCTCCATCACCCTTCATCCTCACTTAACTTACAGTGCAGAATCAACCTTCCCTCCATATAAGAGGCCCTGCAGGGCGTTACCTGCAACAAGGCCCTACCAACAAGAAGCAGGTACCTGGGGACAACCAGCCAAGCCCAATCTCCCCTCCAACCATAATCTTCTTCAGTAATACAAGAGGTAAAGCAGGTTTAGAAATAACTTATTCTACTTTGCCCTCTACCTCTTAAATTTTTATGCACGTGGCTGTTTCCTTTAAAAAAGAAATAAAGTGGGAAAAAAATGGGAGAGAAGGAAGAAGAAACAGAACAGAGAATGGTAGGCATTAATGATGCCTACTAGTACCATGGCATGGCTACTATTCATCAGAACTTCCTTCTTACTTTCCCCCTTTTCCTTCTATTATTCCAATTGAACTTTTTCCTTTCCTACTGTCTCTTTGATCCATCTTACAGTGTCTCTTTTAAAAAATGTTAGCTCCTAACCCCAAACAGAAACGAAAAATGTTTTATGTGCTACCTTGCTAGTCTTCACTGCCTTTACTCACCTGAAGTAACCAGAGGGGTTAAAAAAAGGCTTTTGACCTTATCATTCTACCAAAACTACCCTCTTGAAAGTTACCAGTGATCTCTTAGTTGTCATATCCAATGGCCTTTTCTTAATCCTCATTCTTCTCAAACTCTCTGCATAGTCTTTTGACACTGTGAATCATTCTCTCCTCCTTGATATTTTCTTGTCCCTAGGTTTTTGAGGCACCACTCTCTCCTAGTTCTCCTACCTATCTGACCACTCCTCTGTCTTCTTTGCTGGATCTTCCTCTAGTTCGTTCTCTTTAACCATAGGTGTCCCTCAGGGTTCTGTCCTAGGCCACCTTCTGTTTTCTTCCTATCTGACTTCCCTTGGCAATCTCATGAGCTCCCGTGGATTTAATTACCTATGCTGATGATTCTCAAATGGACCACTTGTGCCCAATCTCTCTGTTAACATCCAATCTCAAATCACCATCTGCCTTTCAGACATGTTGAGCTGGATATCCAGCAGACATCTTAAACTTAATATGTCCAAAACTCATTATCTTTCTCCCTAAAATTCCCCTTCCCCTGCCACCTTCCTTAGTACTAGTGAGGGCAACACCATCCTCCTAGTCCCCCAGGCTCACAACCTAGGATGGACCCCTCACTACATCTCCCCCTTCCTCCTCCCATATCCAATCTTTTGCCAACTCCTGCCAATTTCACCTCTGCAACATCTCTTGAGTATTCCCCCTTTTTTCCTCTGACCCTGACACCATCTTGGTGCAGGTCTTCATCATCTTATGCCTGGACTACTGCAAACCCTAACCTCTAGTCAATGAATTCCATTGGCTTCCTATTGCTTCCAGGATCAAACACAAAACACTCTGTTTGGCATTCAAAGCCCTTCTAGTCCTTTCCCTACCTTTCCAGTCTTCTTACACCTTACTCCCCAAACCACACTCTTTGATCCAGTGACACTGGCCTCCTGGCTGTTCTAAGAACAAGACCCTCTATCTCTCAACTCTGGTTATTTTCTCTGGCTGTCCCCCATGCCTGCAAACACTATCCCTCCTCCACCCTGCCTACTGACTTGCCTGGCTTCCTTTAAGTCCCAACTAAAATCCTACCTTCTACAGGAAGCCTTCCCCAATCCCTCTAAATTCTAGTGCCTTTCCTCTGTTAATTCTTTCCTACATATACTGAATATAGCTTGGTTTGTATATATTTATTTGCATGTTGTCTCCCCAATTAGAGAGTAAACTCCTTAAGAGCAGGGACTGTCTTTTGCCTCTTTTTGCATTCCCAATGCTTACTTAGCACAGTGCCTAGCACACAGCACATAGGTGCTTAATAAATGTTCATTGATTGATTGTATGACAAGTTAACAATGACTAAGGGAAGAATTTTGAGGTTCTTATAAGAAGATTAAAGTGCCAATGTAATTCTCTAGTCAAGGCTTGGTAGTCCAGGAGAAAATTCTTGATGGTACATTCCTAAAAAGGTGTCCAGATCAGTTTTGGGTAGATGTCAAATGTGTACTCTCAGATTTCCACTTTGTTCAGGGAAGTAACATGACAACAAAGCCTGACCATCTGGCTACTCAAATGTATTTCCATACCATTTCATAGGTTTTAGTAAACATCTAAAATCTTTACTTCAAAACAAGAGCTTAGCAAGGGCTGTTTCTTAACTCTGCTACCCTCTGTGGTCTGATTATTCCACAAGTTTGTTGCTGTCTGCCTTAAAGATTCAACCACTTGACAACTCTCAGGATAGACTAGAAAAAAATAGTTTTCACTATTTTTATAGTATATATGGGGTTTAGTCAAAAGAAAGGTAAAAAGTATGCTTACTGATAAAGGTATACAAAAATCTTCTCGAGTCAATTCCAATCATTCCCACTGGAATCATCTGCCAAAAATCTCACTTCCACATTTGCCAGTATTATCTGCTCCCACTGAATTCAGATTCTTTTAGCTATCACAGAGGCACACTATAACAAGCAGTGTGAATCACAAATCCTTCCTTTATTGATTGATGATTTGAAAGCAAGGCTCAATGATTAGGCAGGAGATTTGCTGATGGAATTATCTAGCTTTGATCTTTGATTTTCAAAACTTGAATTTTGGAAAATTTAAAATTTCAGATTAAAACACTTTGGTGGGGGCAGCTGGGTGGCACAGTGAGTGAAGCATCAGTCCTGGAGTCAAGAGGACCTGAGTTCAAATCCGGCCTCAGACATTTGACACACTTACTAGCTGTGTGACCTTGTGCAACTCACTTAACCCCGAATGCCCTGCCTTCCCCCCTCCAAAAAAAAAAAAACACTTTGCTGGAGACAGGCACTCAGTAGGAAAGTCCTAGAAGGGCATGGAAAGGCACTTTTACAAAAAGAGGCAGCAATGGAGCTTCTCAATTACGATAGCAATAATTATACATGACAAGAAAAGAGATTCTAAACCTGCTCCTTTTAACTGTAGGCTATTTGCTTTCTCCAAAATCAAAGTTATACACACCTCTCCTCACCTCCACATACACTCTTCAATCCAATGACACTGGCCTCCTCCTTGGCTGTTCTCCAAAGAAGACCATCCATCTCTTGACTCTAGGCATTTTCACTAGCTGTCCCCCATTACCTGGAATGTTCTACCTCCTCATCAAAGTCCCAGCTGAAATCCCACTTTCAACAGGAAACCTTTCCCAATCCCCCTTAAGGCTAGTGCCTTCCTTCTGTTGATTATTTCCTATTTATTCTGTCTATACCTTGTTTGTACACCGGTGGTTGTTTGCCTGGAGTCTCCTCCATTAGATTGTGAGTTCCTAAAGGCCAAGGATTGTCTTTTGCTTTTCTTTGTATCCCCAACACTTTGCTGATTGACTAAACACATTAGAATAACAGAGACCTAATCAAATAGGTCATTCTCTTTCTAAGCAGTTCCAGGACAGACATCGGATGGCCTAGCCCCACTTTTCTATATGGATTTGATAGGGGAAATTCATGATGTTTCTTCTCACTTCAACATCAAATGGCACTATAAAGCTGAGGCTCCCATTCTTTTCACTTCCTTCTCCAGCCTCATGTGTTTAAGAAATCTTAAACCTAGGCACCATCACCCAATTATTTAACTGCCCACCCTACAGAAGAATTAGACATTCAAATCATACTGAAATTATCTATAGCTCCCTGAAAAACCTGCTAGCTTCCAGGAAAAACATCAGCCAACAAAATCCTTAGCAAGCACGAATTTAGGTATCTTGTGTTGCCTGGCATACCTGTTGTCTGATCCACAAGTACACGGGAGTTGATGATACGTCCAAATCGTGAAAACATGTCCTCCACATCTTTCTGTGTCATTGTCCTGGGGAGTCCACTAATATACAAATTGGCATCTTTGATAACTTCTGAGCTTGGCCGAGCATAGGATACCTTTAAAACAAAATTATTCTCTTTTATTATGGCAGATACGTTTATAAATCATTGATTTAATGAATACCTGGTAGTCAATTTTCCAGATTTAAATAAAACAGCAACCTTACACAAGGTATTTAATTAACAACTGATAAAATCTTCAGGTGTGAAATGATTTGGTTGAGAAACGACCTTGTTAACATGTATCTCCTTAAAAGTACAAAAATAAAGTGAACTCCTGTCACTAGCAGCTGACAATATCTCACAGTCAGATACATGAACATTTCATCCAGCTTCCTGAAGCATGGTACACATTCAAAGGTACTGCAGAATACCCAGATTTGCTGCTCAACATAAGATAGTGCATGGTGTACATGTAGCTATTTATCAGGTAAAACTGTAACCATTTAATATCCCAATCATTTGTGTAAAGCAAATGCCACCACATGCTTTTTAAAGGCTGAGGAAGTGCCTAACCATGGTTCTTGCTCTAAGGCACTGTTCCCCTTGGAAGGAAAGAGCAGAATATTTTTATCCAGCATTTCTATGTATATCCATGCTCAGGATGGGACTGGGTTGTGAAGACAGAGGAGGGCAAGGAATAAGTCCCTCAGAATGGACAACAGAGGCAAAACGAGTTTGACTTGCCACAATTAGGGGCATTCTAATCCTCCTCTCTTCACCTTCCTTTCATCCCCTGTCAGCTGCCTAAACTCTTTTCAGGCCAGCTAAACAATGGGGCTACTTGACTGCTCACACAGCTTGGATAGATGGGGAGATACCAACTATAACTCCAGATATCATGAAGGACCACCAGGCCATCTGTCCTAGCTCTATGCCTTCCAGATCCCTGGCACTGTCAGCTGATACACTAATACAACCCAGGGACACCTGGGCATTGTCATCTGCCTGCTGTTGTACCCTTAGAACTCTAGGGGCTTTCTATGCAACCTACAGCTAAAGTTTCTTTTATATGTTGTCTCCCACAATTAGAATGTGAGCTCCTTGAGGGCAGGGGTTGTCTTGCTTTTTAAAAATTTGTATTCCCAACACTTACTTAGTACAGTGTTTAATACATAGTAGGCACTTAAAAATCAATTAATTTCCTTCTTTTTTTCTTTCCTTCCACTAGTCAAAAGTAACTGCTTTCTACAACCCAAGGAGCTACGGGTACTACCCAGAACTTCTGCTAGGGGTGAAAGAGCCAGTAGCTAACTTTGCAGACAGCTTGCATGCACAAATAGCTAGGGATTAGGGAATGAGAAGACAGTTGATGAAAGGTGACCTCTTCCTCAACAAATGCTTTCCCAGGTACTTTCAAGAAAGGTCTACTATGGAGATACAAAGAGGCCAGGCACTCTTATTATAATAGCATTCATTGATACACATCACTGCTCATATGCAAAAGTTCCAACAGGGCAACTAGACTTCATCTCAAAAGTATAATTTCAAGCCCTACATTCTAGGTACAGTCAGTTCTTACTTAATATATAAAGCAGACTGTTCCACAGACTTCCTCTTCCCTCATGGAGCTTCATGTGGTCCCACCCCCTTAATTGCTCTGTGTCGAGGACCCTTGCCATGGATCTGCACCAGCACTGCTGTGCAGCCACCACCACACAACACACACTGCTACTGTGACCTGCCAAGAGCTGTTGTCTGAGCTGGAGTGGATAAAGCAATAACTCTCTATATGTTATATAAACTCATAAGAGACACTGAAGGTTATCAAGTAAAAGACAACCAGCCCTCCTTTAAGTATCTTACAACAACAAATGAGATAAGCCACAGAGACAGCAGCAATATAAATAATAGAGACAGAGTACAAAGTGAAGGGAAATGCTAATCTGTAAAATCTGTAATTGGAATTAAAAAGCAACTTACCAAGAAGTATGAAAATAAACGTTGATTAAGTGTTAAGGCATGACCAAAGGTAAAAGAAGGAAAGGATGCCTATAAAAGGGGAGTTTTAAAAGCACAGTGTGGTGGAAATACCATTAAACACGGAGTCAAAAGATCTGGGATCTAATCTTCCTCATATCTTCCCTTTCCTGGGCCTCAGTTTTTCCATAGTAACATAAGGGAGTTGGGCTAGAGGATTTCTAAAATAATGTGTTGCTTTGACATTAATAGGATTCTGAGTTGCAAAAAGGTTATGGACTTTAAAGAGGATAGCAGAAGTAAAGGCATAGAGAGGGGAACTAGCAAGTTCTGTACAGGGGCCAACATTCAGGGCTCTGGTAGGAAATAATGAGAGATAAGGCTACAGGCTATGACAGGACGAGTTAAGAATCCCAAAATCTCAGCTGGAAGGAGTTCATCTATTCTAACCTGTAGTCTTGATAGGAATCATAATCAACAAATTGGTCATTTAACCTCTATTCGAGTAAGCTCTGGTGAGGAGCAAATCATTACTCTCAAAAGCAGCCCAGGCTATTTTGGGAGAGCTCTAATGGTAAGATATTTTCCTTGGAATGGGAAAGCATTATTAAGTTCTCATTATATACCAGACCTCATGCTAAGCGCTGGAAATACAAATAGAAAAATCGTGATAGTTACTACTCACATTCTAATGGGGGACACAACTTATAAAGAAGGCTTCATGTTTATGTTCAATTCCTGGAAGATGGAAAGGCCAGGTTGTATTCTGGCAGGGAAAGTAAAAGGACAGATGGCAAGTCCCAGAGTGTTCTGGGGAGTAACTGAAGGACAGACAGCTGGTCTCCTACCAAGAGGCTAGTGGGTTAGTGTTAAGAGTTAAGTGAGTCTCTAGGACATTTCCAACAGAGATAGGGATCTAGGGCTCAGCGTTCAGATGGCAACGGACTTCCCGTGTTCAAAGAAAATGGGGCCAGTGGAGCAATGAAGACTGGTTAGAGAAGGGGAAAGTCCCTGGCTCCCGTTGGGTAATTGCTGATCGATCTGACTATCTTTCTGCTACCTGTTGGTGGGGAGGAGAAGGAAAGTCCCTACTCTTCACTGTGATGCTAGTACAGGTAGTTAGTTCCATGTCATCTTCCTTTAATCAAAACTTAAATATGACACACAGAAAAACTGACTAAATGTTTCTTGATGACTTCTACCTATTGCTCACAGTCCTGGTCCTGGGGGCAGTCAGTATAAGTCTAATCCCTCTTCCATGTGACAGCCCTTGAAATACCTGGACAGTTATCGTGGACAGTTTTCACTGGACAGTTCTCCTGGACCTCAAAGCCTTCTCTTCCCTTCAATGGAAAACAACTCCCATTCCTTTAACCAATCCTCATATCACATAAACTTGAGGGCCTTTACTATCATAATATCTCTTTACTGAAGAGCTTATCAGCTTTCCTAAAATGTAGCTTTTAAACTTGAAGACAATATTTTAGATGTGGCCTGATCAGACCAGGGTACAACATGACTTTCACCTTTCTAGTCCTGGCCACTGCTTCTCTGTTGAAGGGCAAGAGCATAACAGCTTTCTTTGCTTCCAGATGATACTGCTGACACATACTGGGCTTGCAGAGCACTAAAACCCCCAGACCTTTTTCAGATAAACTTCTATCTAGCCATGTTTCCTCCATCATGGATTTGTGAAGTTGATTTTTTGAACCCAAGCGTTAGCTCTATATACTAAATTTCATTTCACTAGATTCAGCCCAATGTTGTAGTCTGTAGAAGTCTGTCTGAAATCTATAATCCCACGTCTTAGTTTCGTGAAATATTAAAATTGGATAAGCATGCCAACTATGCCTTTGATCAAATCACAGAAAATAATGCTAAGTGGCACTGTTCTTTGAGCTACTCTATTAAAGACTTCCTTCTAAGTGACACCAAACCATTTAAGATGATGCCCTCTTGGGTCTGTTCATTCTACCCTGTACATATCTACCTAAATGTACAATAGTCTAGTCAACATCTATCTTTTCCTCAAGAACAGCATGAGATCCTTTATCAAATACTTGGCTAAAATCTAAGTAAGCTGTATTTACAGCATTCCTCTAATCTATCCATCTAATAATTCAGTCAAAAAAGAAAATGAGATTAATCTAGGATAACCTGTTCTTGATGAAGCTATGCTAGCTCTATATGATCACCACTTCCTTTTCTATATATCTGCTAAGCATTAGGATAGGAACTAGACTTCTGATTTCACTGGCATAGGGAATTCCCAGGTAAGAAAACTCCTACTATCAAAGCAAGATCAATATCATCTTCTATGTAAATTATAATCTTAGAGAGTTGCCTGGGGCACAGAAAAGTTAAGTGATTTCCCCTTGGTCCAGTAAGTGTCAAAAGTTGAACTTGAACCCAGGTTGTCCTTGCTTCAAGGCTAGCTCTCTATCTACAAAATGCTAACCATCTTATTTTTTTTTGGAGGGGGGAAGGCAGGGCAATTGGGGTTAAGTGACTTGCACAAGGTCACACAGCTAGTGTGTCAAGTGTCTGAGGTCAGATTTGAACTCAGGTCCTCCTGACTCCAGGGCCGGTGCTCTACTCACTATACCACCTAGCTGCCCTGCGCTAACCATCTTTTAACAATACTTTCTAGAACTCTGCTATGAATTGCAATGTGCAGATTCTATTATCTTTTCTTTTTTGAAAACAAAGAGATTTGCTCTTCTTCTATCTTCCAGTGCCTTCTCAATCCTACCCAGTCTTTCAAAAATCACTGACTCAGCAACCACATCTGAACTCATCAAGGGCAGTTGCTGCCCTCCTGTCATCTGCTTACTTATATTGGGTATCAACTCAGTGGTGGCCATCTTTATTCTTTCTTTTCAGTCCAAAGATTTTAGGCAGGGAAAACAGTTGAACAGCATTGCTTTCTCTACACAAGTTACTGTTGTCTCATCTATCCCAAGCATTAATCTTATGCATCGTTTGACCCTCCCTGCTCCTCAGTTTTCTTTACTAGATTCAACTCACTATAAGCTTTCCAATTCTTGATACTATTGTTACAGGATGATGCCAAAGATTTGTATTCATCCCCTATTACCCTTCCTTGCTTCTGCCTTCCATACACATTTTTTAAAAATCTAAATTGATTGGTAAGGTTATATGTCCACCTTAGCCTCTAGACAGTACCTAGTTTTCCTCCTCATCAAAATTTCTTCATGGTCTTTCAAATCTGGCTTGTCAGCTTCTTATCTCTCCTAGGCTGACTTCTCCACAGAATTTTAGTACATGGCATCCTATATATACTTTCTCTGAACTTTGAAAAATTGATTATTCTAAAGTGTAGGATGAATTCACTTTATCCCTGGCTTTCCTCTCTTTATCACAAATTTGAAAATGATCTGGGCCCATCCCTTCAAAGTCCCCATTATCTCCATCCCAAGAACCATTTCTTTCTTGATGGTGAGAATCAGATACAAAATAGAAGTTTCCCTTGTTGGTTCCTCTATCTCTTGAAGAATGAAATAATAGTTAAGAAAAGTCAACAAATCATTAGCCTCTTCACTTAATAGCTGAGAGCTCCAGCAGATTTTCAAACAAATGGAGTTCCTCATCACTACTATATTATGCTTTGTGCCACACTTGTGATGTTTCCCAAAATACTCACTTAGTTCATCTTTCTGTCAAGGTAGTCTATAGTATAACTGCCTCTTTTTTTATATGGGGATATCTTTCGTACATGGGGATTTTGGATCCTGTGAACTTCTGAGGGTCTCTACCGTTATTCTTTCAACACAACAGCTGCTCTCTAGGTATCTAGTTGGGCAGATATACATGGGCATCATTCTTCCTCCCTTTCTTTTTTCAGCTTAAGATCCTTTTAATTAGATTTGCAAGACACAAATACACAAGAGGCAAATACACTTGCCCAAATTAGGTGCATTCCATTGCTGTTTTTCCTGTATTTTAAGGCATAGTCCAGAAATCCAAATCCTATTCTCAGATACCATCTTAACTTGTTTTTCACTTCCCAAATCTCTCTCTTTCTTCTGATGTCCTTGCCTTCAATTGACCACCTATATCCCTAAGATCTTCAGTTTCTTGCCTGAGACTCTGTAATCTTTATCGATGTTTTCTAGGTTCTTTCTGGCAAAATTATTTGTGCCCACGTGAATCACTAGAAATCATGTGATTTGACAAGTCACGGGAAGTTCTCAGCCATGTCCTAGATGTCCGAGGGATAGTGCAGAACTTGCTACTATTGTTGTGGGGTAGATAAAGAGCAGTTTTAGAGCCTCCTCAGCAGGAGTCATCAACCACCACTATTCATCTCTTCTTGGTCTCACTCTTATTATGCCAGACAATCTCTTATCTCACAACAACTGGGAATCCCTATCATCATTTGTTGGAATGTAAACAGTAGCAGCTTCCTCTTCAGTGTGTCCAATGTCTTCCACCCTCCAAATTCCTGACAGATTAAGATTCCCCTCTGACCCTTCAAATCTTTTTCTTCTTCATTTTCACATTCAAGCATTTCTTTGTTGTTGTTTCTGTTTTTAAGTCATTCTCCCAGATAACCTCAAAACTGGTTATTACCACTCTACCTTTTCTTCTAGGAGAGAGACCAGTCTGTACTTTAAGCACAGCAATCACTTGGATATGTAAGATATACAAACAATGCACACTCTATGAAAGCCCCTGAAAAATCCTCCATACTTGCTGGATATGACATGCTCAGTTGTTAGCCATTCTTGATAGTAGCTCCTGGAAGAGCTGTTATGTAAAAGTATACATACTTTTAGCTCTGGAATTGTCATTCTCCTCATCTCCTAAGAACATTGTTATTACCACGATGGCCACACCCAACATCTTTTCCCTTCTTTTACCAAGCTCTGAGCAGTTTTGATATGTATTAAGCGCCTACTATATGCCAAGCACTGTGCGAAATACTGGAGATACAAAAAGAAAAAGAAAGATAATCCGGACCCTCAAGGAGCTTATAATCTAATGAGGGAAGAAAATACCCAGAAAGAAGCTGAGTGGCAGGGACAGGAGAGGGTGGGGAAGGGGGCCATGCTGCAGCAGATGTTAGACTTGAAATCAAGAAGAACAACTTGTGTCAAATGAAGAGATGGATGGCATTTTGAGCCCTCTATAAAAAGACTATGGGAGGTGCTTTTTCACTCTACCCTCCAGGCCTTCAATCAGAGATACAGAAGCATCTGAAGGTACTAATGAGGTATGACTAGCAGAGCTGAAGCAATTCCTACGATGATGATGAGTCTCCTGGTGATAAGTTTTTCCTGGGCAAGACATAGTGAAGATGATAGATCTGAAACTAATCAGAACAGCTGGTGGCAAATGAAGAGATGGCTTCTTCTTGATTCTTCTTGATTGAATGAATAACCTTTTGTTTCCTCTTCAAATGTTTCTCCTTCTGCTTCTCTTCATTTAGCTCCTCCTCCACTTTATCAGATCCTTCCGCTTGAGTCCTTCTCAAATCTTTCTTCAGTTGTAGTCCTTCTTCCTAAAGTTTCCCTTACATAAATGTGCAAATCAATGAGATAAAGACTATAAAGTGCTAGATAGGAGAGCCACTCCTCTCCTAGTTCTATTCTTGACTCTTCAGACTTCTCCACCATGTCTCAGTAAGGATAACTTTCTCCCTCCTGCTCTTCAGGTCCCTTTTATGCATTCTCCATTAGAATGTAAGCTCCTCAAGGGCAGGGACTAGCTTTTTTGTGTGTGTTTGTATTTGTATTCTTGGTACTTAGCACAGTGCCTGGCACACAGTAAGTGTTTAATAAATGTTTGCTGACTTGATCTAACTCTTAGAGGCACATGACCAAGCCTTTGCAGGATGATTCAAACTTCTAGAGAAAGGCCAACAGGGGATAAGCTAATAAGTTCTTTTTTGTAGACAGATCTTTTATTAAAATGTTGCCTTGACTATCTGCTCCATCTGACCAGATGGGAAGGAGTGGGAGGAGGGATGTGCTTTTATTTAGCTGCCACCACCTAACCAGTTTTTGATTTCAATCCAAACTAGGAATAGATGTGGAAGAATTAGAAAAGTGGTCATCACATCCTCCACTGTCTTGGTGCCAGGTCTAGCTGTTATTTTGGGCTCAAGGGATAGGTGAGTAGGGTAGATAAGGATTCAGCAAAGAGCAATATCTAAAAGTTCTTCTAAAAGCCTAAGGGAGAGGGAATAAGGGAAGAGGCCTGAGCAAAAAGGAAAGAGTAGAAAGAAGAATCAAGGTGCAGGGAATTAGTAATCCTCAATTATGTATCAAAAAAAATTCAGAGTAAAAGGAATAATTTAAGCTTGGAATAAGCCACAGCAACATGAGAACATACATGTGGCATCTACCAATAAACACCGGGCAATACTTTCTGCACAGGAATCTTGATGTGCAAAGCCAAAACAGACTGGCCTTATATGAAATAACAGGAAATAGGTACCCAAAAGACGTGAGACACAGAAGGACCAGGCAACCACAACTGGCTACTGAACATACCAAGCAGTGTTATGTATAGAAAAATCAATGAGGAAAATAAATAACAACCACAGTGGAACAGCGGCTCCCACTTCTCTAGCATTTCAAAGTTCCCAAAGCATTCTGGATCGAGAGACAGTCTAGACTAGTTTAGTGAATAAAGGGGACTACTTTGGAGTCAAGAACTGGTTTCAAACACTGACCCCTGCCTCAGCTAGCTTTCTGATCTCACTTAACCCCTCAGTGCCCCCAGCAGCTCTCTAAGACTATAACTTACAGAAAAACCTTTAATCTGATTTTAATCTGCAAGGCATATTTCCCACAAGGAGTAATCCCCACTGATGAAATCATAAGACTCCTCAAAAGAAAAGCTAAGATGCAGAGAGTGTAATGCTGAGAGAAAAACAGGAAAGGACTTATTAACTGAACATACTTCCAGGGACAGAAATGAAAAAGGACAAAGGGAAAAGATAAGGAAATACAAGGAATTAAAGTGGAAAGTGAAATCTCACCCTCAATATGGAATGGCATAAAAAAGGCCACATCTCCTCAGCTCAAAATAAAAAATGAGCTCTTTATATTATACGTTAATCTGATGTTTCCCAAAAAACATGTTTCCAAAAAATATAAAAACCATGGTTAGTCCCCTTTATCACAATCACCCAGGCCATTACCCTCCAGGAAGGACTGCATCTAAGCCACCATGGAGAGATGGTTCTCCAGCTTAGCTTTAAGTGTCTCCAGAAAAGAAGATTCTACTATCTCTCTTTGTGAGTCATTCTAATGTTAGAGTCTTCCTGAAGAGTCTCCCTAGAACACAGTGATGGATAAACCCATAGAAACTATGACTACTCTACATCAATACCTTTGATAATTTCTACGAAAAGGGACTTAATCAGTGTGGACACTTACTCCACTGAGACAGATCAACTTTCCTCATTTCATAAGTGTGCTATGGCTAAAAAATCTATCACCCAGCAGCCACCTTTTTTGTAATGAGCCTCTGCACTCAGCTAACCAATGCTGAAGTGGCTGATGTACAGTACACCTCCAGGCCTCCAACCTGGTAGATTTACTAGAGCCAGGAGGTTGCTGGGTTTACGTCACTTCGTTCATTAAGCATTTATCAAGCCTAACACTGAAGGATGCCCAAACCAGTTAAAGTGTTAAGGGGCATACAATTCTAACATATTTACAATCTGACTAGATACACATTATGCATAGCAGGTGTCTGTTGAATGACTGATTAACTGAATGTTAAAATGTGTACTAGTAATTTTAATAGGAATTCAGAAGTATAGATTGGAGAAACAGGAGAAGACAGAGCTTTAGTTGGACCTTAAAGGGATTAGCGTTTTAATATTGGAAGGGAAAGAGAAAGAGCAGTTTCTATCATGTCTTCAACTGTAAAGAAAAGGAGGTTAACTAGGTAATTTCTAAGGGCTCTTCTGACTAATTCTATGACTCCATGATCAAGATGGGAGTGTATATGTGTTTGAATGTATATGCTGTGTACATGTGTATATGTGGTGCATGTAACGCATGCGTGTGTGGTGCACAGCATACACATGTGTACATGGATGTGGATACATGTGTATGTATTGTATGGTGTGTACATGGAGTGTGCATGTGTGGTATGTGTGTATGTGTGGCATGTGTATGTAATGTTTTTATGTGTGTGTGTACACACACACTGCGCAGTGCACACGTGCGTGCGCATCCGTGTATCAGGGGGATATATGTGTGTGCATAAATTGTGTGAGGTATATGTGCATGTATGTGTTGTGTGTGCATGCGTGTGGTTTGGGGGGGGTGTTGAAGGGAGTGGGAAGCATTTGGTAAAGAAGGGCCTCAGCAAAGGCACAGAGGAAAAAAAATGAAAAATGACCATGATACCTGTGGGTAAGAAAAAGGAAACTGAGAGGAAAAGAAAGGAAGAGACGTATGAAAACAATTTTAGGAAGATGAATGCTGCAGTAGTACAGTAGACAGCCTGGAGAAGGCAAGAGAACACAGGCAGAAAGATCCATTAGGAGGCTGTTATAATAATCCCAAAGTGAAGGGATTAGAGTCTGAACTAGGGTTGTATCTCCCCCATCACTATACAGAGTAGAAGAAACAAATTCACAAGTGGGAATGGAGAGAGATAAAAGGGCTTGATGACATACAAAATATGCAGAGTAAAAGAAAGGGGATCTAGCCTGGGAAACTGGAAAAATAGTGGTACATTTAAAAGAAATGGTATTTGGTAAGAAAAATCACTTTGGAGGGAAGTTAGTTCATTTGAATTCAGTTTTGGTCATTTTGGGATTGAGTTGATGGATGAAAGAATATCAAAATGGAAATGTTTTGTAGACAGTTGAAAAAAGAGGAAAGATATAAACTTGGGAATTATCTGCAGAGTGTTTAAGTCATGAGAATGAATGACCTCCTCAAGGGAGTGAATGAGGGAACAGGTCTGGAAAAAAAAAGAAGAGCTTTAAAGGGTCATCCTCTCATTTAAAAAATAGGCGGCAAAGGAAACAAAGAATTAGCCCGAGCTAGGAGAATGGGAAAAATGCAGCATCACAGAAACTAAAGGAGGAAAAGGTTTCAAAACATCAGTGTTCAAGTGATACAGAAAAATCAAGGTTACTGAGAAATGACCATTGAATTTGACAAGAAGGACATAACTAGTGACCTTTTAGGAGGCAATTCTTGTAGAGCAGTGGTCTTGGAAGCTAAGAAGGGACTGGTAAAGGAGAAACAGAAGACGACACGCATAGATCACATAGTCGGGGAAGCTGGTAAAAAAAAAAGAGACACTGGACAGGGATTGGGAGGGTTTACAACACTGCCTATTGGTCTGGGACTGGTAGACCAGGCCACTAGGTTAACGAAGATGGACTTACAAGATGTGGCTCAGTTAGTTTCATTCTCTTCTTTGGCCATAAACCAATTCCTAACCTAGGGCAGGGAGGTACGGGGTGTTCAAGAAGGACTTACACCTCTGGTGAAGGCTTGCCGAGCCCTTTTCAGGGCTGCTCGTCCACCTTTGGTGTCTACCTAGCACTCAGCTCTCATCTGTGGCTCCAAGAAGCTGTGGCATGAACAGCAGCCACACCCCAGTAAACCATTTTGGCAGATAGGCTAAACGAGGTTAAGGATAACTGACAGGTCTCAAACCCATCCATGAGTTAGGGGATGTCTAACCCAAGCATGTAAAGACTTTCCCTGGCAAAATGGGCCGATGAGAACAATTTGGAGACAGCTGAAGCAGGAACTGTGGGGCACTTAGAGAGCTTGGTAAGACATCGACGATACTAAGGTCATCCACTTCATCTCAGGCCATCTCGATTTGTCCTGACTTTTGTCTTGCCACTAGACTTTAATGTCTCTGGAAAAGAGAGTAAGGCCAACAACTTTGTGCAACTCTGCCTCACTAAAATCTAATTCACATGCAAGTCAAGACATCCCTGTGATGTTATTGGTCCTCTTCGAAAACAAAGGACAAACAACAACCTAGGGCAGCTACTTCACTGCTATTACATGGAACCAGGCAAAAATAAACCACAAAATAAAAACAGAGGAACCAGCCAACTACGAGCTGATAAACCACAAATAATAACACCTCAAAGCACATTCCTGTCAACCAAAGAAAAACGTAATTATTTTCAGACCTTGTAACCTGTGTTGAATGATCACTATGTAAAAGATGATCTACAAACATGGAAACATAAGACACATCAGGATGATGGGCACCTCCAGCAGTCCCTTTCATCCCTGTCATTCCCTTCCTACCACTTTGGTACCTAATTTACCCGGGACAGGGGCTAGCTAGCTGATATTTAACAAATTCAAAGGCCTTGGATACAAAGTACTATCTACAGGATCCCTTACCAGGAAAAACAAGCAAGACACTTCATTTCAATGCAGGCCAGAGCTGAAGCCCCCAGGAATCACTATGATAGAATCTAGAAACAGAATTCAGGAAGCAGACATGCAGAGCCTAGCCCATCTGGAAGAATCCTGATTGTTGGGGCTGCCCATTTTGGGCTTCCTAGCAAGCTCACACTGGTCAACTGCCAAATCTCAGAAGCACGGTTACGGCCAGAGACCACTGCACTGGCATAATTCATCAAGCATTTATAAAGCAACTTCCAAGTGCAAGGCACTGTGCAATGAACTGGGAATGCCAAGACAAAAATCCTAAAAAGCCTCTCTGCCCTCAAAGAGCTTGGGAGGACACAACATTTATACAGGTCAGTACATACAAGATAACCTGAGGAGAAAGAGAGCACTAACAACTGGAAGCATCAAAAAGACTTCCCATAAGAGAAGGCTTAAGTTTGGCCTTGAAGAAAGCCAAGGATTCTAAGAGACTGAGATGAGGAAGTTCGCTTTAGGCACGTAGGACAGCCTGTACAAAGAAAGGGAAGTAGAAATCAGGTCAACAAAAAGGAAATGTGGCAGTTGGCTGGAATGTAGATGGTATGAAGAGGAGTGATATGAAATAAGCCTGGAAAGATAGGCTAAAGCCACAAGATATAAAAATTCACACCTGGACTTCATTTGCACCTAATCCAGATAAACAAATATTGGTAAAGGGCTAAGCAGACCTGGCTAACTAACTTTTTGGCATTATTTTCAGCCAGCAACAACACAAAAAGCAAATTCCTGATATCATGGCAACTAAGAGCATGCCTCCTAGAATTGTGGAATTGTAAGGGACTCTAAATCTGGGTCAGCCAACTGCATTTAGGACGGTGAAAACCCTCAGTGATGGCCATTTCTGCCATGCCACGCCCCCAACATATATATGTAAATGTGTGTGTGTGTGTATCTGTTATCGTTCAATCATTCCTGACTCTTCATCACCTTGTGGACCATAGCATGCCCACATTGTCAATGGGATTTTCTTGGCAAGGATACTGGAATGGTTTGACATTTTCTTCTCCAGTGGATTAAGAGTGAAGTGACTTGCCCAGGGTCACACAGCTATTAAGTGTCTGAGACCACATTTGAACTCAGGTCTTCCTGACTCCAGGCCCAGCACTCTATCCACTGAGCCATCCAGCTGCATCCATACACACACACACACACACACACACACACACACGCCTCCTTTTGCTCTATTTCTTTGTTCAATTTAAAGGTGAACAGTTTATAACTGTTAATCTGTGATAAGTCAGATGGCTACTCATGAAACCTAACCAAAGGGCTTATGAGGCATGTAAAGGGAGAAAGGATAAGAAAGGATACAGAACTGGGAACGAGAGAAAAACAAAAGTGAGTTAAATATGAGGTAGAAGCCTAAGATTATGACAATTCACTAACTAAAATCAAATACAAAGTACTTATCACCTCATATGTGCCAAGCAGAGTAGGGGAGACCTGAGGCAGCTAAGTGTGCAGTGGGTACAGTGCTGGGCCAGGAATCAGGACACTCACTAGCTGTGTGATTCTGGGCAAGTCACTTAACTTTTGTCCATCTCAATTTCCTCATCTGTAAAATGGGAAAATAATACCTTCCTCACAAGGCTGTTGTGAGACTTAAATATTATTTGTAAAATGCTTAGCACAGTGCCTGGTACATAGCAAGAAATGAATAACTGCTTGCTCTCTCCCTACTACATAATCTGTGCCCTCAAGAAGCTTACATGTGAATTGTGAATGGCCTTGAATTCAATGACTTCTTGAGGTCCTTTCTGCACTATTTTTTAAAACATTTTACTACTGTGATTATGGCTACCGCCAAAGGAGGTCTTGGAAACAATATCTGGCATGTTATCATGTCTTGGGTGGTTCTGAAAGCTAGCAGAATGTTCCCTGTGGGGTAACAAGAGTTTGACTAATAAGCTCCAAGCCTAGAATTTGGATGATACAATGTTGCAGGAACGTTGGGAAAACCGTCTCCTTTTCTTTGATTTTTAGTTTCAACTACCAGGAATACAATTGCATCATACATTATTTACTTTACTTCTCACATAGAAAAAGAATGGAGATAAAACATATTCTTCTGAAGTACCAAAACTCTGAAGAGAATCCCTTTCAATTACACACCAACACATCTACCACACTAGGAAGTTGATGGGTCATTGGTACACTTTTTAAAGTGGCAGCACTCAATACCACTCTGCTGAATGAAGGGAAGTTGTAATAAAACCTTTTTACCTTAATGGTTTTTGACTGGAGTCTCAGGCCATTCAGTGTATTTATTGCTCTTTCGGCATCTTTTGCAGTCACGTAATTCACAAAGCCATAGCCTAAGCTGTGTCCTGCATGGAAGAACATATATAATGTTTTAAATGAACCACCACCACCAAGGCATCCCAATGTTCGTTTTTTGCAAAGATGTTGGTTATCCATTATAGAAATCTCCCTCTATAACTAAAGACCACACCCAAACATCAACGACTTAGTCACTTTTTCACTAATTATGCCCAGCAGACCTGGGCAGGTACCTTGAAGCTGTTAAAACTGAGTGAAGGACTATGGGCCACCTGAAACCAGGACCCCACCTCCAAGCATGAAATCACTAACTTATATGCTTCATCTTTTTAGCTCTGGTTAATTCAAACAACTGTAGATAATAAGAAAAACTGTAAGACCACAGAGATATGAACATTATTAACAATAAGCCAGAGGCTAGATCTATGCCTTTCATAAAGAACAGAAGCCTGGGGCATGGAGCAAGCACCATGCCATGGCATCATTCTTATCATATGATGTCACTACTCTCATTCTTTGGGGGACAAATAAGAGGGGAGCTGTAAACTTTGACTTATCTTTCACAAGACTATGCAATCTGTTCCATTCCTCTTGAGCCAGTATCCATGGACAAATTGGATCCTTTGGGGCACGAATCTGGTTTCCTTTTTTTTTAATTGATCCATACAGTGACCTGGAGGCATAACTCTTAGTGGACAAGGAAGATGAAGTTACTTACCTGAGGCTCCATTTCTTTGAATATGAAAACACTGTTGTCCAATGACAACAGAACTATCTCTGAAAAGAGCTGCTTTGGGCTGGCTTGCAGGTTATTTCCATTACGTTGGACATGGGCACTCCCTAACGCCGCTCGTGAAGGGGCAACCTCAGCTTTCCAAGCCTCAAGAAAACTGGCATGAACTGGTTAACAGAAGACCGACAACCATGATAATAATCATAGTCTATGACAGAAGAAGAGCCAGGAAAACTCCCGAGCTCCCGGCCCAACTCCTCCTTTGCTGCCATACTGGAAGTCACCGCCCTGATGTGGAAGCCAGGCTTCAGGGCAGAGCACACCAGGTACTGGACTCAAGAACAAGGGAAGATCTGGCTTCAAATCCTGCTCCAGATACTTCTTAGTTGGATGACACTGGGTTACTTAACCTCTTTGTGCCTCACTTTCCTCATCCGTTAAATGAGTGTCAGGACTTGCTGGCCTCTATGGTATCTTCCATGGGCAAATTGAAGATCCGAGGAGCTCTCCATCCTCACATTCAAGAAATGGGGTTATCCTAAGCAAACTAACTCCCTCTCTTGGAATGGATTACACATCTGGACCAAACATGGGATGGGGGAACCTGAGACACTGACCTTGTACGAGACCTTCTGGTGCCTAGATAAAACACTTGATCCACCAGGTGTTGAGGGAAATCCACATCACTGACTTTGTCCTTCTCAGCTCAGAAGCTTTCCCTGAAGCTGTAGTTGAAATGGTACTTCCTCTACTCAAATTAATCCCAATGAGAGCAAAGCCATAGAATAAGAGACTCTTCCAACTTGGAAAAATCCTAGAAACCCTTTAATCCAACTTCCCATGCAGTATAGGAATCTCTTCTTCAGTATCCCTCAAAGATGGTCATCCAGCCTCTACTCAAAGAGCAAAGTGTTCCAATGGACAGTTCTAGTTGCCAGAGAGCTCAAAGAATCTAGAGTTGACACAGAGCTTAGAAGTGATTATTCTACACATCCATACCCACACAATCACAGTTCTTTCTTAAGCTGAGCCCAAAGCTAACTCCATATAATTCTGACCAACTGATTGGACAAGTAATCCAAAAACTTATTCACAAAAGATTGCTTTGTAGCTGTCTCAGAACTAGATCATGCACTGGCAGCAGATCATCCTAAGGATACCCAAGATGTGGTAGAGGTTATTTTTATCCTTATGGGTCAAATGAAGTTGGGAATAAAAGGTAAAAAGTGATGGTGGAAGTGAAGAACAAGCTAAGGAAGATTATCTTGTGATGGATAAGAAATCGAAAGATCACTTTATAGAAAAACTATGTACAATGGTCTTTGTGATGATTCTATCCCCATGAACTGATGGATGGAGAGGAAGAAAGAGAGAAAACATGCTAACGCAGTCTGAAATCATTGTAGGGGCAAAGAACACATATCCACTCTCCTTTCCCCAGCAGAAATGTAGAGAATGAGAAGTGTTGGTGGCAGCAAATGCCCCAGAATCAACAAGGTCAGATTTGTCAAATGTTAAGAAGTCAGGTCTAGATTGAGCCATCCTCTGCTTTTTTGTAAAGATCTATCTTTCACTTCCTGTCAGGACTGGTTAGGACAGCTGACAGTGAAATCCCTGAAGAAGGAGAAGGGGAGCAAATATGAGTACATAAAGGGACAGCAAAATCTTTGAGTTAGCGATGGGAAACCACAACTAGCTGAGTTCTTTATGATGTAAATCCTGGTAAACCCTCCCAAAAAGGGCCATGGTGATGGTAACTGACCTCTTGAGGATATAACAGGGAAATAATATATGGGCTAGGGGCTTATGATCAACACCTTTCTTCCTGTATCCAAGAAGTTCCTTCAGTTTTTTTTTTTTCCCATGAAAAGAGAACTGACAAAGCACAGCTCTTAATTTTAATACCTTTCCCTTATCAGAACTCAAGAGGCCAGAGTGAAGGAGTCCAGCTCAGGATATCTGATAGTGTACTGTCCTTGGGAAAGGAGTATCTCTAAAACACTTAGGTCCAGGAAAATATCAGATGATATTCTTTCTCTGGAAAAACCTAGGGATAAAAGAAGCCCAGTCAGAGCTTCAACCACTGTACAGTTAAAGACATTTTAGTGGTGTCAAACTCAAACAGGAATAGAGGCCATTCATTAGTCTGTACATAAGGATCCCTGGGGGCTGCATATTAATTTAAAACTATATTATCTCCATTTTATTGCATTTTTATTCATTTTGTTAAATATTTCCCAATTATATTTTAATCTGGTTTGGACTTCACTAGGGAGTATTAGTTACCCTGGGCAAGTCAATTAACTCCTATCTCCATAAAACTGGAGAAGGAATTCGCAAACCACTCCAGTATCTTCGCCAAGAAAACTCCATGGACAGTTGGTCCACAGGATCTCAAAGAGCAGGACATGACTGAACAACAAGGGAGTATTAGAGATACGCTGCATGTTTGATACTGTGCTTTGGACCACAGCATGACATTCCTCATTGGCAGCTGAAAGAAAGGACTAAGAGACTTCCTGTTCTCCTTTCATGTAAACACTCACAAATACAATGGACCATCTATTGCCTGGGAACCTGCTCTAGTACGTGGGTAGGCATCTGTACATACAGAGTCCACTCATTTGAGTATAATTAATTTATTACAACATTTAGAATCTTAAAAAAAAAACACAATTTAGCACTTGATTATCATCTTGTGTTATTTCATGTGGTTTGTCTGGTCTTTCCTCACCTAAACTGTAAATCTGAGACCAGGAACCAATGCATGGTGAGAACTCAATATAGGTAATCTCTTTCTTAAATAGGTTATATCCCAAAATTCATTTCTAAGTGAGTTCTTTGGAACACAGAATACATCTTTGTGTAGAAACAATGAGAGCTTAGGCTTCAATACAAAAGCCAATTTAATAATTTAGTTGATCTTTTTGTGGTAGCAAAGAACTAGAAATTGAGAAGATCCCCATCAGTTGGGGAACGGCTGAACAAGTTGTAGTATATGACTGTGACAGAATACTATTGTGCCATAAGAAATGATTAGCAGGATGCTTTCAGAAAAACCTGAGAAGACTTATATGAACTGATGCAAAGTGAAGTGAGCAGAATCAGGAAAACACTGTACACACTGTAACAGCAATACAGTACAATGATCAACTGTGCATGGCTTAGTTATTCTCAACAATACAATGATCCAAGCCAATTCCAAAGGACTCAGGATGAAAAATGCTATCCAGCCCCAGAGAAAGAGCTGATGAAGTCTGAATGAAGATGGAAGCATTTTTTTAAACTTACTTTATTTTTCTTGGTTTTATTGGTCAGTGTTTTCTTTTGCCACATGGCTAATACCATAATGTTTTGCAAGACTGCAAATATATAATCTATATCAAATTGCTTGCCTTTTTAAGGAGGAGGGAGGTGATGGAGGAAGAGAGAAAATATAGAACTCAACATTAAAAAAAGTTAACAATTTTTGTTTGCATGTAATTGAGAAAAATTTAAAAATTAATAATTTAGCCAAACTAAAGTATTAAGAGAAGGTCACAGACAAAGAAGGATGTCCTATATACCAAAATGTTAGTAGCAGCACTGCCTCCAGTAGGAAAAAGCCAGAAATAAAATAGATGTCCATCAATTGGAGAATAGCTAAATAAATTAATATGAATGTAATGGCATCTTATTGTACTATAAAAGACAAATATGAGGAATTCAGAGAAACAAAGGAAAACTTATATGAACTGATGCAGAATAAGGTAAGCAGAACCAGGTAAGCACTATGTACAATGATTATATAATTTAAGTGGAAAAAAACCACTAAAATGAAGACAAATGCTGTGTATTAGCAGGCAACTAGGTGGTGTAGTAGACAAGGTGATGGAATTGGAATTGTCTCAAACATGATGTCTCAGACATTTACCAGCTACGCACTTGGGAATTATGGCTGGGGGTAGGTGACAGCAAGTCATTTAGCTTCTCCTAGCCTCAGTTTCCTCATTTGTAAAATAGGGATAATAATAGTACCTATCTTACAGGGTTGTTGTGATGAACAAACAGGAATGAATATGTGTGTGTGTTTTATATAGAGAGAGTACTTTGCAAATCTTAAAGCATTATATAAACACTAGCTATTATTATATATTATTAAAAGTAATATAAACTATGGGCTTCCTTCTATATCTTTCTGATCTCTAGGGATCTCCAGGGATAGAACATTATCCAACATCTTGCTGAACCTATGTATTTTAGAAATGTTCCTTTCTTAAGGGTACCAAGAAAGATTCTGGCCTAGACTCACTCACCTTGGTTAGTAGTAGTTGTAGTAGTCGTAGCAGTACTGGTACTGGTATCAGTACTAATACTAATAGCAGTACTACTGGTACTATTATTGACCAATCCTGGCCCTAGAAAAGGGATGAAGAGATACATTTCTCTCCCTTGATTTAAAAAATAGGGGAACATTGGAGTAGAACGTTGAAGCAACCATCACCTATCAAATACAGCTACAAAGCTGTGTTGGTCAGTTTTGCTTAGCTGTTTTCCTTTGTTACAAAGGGAAGGCTCACTGAGGTAAGACTATAATATAAAACAAGATCATCAATTAAACCTTATATTAATCAGTCAATCTACAAGTATTTATTAAGTACCTACTATGTGCCAAGAACCAGGGGCACAAGTACAAAAAATAAAAGAATCCCTTCTCCCAAATTCCCAATTACACTGTAATGGGAAAGACAAGTATATATACCTATATAACTTAAACAAAAAGTGAAGAAATACAAATACAGACAAAGTAGTTAAGTACAAGGCAGTTTGAGAGGTAGAGCACTAGTAATTGGGAGGATCAGGAGAGGCTTCATAAAGATGGCACTTAAAAGAATAGGACTGAGGTGGAGGTAAGAAGAGAGTGCCTTGCAAGACAGCCAGTGTAAAGTTCTGTTTTCCTTTTTTTTTCTGTAGGAAAAGGGATCCCAATTTCCAACTAAGAATTCAAAATGCCAAGGATATCTCTCACTGTACTAATCCCAGTTGCAAGAGAAAAATCTCCTCTATTGCTATGCTACAGCATAGAGGGGGGCTATTCCTCTCTCTTCTTGCTTATGGTACCTACAACAGAAGGTTCCCCAGAAAGACTGTTTCTATAGGATTAGGGGTCTCAATTCCCTTTCTTTGCATGAAGGGGAATGGTGGGCAGGAAGAGGGAAGAAAGGTGTTCTTCCAGAGAAGAAGGAAGCTTTGGCTGAAGCTTGGCCTGAGACATGCTAAGCTATTATAATAGTAGGTATGGAAGTATGGATTCCAGGCATATACCTCTCCCCAACCCCCAATTCTGATGTTGAGAACTTGTCTTTCTTCTTCCAAGCCATATTCATGGGTGATTTTGTCTGAGTCCCAGGATATTCTGGCCCTGATCCAGTGGATCAACCAAAGTAGAGAAAATAACACAATGGTCCTCAAGTGGAAACATTCTATGAGAAAACTGTCAGAGACAGTTCTACAGTCAAGCTAGGCTCCCATCCAAGAAGAAAGGATAATGCATAAAGTAACCTTTCAGAAGGAGCCTTCCACCAAATTCCTCTTGTTGCAAGAAGGTTAATAGCCAGTTTGCCTGGGATTAAGGAGCTATGACTCCTAGAAGGATGTGAATTCCCCTGGGAGGCTCAAGAGCCACCAGTGATAGCACTCACAGGCTGAAGTCTAAAACCGCTAGACTCCACAGAAAGATCTGAAAGTCTGGCCACATAACTGTGGGACCTAGGTAGGTGAAAAGAACTGGGTGTAGATCATTGGGCTGGGTAAAGGTGGAGGGAAGATAAGAGTACAAGATAGTCAGCCACACCATAAAGGTCCCTTTCACACACAGAAAGCATAAAAAGAAAAACAAGTTTTGCATAATAAAGATTAGTCATCAAAAGAGAGGGAAGTTTCCTTGGCCACCAATACCTTTGCTTTGAAAGCAGTTAAAGCTGGGAAGAGCATCCCCTTCTTCAAATTAATAGGAAATGGGCAGGAGCAGAAATAGAAATTGGCCTAAAGACACTCCTGTGAAGGGATGGATATGTCCTCTGCATTCTTCCAGAGGTCTCTGAGAGACTAAAAACTGTAGCAAAAAGGGGCAAGGAGGACCTCAGTAAGAAGGAGGAGGGAGTGGGAGAGGGAAGAAAATTCAGGGAGCAGTAAGCTAAATCCTTCAGTGACTGTTCTGGGCTTAACCATAAGGTTTGTTTGTTCAAAAAGGCTTAAAGAGGGATTGGAAGAGACAGAACTTCAAAGGGGGGGAGGTAGAGGAAGAGGAGGAAAAGAAGGAAGAACCTTTGGGCTCTAGGAGAGTTCCTCTAAGAAAAATAGAACAGTCGGGGCAGAGGGAATTAATACCAGGTCTCTAGCTCAAAAACAGGGATAGGAGGGAGCAGTCATCTAATTCTTCTCAAGCATCTCCACAAAAAGACACACTCAAACACCACCTGATAAGAAGGAGAAATAATCTCTACAAGATAAATTATGTACGAACTGACAACTTAAGTGCACGTCATGGAGAATTTAACCTACTGATGAAACACAAAGTTTTAGAAATATTGTAATTTTGAAATTGAAAAGGTAAAATGAAGTTGGATTTACTGGGATACTTCAAGTAGAGCCTATGCTTAAGAAGCATTTTTCTATATCTTTCTCCAATGCCATGTTACAACTTACTTTTCCTCATAAATAGGAATTTACAGGGACACTTCCAAAAACAATTTGGAAATTTCAGGTGTTGCAGAATACAATGATTATGCTACATAACAAGCAAACTCTAGTGTCCAATTAAAAACTCATAATTCTCTTCCTAAAATCAGCACCCTTTCCCAAAGGTGCAGCTTCTTAGCAGCTAAGTGGAGCTAGGCAGCTAGGTGGCATAGTGGATAGAGTGCTACATCTAAAATCAGGAAGAACAGAATTCAAATCCAGTCCCAGACACTTACTAGCTTTGTGACCCTGAGCAAGTCACTTAACTTCTGTCTACCTCAGTTTCCTCAACTGTAAAATGGGGTAAATGATAGCACCTACCACACAGAGTGGTTATAAAGATCGAATGAGATAATAACTGTAAACCACTTAGCACAGTGCCTGGCACAAAGTAGAAGCTATATAAATATTTATTCCCTTCTTTTCTAGAATTAGTTGGATCACTTTACAATTTCAATTTCCTGGGAAAAAGCTCTTTTCTTCCTCAGAACCCTCTGAACACTGTAGATCACTCTAAATATAGTTATTTTTATTTTATTTTGAGTTATATAGATGTTCAATTACCACATTTTACAGATGGGAAAGTTGAGAGCAAAAGGAACTCACCTAAGATCAAAGCCACGATTAGAGCCCAGATTTCCTAACTCTCAGTCCAATACTATTAACACCACACTACAGCACAAAGTAATACTCAGTTTCTGCAAATAAAAAGTTGGAAACATTTTTTCATAAATTTTTTTAAGCAAGTAGTATCACAGATTTAGAGCTGGAATGGTGAGCTCAGAAACAATCTTGTTTAAAGCCCTTATTTTGTAGAGGAGGAAGCTGAGGTCCCAAGACATGAAGGGACTCTCTCCAGATAACACAGGCACTAACTTAGTGGCAGAGACAGGATTCAAAGGTGAATTTCTGTCTCATAGCACCATACTTCCTCCATAGGGCTTACAATCCAAAGGACATTTCTTATACCTAATATTTATGAAATATAAGCCAACCCTGGTATACAGGGTATCCCTAAAGTCTGGACACACAGGAAAATTGACAGCAATGTGGAGTTACTGCATCGAGTTCACGTGAATCTTGCAAAGCACATCAATCTTTGCATCACAAATGATGGAAATCATATTGAAGATGTTATTTGTTAATATTCCAATTAAATAAAATGTGGTTAAAAATTTCATTCATTTCATTTATTGAAAATATGAATTTTTGCCTATGTGTCTAGACTTTAGGAACACCCTGTAGACCAACCTGAATTTTTATTAAAATTTAGCTTATAACTTATATAGCCAAGCAGCCAAAAGTCTTGGCTTCAGATCAGGGAAGGCAGACAAACAGGAAATAAAGACTGTGCAGATGCTGCCTAGCCAGAAGGAAAGCACAGCAGTAGTGACAGTGAGCCAGTGTGCTCTAAACAGCTCCTGTGTACATGCTTCAAATACCATTTCAGACATCTGATAGACTCTTTGTGTGGGTTTGGGCAGCTTTGGATTCTTTTTTGCAAAGCCAATGAAAATGGCACAGAACAGTTCAGGAGGGAAAGGGCAGCCATGGCCTTCCCTATCTCCCCTTCTTCCCCAACCCTCTCCCTGGACATGAACACAGGAGCACACGGACACACCAAATGCTACCAAAACTAAGATGGCACTGGCTCCGTGTGCACAGTTTCTGAATTGTAGGTACTTAGTAAATATCTGCTAATATGCTGTCAGTGGCCCAAGTCATTGTTGTTGGGGCTTCCCTTTGGGTTGTGAAGTAGCTGCACTTCCTCCTCCTCACTTCAAGTGAGCCCAATTTTCTTTTCACTAATCTCTAAGTAAAACTTATCATTTCCTTCAATTATTTAAAAACATTCTGTAAAGGGGTTCATATTTACTCGGACTGTCAAAGGAGTCCAAGAGACACCCCTGCTGCAGAGCTATGGCACAAAACCAAGTGCCTTCATGATAAAGTGCGAAAATCTGTGTAGTAGCATCATGGCAAACAAAACATCGTTCAGGTCACCGAAATACAGGATATGTTCAAAACTCTCCTGTTTATGATTTTTATTGAACTATGAACCAAGGCCTGAGTAGGACACAATTTTATGGTTTGTTTCATAATAATAATTCTAACAATAAAATATTTGCATTATACTTCATAGTACTTTATAGATTGTGGGTTGGGGGGAGAGTGGAATTGAAGGCAGTGAGCTGCAAAGAGAAGGCCCTGTGTGGATAGTACCACACTGGGTTATGTTATTTTTATTATAGTAAACTATTAGGTGTTTGTGTGTATGTATGTATATATGTAAATGGGTATACAGAGAGATGTACAAACATCCATATGTGTATATATACATACATACACACATATATAACATGTACATGTATATGTTTATGTATCTAGAATAGGTAGCAGAATCACAGAGTACTAGAACAAGGGGTGCTCTCATTAGAGACCACTTACACCAATGACCACATGTCACAAATAAGAGTCTATAGTTACAGCTCAGCCTAACCAGAGAGAAGACGAACTAAAATAATAGTCAAAAAGTACAAAATATATCTCTTTTAAAACAAGCAGATATGTGTGTTTGTATATATATATATTCATATATAAATGTGTGTATATGTATGTACACACACACACACACACACACACACATTTCCCCAAAGCACAATATCCAGAATATAAATGTATTATCAGTTTTTTCTCCCTCAACGTTTTGTTTTAGGGGAAAGCAGTTAATCTAAAGGCACAGCAAGAGGAGCTCCCATATTTTTGAAGGTGTTTTACCTCCTGATAACTTCACAAATACATGCTTTAATCAGCTTTGATATAAATAAAATAACTAAAGTACCATTAAATGTTTATATGACTAAAATTAATCTTAAAACTATCAGCATGAAAACCAGCTTTCAAATGTATTAATTACATTTTCTAGAACATGTGTAACATAGCTAGATTTGGAGTCAGGAGTCAAGCCCTAGCTCAGAAATTTGTCATGTGACTTTGGGCATGGCAGTTAACCTTTCTGAGCCATCTTCATACATAAAATGAGGGTAATGGTATTTGTACTATCTACCTCAGGAAGCTGCTGTAAGGAAAGTCTTTTGTGAACTTTCAAGCTGAAGTTGTGAATCATATATATTAAGGTTATAGCAAAAAAGAATGGAACTTGGGTAGGAAAAAACAGAACACATTTAAACAATGTTAAATAGAATGAATTCTATTGGTCACTTTTGTACAATCAACCCTAAATCACACATCTTTGTGTGCAAAGCTTCGAATCACGCCCTCTATCTTTGGGACAGAGCCCTCTGGCTATTGATCCTGGTATATGGAAACCCTAAGGAATTTTAATCATCAGATTCTCAGAATTTTTCCTCTGAGGATACTCTCTACATGCTGAGTGAGAACATACCACTAAGTATTAGGGAGTTTGATGTCCAAATTGTTTTTGGTTTAGTGAACTAAGTCACAAGTTCACTGACATCACACCCTTTAAAAAAATCAAATGTATCTTATGTGTACATGGTAATACTCTTGTTGCTTTCAATGGCTCCAAGCAAATCCTTAGAATCATTTCTTTGTGAGACCAAGCTCACAAAGGCCATAAGTTATATATGCTTCATGCTCATATTCCTTGGTAAACTAGAGTGAATGAATTTACCAAAAGGTTAAGTATAGTTAAAGTCAGAAATATATATCTATAAAATTCATTAATGTAAGCACGAACTGAAAATTCTCTACTAAAATATACCGGCTGATATGTGAGAAAAGTAAAGAACAACTGCGACACCAGAATTTCCCTCCAGCCTATGAACTCAGAAACAGCAACTTTGATGTGTTTAGTAGGAGCTAGCCTGTTGGAAAAGGAGAGAAACAGACTTCTGACACTTTCTTCTTACAATAAATGTTAAATTTCATAGAACCATAAATTCTAAGTTTCCAGGAAGCAAGTGCATCTATCTAAAAGCAGGAGCCAATCTGCTCTATTCTAAGCCACAAATAAACCAGACAGCTGAAAGATGGGGAGCAGAACTCAGATACACTAGTACACAAGATGCACAAGCTGCTTGAAAAGACATGCTAGCAAAATATCATTATAACTACTATACTTAAATAAGGCATGTCATTGGGAGTAGCGGGCAGGGGCAGCCAGCTGGTACAGTGGATATAGTACAGGTTGGGCTTGGAGTCAGAAGATTCCTCTTCCTGAATCCAAATCTGGCTTACTAGCTGTGTGACCCTGGGCAAGTCACTTAAGCCTATTTGCCTCAGTTTCCTCATCTGTAAAATGAGTTGGAGAAGGAAATGTCAAACCACTCCAGTATCTTTGCCAAGAAAATCTCCAATGGAGTAACAAAAGAGTCCCAAATGACTAAAAACAACTGAATAATGACGACAGGGCAATATTTAAAGAAAAATATAAATGTTTACACAACTAAAACTAAGCCTATATGCTGGGTTTTTTTTGGGGGGGGGTAGTTTTCCTGTACATTCATGTCACATTCTTATTCTCCTAAGGCTCCCACTGCCCAGCCAACTTGGCTCTTAGGACCACAGACATGGCTTAAAACTTCCCAGTGTTCCCAGAAGCAACAGAAACAGTAGCCAAAGTAAGTCAGAGGAGCTGGATTCAAATCTAACCTCTGTCACTTATTACCCATGTGACTTTGAGCAAGACACTTGACCTTTATGGGCCTGTATCTTCAACTATAAATGCGAACTGTTGAACCAGATGGCCTAAGGTCTATTCCAGCTACAAACCATGATCCTATGGCCCCTTCTGAAGTCCATTCTACTTTTCAATAGCTCTCACTGTGAGCAAGTTTTTCCTGATATCAAGCCTAAATTTGGCTATTTGCAACTTGCACTGCCTGTTATTGGTTCTGTTTTCAGGGGTTCATTTCACTGATCCCTAGATCTCATGTCTGCAGAGTCCAATCTTGTCTGGGTTCCTTCAACAGAAATTCACGTACCACAGACAAAAATTGTTCCTCCATCCTGGCTGTCTCGCCCTCCTCTAGATGCTCCTCAGTTGTAAATGTGGCACCCCAAATGGAACATGATACTCCAGATGTAGTCTGACCAGGACAGAAGATTGAGGGACCATCACCCTGCTCTTCATAAGACCACAAATTTAGGGCTGGCAGGGACCTGACTAGAAGCTGTGCCTCTTCTGTGGCTCAAGGTTGCATTCGTTAGCTTTTCTGACTGCCACATCACACTGATAACTCATACTGAACTCGCAATCCACTAAAACCCCCAGCTCTTTTTCAGACAAACTGCTGTCTATGACACCCATTTTATATTTATGAAGTTTGGCTTTTTAGCTGAAGTGTAAGACTATCTTATCTCTCCTGAACTTCAACTAATTCAATTAAGCCCAATGTTCTTGTCAATTAAGTTCTTCTTAATCCAGCCAGCTTTCTGTCCCCTGAATATATGAATATATATGTCAGGTCATTAACACAAATGTTCAACAGTGCAGGGCCTAATATAGATCCCGCTGGTACTCCCCTGGAGACCTCTTGCTGAGCTGACATGGAACCATTAATGACAACTCAGAGTCCAGCCATTCAAAACATTCTGAATCTGTCTCACTGTGCTACTGTCTACTCTGCATCTCTCCATCTTTCCCCACAGAAATTGTGTAGCTAAAATCTAGGTTAACTAGATTGAAAACTAGGTTTAAACAAAGTTTAACCAAAACATTCCCTTGATTTTTCAGTTTAGTAACCCTGTCAAAAAAGGCCATAAGGTTAGTCTGGCATGCTGTTCTCCACAAACTGATGCTGGTTCTTTGTAATCATCACTTCCTTTTCTGGACATTCACCATTCATCTCTTTAATGCTCCACACTAGAATTATCCCAAAAATAAGTCAGCCCCAATGGCCAGACTTTGCAGACCCTATTTTCTTCCCTTCTCCAGTTCTGCCTTGTCTGGCCTATTCTCCAGGATCTTTCACATATCACTGAGGGGCACTTAACAATCACAATGGCCAGTTCTTCCAGAACCCAAGGATGCGGTTCATCTGGGCCAAGTGACTAGAATTCATTCAGGGTAGCTAGAAGCACTCTTACTATCTCCTCATTTATCTCAGTTAGCCAGTTTGATTCTTTCATTCTCATTACAAAGAACTTTTCCTTGTAAGAGAAAACAGAAACAAAACACTAAGTGCACAGCTTGGACTTTCTGTTGTCAGATACCATCACCATTCAATCACCCAAAGCCAGAAATCTACTTCTTTCTCTGATACAGCTTCCTCAGTTGGTTTCTCCAGTTTCAGCTTATCCTCCCATATAGTACTCCTGGTATTTTTATGGAACCATTCAAAACTCACAGCCACCCGCCGGCTCTTGATCTTGCTTCCATCGTTTTTACACGTATTTTAAAAGCCAAAGTTTATTGGTGATGTAACTGTGCATTCATCCACAACACCCTCTTTAGATCACTTCCATTTTCCCTCCTCGATAGAATCTGTGTCTTTCCTTTGGATCTTTGGGATTTCCTTCCTAGGAGCTTCCCATTCCTCTTGGGTTAGCTTTCCCTGTAAAATAGGGAATGCCATGGAATCCTGCCTGACACGTCTTTGAATCTTTTGAAATCTGATTTCCCCAAATCTAAGGCATATGTCAGATAACATTCAGCTTCCTTCTTCTTCTCTGCCACAAACTTTAGGAGGGAGGCACCACTTCCAGGCAAAGTCCCCACCATTTCTAACCCCAGCCACCAGGTCTTCTCTGTTATTAGGAACTGGATCCAGAAATGATTTTCCCCATGTTGATTCCCAACTTTTTGAAGGAGGAAATGATGTGAATGTCAATAAACATTTAATCAAGCACCTACTGTGTCAGGCACTATGCTAAGCACTGGAGAGACAAAGAAAAGCAAAAGTCCCTGCCCTCAAGGAGCTCCCAGTCTAATGGGGGGAGGACAGTATATTAATTATCACCAAAGCAGAACAAGAAGTTACTGGTTGTTCCACTTTTGGCAGAGGACACTTCAGGAGACAACAGGATAAATGAAACACCAATCATACCTTATCATGTCTCTTTGCCAGGATTCAGATCTGTTTCCCAAACTATCTTTTCCCTTCTTTGTCCCAATGGTCTGTAGGATACATTTCAATGTAGAATGCTTCTGCTTCTATTCCATTGTTCAACCAAATGTTGTCTACTGTAATTTCCCCCTCCAGTTCTTGGATTCCTCACATGAACACACCTTATTAGTATGAAATGGTACTGCACCTATCCTTTTTACCTATCCTGTGTCTTTTGAATAAGCTACTTAATTGGTTGTGGTCCTTTATGCTCTAAGAAGACCAAAATACATCACTATGCTAGGGTCAATGTACAGTGTGTCCAACAGACCAATACAAGCTCTGAAATCTCTACTACAGGTCAGGCACAAGTAGCTCATATGAAGCTATTCAATATGACTCAGCCAGAGCCATAATGCAGTTGTGTATCTCACTCCCTTAAGTCTCAGTAATACCCATGAAGTTAAATTTGCCTCTCTGAGTTAGGACCACTGGTTTTCATACTTGTTGCCTAAATTTGGGGCATTGGTGAAGAAAGGTTAAGGATCTTATGACCTACTCCTTTCTTGGATTTTTTCTTCTCCTATGAAGTTCTGGGTGTCTCTTCTTTCTTCCTTTACTGTGGCTACTCTCTGTAGTATTTAGCTTAGGGAATATCCATAGGTAATTTTCTTCCTCCCTCATCCTTTTTATTTTAAAGCCTCCTCCTTTTTTTTTTTAATTTTCAGTTCAAAATTCTCTCCCTCCTTCTACTCCTCCCCCACTCACTGAGAAGGCAAGAAATAGGATACCCATTACACATAAGAAGTCATGCAAAACATACATCTGCATTAACCATGTTAAAACCCTTTTGATTAGACTGACTACAGACCTAGCTAACAAGTTGCTTAACCAAAGCCCAGAGAGGTCTCCTCATCTCTAAAATGAGAGGGTTTGACTTAATCTAGAAGATCCTTTCTTCCAGCTTTAAATCTACAGTCCCGCGATCCATATATAAACTTGATAAGCCTGTGCTGGACACCTCCGTAAACTGGTGCCCCAAGGTAAGAAAGTCTTTCCAAGTTACCATCTATATCACTACCTGAGTCTCTCTTCTATTGCTCCTCCTTGCCATATTCTCAAGGATGGAAAGGACTGCTAGGGATGAATGCTAAAAAGGAACATCCAAGAGTTCTCCCTTATACTTTTCCTCTAAACTTGGATTTTACTTTCTACCTAAAGACAAAAGACCCTAGAGTTGTTGCTCATAGCTGCAGAGATGATTCTACGAAGCATGAAAGCAGCCAAGGAAGAGAGGAAGGACATTAGGGTAATATGGTTTCCAAGCCTTTTAATTGACTTAGGGCTTGCACTGGCCATAGAGCAAAATAAGTGGAGGAAGGGAAGGAAAATAGTTTCTTCCTTAGCTAAAGAAAGTCTAAAGTTCTAAGCTCCTACATACACACTGACATTTTAGAAAAATGCATAAATTTTATTTGTTGCTTTATTCTAAGTTCTGCAAATTCAAATTTGCTGATAAATCAACTACTCAGGCATTGGTAGGGAACACTTCTTTTTCAGTGTATGACTATTTCTCTTCTTTTCAAAGAGGTCCTGTTTTAAAGAGATAGCCTATATTCAAGGGGGGGATCCATATGTAAACTAATAGGTCCAATGTTTTCATTTTATGTTTAATATAACCCTGGTTTCCCTCCAGGCTTGAGAATTATTCTCATCACAAGTCTTTTATTTTAGAGCCACAACCTTCCTAGGAACATGTGCATATTTCCAGTTTGCTCTGGGGCTTGGGCTTGGTACCAGAAATTACCCAAAGTAACCTTTACAGCCATGTTGAGGGTGCTATCGTTTTCTCAACTCACAGAGGACACTAAAGCTTCCCATGTGAACTTTCTTCCAAAAGAACAGAGAAGAGAGTAAGATATAGCTTGGAAATTATATTCTTCTCTACTCACCTTTCTCTTGAATGATGCTGGCACCCTTGTTTTAGCCATTTTCTCCTTCCTCATAGTTTGAGAAACTCTTTTAAAATTTTTGTGATACTCTTATTTTGCTCCACATCCCACACCCTTTTTTTATGCATGATTACACGAGTTTGTTATGTCAGGGAGACAATTTCCCAATCATCTAACAAACGTCAATGGAAAATAAAATTTGGTATTAAAATAATTTCACTTTATAATCAACTTTTATCAATGTACCTACTCTGTATTTGGAGGGAGAATAGAGTATATATACAAGGAAGACATTCAAAATCTCTCTAATGGGAACTACTTAGTATGACTTACACAAATACATTTTCACAAAAATGCCTAATTTTTTTACCTGCTACTTTATCACGAATAAGTTTTGCAGATTCAACTTCACCAATACTGCTAAACAAACTTCGTAATTCATCCTGTGTCATGTTCTGAGGGAGGTAGTTGACAATTAAATTCGTTCTACCGATATCATCCCTGCAATCTTCAGCCATGTGATCTTCATAACCATTAGACATTTTATAAAATATCTGCAAAGAAAAAAATTAAATAAGTTCTATGTATTCACACTGTAGTACATTAAGGCAGAATCAACTTGTACATTTTCACTTAGAAACATTTAAGACCATAAATCCAACACTCTTTTAAGAGGTATCCTCCATGAAATTAAAAACCTCTTCCAACACCAAGCCATCTGAAAAGAAATATGGAATGTCTCTGTGGAACAATCCCTATTTTTCCCCTTCTCCAAATTGCTATTGTTGCTTTAGGCTAAAAACGTGAGTGGCTAGATAATACTTGTGACAGAAGTAATATTGCCATGTACCCAGGCCCAAATCTCATCCATCACACATATCCCTGTACTACCTTCCAGTTTACTGGTGAACAGAGGATAATAATTATACTAAATTGTAACATTTCTGGCAAGAAGCTCTTCTCTCCCTTCATTCTCAGAAGTCCATCTGAAGATACACAAATTCTGAATGACAAATCTATTCCCAGAATCTGGGGACTCTGCTTGTTTTGTCAGTTAGCTGCACATAATCTTACATTCTTTCCAATCAAAAGTAAATCTAAGAAGGGCAGCTAGGAGGCGCAGTGGATAGAACACCAGCCTTGAAGTCAGGAGGACCTGAGTTCGAATTTGACCTCAGACACTTACTATCTGTGTGACACTGGGCAAGTTACTTAACCCTGATAGGAAGGAAGGAAGGAAAGAAGGAAGGAAGGAAAGAGGGAAGGAAGGAAAGAGGGAAGGAAGGAAAGAGGGAAGGAGGGAAGGAAGGAAGGAAGGAAGGAAGGAAGGAAGGAAGGAAGGAAGGAAGGAAGGAAGGAAAAGTAAATTTAAGGAGCCTAAATGTTATCAGCCCAATCCTATTTCGTTCGATTTAAAAGGATAGCTTAATACACACTGAATAACAGAACTGGAATTTCAAATACCTCAATAGGTTTAAATCATAATCAAAACAAAACCATACAGAAGAATCTACAGGGGAAAATAATGTAAAATCACCCTGGAAATATAGGCTGAATGAAATTGAGAAAACTAAAAAGAAGAAATTGAACACGGATAAAAATAAGGCCACTCATTTACACTAAAAAGAAAATCAAGCATGAAAATATACAATGGTAGAGACTCACTCTGACAAAAACTCATATTGAAAAAGACCTGGGAATCAATCTGGAAAGAGGCAGAGGAGTGTCCCAAGTGGTAGTTAATGAAAAGCCCTTGTGTTATTTAATACTCTTAATTATTGCTGTGTTTGTCCTTCATTTTCAAAGAGGATCATGACATCCAGGAAATGATGACATGACTTGCAGTTGACTTTGATTGGGTGAGGGAAGGCTATGCAAGGTCACCAGCCTCACTTTCTCCTACAAAGCCAACCGGGCCAGATAATGAATTACTTTGATAAATATATAGATAGCATATTTATAGTCAAGATGGAAGAAGATCTTGATAGGTGACAACATTGGGCCAAAATCCAAAAAGATGAAAAGATGTAATAGAAAGATGTAAAGTATTGTACTGGGTTCTAAAAATCAACTTCACAAGTGGCAGAGGCATTGCTGGATTTGTCTGAAAAAGATATGGGGGTTTTAGCTGCTAAACTACAAACTAAGTATAAGGCCATACTATGTTATGGCAGCAGAAAAGCTAATACATCAAGAGATTAGACCACATTAAGAGAGGCATATTGTCCAGATGACAGTCCCAATTAGTCTACATTTGCAGCATAGTATTTAATTCTGGAAATCACACTTTAAGAAAGGCCCTGATAAGCTGAAATGTCCAAAGGCAGGTGACCTGGGTGATGAAATGTCAAATTCATTCAGCATTTATCAAACACCTACTGTCTACTAGACCCTGGAAATACAAAGATATACATTCTCTGTCTTTAAGGAGCATACATTCTATTTGGGGGAAACAGCATGTACAGTAAATAAAACATTTTTGCAAAGTAAATAAAACAAATTCTTGTGGGAGCAGTGGAAGGTAGGGGAAGGAGATGACAAACTGGGAAGAACAGCAAAAGCTTAATGTAAGGGATGGCACTGAGCTAAAGATTCTGAGAGGCAGAGGTCAGGGGGGATAGGCTGCACAAAGGCACAGGAGAAAGAAAGGGGATGCTAGAAGCAGCTGGGCTAGAATATAGACTGTATACAGAGAAGAATGTGAAAGCACTCTGGAAAGATGAATTGAAGCCCAATTGTGATGTGTATTTTATTCACTGAAGCTTCTTTAGCAGGAAAGTGACAGAATCTCGGCAGATCAATTTGGCAGCCATATCAAGGATGGATTAGAGAGGAGAGATTGGAGGCAAAAAGACAATTTAGGAGAGTACTGTAGTAGCCTAGGAGAGAAATGATAAGGGCTTGAATTAAGATGGCGATGTGAGTGGAAAGCAGAGGATGATATGGGAAATGTGAACCTAGAACTAACAAGATCCGGTAATTGTGATTAGATATAGAGGATGAGGCAGAGGCAAAAGATGATTCCTAGGCTGCCTATTTGGAAGTCTTCAATAGAAACAGGCAAGCTAGGAGGAGGGGTGAGTTTTCAGGAAAAGATAACTATTTCTGTTCTGGACATATTGACATTGAAATCCCTGTGGGACATTCAGTTGGAGCTCCCCAATAGGCAGTCAGTGATGTAGGATTGGAGCTAAGGGGACACTAGGGCTAGACACATAAATCTGAGAGTCATCTGCACGGAGATGATAAAGTAAACTCATAAAGGTTGATGAGATCACCAAGGTGGGGTGGGGTAGAAAAAGAAGAGGCCTGAACAGAGCCTTATAGGATATCCATGGTTAGGGAACAGGAGAAAATGATGATCCAGCAAGGTAGACTGAGGCTAGATACAGAAGAGAACCAGAAAAAAAAAAAGCAGTGTCACAAAAACTCAGCAAAAATAGAATGCCCAGGAAGGAGTGATTAACAGTGTCAAATGCAGAAAGTGTAAGAAAAATAAGATCTGAGACTCCTCATTGCATACTGAATAAAATTCAAACTTTTTAATACAAGCATCCAAGTGGCTAAGAATTGGAAATTGAGGGGATGCCCATCAATTAGGGAATGGTTCAACAAGCTGTTGTATATGATTGTAATAGAGTATTATTGTGCTATAAGAAATGACAAGCAGGATGATTTCAGAAAAACCTAGAAAGACTTACACGGACTGATGCAAAGGGAGAAAAACCAGAATGTTGCACACTGTAATAACAATACTGTGCGGTGAAGAATTGTGAGTGACTTAGCTATTCTCAGCAACACAATGATCCAAACGACTCATGATGAAACATGCTATCCACCTCCAGACAAAGAACTGGTATTGTTTGAATACTGACTGAAGTATACTGTTTTTTTCTTTCTTCCTTGCTCTTTCTTTTCTTTCCTCTTCTTATACAAAGCGACTAATATGGAAATGTTTTACTATTGGACATGCATAACCTATATGAGATTGCCTGCTGTCTCAGAGAGGAGGGGGAAGAAAGAGGGAGAAAGAATTTAGAACTCAAAACTTAAAAAAAAGTTAAGAATTGTTTTAACACATAATTAGGAAAAAAGAATAAAATATTATTCTTTTTAAATGTCTAGCATCCAAGGACCTCAACCACCTAGCTCTTACCTACATTTCCAGATCTTCCCTCATTAATTCCTTTCATGGACTTTATATCCCAACAATGGAAAATCTGCTCCCTAAACTCACCCTGCCCTCCTCTGCCCCTATGTCTTTGCTCATGCCACCTTTTATTACTGAAATAACACATCTGTCCATCTCTCATCCCTGTCCCCTCCCCCACCAAGTTTCCCCATCCCCTTATGGCAATTCTGAGCATTCCTGAATGTCTAATTCAGGTGCTATTTTCTTCATGAAGCATTCTTCTCTTCATCCCAACAAGAAGAGAGTTCCTATTTCCCCAAATCTCTAAAGAATACTCAACACGTAATTTGTAATGCAGTTATTTGTTCCTCAGTCCTAGCTGTCTTATTAGATTACAAGCTCCTTGAAGGGAAAGACTATTCCATTCCTATCTTTAGCTCCAGCAGTGTCTTGAACATAAGAAGTGCTTAATAAGCGAAAGTATAAGCTCCTTAAGAGCAAAAATCCTATGTTCTATTTCTCTATATCCTTCCAAGGGCCTAGTTTATTGAATGAAAGCATAAATTCACACTCCTAGAGGAAAGGAAGAGAGGAAGAGGAATCTTAGGAAATGGTTATTAGAAAAAAGAAATATCTTGCCTTCTCAATGGACAAGAGAATAAGTAGAGGGAGGAAGAGGGTGTAGAACTGAAAATAAAATTAAACTGAATTTTAAAAAATAAATAAAAACTTTTTAAAGAAAGAAAAAGTGTAACACTGGGTACCTATAGCACCTTCATTCATACTCTGGAGCAGCCGTCAAGAGGTGGCCAAACCTAACCCTTGAATTGTCTTCAGGCTCTAATTTGCCTGTGGACCAAAGAAGTCCATCACAGAATACCTTCAGGTCATCTTCACTTAAGTGTGTGACATGCCATAACCAATTCAACCTGTTCCTTCCTCTCCTTCCCCACTTCTGGCCCAGCAAAAAGTGACGCTCATTCTCTATTCCTCTTCATGGCACTACTGTTCTCCCAGTCAAAAAAAACATTCAAGAAACATATTTTATCTTCTCCATATACTCTATCCAATCCTTTTAATCTCTCAATAAATACTTAGGCTTAGCAAATAAATAATGCACACTGATTAGATATTCCTATCTATTCACTAAGATTCACTAAGACAGAAATCCCAGTGCCTTTCTTCCTGACCCTGACAAAAATGTGACTTAAGACAATTTAGACTGAACAATTCAGCAAGTTTATGAAGTATTTAATTAGGTCCAAAGCAGTGTCTAATCAGGATACAAAAAGAAAAATGAAAATAAGCACTCTCCTCCAAGGAATCATTCAGAAAATTTTTACTAAGTACCTACCATGTAGCAGGCAAGGAATTCACATTCAGAGGGAAAACAACATGCACCCAGATGAGCAAATATAAAATATTTACAAAATAAATTCAGAGTAAGTGAGGAGACTGATAACTGGAGAAGAAAGGAAAGGCCCTTTGAACAGAATAAGAGCTTCCAAGAAGGAAGATGAACCATTCCAGGGATAGAAGATAACCACTGCAAAGCAAAAAAGGCAGGAATAGAGTATCATATATGAGGAATAGCAAGTAGTGTTTAGCTAGAACATGGAATATGTAGGCAGAGTAATGTGAAATCAGCTTAGAAAGAGATTGGAGCCAGATTGGTACCTATCTACCTAACTATCCACCTAGCACCAATCATCTTGTTATATAAAAATTTATATGAGGAACTCACCATGTTCTGGTAAGTTTATGTCCTACAGTGAGAGCCCAGTCCATTACAGGTGCTTCCACCCTGCTGCAGAAAGATTCAGCAGATTCCCCACAAAGCACAGCCCCTCCACCCAAGGGACCCAGAGCTCCAGAGCCACCAGGGCTCCACTGTTTCCAGCAGAAGGGTGGGGACTTCTGCTGCATGCTCTGGCTCACATATTTCTGCACAGATTTCATGTTCCTCTTAATTTGGGAAACCAGGAAGAAGCCTAGTTTGTCCTGAGCCTAGATATGAGAGTAGATGACATGATCAAGCCCTTCCCCAGTACTTGGGCAGAAAGTCTATCATCTACAATTTGCCTGTCTGGTCCATCAGGACACAGAAGACTGGGGTTCTATCTAGCCCCAGCAGGCAAAACCCAGGGAAAGGCTGAATGAAAGGCTCAGTGAACCTCACTCTTCTCTCCTTCCTCCTGAAACTCCAGTCTGCTTACTAATAAGGTATGGGTGATGTCTGGGGAGGCCATGTTGAATATCTCTGGATTAATGTCCATTTTGAGTTTTTTGGTTTTAACATCTGATTTGTTCACATTTAGTTGGGAAGGTACAAATCTATGTAGTGTTTTGGAAATTAAACAAAAGCTATGATTTGTCATTTTGACCTGGACTGATTTTTCATCTGTAATGTTTTTTATTATTGTGTTTCAGCTAGATGATAAACTTTGTTTCTGCAGGTATTGCTTCCACTTGATGACATAGCAATGACATATTTAATGACAAACCTGCTGAGTTTCTAACAACTTTGGAGATCCTTCAAATAAATTTAGTAGGTATTGGTACAGAGATCTAGCTTGTCTCACTGCTGTTCTCCTCTTAAAAGTCAAATGATAACAGTGTTAGAGTCTGGCCAAGTGTCCATCAATACCTCTGGCTTAAATGGATTCCTGTGGTTAATGGGGAATACTGCCATAAAGCTGGGAAGTTATCATCTGACTTCTGCCTGAGAATTTCCAATGGGGGGGATCCACCATCTCCCAAAACAGTCCACTTCATGTTTGGATAGCTCCAATTGCTACGAAATAGAACGTGCTCTTTGAGCACAGTGACTATCTCATATTCGTATTTATAGGCCCAGCACCTAATATAGTACCTGGAATACAGTGAGTGCTAAATAAATGCTTATTTGTTGATTCAAGCTTTTCTTCTATCAGACCCTGCCTCATGCTTCACTGAAAAAACAGAGGCCACTTGCAGGGCGCTCTCTTTTATCCCCTTCTCTACAATCTCATGATATTCAGCTCTCCTCCCTCACTTGCTCCTCCTCTTCTATTCCAGTCTCTGATTCAGAAGTAGCCCTTCTCCCCTGCAAGGCCAGGCTCTTTAGAACCTAATTTATAACTGCTTTACTCTTAATCCTATGCTCCCTGTCTTGTCTAGTAGATTGAGGCCTCCATCATCCCCTTTCTCATATTTCTTTTTATCTACTGATTCTGTCCTACTGCCTTCCTCAGACTCACATCGTTAAGGACTTTAAATATCAAACAGAAGAAATTGTATTTTATTCTAGAGGCAACAAGAAGGCACTGATACTTCCTGGGCAAGGAAATGACATGATCAGACCTGTGCTTTAGGAAAATTATTTTGGCAATAGTATGTAGGGAGACCAATTAGAAGGCTATTAAAATAGCCCAGGCAAGAGAGTAATTAAGGACCTGAACAAGGGTAATGTTTGTGTGGGTGGGTAGAGAGAAGGGAAAGGGTGTGAGAGATGTTGTGAAGAGAGAATTGCCAAGATTTGGCAACTAAATGAATAGGAATGAGAAAGGGGGATGAGTTTAATAAAACTCTGAAGTTATGAATCTAAGAAACTGGAAGAATGGTGATGCCTTTGACAGGAATAGAGAAGTTAGGAAGAGAAATGGGTTTTAGTTAAGAGAGAATGAGTTCCATTTTAGTCACAATGAGTTTGAAATATCTATGGGGGATCCAGATGTAGCAGACAGTTGATGATGCAGAACTCAGTAGAGAGATTAGGACTGGATAGGTAGTTTTAGAAGTAATCTTCATAGTGATAACTGAACCCACAGTGGATGATGGGACAAGATCACCACAAGGGCTCAGAACTAAACTCTCAAGTAAACCCATGGCTGGGGCCAGGACGAGACAGACGATGATCCAGCAAAGGGGACTAAGAAAGAGGAAGTCAGACAAAGAAGGATGAGCAACCATAGAGAACAGTATGTGAAACACCAGGGAAGAGAAGTATCTAAGAAGAGTATATGGTCAAGTGCTACTGAGTTCAAGAACCTGAGAACTTGGAAAAGGGCAATGGATTTAATAATCCGATTTAAGATTCCTAGGCTGTGAGACCTGAAAGTCCTTAGAGATCACCAGGTGTAATCTCCTTATTTTAAGAGTTACAGCTGAGGAGAGGTAGGGCCCTATAGTGGAGAGAGAAGCAGGATGAAAGCTAAAAAGCTTCAAACAAACCCAGGTCTTCAGACCCTGAATTAAGTGTTCTTTCCACTAGACTATGGTATTAATAGATGAATGATAATAATGATGATGATGATGATGACGACAGCTAGCATTTAGAGTACATAGGATGTGCCAGGCACAATGCAAAGAGCTTTACAATTAACTCATTTGGCTCACAACAACTGAGGGAGGCAGGTACTGTTATTATCCCCATTTTACAATCGAGGAAAACTAAGGCAAACACAGGTGCAGTGACTTACCCAGGGTCCCACAGCTAATAAGTACCTGAGGCTGTGATTTGACCTCAGGTCTTCCTGACTCCAGGGCTAGCATTCTATCCACTCAGCCCCGCAACTACCACAGATTATTTAAGGAGATATGCAAAAATTCTAAAAGAATAAACTGTTCTCTTGGGCAGGGTACTGAGGCATAAGAGAGGAAGTCTGGCATAGTAGATGCTGTGCAGGGCTTAGTTATGAAGATCTGGGTTCAAATGCTTCCTCTGACTTAACAAGTAAGAGAACCTGAGCAAGTTATTTAACCTCTATGTGCCCAAGGCAATTTCCTAGGACTTCTACTTAAATTATGGATGGTTGGTTGGTTGAGGGAGTTCTCAAAAGGGGTACCTCACCATGACAAAATACTTAGGTGACACAGAAGAGAAAGCACAGGCTAGAATCCTCTTCCCCTCAAAATTAAAGTCAATATTAATAATACCCTTACAAAGAGGACCTGTTCAGAGTTTTACTGTGATCATCACTAATTTCTCCCAGATTCTTGGCCTTGCTGGAAGACCATTCCATTATAATACTAAAAGTAGGTCCATGCCAGGATACAGACTATGTAATACACACAGACCTGCAAAATTCAAACACATTCTCTCTCACTAATAGGCAGTAATGATTAGAAAACCTCAGTTCAAACATTTAATTAACAGAAGTGTAAATTATCTTTCTACCTAGGAAATTACTTTACAAAAAGCTCGTGAAGATTATAACAAACTGAAAAGAATTTGTAATACTTTGGAGAACCACTATGAAAGAATGTGCTGGAATCTGATCCAGAATGAGGAGAAATCCTGAGGAAGCTCCCAGCTAATTAAAAATAGCCCCAGCTGTGGAGCTCATCAGATCCACCTCTTAGCCAAAGATGTCACTGTTAGTGCTACAGAAAGGCTGATATTGTCTAAACTGCAATGTTTCCAACAAACATGTTTCAGCTCTAAAAAAACAGGAAGAAATTAACCAACTCTCTCACAAGTCTTTCCACAGAACTCAGTAAAGGAATGTTAGACGGCATTATCAGGGACTGTTCTAATGGTCATTTGGGAGGAAAACTGTGTCAAAGTAAATGGACGTGTCATAAAAAAGTTCCCCAATATTAGGCTTACATGATATATGCTGACTACTTCCACAGCTTTAGTAAAATGCAAGGAAAATTAGCTTCACTGGTGATGTTGCAGAAACTTAGAATAAATAAGCAAGCACTGGAAAGAGAACACATACCAATTTGCAAAGAAATCGTCTTCCAAACATTCATTTACAGTGATTATTTGGAATCTAGACCAAATATTCCTTACTGATCTAATGTGATTAAAGTCCCATCTGGTTCAAGAAAGTCTATTTAACCCATCAGGTATTTGTTAAGTCCCTCAATTTCAGGCTGTGTTCAAGGTCTGTGGATAAAGAATATTTGAACAAATACCATTATAAAGTCCAGTTTGATTCACTAAGGCTATTTCCATGTCCATGGAGGTGGGAGGGAGAGAGAGGGGTGGGTGGGTGTGTGGGTGGGTGTGTGTGAATCCCATATAACAACTGGTAATAAGCTTCTAGTGGAAGTTTGGACTAAAGTTAGACTTTGAAATAACAATAACTGACAGAGGAAAGAGTTAGGATTTGGAGTCAGAAGCTTGTAGTCCTTGAGTCTCATTCCTACTCCTCCAACATATGCACTCAGTTCCCAAACGTTATTTCTGTCTACAATCTACATTATCTCTCATGTCCTTCTCTTTCTCTACACTTACACAACCACCCTTCTATTTCAAGCCTGCATCACCTTTCACCTCTAGCTCTTCTTAAACTGTGGGGTTGAAGTGCTGAAGGGGTTGAAAGCAGAAAAAGTTTAAGAAGCCCTGGGTCCTAGACTAATGTAACCACCTCCTAATTAGTCTCATTGTCTCAAGTCACTCCCCATTTCAATCCATCCTTCACACAGCTGCCAATCTGATTTTCCTAAAATACAAATCTGACCAGTAACAACCCTACTCAGTAACCTATCCTATAGGATAGTATATAAATTATATGTTATTCAGTATTAAAATCCTTCCCAGCCTGGCCCCAACGACACTTTCTAGCCTTCTGCACACTACTCCCCTCCATGTACATTATGGTCCAGGTAAACTGGTCTTCTTGCTGTCCCGCATACCCAGGACATCACTTCCTGCCTTTTCACTGGCTGTCCCTCATGCCTATAAGCCCTAGTTTCCATCCAGGTGCAACTCAATTGCCACCTTCTACAGGAGGCCTTTCTGGATTCTCCCCACCTCCCCCACCCCCAGCCAACTGCATTCCCAAAAAAAAGCACATTCTATTTTGTATACACCCACATATGTAGATGTTGTCTTCCCCCACTAGACTGTAAACTCTAGGAAGACAAAGACTTTTCACTTTGCATTTGTATCCCTAGCCCCAGGCATATAGTAGGTGCTTAATGATTATTGACTACTAAAGATGCATTTAAAGGGGGGGGGGGCCTCATTTCCCCACCAATAAAAGGGAGAAGAGATGTAGATTAGATAACCTTAAAGTCCTCCTCTACCTCTAAATGACAATATAATACTTTAAAGTTTGTAAAGCACTTTATATACAAGATTGGGGGCTAGATAACACAAGCAATTAGTATAACCAATTTACAAATAAATACACTCAGGGTCAGAGAAGTTGTGATTTATCCTCCATCACAAATTAGTAAATGTCAACATTGGGATGTGAATCTAAGTCTTACTGAATCAAAGCTGAGGACATGGCACAATACAAAGAATACTGACTCTGGAGTCAGAAGACCTGATTTCAGATCCTGCCCTGACACTTATAACTTGGGTGATCTTAGGCCAGTCACTTATGTTCCCTGTGCCTCAGTTTCTTCATCTGTAAAAAAAAGGAGGTGGACTAGACAGCCTCTCAAGTCCTTTATAACCACCGATCTATGAAACCACAACTAGCCACTATGCAGCAGAGTGGGCTGAACTGGACAAGTAGAAGAGATGGCCATCAGGAAGGACCAAGACGGGCACCTTTCAGAGGCTGAATGGGCCTCATGGTGTAGACCGCTCCTCGCCTGTGCATGTGACAACTTCAGAGCTAGACTTGAGAGAACTTATGACTCACTGCAGTGGAAAGACTATTGGACTTAGAGTCAGCCAGCTCCCTACTGGTTCTGGTACTAGTTGTGTGACCACAGGCAAGTCATCTAATGTGTCTAGTTGCTCATGTGTAAGAAGAGAAATGATAATCATTTTGCTGCCTACCTCACAAGGCTATAGGTGAGGCACACACTGTATAAACTGTCAAGCATCATGAGAAGAGTATTGGAAGATCTATATTCAAATTTTTACTTCTGTTTAGTTGTATGACCACACTCTCTTAGTTGCCTTCTATAAAATGAAAGCACTGGATTAAATGATCTCTAATAGGGTCCCTTTCACCTCAAAATCTATGATCTTGTGAACCCCAAGGTTCTAGGTCTTAGCAAAATCCTAACTCTAATCTTATAGTGAGACTACTGTCTGCTGGGCTGAAGAGCCCAGAACTTATGGATTCTTCACCCCAGCCTTTTCACTAGCTGCCAATGGGTATTTTTTCTGAAGTCCAACACAGACAATCTTTACCAGGAATGGCATTTTTAAAATATTTTACTTAATTTCATTTTAAGGACTTGTTGGTGTTGTTCAATTGTATCTGACTCCTCATGACCCCATCGACCATATCACACCAATGCTGTCCATAGGGTTTTCTTGGCAAAGATAATGGAGGGGCCTGGCATTTCCTTTTCCCAGTAGATTAAGGCAAAGGTTAAGTAACTTGCCCAGGGTCACACAGCTGGTAAGTGTCTGAGGCCAGGACTCTATCCAATGAGCCACCTAGCTACCTTGAATTAGAATTATCTAAATCATCTGTTATAACTCACAAGAAATGAAATAGAATGGTACAGTGGGAAAGGCACTGGAATCTAAATCAGGAAGACTTGGCTTCAAATCCCCATATGAACACTTACTAGCTGTCTGACCTTAAACAAGTTACCTTCTGAGCCTCAGTTTCCTCAAAAATAAAAGTGATAACAATGCTTATACTACCAATCTCAAAGGGTTGTCCTTTAATCCTAAAGTACTGTTAATCACAGTCATTAATTCTCTAAGGGGCCATTTCTGTTTTCATTTTGGAGAAAGAGAATGAGAAAGTGAGAAGCTATCACCATATAGTAGAAAAGGCAATGGATTTGTAGTCAGATGACCTGGGCTTAAATTCTGGCTCTCACCTTCAGCTTCTTTCTCTATAAAATGAAATAAAGATCAGGGGTTCTTAACCTGGGGTCCTCATGGAGAGATTTCAAAGGACCCATGAACTTGAATGGGAAAAAAAATTACTTCTTTATTTCAATATTATTGGTTTCCTTTGTAATCCTATGCATTTTATTTTATGCATCTGAAAACATTATTCTGAGGAGTCCACAGGTTTCACTGGAATGGCAGAGGTCATTACACAAAAAAGGCTTAGAAGTCTTGTGTCCACTTATACAATGGTTACCCTAAAGCAGGCCCCCATCACCTCACACCAAGATTACTGAAATAGCCTTCTGGTTGGTCTCCCTACTTCAAGTCTCTCTCCACTCTAATTCATCCTTCACTCAGCTGTCAAATTGATCTTCCTAACATGCAAGTCTGACCATATCACTCCCCAATTCAATAAACCCTAGTAGCTCCCTATTATAACTTCCAGGATCACATATAAAATCCTATTTGGCTATTAAAGCCTGTCACAACCTAGCCCCTTCCTACACTTCTAGTCTTCTTACATTTTATTCTCATTTACATGCTTTACCATCTAGCAATATATGCCTTTTTATAGTTCCTTAAATACAACACTCCATCTCCTGACTCTATGCCTTTTAATAGACATCCTCCAAGCTTAGAATGCACTCACTCCTCATCTCTACTTGCTTCCTTCAAGACTCAGCTCAAATCCTACCATCTGCAAGAGGCCTTTCTTGGTCCCCTCAGCTGTTACTAAGTGACTCCTCTCTGAGATTACCTCCTCTTTACACTATATATAAATTGTATGTAAATAGTTGCTTGCATGTTGTCTCCCTCATTAGAATATGAATTCCTTCAGAGTACGGACAACATTTTTGCCTTTCTTTGTGAACCCAATATTTAGCACCGTGCCTTAACCATAGGAATAGGGCTTAATAAATGTTTGTTGACTGACTAAATTCCTAGACTAGTTGAACTCTAAAAGCCCTTACATACATATAAGGAAACATTTTTATTTTATTCAACTTACTCTTCATTAATAGCCTTAAGATATGAACAACCTGATGTTGTCATATGTACCTCCTAATGGAGAAATTATTCAATAACTATCTCCCAAATGACATGGATCACAATCTTCTTCCCTGTTCCACCCCTCCAAGCCGGACCCCAACCCCTCAAGATCAGTAAACAGTTTCATGAATTGCTATGGTCAAAAAATGTATCAGCCTGTGGCCAATCCTCTAGTGATGAGCCCCTTCACACCTGGAAGGCACAAAAGCAGACACCATTCCATATTCGAAGCCTTCTTCAAGAATGCAGGGTCAAGTTCAACATTAATATGGTGAGCCCTCAGTTGTCCCCTCTTTTTCATAGCTAAATTCCTGAAGAAAGCTGTCCACAATTGGTGCCTTCACTTTCTTCCTTTCATTCTCTTCTTAGCTCTCTTCAATATGGTTTCTAACCTCAACATTCAAATGAAAGTGATCTCTCCAAAGTTACCAATGATCTCTTTTAAAAAAACATTTTATTTGTTTTAATCAGTCAAAATCTACCTTCTCTCTCCCACCCCCATTGAAAACGCAAGGAAAATAAAACCCATTAAAACATGTATGACCAATCAGAACAAATTTCTACATTGGCTATGTCCAAAAAGAATTTTTCATTCTGCATTGAGTCTTTCACCTCTCTTACCAGGAGGTGTGTAGCATGTTTCCTTCATTAGTCTTCTGGAATCCATGTTGGTCATTATGCTGATAAAGAGTTCAGCACAATAATACTCCATCACATTTATATCATAAGATATACACCCATTTCCCAATACGTAAGCATCCCCTTGTATTCCCATTCTTTGCCACCTCAAAAAGAGCTAAAATTATTTTTGCATATCCTTAGTTTTTCTTAAGACTAATCCTTAACTTGCCCTCACTCTAAACTCCTCCTCCCCCCTTTTCCCTTTCCCTATTTGTCTGTTGAGTGAAATGTATTTCTGTGGGGCAGCTAGGTGGCACAGTGAGTAGAGCACTGGCCCTGGAGTCAGAAAGACCTGAGTTCAAATTCAGTCTCAGACACTTGACACACTTACTAGCTGTGTGACCTTGGGCAAGTCGCTTAACCCCAATTGCCCTGCCTTTCCCCCTCAAGAAAAAAATAAAAAAGTAATTACAATAAAAAAAAAAAGAAATATATTTCTGTACTCAACTCTGTGTGTGTGTGTGTGTGTGTGAAAATTCTTCCTTCTTCTGACCAGTTCAGATCAGAGTGAGATTCAAGTGTCAGCAGCTCCCCCCACCTCTCCTCATAATCTTTATTGATATCTACTTTCATACCCTGATTATAGCTTCCCTTCCCTCCCCTTTCATCATGTATTTCATTCCCTTCTTTCCATTTTTCTCTTAAGATCATCAAGACATAACAGAACCACTTCCAGGCGTTGTCCAACTGGACTCCCTCTATAACCCTTGATGTTAGAGTTCAGAGGAAACACGTTTCCCCATATTTAAATGTAAGCAGTTTATCTTTGTTTAGTCCTTTGTCACTGTTTATTCATGTTTAACTTTTATTGTTTCTCTTCACTGCTGTGATTGAATTTCATAGTTTCTGCACAGCTCTGGTCTTTCCATCAGGAATACTTGAAAACCTTCTATTTCATTACAAGTCCATTTCTTCCCCCTTCCTGAGTTTTGCTGGGTAAGTTATACTTAGCTGCAAGCCCATACATATCCTTTGCCTCTGGAATATTAAATTCCAAGCTCTCTGCCCCTTTATAGTGCTGTGTACCAACTCACGCGTGATTCTCACTTTGATGCCTTACTGATTGATTTCTTTCTTTCTAGCTGCTTGCAATATTTTTTCTTTTACCTCAAAACACTGGATTTTGGTGATGATATTTCTGGGAGTTTACATTTTAGAATTTCTTTCAAGAGTTACATTTTTTCTATTACTACTTTGACCTCTGGTTCTAAAAGATCTACACAGTTGTCTTAAGATTTCTTGAAATATGAGGTCTTTTTTGGGTTATGGCATTCATGTAGTCCACTGATTCTTAAGTTTTTTCTTCTCAATCTGTTTTCTAGGTCAATTGTTTTTGCTATGAAATAACTTAGATTTAATTCTTTTTTTTTTTTTGGCCTTCTGACTTTGTTTTTTCTTGTTGCCTCACTAATTCACTGGCTTCTATTTGGTCCATTCTAATTTTCAGGGAGTTTACTGCTTAGGCAAAGTTTTGTATCTCTTGTTCTAAGCTGTTAATTTCCTTTCAAGTCTTTCTTTCATAATTCTCATTTCTCTTGCAATTTTTTCTTCAAGTGCTCTCATTCTATTTATAAGAACATTTTAACTCTTTAAAAAAAAATCTTACTTTGTCCCTTCCAGGCATTCTTAGTTGAGTTTGTGTCTAAACTGTGTTTTTCACTAAGGTTTTGATCAGACATAGTGGAATCATCCTCTTCTTCTGGATTTGAATCTTTAGCTTCCTTGCCACCATAACAGTGCTTTTAAAAACATGGATAATGGGCAGTTTCACTGTAATCCCTTCCTATGCCTTCCTTATTCTTCCTAAAGTAGGAGTTCTTATCTTTTTTATATCCTGGACCCCTCTGGCAGTCAAGTCTGATGAAGCCTACAGCTCCTTCTCACAAGAATATTTTCAAATGCATACACAAAGGAAGAAACCAATCATATTGAAATAGAAATGTAATTTGGCAAGGGCTCTTTCACTTTTGGCTTTGTATCCCCAACATACAGCAGTACCTGGCACACAAAAGGTGTTTAATAAATGCTTGCTAATTGACTGATCTGGAATGTGGGAACTGGTACCAGTCATAAGGGATAATTCAGGGGGGAAAAGAGAAGGAAAAGAAAAGAAGAAAAAAAGGTTACTGACAGCATTCAATACCCTCTACAGCTTGGCAACTTCCTGCTTTTTCAGCCTTATCTCACTTTCCTGAGGCACTCTATTAATGCCTACTAGCTTAGGTGTCCTTAATTTGGGGCCCAAAGACCTCCCAGGAAAACCATGGTCAGATTTAAGGGATGGGAAAAAAGTTACATCTTTATTTTCACTAAATTCTAATTGAAATTTAGCATGTTCTTCAACGGTAAAAGTGGGTAACAAACCATGGTAACATCAGTTGTATTTGTGCCTCTGTCTTCCAACAGGAATCACAGATACTTTCACCATGACTGAAAATATAACCTTGCCAAAGACCACTCCAGTTTAATGTTCTTATTTAACCTAAACAACAGCCTCCAAACACTGATATGTCTTTAGAAAATAATATTTAACTTTAACTTGCCTATATTTTAAATGCATTCTTATTTTGATGTATTAATAAAACACATATTCCTAGATTACAAATTAGTTTAATATTTTGATAACATATTTTAATAGTTGATTTCCTTTGTAATCCTGTGTATTTTATCTTATGCATTTAAAAATATTATTCTGAGAAAGGGTTGATGAGCTTCATCCGACTGCCAAAGAAATTCAATGATACACACCAAAAGATTAAGAATTCCTGTTCCAACTAAACTATTCTGACCCCCAAATACGTATGTCTTGTACACCTCTCCAGCCTCCAAGCCTTTATTCAATGTTGTTTCTCAGGCCTGGGATGTCTTCTCTACTGCCTTTTGGGTATTAAACTCCTAACCCAAACTTTAAAAATTAATTGAATTGCTACCCCCTCCATGAAGCCTTTCCTGATTCCCCTTAGTCAGTTATTATCTTCACTATCAGACTTCACACAACACTTTGTTTTTTAATATACTTATCATGTAATATCCATTATGGTTATCTGTTTTTTCCTTTTATCCCCTTACTAGACTAGGAGCACCATAAGGATAAGGACCATGTAGCATCCAGACACTATCTTCCCCAGTGCTGAACACTCTACACTGCACACACTGAACACCTAATGGTTAACTTATGTTAGTGAAGTGTTATCTGAATGGAGAGAAAGTTATGCAAAAGTAAGTACATGAGCACAATTAGGGAAATAAGAAGACCTGGAAAAGTGTTTCAGTCAAAGTGGCACAGTCACAGATCTGGGTCAACTAAAGAAGAGAAGAAAAGGAAATCAAACCCTCAAACTAAACTACCCCCACCATCTAGTTGCTCTACTAGGGCATTCCAGCACTGCTGAAATCTGCTGGACAAATGCACACAATCTCCCAGACTAGGTCCACTGCAAAACAATGGGATTTCACCTTAAAGGGTTCCTCACCGCTACATGGTAATCATTTTATTCTTCCCTTATTGACCCCATTCCCCACAGTGGTTATATAGTATTCTCTACCCTTTCACTCTCAGAAGAGGATCTACGATCCTACGACCTCATTTCCTACTTCACTTCTACTAAGCAGATAGGTGATACAGTGGATAGAACACTGGACCCAGAGTCAGGAAGACCTGAGTTCAAATCTGGCCTCACACACTTACTAGCCACATGACCCTGGGCAAGTCACTTAGTCTCTGTCTGACTCTCCTCATCTGTAAAATGGGGATAATAACAGCACCTGCCTCCCAGGTAGGTTTTACAAGATAATATTTGTGAAGTGCTCTGTAAACTATAAAGCGCTCTACAAATGCTAGCTATCATTATTATTATCTCGCAGAGGAAACAAGAAGCCACCAGTGGGCACTGTCTCCCCTTCTCCACACCTTGAAGTCCCTCTACATCGTCCCCGTTCTCACCTGCTTGGCTTCAAACTCTGGGGGAGAGGTGGTCCTTCCTGTCAAGATCAACCTCTCTACTTGTGCCCTTGATCCCATCCCCTTTTTCTTCTTCGATCTCGTTCTCTCAATAATGCCTTCATTGTCTTTCATCTTCAATCTCCTTATCCATTGAGGGGGGGTAAAAGGGAAAGTGAACAAGCATTTATTAAGCACCGACTGCATGCCAGGCACTGCGCTAAGTGTTATACAAGTAATTCATCTGATCCTCGTAACAACCCTGAGAGGTAGGTACTAGTATCATCCCCATTTAACAGTGAAGGAAAGTGGGTTAGAGGTTAAGCGATTTGCCCAAGGTCACACAGTTAGTGTGTGAGGTCAAATTTGAACTCAGGTCTTCCTGACTCCAGGTCCAGCACTCTATCCACACTGCATTCTCTGGCTGCCACTGGCTCTTCCCTGTTTCCCATAAACAGCCCCAAGGCTCCCTATCCTTAATAAACTTTCAACTATCCTTGTCATGCCCTCAGGCTATCATTCTACACCTCTCCTCCTAGCCACCAACAAACTCCTAGGAAATCAGCTAAACTAATTGCCTCCCAGCTCACTTTCAGCGCCCCCCACCCCACCCCACCTCACCCCCAACTCTGGCTGAAAGTACTTTCTCAAAGGTTCACAATGATTGCTTCAATGCTAAATCCAATGGTCTTTCTCAGTCCCCATTTTACCAAACCTCTCTATGGTTTCTGACCCTTCTGACCATCCCCTCCCCTCCCCCATACTTAGTTCCTCCCTTGGCTTTCATAACACTGGTCTCTTTTGGTTCTCCTCTACCTGCATGACAGCTCCTTCTCAGTCCCTTTGTTAACTCAAACAAGGCACAGTGGTACAGTAGGGGAAAAAAATGCTAGATTTGGGGTCAGAGGGCCTGGTTTCAAATTCCATCTCTGCTATTTATCACTTATATAGCCTTGGGCAAAAGATTTAACCAACCTCTCTGGGCTTCAGTTTCCTCATCTATAAAATAAAGAACTTGCACTAGTCGATTTCTAAGGTCTCTTTGAGCTCTAAATCCTATGATCATCAACTCAATGACCAACCATGATTCTAGAGGAGATGCTGAAGCATTCTGCTACTTACCCGACACACAGGTGATGAACTCAGGATGCAGAATGAGACATATTTTTTGGACACAGCCAATGTAAGGAATTTATTTTGCTTGCCTAGGAATATTTGTTACAAAGTCTTTGTTTTTCTTTTTCTAAAGAGAAAGGTGAAGGGGGGAAGAGCAGAAAATAAGATTTTTAATTGAAAAAATGTTTAAAGAAAATTTTAAAATCACATGACCACCAGCTGCACTGCCCACCTCAAGAGGACTCAGCCCTAGGGCCTGCTCTCTTATCCATCTATCTATCTATCTTCCATCTCCTATTAATTAAATGTGGGTATCTCCCAAGGCTCCTTTATGGGCCCTTTTCTCTAAGTGACTTTAGCAATTCCATGAATTCAATTATTTCTACACAGATGACTCCCATAATTATATAGCAGGACTTAATTTCTCCTCTGGACTACAGTTCCACCTTACCAACTGCCTGCTAGACATTTCCACCTAGATGTCCCACAAGCATCTCAAACTCAACAAATGCAAGATAGAATTTATCATCTTTCCCTCAGAATGTATCCCTTCTCAAACTTACCTGTTCCTACTGAGAATATTTTCATTCTTCCAATAACCCAACTAGGTCCACAACTTTTGACTCACCCTAGACTCTTTCCCTTTTCTCATCTCTCACATCCAAATCAATTGTCAAGTCAGACTGAACCTACCTATACAATCTCTCTCATATCCATCAAGACTCTTACAACAGCCATCTAATTGGTCTCCCTACTTCCAAACTCTCTCCTCTTTAATCGATCCTCCCCACAGCTGCCAAATTCATATTCCAAAGAACAGAACTAAACATGACACTCGCAATCTTCAATGGTTCCCTTTGCCTCTAGGATGAACTCTAGAGCCCACACTTATCAGTTCCTATCTACCTTTCTACATTTATTTTATATTCTTTCCCTTCACATAACCTAGCCGAAGCAACCTACCACCCGTTTCCCAAATTTCACATTCTATTTTATGTCTTCATGATTCTGCATACATAGTGCCTCCCCACCCTACCCCCCACCCCCAAGACTGAAATGTACTCCCTTCCTCACCTTTACCTCTTAGAATCTCCAGCTTCTTTCCCTTCTGGGTTCATATACAACTTAATAAGGGAAGCCTGTTCTCTTCTGATTCCACATCCCCCCTTGAGCTGTAAATGTTCTCTTTCCTCCTAAAATTACACTGCACTGCTATGTATGCTGTGTCTCCCTATTAAAACAAAGTCCCTTGAGAACAAAGGACCATTTCATTTTTTTCTTTTTTCCCTCCAATACCTGGCACAGTATCTTAAAACAGCAGGCATTTAATAAATATTTTTGACAAGTGGGGATACAAAAAGACAGACAGACTTTGACAAAGCTTCTAAGGACAAAGTAATAGAGCATTTGAACAGTGAAAAAACGACTCCATGAGATGCTAAGGAGAGTTTGGGAAAAGGTGGGAAAGGTTAATGGGTTCTTTTTCACAATGTATACAATGCTGGATAAATTAAAGCAAAAAGGATAATGGGTACAAAAATGTGGATGACAGCTTAACCATCTACTTCGGGTTTACAAGAGAGCCGAAAAGCTAAGTAGTTCTATTTTTCAATTCTCACATGGAATTGGTTTCCAATCTTAGGTCAGAATTCATATGAATGTAAGCTCCATGAATGCAGTTAATTTCATTTTTATTTTATCTCTGATTTCCACTACCTAGGATAATACTTAGGAAAAAATATTGAGTACTTAATAAATGTTTGGTGAATTGGATTGTATTAGAATCATAACTTTGTAAGCTCCTTGAGAGTAGGGTCTGAGTACTCACTATCTTGTATCCACAGTGCCTAAGATGGTACTTCACATAGAGTAAGCACTAAATAAATGCATGCTAATTTAATGACCCAAACTAGGGCTGCTTCAGCTCTACCAAAAAGTCAAGAAAAGACTCAAAGATGGACCTGAGCAAAATGTCCATTGTGTTTTCTGAGTCAGCAGCCAACTCCCTTGCATGCATGCAAGGAAAAAGCCTAAAAAGTCAAAGTGAATGAGAAAACCTCACCCTGGTTCTCACTCTTGCCACCCTCACTAAATGGTGCTGTCCTGGTGCTGAAACTTTCTCTTCAAATAACAGTAAAACTTGAATGTACATAAGCTGGAAGAACAAAGTATACTTCCATGGTTTCTAATAAGATTTGCTGAAAATACTAGGCATCACTGGGGACCTGGTGTTTGCAATCTTCTAGGCCCTAAGACATTCAGACAACAGAATATCAGTGAACTAGTACATAATAAGGACTAAAAGAAAGATTTCAACATCATTTATCTATAGAAATCCTCAGTTGTCAAAAGAGACTTTATCTAGGGCATGAATATATAAGGAGAACAGAGGTATAAGACTATTTGAAAATGGTTCACAAAAGGTGGAATTAAAAAAAAAAGAAAGACTTATTCAGACACTCAAAGAATGGCTAGAGAGGTAGGAAGAAAACCAGATTAGGGCAATGTCTCAGAAGCCTAACTCAGGAAGACTTCAGAAAAGGTGTTACTGATGTTGAAGAATTTTTTAAATGGAATTTAATATTTGTGATCAGGCACGCTAATCGATCAAATCCATTTTATTTTTTCATATCAGCTTATGCCCATTCTAGATGCAGAGAAATTTATTCTCGCCTCAGCAATCATTTAATAAGCATCTATCATGTGCAAAGCACTGTCAGGACCTAAAGATACAAAAACAAAAAAAATGAAATGCCCTCAAAGGGTTTACATTCTAATGGGGAGACCAAAAAAAGATATAGTATACAAAATGGCACATGAGCTGTGCTTTAGAAGGAATAGAAAATAATTTTATATATTTAAAAAAGTAGAAAAGAAGTAAGGAGCCTACTCTGCTTCTCCTAGCCTAGACTAAAGGTATTCAAACTCCACATGTGAAATCTGTCATTCTATGCTTGGAAGAACTGTCTTAGGAAAGAAAAGGAGCTATATTAATTTTGTCTATGATTACCTTGGAAATTATGGAAGAATCCTCCCTCTCTATTGACAGCTAGGTGGTACAGTGAAGTCAGGAAGACCTAAGGTCAAATCCAACCTCAGATACTTACTAGCTGTATGACCCTGGGAAAGTTAATTAACTTCTGTCTGCCTCAATTTCATTTGTAAAATAAAAGTAACAATAGCCTACCTCTTTCAGGGATGTGGTGAGGATAAAAACGAGATGTTTGTAAAGCATTTTGCAAACCATAATGCACTTTATAAATGCTAATTATTATTATCAGGCACCTTTCCCTTTGCCTATAAATCCTCTATCTTACTACTCTCAGAAATTCAAATGGAACTATGATTTCATTTATATGTAGGTTCATTTCAGTGCTACAGATCACAATTCATCCTATTCAACTCTTGTCAATGCCTTCCTATAGGTTTGCCATAGGAGAATCCATCTTTCCTCAATTTCTCTTTCCATGGCAAGGATGTAAGTAGAGCACTGCAGCTGTCCATCTGTCATGATTCACCCTTGCCATGTCCAGTCTATCTTCTCTTCCAATTATGTATTTCCTCAATGACATTTTTTATTCCTGGTCTTCTAAGTTCCTCATTGTTTATATCCTGAAGCCTGCTCACACTCACCACACACCTTTCCAGAGCCCTCTCTGTGATAGTCATTTTAAATTCTTCAGAAATGACATTCCATGGTTTGTGCCATACAAAAACACTAGTAAAATAAAGATGTTTAACAGATAGGCTTTTGTTTCTTAGAGAAATTTGAGAGTCATTAAAGGGGTTTTACAATTTTCTGAAGGCAATTCAGCCCAATTTCCTCCCACTGTTTAATTCTGGGTCCAACTCGTCCATTTGTACTATCTGTCCCAGATATACATATTGTTGGATAACAGTGGGTTGCCCAACATCTAATGCCCAGATTGTGACAACTTAAAATATTTTTATGTTTTTTACTTTTTACCTTTTATTTTTCCCTCTGTCTCCTCTGGCTACTGTCCTAAGCACTTTCTTTTGCTGCCTTCTCAAGTTCTACCAACAGTGCCTTCACTTCTTCATTTCATGCTTTTGCCTTTAAGAGGTGCCCACCTCTTGAAAGTTCTGTAAATTCCCTTCACGGCCATCGCTAACTTCCTAACTGTCTTTTCAAACAGCCCCTTCTTCATCCATAATCTCCTTGACCTCTCTCCTCTGCAACATACCACTGACCACCATCTCATTCTTTAAACTTCTTCTTCCCTTGTCTCCCTTGATATTATATCATATTCATTTTCTTCCTATTTTTCTATTTATGCACTGGTTCCCTTTCCTCCTCCCATCCCTTAAAAGTGGGCATTCCTCAAAGTTTCACGTCCATGCTCCCACTCCTCTCTACACTCTCTTGAGAATTCACCCTCATATGTGGTTTCAACCTCTATGGAGGTGCTCTCCAAATCAGTATTTCCAGCCCCAAGCTTGCTCTCTCTTGAAATCCGGCTACATATGTCCAACTGTCTGATGAACATCTTGCTACTATTACAGACTCAACTGGCATGAAACAGAACTTCTCTTAGTCTTCATATACCACTTGAGTACCCTACCCTATCTCTGCTAATGATCTCATTCTTCCCCAGCCTCCTAAAAGGTTTAAAATCCTAGAGGTCATCTTTGTTTCTTCAATGGTCAGTCAATCTTTAAGTCTTCTTAATCCTGTCTTCACAGTGTTTGTTACATCAGTCCTTATTCTGCCTTGAGGTTGCCAGCTCCCTTCTCAAGCCTTTACCACTTCATGACTGTACTACTGTTAAAACCAAATATGATTCCTTGTTTCTGGGCTCTCTGAAACATACTACACATGATAATAATGTTACTTTACCTAAAGCACTGATTTGATAGTGCCACTAGCTTGCATAAAATTCCAACGGAACTTTCATTCATTTATCCAAAGGATGAAGTTCAAATCCTCAGTCTTGATAATAATAATGATAATTGCTACCTTTGTATAGCACTTGACAAGTTTAAAAAAGTACCTTAAAAAGAATATTTCATTTGATCCTCACAACAATCCTGTGAAATAAATACGATTATTATCTTGATTTTACAAATGAAGAAATTAAGGATCACAGCAATTAATTAATTTGCCCAGGGTCACACAGCTCGTAAGTACCTGTAACATTTGAGCCTAAGTCTTCCTGACTCCAGGTCCAGCACTCTGTCTACAATCTGGCCCCAAACTACCTTTTCAGTCTTATTTCTAAATGCTCCTAGCGGCATCCCAGTAGAATGCAAAGGACAGGTTTGGAGTTTCTACTTACTACAGTGACCTTATTAGGAAAGTCACACCATCTTTCTAGCCCTCAATTTCCTCACCTGTATAACGAGAGGGACTAATTTCTAAAGGTCGCTTCCAGCTCCAAATTCTATAATACTATTCATATTTGAGTCCTATTCCCTCCACACTTTTGCTCACACTGTTCCATTGACTGAAGTGCCCTCTCCCTTCCAACCAAATCTTATTCATCCTACCAGAGTGAGTTCAAATTCCATTTTCTCCAGAATGCCTTCTCTAACCCTCCTCTGAACAGGTATAACAATTTCTGTACAATATACCAACAATGAATCATGTAGAGTAATGCCTGTTCAAGTCAATAATAAACATTTATTAAATGTCTACTGTGTGCAAAGCATTATGGCAGGAGAGTTTTTAAAATTACATAAGATCCAAACTGCCCTCATGGAGCTCAAAGTGTAAGAAGCTCAAACTGTTAAATGATTGTCATTTAACTCACTTGCAGGTCTGACTTCCCCAAAGAGATGCCTTGAGAACAAAAACGGAATCACAGATTTAGAGCCAGAAAGAACCAAAGAGTTCACGTCTAGTTCACTCCCTGTTTTATGGGGCCCAGAGTGGTGAAGTAATTTGATCAAGGTCACAGAGTGAGTCAGTGGCAGAGGCTGGATTTGAACCCAGGTTCTCTGGTTTCAAATCCAGGGCTCTTTCCACTAGAACATGCTGCCCCTTATTTTTCTTCCTTCACTACTCCTACCAGCATCTAGGACACTGCCTTTCACATAGTAGGGCTTCAATCAATAGTTGTTGAATTAAATAGCAAACACCCATTAAATATTTGCTGATCTGATACTCTTGATTAGTAGTGAAGTCTTAAAACCTAGATACTCATGTGATGGATCTCTCCTCTCCTCTTCCTCCCTCTTCTGAAATATTCAGAGTAGAAGTATCAGAAGGCAAAGCAGATGAAAACTGCACAGGTACACATGGTAGTAGTAATAACAAGAACATAAAGGCCACATGGAAGAAGAGTCAGAAACCTTAGGCTCTGGTACAAGCTCCCCCATTTACTATCCCTATTATCTTGAGCAAGTCACATTGTTGCCCAGTTTTCTCATCTGCAAACATCGATAACAGACTGACTACTTCTTAGTGTTGCCATGTGGACCTAATGCAATAATGTGTGCGAAAACACTTTACAAATTATAGGGCAATATATAATATATATCATATTACATATATGTTATATATATATATATATATATAAATATATAAGGAGTAGTGCTAACAGTAAAAAAAAAAATAGTAATAGTCTCTGCTTTTGAATCCTCAGTATTTTGGCAATCTCAACATTTTATACTGCTTAAAACACCATTGTAACTTCTCCTCTCCTTACACCTCTCATTCTCTGATTTATCTGGTTTCCATACATGGCACTAAAGACTTTATATGCATTTACTAATGCATACATGACACCTAGTGGCAAAAAAAGGGTAGCCACAGGCTTCCCCCACAAAACAGCATGTGAGGGAAATGTTGGTCCACTTTCCCTCCTTCTGCATTGCAGGGAACTGAATGTATTGTCATAATCCTTTGCTAATGTTTCCAAGTGGATGCCCAGCCATCATCTCAAATTCAATATGCTTAAAATTAAGTTATTCGCTTCCTACCTACCCCCAATCCTATCAATGCCATTTTGCCTTAACCCAGACTGAAGCTCCTCCCTGTCCCTTACTATGCATATCCAATCAATTCAATAAGCATTTATTAACTGTGATAGAGAGAGAGAGAGAGAGAGAGAGAGAGAGAGAGAGGGAGAGCGAGAGAGAGAGAGAGAGAGAGAGAGAGAGAGAATAGCTTAATGGAGAGAGAATCAGCCTGGGAATAAAGAAGAACTAAATTAAAGTCCTGCATTTGATATATACTAAATGCAGGATCACAGGTAAGTCACAATCTATTAGTTGCCCAGACACTGAGATTATGTTACAGAAAATCTGGTTATCAGCACTGGTGGTGGGGGTTTCCACACCAACAAACTCAGAGGTCCAGCTTCTCTACTCCCAAAATAACCAGACACAAAGTCTTGTCAGTTCTTCTTCTGAAATGCCTCTTCTTAGATCTGCCTCTTCCCTTTTATTTCATTTACCACTGCCTTGTCTCCTCATGTCTGACCTTTGTTAGACAATTCAACATGCACACTATCACCAATTCAGTTTAACTGAATGTGTTTATCAAGGCACCTATATGCAAGGCATTAAGTGCTTAATGTGCTTCCCTTAAGTGCTGATACTGGAATGCACATGTCCTATCTCTCCAGCTTGTACATCAGTGCCAGCTGTGAATTCTCTTCAAGCATTTAGCACATTACCTTGCACAGAATAGGTACCCAATACATATCTGATTAATGGTCTAACAGTAGAGATGTTTTCCTTTTTTTTTTTAAGGAGCACTCCATAAGCATTCATACACATGGCAGAACGTGTGCATACATGTTTGTAAAACAGAACCACACACATCTCTTTTCTATAGCTAGGGATATGTAAACGTGTAGATATAATGTATGTATCTCTACATGTATACTACTTCGTGTATCTCTGATTATTTTTAGGTTGCCCAAGACAATTCACTACTGCTCTACACCACAGTACATGGTCTTCATAGGTTGCTATGACTGAAAAAAATTCAATACCCTGTGGCCAACCTTCTGGGGATGAGCCAGATGCACAGATTTCATAACATGTTCCCAAATTTGCCAACATTCTCTTACAGTTCTTCAAAAGAACTGTAAAATGCCACTAACAAGGAATTTTGTGCCCTTTGACCTTTGTAGGAAGAGTAGAAAGAAATACACATCACTATTCCCCTTCAGGGTTGATTTCTCTATTTTCTCAATTAAAAAAAAGGTCAAAAGGCAGTATGATATTTACTAGAAAAGACCCTGGATCTGAATACAGAGAGTCTGTGTTTGAATTGTAGCTCTGGGTCTCCGTTTCTTCCTTTGTAAAATCAAAAAGTCCCTTCTACCCTTAAATCTTACCATGGCAGTATGAAATGCACATCTGGGTTCAAGGCACAGGATTCAAGGTTCAAGGCTGGAAAGGATTTTAGAATCATCTAAGCCAACCTTCTCATTTTACAGATGAGGAAACTGAGGCCTAGAGAGATTATATGACTTGGTCAGGGTGACACAAGCAACAAACAGACAAAATTTGAACCCAGATCTTTATGATTCCATATCCAGCACATTACCCATTACGCCATGCTGCCTCCCACTGCTGCAGAATTGGATGGGATCAGGGTTCTGCTACTGGCCAAATATTTTCACTTGTCTCGATTCCAATATAAAACATATTGTAATTTTAGTGTAGAAATAATTTTAAATGGGGGAAATATGAAGCAGCATGATATAGTATGAAGAAAACTGGACTAGGAGTCACCAAAGGCATGGGTTCCAATTCCGCCTCTGACACTTAGGTGTGTAACCAACTACGGGCAAAGTGTTAGCCCTCAACAACCCCCGGTTTTCATTCTCTATAAAAGGTGGACAATAGTTGTAGTACCTACTCCCCTGGGGGCTGCTATGAAAATCAAATAAGGTAACACAGGCAAAATGTGTCCTATCAGTCAACAAGTATTTATTAAATGTCTACCATGTGCCAGGCACTGGGGATACAAGTACAAAAGGCAACAGAGGCAGCAGATGGCTCAGTGGATTGAGCATTGTACCTGGATTCAGAAAGACTTGTGTTTAAATCCTGCCCTACACACTTACTGGATGAGCTGTGTGACTCTAGGCAAGTCTCTGCCTCACTTTCCTCATCTGTAAAATAAAGATTCTAAGAGCATCTACCTCCCAGGGCTGTTGTGAGGATTAAAAAAAAAAAAGAGAGAGAGAAAGCAAACCTGAGAGCACCATAAAAATCCTAGCTATTATCATTATTAAGAGGCAGGCAACAAGCATTTATTAGGAGCTTCCCATTACCAGGCACTGTGCTCATGTTAACTGTTATCCTTAATCTTTGCAGTCTCCCACCTCACAGGGCTGCTACGAAGGAAGGAAGATGCTTTTCCGCCTCAAATGGGTTTTGCTTTTACTGAGATCTATAAGGGAGGCTCTTCAATCCTACCTCACCAACCCAAATCGTTGTCTGACTGCTGACGGGAGCCTGTGAACAGGAGGACTGGGAGTTCTCAGATTCCCCAGGAAGGAAAGGGATGGTGCACTAGGAGGCAGCTTTCTGTTCTGTTGGCCGAGGCTGGATTAGATGATCTCTGAGTCCTTTCTAGTACTGAGACTGGGTAAATGCTAACCCCCCCGATAGGGAAAAGAGGAGCCTGCCTCCGTTCGGGGGGGCCCGTTTCCATCCTTCCCTTGGCCCCTTTCTGGGCCTCAGTTTTCCCTCTCGAAGATCTGTGGCATCCTGCGGCTCCGGGCTCCTAAGGAATCCAGGACTCGGGGCCCTTGGCCGGTGGTGCTGGCCTGGGAAGGCAGCGCCCGGAGTGCTGACCATCGCTGGCCGGCCATCCCCCCCTCCTCCGTCCCCTCCCCCGGGGCCGCCCCTCTTCCTTCCTTCCTTGCTTCCTTCCTTCCGCCCTCGCTGGTAGCATCCTGGCCCCCGCCTACCCCGCGGCCAACTTCCCCGGGAACCGCCCCCAGAAGCTCGGGCTCCGTAGCGGCCCTTAGCCAGCGCCGAGCCTGCCGTGCGGCGCGAGCCCCGCGGGCCCCCACGTCCGAGCGGCGGCGCGGCTCAAGCGAGCCCCAGGCTTCCCCCGCGGCCTAGCCCCGGCCCCGGTCCGGCTCCGGCCCAGGCCGCGGCCTCACCTGTGTGCCGGCGGGCGGGCCCGGGACTCCTCCGGAGGTTGGGGGCGGGGGCGGGCGGGACGGTAACGGCTCCGCTCGGCCTCGGTAGCGGCGGCGGCAGCGACGGCGGCAGCGGCGGCGGCTCCTCCTCAGCGCGCACAACCCCGCTCCGGCCCAGCGCAGCCCGGGACCGCCCCCTCCGCTTCGACCGCCCATTGGCCCCTCTCCGCCACGGCGCTCCTCTCATTGGGCGATGCGTGTGTCACAGGGCCTCGCGGGCCGCGGGGAGGCGGGACTTCCTGCCGCCGGCGCTGAGGCAGGAGGCGCGGCCTGGGGGGCTAGCGGCCGGCGGGAGGCTAGGGGAGCCTGGGTCGGCGCCCAGCCCAGTGTCAGCGCCTGGGAGGCGGGTCTCCTTCCCTCCCCACCCCCCCCCCCCCACTCCCAAGGCTGGGAAGCTGAGGAGGCCCAAACCAGCCCGGATCTCGCGTCTCTGCCCCCATCCCCCATCCCCCTCGCGCTGCCAGGTATATGGGGGTGCGTGTGCTCCCAGCGAGTGCATGGCTGCGCGGCCCCAGGGGAAGGGGGTGGGGGGAGTGTGCCCCGGTGCGTGCACGGGAGTGCATCTGCACCCCCCAGGATGAGTGTGGAAGTGGGTGCTCTCCTGCTGGGGCACCCGGTGGTGGGTGCATGTCTGCCCACTCTCTTCCCCGCCCCCATCCTAGGAATATGGGTCTTATAGCTTCCCTAGGTTCAAATCGGGAAGGAACCTGAGAGGGCGTCTCATCCAGCTCCTTTTTCCAGAGGAAGAAACTGCGGCCCAGAAAGGTTAGGGGATTTGCCAAAGCTCATCCAGCTAAAAAGCCCCCCCCCAAAAAAAAAGGGAGGGGGAGGGACAGAGGACACTGCATCCCGAACGAGAAATGGCGGGGATTTTCTGCAGGAACCCAGTAGTTTCTGACCCACTTTCAGGAGGGCTTAATCAGAGAAAGGAACTGCTTAAGTTTTAAAGAAAAGCCAATTTTATCTTTGCACTTTTGGAGAATGAAGGCAGACCTGTAGGGTACCGTAAGGGCCTTTGGACTAGACCTGACTCATTCTCCTACTAGTTTAAGTAAACTCCTGGAGGGCAGGGAGTCTGTCCCGGTATTTTTATCCTTCTCCAGCACCAAGAACAGCACCTCACTCATCCTCATCATCATCATGATCATCATGATAATTAATTATCCCCATCACTTACATTTAAGATTCAGATAGTGCTTTCCTCACAGCAACTTTGTGAAGAAGTTCATAGTTACTAGAAGGACCAAGGGTCAAGTGACTCAAAACCAGCTTGGTCCTTCAGGAGTCATTCTTAAATTCCAGTCCTATGGGACCCTCGAAATTATCTCTGGTGATCTGAGTGTTACACTGTCCTCGAAAGCTTAAACATGAAAAGTGCATTCTTAAGAACGCAGAGCTCTTCAGTGTTGAGGCCAGGTCTCATGGTATGCACTTAGTAAAGTTTCAGTGGAATTGAATTAGCTCCAGCTAGTGCTGTTGAAATTGGCAGGCTAGACCCACCAATAAATAGCTGACACTTTGTCCCTTAAAGCCTTAGTTTCCTCCCCGGGTTAAAAGGAGTAATAATGCTTGCCCTGCTCCACCCCCCTCCTATTGTGAAAATAAAATGAGATAATGGAAGTGTTTTTACAAAGTATAATGCCCTAGAGGCATAAGTGTGGCCAAAAAAAAAAAAAAGAAGAGGAAGAAGCCGAGAGTGAAGAGACAGGATCTAGAGCATCGTTTGCCACTAGTGGGCACAAGAAATTGACCAAGGGATTTTAACTCCTTAGCCTGGTTTTGTCAACTGTAAAACCTAAGGTTCCTTGCAGAACTGATAGGAGCATTAGGAACTGCTCAGTGCTTTCTAAAGGGAAGAGCTGTATTTGTAGTTCGGGGACCTGAGTTCAAATTCTGCCTCAGGCATTTACTAGCTGAATGATGGTGAGCAAATCGTTTAACCCCTGGGCTAATACCTTTCACCTCTTAACTTCAGTTTCCTCCTCTGCAAAATGGGAATGCTAACAGCAGCACCTACCTCCCAGGACTATTAAGAATGAAAATGAATTAATGTATAGAAAGTGTTTTGAAAACTTTCAGCAATCCACAGTCATTTCCTTAGGATCCCAGATTAAGAACCCAGGTGTGGGGTGTGTCCCTCTGGTGAGATGGCTGCCGAGCCCTTTGCAGGGCTGCTTTCCACCTTGGGCGTCTACCTGTGTCCGGCTCTCCCCTGTGGCTCCACAGCGGCCACACCCCCGTAAACCATTTCAGAAGGCAGGCTAAGCCAGGTGGAGGGTGACCGAGGAGGCTCAAACCCACTGGGGAGAGGGGGAGGCGGGGAGGAGGGTGTTTGCTCCAAGCATGTGAAGACTTCCCCTGGTGGAATAGGCCAACTGCCCTGAAGGCAGCTGAAGCAGGCTCTGTGGAGCACTCAGAGCCTGGTTAGACGTCCGAGACCCCAGGGTCAGCCGCTGCATCTGGAGCCATCATCAGTCATCTTGACTCTGTCCTGCCGCTGGACTGGGATGACTCTGGAGGAGAGTGAGGCTGACGACTTCACGCACTTCTGCCTCACTGAAATCCAAACTACACAAGAACCAAAAGGAAATGTTCACATGGACTGTTTGTGCCCGACCTGCGGTATTGGTCTGATCAGCCACAGCTGGACACATTGAAACTTGACTCTAGCACAGTGATGTCATTTTGGTCCTCTTTGAAAACGAAGGATGACAACCAACCAAGATGAACAACCAGAACGGACTTTTAGAGACCACTGGGTCCAAGCCCCTCATCTTAGAGTGGAGAAAACAGGCGGAGAGAGGCTAACTGACCTACCTAGGGTCAACCTACGTGTGTCTGAAGTAGGATTCAAATTCAGGTCTTCCAGACTCTAAGCTCAATGCTCTATCCATGTTACATAATAGCCAACGTTTATATAATACCTCAAAACTGGCAATGCACTTGACACAGGATTGCAAATGCAGAATTGGAAAACACCCCAAAGATCATCTAGTTCAGCCCTTTCGTTTTACAGATGAGAAAACAGGGACCCAAAGAAATCAAGTGACTTGCTCGAGGTCACACAGCATCAGCTTTGAATTCAGGGCCTCTGATGGCACTGTCCTATAGTGCCTCCTACATCCATGGCATTTGAACCTTCCAACATCACTTGGAGGTAGTTACCACAAATATTATTATTGTTTTACACATGGAGAAACTGAAGCTCACAAGTGAAAACGTGCCCAGAGTCACATTACTGGTGTCTGTCAGAGACAGGATTTGAACTCATGTGTTTCCAAACTCTAAACCCAACATTCAGTCCACTATTCTAAATTACATAATGTAAAAATGTAGATGATATAAATGCCGACTATTATTCCTACTAGGGGGTACTACTTTTTTTTTATTTTAAAGACTAGTTTCTAATTACCAGTGTTTTTACATAATATAATGTACCAAAGTATTTTCCCCTTAAGAAAATAAATATTTTGAGTGATTACTATGTTCATAACAGTGTTGGGCACTTGAAGGAGATCCAAAGTATGAAGACTGGGCCATGCCCTGGAGGAATTTTGTTAGGGAGAGAAGCCCTGCCCTTGGAAAAAGGGACAATGGCATGAGGGAATTAGTCCATCTCCAAGGAAGAACTTCACGTTAGTGAGGGTCATTAGACTCTAAAATGGGTTACACAAAGAGGATATTGAACCTTCTGGAAGCCCTTAAGGAGAAAACATTTTCACTTGTGTGTTCTGTTAACTTCCTGCTTTGCTTCAGATACCTGTCTTCAGAAGGGGCAAACCAAGGTATATCAAAAAGTCAGGGTCCTAATATATCCTCTGTAGTCATCTCTGTTGGTTTCAGGAAAGGCCTGCAGAAGAATGGGCTAGAACAGCATTTCTCAAACTCTTTGGTCTCAGGGACATTTTACACTAAAAATGATTGAGAACTCCTTCCCTAAGGGCTTTTGTTTATGTGGATTGTATCAGGATTCACCATGTTCAAAAATAAGTTGGATGAAATTTTTTAAAATTTCAAATAATAACAAGCCCATCACATGTTAACACAAATAACATACTTTTAAAGAAAAATAACTATATTTTCCAAAACAAAAGAAAATTGAGAAGAGTGGCATTGTTTCACATATTTTTGCAAATCACTTTTAACGTCTGGCATAATAAAAGACAGCTGCTTCTGTATTCAGTTTGTTTCAGTTTGTTGTTTCAGATGACGTATGTAAAGAAAACCAAGCCTCACACAGACATATAGTTGAAAAAGGGAGATTTAACAATAAACATGTAACTTCAGTGTCTTATTATGAAAACAGTTTTCACTTTGTGAACATGTCCGTGGACCACACTTTAAGAACCTCTGGGCTAGGTGATCTCTTAGTGATCCAGCCTTGGATTCTACTTTCATCTAAGTTGTCAATATTTTTTTTTAATTTCTCCTAATAGACAATATGCCATCTAGTAGATCAGGGGAACATGACAGCTATCTTCAAGTTCTTCAAAGGCTGTGATGTGGAAAAAGAATTAGACATATCCTGTCTGGCCGCAAAAGGCAGACCTGAGAAGAGTGGGTGAAAGTTGTAGGGAGGCAACTTTAGGCCACTCATAGGGTGTGTTGTAAAGTTGGAAGGATGCTTTTTGGATATGGATTAGATTAAATGGTCTGTGGGGTCCTTTTTAACTGAAGAATTCTCTGAAGTATATAATTAATTACTAAAAGCTACAGGCTAGAAATTCAGTGGAAAGAGAGATGACTATGTTAAAGTTATTTGGCACATCTTCACACAAAAAGCAAGAATTATGATGGGCCTTGAAGTTTGGTTGTAATTTAGGCAGAAAATAGAATACAGAAAGAGAATGTACCTTCTTTAAGTTAGGGAAGTACATCATAAGCAGACATGTAGAAGTGCAAATAAATAAGGCTTATTTAGGAAACCAGTCCAACCAGAGTGGCAGGTTCATGTTGAGGAGTAGTTGAGAAATAAGATTTGAAAGATAGATTGGGGTGAAATTGGGGGAAATCTTGACTGAGAGACTACAGAGTTTAAAAAAAAAGAATTATTGTTCGATAAATGACTTTTATCCTATAATCAGTAGGAGCCATTGAACATTTTTTTAATCAGGAGAATAAAAGTGATAATAAGAGTTTGCATTTATATAATGTTCTACGGTTACAAAGGGTCTGACATCAGTTACTTCATTTGATTTTGATGGCAATTCTGGGATCTAAAGGTAGTATATTAGTTTCATTTTACAGATGTGATTTTTGAGAGCTTTACACGCCCAGTCACAGAGCTAGTTAGTACCAGAGCCCAAGTCCAGTGTTCTTTCCACATCATCACCAAGCTTCTATCAAACATCACTGTGCCTCTCTATGATAAAAAAGCAATTTTAAAAGGAATACTCATCTGATCTAAAGTACTTAAGAAAGGCAGCTTGGTAGTGGTAGAAAGGTGTGAATAGAGCAAAGGCCTTGCCTTAGAATCAGGAAGCTGTGAGTTCAAGCCCTGTCCTTAGAACATACTGTCTCTTTGACCCTAGACAAATCATTTAACATCATTGTGGAACTCTCTGAGAACAGAAATTTCAGTAGTTAGTTGCCTGTCTGAACTGGTAAGGGGAATTTCCTCATGGAGAATGGACTATACCTATGAAGTCACAAGTCTGGACCCTAAAAAAGTATTTTATAAAATTTTCTCTTAAGTAGGCTTATTAAAACTTTGTTATCTAATTTACGCTATTAATTTTGCTTAGCAAGTCTATTAGAAATCTGTGGCAAAACTATTACTTTGTGGTCAGAAAACACAGAAGCCCCAACCAGTGTTTTAGTTAGCCAGTCAACAAGCATTTATTAAGTGTTTGCTATGTAACAGGCACTGCCAAGTGCTGGGGATCCAGAGAAAAGCAAAAACAAGTTCTATCCTTAAGGAGCTTACAGTCTATGTGCCATGTGCTCTATACAGTTAAGTGCTTAATCTTTTTTTTTTTAATTAGATGGAAAATGGGTTGTAGGCCACCAGGACATTTGTTAGGTTTCAAATGGAATTGAAGCTTCTAAGCAAAGTGCCATGTTGGCTTGGGAACAAGCCAAGGAAAAAACTCCCATGAGTAGAGTTCTTTGGGGCCGGACTTATTATCCAGTCCTAGGGAAACTATTCTTCCATTTGGTCCAGATGGTCAGATGGACAGGCAGGAAGTAAGGGAGTGGCCGTGTTTTACATTTCAGTTCAGCAAAAGGGCAGAGAGGAGTCAGTTTGCCAGTCTGTCGACTCCTAGATGAGGTGGAGAAGAGCCAAAAGGGAGGAAGAAGTGTCCATTGGCTAAAGAAGAATTACAATGCTGCTCCCTAAAGATAGTAATTTCTAGACAAGCTGTTACACTTAGCAGGAAGAGTGCAAATATTAATATCTCTGAAATATCTGACCTCTAGAAACATACCACAAATCCCTTTGATTCTGAGGAGACAACAGAGAGCCTGCGATGGAGAATGCTGCACTTAAAACTGGATGAAACTGGCTTCAAGGATCTGGTGACTGTGTTGCCTTGGGCAAGTCATTTAGACTCTAAGCCTCAATTTCATTGTACAACAGAGGCCAAAACCACTCCAAGGCCATTTTGGCCTTGAAACTGTAACTAGGTGAGAACTTGACTCAATCAGTCACCTATAGGCCCTTAGACTAAGTGCTAAAAGACCTCTGCATTGTAATGACATTGTACCAGAATGATGCAAATAGGCTGAAGAAATTTGGTCACACTCTAGAAATCATCTATAAATTATCCAGCAAGTTCAAAAGAGATTGAGTTTCAGAAAATTTCCAGTACACCCCTGAGGAGGAGAGAGGGAAGGAGAGGCCTTAGCTTTGGCCTTGGCCAGGTCTCCTTCCCACCTTTCCCCCCTCCCCAGCCTCCTTCCCCCCCCCCCCGCCTTCCCACTCTCCCTTTGCCTAAAAGAGTACTGTAAGATTTTGAAGGCTCAAGCAGATTTTGCACCTTCTGTGTCCTCACTGTAGTTATTTTGTCATTGCCACACCCCCTCCCGAAAGGCTGCAGCTAGTGGAAGTGCCTGCATCAGGAACCAAGGACAGGCTGGGCTCAGATTTACAAGGAACCCAGAAAAGAAACTCCCTCTTGGGGCAGCTATGTGGTGTAGTGAGTAGAGCACCTGCCCTGGAGTCAGGAGGACCTGAATTCAAATTTAACTTCAGACACTTGACACACTAGCTGCTGTGTGACCTTGGGCAAGTCACTTAACCCCAATTGCCCTGCCTTCCCCCCTCCAAAAAAAAAAACTCCCTCATTCATAAGGGGAACTTTTTGAACACCTCACAGATGAGTGGAAAGGACTTCCAGCAGTTACCTCTTTGCCACTCTTTTGTAGTCTCTAAGCTTGAGACCACTTTTCCCTCAACTCTATCCTTGTGGGAGAGTGTGTCACAGACATTTGGGGAAATGTTTTATACCCCTCCTTAGTGTTCTTATTATATCATCTTAGTAAATAGCCCTTTCTAAAGGTCACTTACACCTGACTAAATTGATTGTCAACTGACAATCTTAGGGAGAGGTGCACCAATGGGGGCTTGAACCAACATCATTAGAGGATTACCCCTGATCCCTGTTATCCTCCTATTACATTGAAAACTAAAATTCTGATGATGTAGCCAAGCTCTGGGAACCCAGCCATCAGTGAGAGCAGGGGTTAGGATAAGAATCTTCAGAGCTTACTTGGGCTATCCTTATAGGAAAATGGCCATTTACATAGCTTTAAGTTTTACAAAGTGCTATATGTACATTATCTCTTCTGTAAAAGGGGATAGCAATACTTGCATTATTAATCCATAGGATTGTTCTAAGGAACATTCTTTGTAAACTTTAAAATTCTAAAGGTATTAAAGTTATATCGTAGAAGGGAAGCAATCAATGCTCATGTGTAAATAATAGGAAGTGTGGTTATTTTGTTAATATGATCATAGTTGACATTTATATTGAAGTACTTTACATACATTATCTCACTTAATCTTTGTTACAACAGTCCTGTGAAATTAGTACCACTGACAAGGTGCTTGGGTGTTTGTGCTCGGACCCCAATTTCAAGATCGCATTTCTCCCTAGCCTCTAAACACTATCCCTGACAGTTTTCTCCTCAGCCCCAGGACACTATGACTAGCAATTACTCATGAGTGGGCCACAGTAAAACAAACTATCTTTCTTCATCACAAGAACAAGCTGACCTCTGAAGAAATTCTCCTGTAAAAACAGGACTATCTTGTAACCACAGAATTATCATGTATTGATTATCAGAGTATCATATTCAATCCAGAGGTCAAGCTATAGTCATCAACTCTCAAAGCTATCTTGCTACAGATGTAAAAGACCAAAAATATACCTCTAAGAAACCCCTTCCCCTGGTTTCTAGTAGTATTGAATGACTCCTGTGATCAGGGTTGTAAGTTATCACCTAATTAGCATATCTGCCAGATAATCCACTACTTTTCCTATGTAAGTTTTAGCATCATTCCTATTAAGTGGCAAGTTCCTTAGGGAGTTCTGCCCACCATACTGGCATTATAATAAACCTTTGCCACCTTGACTTAAAGAATGCTTGAGTTTGTGAATTCATTCCAGATGACCCTGTCCAGTACTCTGGTCTTTGGGGGTTCCCTGAACCCCTTAAAGCACATCACCACCACTCCCTGCCTTTTACAGATAGAAATTCATCCTCCCCTAATACAACAATAATGTTGAGTGGGAGATTCAAACTCAGGTCTTCCTGACTCCTTCCACTATACCCCACTGCCTCTCACATGAGGAAGGAAGGAAAAAAGGAAGGAAGGAAGGAAAGAAAGAAGGAAGGGAGGGAAAGAGAAAAGCCAGGAGGCAAGGAAGGAAGGAAGAAAGGGAAGGAAGGAGAGCAAAAGGGGAAAGGGAGAAAGGAAGGAGGAAGGAAAGAATAGAGGAAAGGAGGGAGGACTTTATTGTGTTTACTATAACATGTACCAAGCACTATGCTAAGCATTGGGTATACAAATACAAAAGCAAAGACATTTTGCTCCAAGCTATATTTTTGGTTAATAAAGAGTTAGAACTAATTAAGAAAACATGGTTCTTTTATCTTTACAAGACAACTAATAAAGCTGTGGAGGGAGAAATGGTTAGTTCCCAAAGCATGGCACAACCACCATCTAGTTGCTAAACAACAAAATATAGATACACTGGAATCAATTCGATTGAATTCAACATTTATCAAGCATCCATAAGATCATGAGATTTAGAGGTGGAAGCAATGGCAGAGCATCTAGTTCAACCTTCTCATTTTCCATACACGAAATGCACCAGATTGGTGAAGTGACATGCCCCACGTCATTAAAGTTGATTAATAAGAGGCACAGCCATTGGAATCCAGGGCTTCTCATTCCAAATTCAGCGTCTCATATTTTACTAGAAGATGTACAGCAATCAATAAAACAAGGTTGCCCCACCCTCCAAGAGCTCAGACTGATAAGGGAAAGAAAACATTTGCACAGATTGTACCCCGAGATAGTAATTCATGGCCCAGTGGATAGTGGAGTCAGGAAGATGTGAGTTCAAAACCAGCCTCAGAAGCCTGTTAGCTGAATGACCTAGGTATTTCACTGAATTACAACTTGAATATGAATTAGCGTTCATATTTTAGGGGGAAGTGATGCTTTGTATCTACTGTTCTTGTTATGCCATTAAATAAAAATTTGCCTCTGTTTTTTTTCAAAAAAAAAAAAAAAGAAAAAGAAGAAGCCTCTTAGCTCTGTGACCCTGCTCAAGTTCACTTTAACCTCTGCTTCAGTTTCCTCATCTATAAAACGGGCATATAATGACACCTACCTTCCAGGGTTGTTGTGAGGATCAAATGAGATATTTGTAAAATGCTTTGCAAACTTTAAAGTAACATGTAAATGCTAACCATTATTACCCTAGCTACTACTTACCACCTGAATCAGTGGAAAGAACATGCGTCCAAACTGGATAGACTTGGACCTGGAAGACCCCTAGAGGGTTTTAATACTAGAGTTAGACCCATTGGCATTTGGGTATTTTGTCTGAAAAGGTGACTAAGGCTAAGCTTCTCTTTCATGATAATAAAAGGTTAGTGAAACCCAAAGATCACAAATTACTTTTAGGACTATATTAGGACCTGTGATCCCTTTAATTGTATTTTAAAATGTCCAGAGATTGTTTTAGGTGGGGACAGCATAGAGAACATTAAATTGAATAGAGTATGGAGAGATGGCATGGAAAGGACATTCTTACTGCTTTTGGAGTCAGAACACTTGAGATAAACTCCTACGTCTATTTTACTTACCAGTTATAGCTGACATTTATAAAGCACTTTTAAGCTTGCCGAGCGCTTTACATGAAGTACATCATTGGATTCTCCCAGTAACCTTGTGCTATTTTTGTTCCCATATTACAGAAAAGAAAACTGAGGTGAAGAGAGATTAAGTGATTTGCCCAGAGTCACAGAGTTAATCAGTGTCTGAGGCAGAATTCAAAGCTAGGTCTACTTGACTCCAAGCCCAACATTCTATCATCCCCTGTGCCACACTGACTATAGCTGTATAACCTTGGGACGAATCACTTTTCTAGGCTTTAGTTTCCTCTTCTGTCAAATGAGGGCATTGAATTAGATGATCCCCCAAATCTAGCCCCACTCTTCATCCCAAGATACTACTATTTGGACCTTTCTTTTGGAGACAAGAAATCATAAATTACTTATCGGGAAATAATCATTATTTTAGGAAGGGGTGTGGTGCCAGGGGCCCATAATATTCTTTTGATATAACTGACTTCTTTTTCCCTCTAGTCAGCCAAGTTATCCTCTGCAAGTTTCCAAATCCCATCTCTTCTCTTCCTGGCAGCCAGTTCAGGACAAACTGGACTGACTTCTGGGGTGAAGGCAGGAGTAAAGGACAAACTTCAGGAAAAGACACTGATTTTTCTTCCTTCCTTATGTTTCTTTACCAACACAACACCCTTGGGACCATAGATATAGAGCTGGAAAGAATCTTAGAGATCATAGGTTCCAAATTCCTCATTTTACAGGCCAGGAAACTGAGGCCCAGAGAATTGCAGTGACTTGACCAAGGTCAAATAAGTAGCAAATGACAGTGTTATGGCTGGGACCCAGATTCTCTGGCTTCCAGTCCAGTCCTCTTTTCACCACACCAAGCTTCTTGCATTTAAGTTTTGAAGTAGGTTTTTGCTATCTGTTATGGGTCAAAAAGAAAGGATTAAAATAACAAAGGTAAAAGATATAATTTTACTGGGATTTTGTCAGTTAATCGATGCTATAAGTAACTATGTTGGGAATTGTTGGTTGTTGAGTTGTTTCAGTCGTGTCCAACTCTTCATGACCCCCCCCATTTGGGGTTTTCTTGGAATATACTGGAGTGTTTTGCCATTTCCTTCTCCAACTCATTTTACAGATGAGGAACTGAGGCAAATAGAGTTAAGTGACTTGCCCAGAGTCACATAGCCACCAAGTGTCTGAGGCTGGATTTGAATTCAGGTCTTCCTGACTCTGGGCCAGCATTATATCTACTGTACCACCTAGCTGCCCTATATTGGGAATTAGTTCCCCCTTTTAACCTCTTCTTCTATATCTTATCCTTGAAGTCAGCCAGCGCAGGGCTTTCTGGCTATTTTTCTCTCAGGTAGGTGTTCCTGAAATCCACTGCCCACACAGTTTATCTAGACTACAAGCATTCCCTCTATTTGCTTCCTCACACTTCAGTATCCAAGATCCCAGGATAGGACAATCAATGTAAACTCAGACTTAGACTATGCATTTTTATCTCAGAAGGTTAATTTTAAAGTATAATCACCTGACTCAGGTGAGTAACTCCATATAGAAGCTTTTAAGCACTTTTACAGTTGGAAAGTAAACCTTTACTTAGAGTGGGGCATAGGGCAAGGCCCAGTATATGGAGATATGGAGTCTTTTTCTCTCTCTTCTTTCTTTTCCTTCTTCCTTCCTTCTATCCTCCCTTCCTTTTCTTTCCTTCCTTCCTTCTTTCTCTCTTTCTTTGTCTTTCATTCATTCTTTTTCTTCCTTTCTCTCTCTCTCTCTCTCTCTCTCTCTCTCTCTCTCTCTCTCTCTCTCTCTCTCTTTCTCTCTCTCTCTCTCTCTCTCTCTCTCTCTCTCTCTCTCCTCTCTCTCTCTCTCTCTCTTTCTCTCTCTCTCTCTCTCTCTCTTCCTTCCTTCCTTCATCATCCATCTAATTACCTTAAACAGAGGTGATACAGCAGAGAAAAAAGAATGAGCACTTGTTTATCAGCAAAAGTGATTGTGGCTAAAATGATATAATGTGTGTATATTTAATATTGACAACATCAGGGTTATCCCTTTGCAACCATGGCCACTGGTGGGGAATGGGGGAAGCCTATCTTAAATGCTTTGGATTATGGTATTGATTATTGTCAATAAACTTGTACTTATTATAAGATCTGTTATCCCCCAAACCAGGGGTGGGGAACCTGTGGCCTTTTAGATCCTCAAGTGTGGCCTTTTGACTGAATCCAAATTTTACAGAACAACCCTTCCATTGATCTGTGGGTTAGCAGCAGAATGGTGGGAAAGGACTAGAGATTACACCATATGGGGATCAGTGGAAAGAGTCTGGAAAAGACAGGAAGACACATTATTGCTGTCTTCATATGGCAGATGGATTCAGCTTGTTCTGGTTGGTCCCCAACCAGGAGCAGCAGAAAATTACAGACAGGACTTCCTGACAATGAGAGCTGTCCAAAAGTGGAACAGACTGCTTCAGGAGGTAGTGGATTCCCCTGTACTAGGGAGCTTCAAATGAAAGCTGGATGATCACTTTTGGGGGGTGGGATGTTTGTTGAGGGGATCACCCTTCAGGGGAAAGGGGTCCTTCCAACTCTTGAATTCCTGGAATTTCATGAAGGATATACATTCCCCTCAGTAACTCCCATAGCAACTTACACATCAGCATGACTTGACCATAGCCAGGAACTGGGGCCCATGAAAGAAGCTACAGTGAAGAGACCAAATTTTTTGGTGGTAATCACCAGGGGACAGAGAAATATATGGCTGCATCTACACTAGGGTTACAGTTCTAAGGCAGCCTTTCTAGGGGTTATTGCCATCCTTTCTTCTTTTTAAAGCATTTTTAATAATATTTTGTTTTTTCCAGTTACATGTAAAGACAAATTTTAACATTCATTTTTTATACAATTTTGAGTCCCAAATCATCTCCCTTCCTTCTTTCTCTCTACCCTCCCTAAGACAGTAAGCAATTTGATATAGGTAATATGTGCTGCCATCCTTTCTCACAATTCTTTTAATGTGTTATATGGGACTGTCCAATTACTAATAGAATTTAGAGCTCGAAGGAACATGGAGATAATCTAGGGAAGTTCAAACCCTCCCCTCCCCCCTTTTCCAGATGAGGAAACTCCAGCCCATAGAGGTGAAATAACTTCATCTAAATGAAAGTGATAAAACCATGATTCAAATCCAGCTATCAGCAAAATGCTATTTATCTTTTAAAAAGGCCAACCCAGATGCCACCTCTTTCCCCAAATCTCCCTTCACCATCTCCTTCAGACTTTCACCCCTCTCTAATGCAGTCATGTAAAACTGGTATTTATAGTTATCTGGGTTTATCTTATCCTACTGCTAGACCATTAGCTTCATGAGGAAAGGAACCATGTTTCTTCTCAAGGTTTAAGACAATGCCCCATACATAGGAGATGCTTAATAAATGCTTATTGAATTTGAAATTCCATAACCATACCTCTTCGTGGCAGTGGACAATTTGTTCATGAAGGTGGTCCATTTTATCCTAGCAGCTCTGTCCAGATCTACCAATCAGGTTAGCTCTTCAGCTCTTCCCAGCTTTGAGTCATCTTTGAATCTGATGATGGCACCATCTAAGTCTTTGTCCCAATCACTGATAAAAATGTTCAACAAAACAGGGTCCAGCATAATTCCCTTTTGGCATTCAATTGCAGGATTTCATTCAAGTTCACACCAAACCAACTGATCAATAAGTATTTAAATACATTTTATCTATTTTTTTTTGTTTTCCCATCACCTACATTTCCCAATGTGTCCCAGGGAGCCACACCTTATAGCAAAGAATAAAAAAGTTAAGCAAAAGCTAGCCAGCATTATCAAAAAAAAGTCTGACATTTTCTGTTACGTTACACACACACACACACACACACACACACACACACACACACACACACACAGAGTTCTCTACCCCTGCAAAGAATCAGGGGGAGGCACCTTTTCATATCTCTTCTTTGGAGTCCAGCTTGGTCCTTATTATATACAGCATTCCATCTCAATTATATTGTGAATGTTGTTCTTTGCATTTACATCTTTGTAGTCTTTGTGCATGTTGTATTCCAGTTTCTGCTTGTGACTGCACATCAGTTCACATTTGTCTTCCCATATTTTTTTCTTTATTCATCACATTCATTGTTTCTTACATCACAATAATATTCCAGTTTCATTCATATAGCACAACTTGTTCAGCCATCAGTGGGCATCAACTTTGTTTCCATCAACAAGCATTTATTAATCCGGTACTATACACCAAGCTAAGCACTGGGGACACAAAAATGAAAACCAAAACACACAAAAAAACCCCAAACCAATTTTCGCACTCAGGAGCTTACATTTCATCACAACTCTTTGGGTCCAGCTATTCAACTCATTCTACATCCACACCACTCTCCATCTCATTCACAGGCATAAGCATGCTTTGCTAAACAGTTCTAGATAAACTCCACTTACAGCATTCCCCTGAGAGAAAGTCTAGAAACCTTGGCAAAAAAGGAAATGAATTCAGGTCTGGACCATTCTTGATGGAGCGATCGGTACTTGCTTTTCTATATATTCACTGGTCTTTTATATACTTTACCATACATTTTAACAATAGTTTCTTGAATTCTGCCATAAAAAAGAAACCAAGCTTACTGGCATATACTTTGCAGACATCACTTCTTCCTTTTAAAAACTGGCATAACATTTGCCCCCTCCCCCCAATCCATCAACACCTTGTCTTCCATTCCCCATGATCTTTCCAAAGATGATCGGTTTCAGTATTCTTAAGTAGTTTATCTAGGCCTAGTGACTTGAATTCATCAAAAGCAGCCAGGTGATTTTTTTAACTACCTCCTTATTTGTCCTGGATATAAATTCCCTATTAGCTAAGTTTGTCATTTCCAGACCAAAGGTCATACTTCTTGACAGAGAAAAGAGAAGCAAAAAAAAAGAAAGAAAGAAGAATCTCTGTCATCCACTGAAAGCAATGATTCTATCCATCCCCCTCTTTTTTTATCCTTCTCTTTCTCCCCATATAGCTAACACACATACACACACATACACACATTTTTGTCTTTATCTTTCATTCTGTTTTAGCACTTCTGACACTCTTATTGAAGTAATACTATGCTTTTGTATTCCTCCTCAGTTGCCTGCTCTCATTTCCATCTTCTGTGAATATCTTTTAAAAGTACAAGTTAGTTCATGAGTTCTTTACATCATCAACATCATTCTCTTTAAATGACTTCCTCTCTTTCCTCATCAAAATTATTTTTCTTTTGAATTTCATTCTTGAGAGCTTCTGCCATTCTCTGAGGCTAACTTTCTTTATAGAATTTTAGTCCATGAGAGTTTACCTGTATTGCCTCTTAAACCTTTGAAATCTGCTCAGCCAAAATCTAAAGTGCAAGTCAGAATATGTCTGGATTTCCTTCTCATCTCTATCCCAAATTCTAAAATACATTGGGCACTTCCTCTCATAGTTTCCATCCTTTTCATCCAACCAACCATCTCCTTTTTGTTAGTGCAAATCAGATTCAGAATAGAAGTCCTTCTATTTAGTTCCTTTACTTTCAGAAGGATGAATTTAATGCAAGTCAAGAAATTTTTAGCTGCTCTGCTTTGGGCAGGAAGAAAGAGAGCTTGATCAGGCAGCCAGGATACAAAGACAAAAGCAGGAGTCATGCCTTCAAGGAGATTATATTCTACTAGAGGAAACAGCATGTTGCCATATAAGTCAATGCAAAATTAATAAAAGGTCATTAGGGAAAGGTGGAAGGGGAAGGGTGCTAATAGCTGGGGGAGGATCAGGAAAGGTTATATATTAAACAATAAAGAAAACCAACCAATAAAGAGACTACTTTTGACAATGTATACAACATTCTTCCCCTGAATATTCTAACCTTTCTGCTGAGAAGAAGGAGATTGGTTTGTTACTTGTTCTCTGGGATTAAAAATTGGTCATTACACTTGCATAGAGTATAGCTCCCTTTAGTGTATTTTCCATATATGTGTGTATATCTATATATCTATATATATATATATATATATATATATATATATATACACACACAATTGCAGTTATTGTGTATATTGTTCTTCTAGTTCTGCTGATTTCCATTCTCATCAGTTCATTCAAGTCTTCCCATGTTTCTCTGAATTCTTCCTATTTGTCACTTCTTATGGCACAATAGTATTCTATTACATTCTTGTACTCACATTTATTCAACAGTTCCCAAATCAATGTTATCTTCATCAGCTTTCTGGAAGTCACTTCTCTCTTCTGTAACCTTTGCCTTTGATTGGCAGAAGCTATGAAAAGACCAGCTGTGCTCCCAAGGTATTTATTTTCTTGCCTAAAACACTGTAATCTTTAGCAACATTTCCAGTCTTTTAGTATCTCTTCTATGAATCACACCACAAGTGGGCAGCGATCATCTGGCTTGACAGATCTTAGAAGATTCACAGTCATCTCCTGAATATATGACTCCCAGGTGGTACAAAGTATAGAGATTTGGACCTGGAGTCAGGAAGACTGATCTCAAATGTGACCTCAGACACTAGCTGTGCAACCCTGAACAAGTCACTTAACCCTGTATGCCTCAGTTTCCTCATCTGCAAAATGAGCTGGAGAAAAAATGGGAAACTATTCCAGTATATCGGCTAAGAAAACCTCAAACAGGATCACGTGGAGTTGGACATGACTGAACAACAACAAAAAAACCAAGAAAGATTTGGCTAATCTCTTGACAAAGTTGTCTCAGTTCCCTTTGGCAGGGAGTCACCAACAATCACTACTCCTCTGTTCTTCTATCTAACCTTTTATTGGACAGTCTTTCACCTGACAGCACCCCTTCCAGTTGTGCTCTTGGGACCTGAGGGCTGGAAGGAAGCATAGAGGTCATATCACTCAATTTCCTTATGTTATAGATGAGATAAGGCCCATCCAAGTTGAGGCAGTATGTGTAGTGTCACAGAAATAATACTGGGTCTATAATCAGGAAAGATTCAGATTTGAAACCCACCTCCAGCTTAAGAGTCCTTTGAAGTTCAACCCTTTAACAAGTTTCTAGTTAGTTTTGAACTACCTGAGTGTCCATAAGCAATCAATCCATTAAGAAGCATTTATTAAGTGCCTCTATGTGCCATGCTGAACAGTATAGATACAAAGACAAAAATGGCAGCCCTCAACCTCAAAGGGCTAACACTCTATTGGGTCCTAAGCCTGTTTTCTCATCCATAAAATGGTACTAATATTACCTCTATCACACTGGGCTGCTCTAAAGATCAAATTGCCGCCTCCATCACCACAATAGCAACAGCTAGCATTTATAAATTGATTTAAAGTTTGCAAAGTGTTTTAAAATATTATCTCATTTCATCCTCACAATAGCCCCTGGAGGTGGGTGCTATCATTATCCCCAGTTTACAGATGAGAAAACTGAAGCCAAAAGCTATTTATAGTGACTTAAGTCACACTGTTACTGAGTGACTGAGGCTGGATTTGCACTCAGGTCTTCCTAACTCCAAGGCCACTGATCTGTCTATCCACAGTGCCACCTAGCTGCCTTGAGATAACATATGCACAGTGCTTTGCAAATCTTAGTGTTTCATAAAAATCAGCAACTATCATGACTGAGTGATTTTTCCCTTGGTTACATAGCTAGTAAGTGGCAGAAGCTGATTTCAATCCCAGGCCCTAGTCCAGAATCTCCTTTATCAATTGTCCTCTGGCTTTTCAGAATCTTTAGTCTCTGCCTCAGTTCCCCTACATCTATTATTAGTATAGCTTACATCTCCAAGCCCTCTTACTTAACACCCAATTGAGGCTCAATTTGGCCTCCTTCCTTGGACTGGAGCCTCTAACTCAGTTCAGGTCAGCATTTAGAGGATTCCCACACACTATAGTTTATTTTCTGGTCTAGTCTGACTATCTCCTATATCTAAACTTACCTCCATTAGCAAGGAAAAGGCAATTAAAAAGTTTTAGGATCATAGAAGGAAGGGCTATCAGATGTCATTAGTTCCAACCTCTTCATTTTACCAATGAGGTAATTTAACCTCCTGGGAGGTTAAATGACTTGTCCAGGATCACACAGGTAGTGTCTGAGACAGGATTCAAGGCCAGGTCTTCATGACTCTTAAGACAATTCTTTCCTCTTTAGTGCATTGTCTAATTTCGCTATCATCTGCCTCACCTGATTTTCTCTCTGCTTGGCCTGGACAGCATTAGCCTTCTACTCTTTATAGCATTAATCATGTCTTCACCTGCCAAGACCACTTGGGGTTCTAGCTTAACTGCCTCTTTTTTTTTCTTTCAGATTTGCCCAAACTATTCTCTTCTTTTCCATTTTCTTTTATTTTAGCTTCCATCTCTGCTTGTTTCTTGTCATCCTCTCCCTTCAACACAGCTAGCTAGTCTTCCCACAATTCTGCTACCATCTGCTCTTTGGCCTCTATCTGGGTCCTACATTGATTATATCATGAGAATACAGCGTCAGAGCGGTCCTAAGATCTTCTGATTTTTTCTGATGTCAGTTTCACAGTACCACCCTACCTCCCATGCTGGAAGTTTCTCCATAAGAAACCCATCTTCCTTAAACTTAACAGGATTGGAACTCACTTTTAAGAACCCATGGCTGAGCAAAAAATTCTGGTCTACCTGTTCATTGAACTACCCTGCTATGTATTCAAGCCTGCAAACTATAACCAGACAGCACCAGGAGCTTGAGCTCGGGGCTCTTAGACTACACTGGATATGTGGTAAATATTAGCAACTTGGTATAAACTCATTATATATTGCTAAACTTGTTAACTTGTTTAACTTGGTATAAACTTGTTTTATTGGGTTTTAGCATAAAATAGGCAGGTGGAGGGAATAACCAGGAGCACAGGAAAGGGAAGGAGTGAGGGCCACAAGGAGTAGGAATGTCAAAAAGTTGAGAAGATTAGGTAGGGGAAGTCCATCTGTTGGGTCAGGCACTGAGTGAAGTTCTCTTCTAAACAAGGATAACTCAATTGCACAGCCTACTGGCTTGTCTTTCTACCATCCTCTACCCAATGTCCAGAGAAAGCCAGCTCTCCCCAGTTGGACCAGTCTGGCCTGGTCCTGACACCAGGCATCTGGGCTGGATTTGTGCCCATGTGAGGAGGGAGCACCCCAGCTTGGCTGGGAAACCATCACCAACTTTCCTCAAGACCTAAGGTCTTGGATGGGCTTAAAACAGACATCACAGAAGACCTGGGCTCCATCGCTCATCCTGAGTTGTGCCCATGAAGCAATAGTGGTCTCCCACATTTCCATGGGGAAAAAGCCCTTCTAAGGATACAGGCCTGACTCCAAGATGTGGTAATCTGGAAGTGGTGACTGCTTCATGAGGAATCCACTGATGAATGCAGCAAACAGCTGGAAAACAAGGAGAAAGTAATACATCTGGATCTTCCCCTCTATCTCCCCCTCTGGTCTGGGGGAAAAAAAGACAGTAGCCTGTGGGCAAGGCAGGCCTGTTTACTTATAAATCCCACACCAATCTTCTTGGGAGGCACTCTAAACACAGTGAGAACAAAATCCCCCACTGCCACCTTATCTTGAGAGCCAACAGGGGGTCACCCACGCAAGTGAAACAAAGGTAGTCTGGGAGAGTGACAAAAATGCACTGGCTATGGGGTCAGAAGACCAAGATTTGAACCCCTGATAAGCTACTTACTACCTGTATAACCTTGGGCGAGTGACTTAACTAACCTCTCTGAACCTCAAAGTCACTATCTATAAAATGGGTCTTAGGTGATCTCCAAGGTCTCTTCCAGTTCTATTCTCTGATCTCTGAACTAAAAGACCTAGGAAGTAACACCAATTTAGTGTAAAAACAATTATAAAAACAAAATTTTATTAAAGTCTAACCTTTTGACAAGTTACCAATTAGTAATTATTATTAACAGATAACATTTAAATGGCACCTTAAGGTTTACAAAGTTTTATATACACATACATTGAGAGACAGAGACAAAGAGATATGTGTGTATACATATACCTATGTATGAGAGAGAGAGGAGAGGAGAGGGGAGGAGAGGGGGGGAAGAGAGAGGGGGGGGGTAGGGAGGGAGGGGGAGAGGGAGAGAGAGAGAGAGAGAGACAGAGAGAGAGAGAGAGAGAGAGAGAGAGAGAGAGACAGAGAGAGAGAGAGAGAAAGGGAGGAGAGGGGAGGGAAGTGAAGGGGAGGGGAGGAGAGGGGAGGAGAGGAAAGGAGAGGAGAGAATCTTATTCCCACTGTACCACAATGCCTCCTTACTACTTCTCTGATTCACTGTGTTATATTTTAGCACGTCTCAGGGAAGAAGGATGAGAGAGGAAGGCAGCCCAAAAGATGACATGAGAAGCCCATGCCAAGAACTTTCTCAACTAGTTGCATCTCAGAGTATCCTTCTATATCTATGTTCTTCCCTTTCCTTCAGCTCAAGGGATCCAAAGATACCTCATGCATCTCTCCTGTCAATCTCATCCCTTCTTGGTTCCTTTGGGAACTCACATTGTTGCTGTTGGCCCCATATCTGTATCAGATGCTTGTCTCACAACAACCCTAAGAGGTGGGGAGCACAAACTTTATTATCTCAATTTTACTAAAAAGGAAGGTGAGGCCCAGGTTGACTTGCCTAAAATCATGCTTCTAAGTGTAGGACTGGTATCTGAACCCTCTTTTGGCTCCAGGTCTAGTCGCCTTTCTCTAAGTGAACCTTCTTCCTCTCCAGTTGCTTCTCTCCCCTGACCTCTGCCTTCAGACATGCTTTGGTCACTGCCCTCCCCCTTAAAAAACAACCCTTCTCACTGGACACTGCCCCATGTGTTTAGTTACTATCTTACCTTTCTCTTTCCTTTCCTGGCCAACCTTCTTAGACATCTACATTCAGGGCGTCTATCTGCTTACAACTTCCTCCCTCGCTTTGTGGTTCCTTGCAGTCTGGCTTCCATCCTTACCCTGTCCCTGAAACATTTCCCTCCATGGTGCTTCAAATTGCTCTTAAAGCCATCTTTTTTCTCCTTTGCCTTTGTTCTTAACCTTTCAGCCAGTACCAATGGCTACGTTCCCCTCCTTAAAACTCTCATCTTTTCTCAGCCTTGTGCCATTACATTACCCATTTCATTCCATTCTTCCTCTTTCTCTGACCAGCCTATCTTCTCCAATTCAGTCCTATCCGATGAGAGGCAGCATGGTGAAGAGAGATGGCCTGGGAGCCAGGAAGACCTGGCTTCTATATTGTGTGACACTAGGCAGGTCACTTACTGGGCAAGTCACTTAATAGGTGCATCGGCTAGAACAATGGATTTGGAGTCAGGAAGATCTGAGTTCAAATTCTGCCTTATATGCTAACTGGCAGTAGGAACCTGGGCAAGTCACTTCCTGGGCAATTCACTTAATGGTGCAGTTGATACAGCAATAGGCTTGGAGACAGGAAGACCCAACTTCAAAATTGGTCTCAGAAACTTACTAGCTGTATGACCCTGGGTAAGTCACTTAACCTGTTAGCCTCTTTTTCCTCATCTGTAAGATGGGGTTAACATTAGCAACTCCCTCCCAGGGTTGTTGTGAGGCTCAAATGAGAGACTAATTGTAAAGGGCTTAGCATAGTACTTGGCATAATAGCCAATTAATAAATGCTCGTTGCTCTCCCTCGCCTTGTGACAATATATAAACAAATATTATTGAGGTTTATATAATCCTCATCTCTCCCCCTAAATAAGGGCACCTCCTCTGTGTCCACCATAGCGCTCAGCACTTGATGGGGGTGCTGTAGAGAGGGACGGTAAACATAAGAAAATAAAGACATCCACTCCTCTTTCAAGAAGCTTATGACATGATCAAATATACATGGCTAGGAATCAGAAGGACTGGCAAAATTCCAAACAGCCCAAGCCAGAGGAGAAGGCATGGGAAATGGCACACGGGTCCTCATCTCCAATTTGAGAAAGATGTGTCCCATGTCAGGCACTCACCTCCAGAACCAGAGCTCCAACACAGCACCAGAACACATGGCCGAGGACAACCTTTCGAAGTTGCTCCAGCTTTGGCAGACACCCCTAATCAAACAATAACAGCAGTGACCGCTCACAAATCTGGAGCCTTTGATGCTTTACAGAAGCTTTTCTCATGACTGGAGTAAATATTATTAACCCATTTCAAGTTGAATCAAAGTGGAATGGTGGACAGACTGTTGGACTCGGAAGGAAGAAGATCTGGGTTCAAATGTCACCTTTGACGCTTATTAGGTGTTAACCCTGAGCAAGTCACTGAACCACTCTGGGCCTCAGTTTCTTCATCTGTAAAAGAATGGGGTTGGACTAGATTGATGATATCAAACTCAAATAGAAACTGCTCCCTTGAGGCTGCATGTTGACTTAGAAAATCACAAATTAACATTATCTATGTTGTATTGTATTTTTATTTATTCAATTCAGCCACTTAGTAGCAGTGTGACCCTGGGCAAGTCATTTAACCTGTTTTTATCTCAGTTTCCTCTACTATAAAATGGGGAAAATAATAGCACTTACCTCACAGGGTTATTGTGAGGATCAAATAAGATAATATTTGTTTAAAATTGCTTAGCACATAGTAGCTGGCATATAAATATTTATTCCCTCCCCTAGTATGTGGTAGAGGCAGAAATCAAACTCAGGTGCCTTGACTCCATGTCCAGAGTTCTTCCCACTGTAACATACTGTCTTGACCTCTGGAGAGAGGAACATTACAGCCTTTGCCCAGGGATTGGTGATTTGAACCACATAATACACCAGCTACAAAAATAAGTCCACATAGAGCTATAAAGTCATCTGATTAATATACAAATACAGAATTTGCAGAGAAACAGCTCCCTTCCAACCTCAGTTCAATTCACTGAATATTTTTCAGAGTGTGCTGTGTGAAAAATACAGCATCAACTCAAGGAATTTCAAGTGGGCTTCTCTTCTTGTCCTGCTGATAGAGGTTTCAGTTCTTTCCACCTACTATGAGCAAGATTGCAAACATACGCCTTTGCACACAGTAGGGTTTTTCCCATTCCTCCCCTCAAAGCCCCTGTAGCTAGGAGGAAGAGGCGAGATACCCTAAAGCCACCCAAAGGCCATGCCTGGAGATGACAGAGAGGCAAAAAGAGCCCAGTGTTGTCTCTTTCCTGTATTGGGGGCAAGTAGGTTGGATGTCAAAGAGGCACCCTGGACTCAGCATTAAGAGGGAGCCACATTCAGATCTTACATTTGTGAATACCAGTTGATAGAGTTAATGAAAGCCAGGTATGACTACCCTCATTTTACAGATGAGGAAACCTGGGCTCAGATAAGTTAAGAGGTCCCCCAGCCAGTAAGGGTCAGAACCCAGAGTCAAACACAGGTCTTCCAGGGGCAGCTAGGTGGCACAGTGAGTAGAGCACTGGCCCTGGAGTCAGAAGGACCTAAGTTCAAATCCAGCCTCAGACACTTGACACATACACTAGCTGTGTGACACTGGGCAAGTCACTTAACCCCAACTGCCCTGCCTTCCCCCATCCAAAAAAAAAATAAACCAAAAACAAACACAGGTCTTCCTAAGCTTAAGTCCACTACGACATGCTGTACTTACTGATTAAGCGTTATACAGTAACTACTCCACAGGGCTCCACAGGGCTCCACAGGGCTGCTGTGAAGGTTTCAAATCCAAAAGCACTTTGTGAACCCTGAAGTACCATGTCAATGCAACTATTACTAAGAATAATGCTCCCCTCCCCCCAGCAGTTACCTCCTGATACAGTAGCTGAGAGGAGCTGAAGTCACCCGTGCAATTTGAGAAGATCTTCTGACAGCAGCTTAGAGGAGAAGAGAAGTGGCCAATCACCCTCCAGTCCGTGTAATTGTGAATCCCACAGCACTGCAGCTGGGAGAGACAAAAGGACCACAGAGAGCTTGAGAAGGAGCCCTGGAAGGTGGCTCTCAGGGGGTGAGATTCAGGACCTACAATCTCTCTGCTCCCCCTCTCCACCAGTGACTATCTCCCCCCACCCCCACAAAGGCATACAGACACACACACATTCCCTGCCCCCTTTTCCTTCCTCCCAACCCCCATCAGAGAGCTCTCTGTGTCTTTCTCCATCCTCATTCCCAGGCACAAACAATGTAAATAGTGCTTTGCTCAATCACTTGTTCCAGGAGTAGTGATGTAAGGATGGTGGGCAGGCTGAAGACCAGATAGTAACAGACCCATCAGTCCTTTCCACAGAAGAAGCCAGGAAGCCAAATCTCTCTTCTAGGCTCACCTCTTCTTGGAGTCTATCAACAGCTTTGGTCTTGGGGTCAGACAGGTTTCCATACTGATGGAGAAAATCGTCCAGCACGTGTGTCTCCCAATCTTTCTGACAATGACAGAAGCATTCACATTTTACAAAGGGAGAGCAGTCCTGGGTATGCCAACAGCCTATCCTCAGAGATACCCACAGTGCCTCCCTCTCCCGACCTAGCCAGGTCATCGATGTCCTTCCTGAAATGTGGCACCTAGAACTAAGATGCACAGTACGCCAGAGGTGGCTGGAGCTGGGCAGAGTACAAAAGCCCTACCATCCCCCTCCTCCTGGCCACTGGTCTTGTCTTGATACAGCCTAGGATAGAATTGGTCTTTTTGGATCGTTGTGTCACACCTCTGACTCACATTTGGCAGCCCTTAAATTTAGTTTCACAATGCCACCATCTTGTGAATATGATTTTTAGAACCCCAGCAAAGGACTTTACAGTTATCTCTATTAAATTGACTTTTAATGGTTTCAGTCTATTGCTTCCTGTTTGACAAAAATGCATTTTTCAAAAAGTACGAGAAATAAAAGGGGTTCAGGAGTCCCACTGGGCTCTTACCCACAAAGGATGTTACTGCCAGCAGGAAAAGATCTGTTTATACAAAAATAAACATAGTAACACTACTCATCGTAGCAAAAAGTTGCAAAGAATCTCCTGATTCTGGTGTTCAAGGCTCTCCATACATTGATGGAGGCCTATTTTTTCAGTTTTGTGGCACAGTACTCCAAATTACATACTCTACATTGTAGACAAATCGAAGTCCCCAATCTCCTCTCACCCTCTCCTACCTCTATGCCTTTACAAAGAGCACCCCCAGATCTGGAATATCCTCCCATCCTCGCTTTGGGTTAGAAGGGATTTAGAGGCTGGCTAGTCTAAGCCCCTCATTTAAAGATGGATAAAGTGAGGCACAGAGAGGAGCTGAAGTGACTTGCCCAAAGTCTCCCAAGTGGTAAATGGCAGAGCCAGGATTCAAACCCAGCTTGCTGAATCCCAGTTTCAGCCTACCAAAGTCGCTCTTGGTACCCTTGAGCTTGGTACCCTCTTCAGCAAACCGTAGCTTATAGGTCCATAAAACAAGACTCTGTGTTGAAAGTAGAGACGTTGACTCCAACCCTCTCATTTAACAGAGGAAGAAACTGAGGACAAGAAATGAGAAGCAACTGGCCCAAAGTCACACAGCATATTAGTGGAAGAACTAGGATTAGAACCAAGGGAAGCACTGAAGCCAGATCAAAATGATTATTAAATCTTCAGGGTGAGAGTTTATACCTCTGAAACTACAAATGTTACAAATCAGGGCTTCAGTGATTGTTTTGTTGATTGTCTAGACTTAAGAAAATGATGGAGAATGTTAATAAGGTGGATTCAATTTAAAAGTAGCATACATTCATTTCTTTCTTTCTCCTCTCCTCTCCTCCCTTCTCCTCTCCTCTCTCCTCCCCTTCCCTCCTCTCCTCTCCTCCCGTTCTTTCTCTTGACAGCTATTTGTTAAATATATACCAGCACATCCCTGATTAGAACCTAGGTCTCCTGGTTGCCTATCTAGGGATTTTCCCCATAAACCGGGAAGTCACTTTTACAAAACATAGAATTATAGATTCTCCATGTGCTAGGATGACATCTTAGAGCTATCTAGCTCAACTTTATCATTTACGGATGAGGAAACTGAGGTCCAGAGAGATTAAATAGTTCACCCAGGTCAAGCCCAGGGCCTCTGACTCTGACTCCAAATCCAGCATCCTTTCTACTGTTCTGGGCTGCCTCCTCTCCTTTTAAGTCTCAGGTCAGGTTCTGTCTCCTCCACTGAGCTTTCTCTGTTCCTTCAGCTGAAAGTGATTTCTCCCTCTTTGAACTTTCCTAGAGGATTTTATGTAACTCTCCTTTGCTCTGATCATCTTCTACTTTGCAGGACACAGGTCATACACATGAAGGGATGCCTTTCAGGCCAATTTTCAGACATCTGAACTTCAGTCAGTCAGCCTGAGCCTTCAACCCTGCCATCTCAGCAAGACATCAACAACAGCTCTTCCCCAGTGTCTCTCCAACTCTCCCAGAATCCCAGAACTGGAAGGAAGCTCAATCTCTACGTAAGTAGAACCCCATCTGTAACAGTCCCAATAAGTCATGTCCCACTTCCCACTGGAAGCTCTTCAGTGGTGGGGAGCTCACTTTCTCTGGAGGAACTCTGTTCCACTTGTGGGCAGCTCTGAGTGTTTTTTCTTGATACACGGGCTAAACCTGCCAGTCCTCAACTTAGGATAACAAGATCTCCAGTTGTAGAGCTGGAAGGAAGCTCAGACATCACCTTTCATGTTAAATACGAAAAAACTGGGGCCCAGAGAAGCTGAATAACTTGCCTCCTCCCTCCTACTTCTGCTCTAGGACTAAACAACAACTCTTCAAACACCTGAAGACCATGAATAATAAAGGTGGCTGTTATGACCACAGTGCTGCAGGGTTTGTAAAGGGCTTCATGGACATTATTAACCTTATTGGATCCTAACAACCTACCATTAAACCCCTTTTAGAGATGAGGAAGCTGAGGTTAAATGATTTGCCCAGGATCGCGTAGTTAGGAAAACACAAACTTGTTGAGGATAGGAACTGAACCATGTTTCATCTTTGCATCCAAAAAACTGGGTCCCCCAAACACTTAATTATTACTAATTATTAATTAGTATTAATAGTATTATATAAAATTAAAAATATATATAATTAACACAATTAATATATTCTATAATAATTATTAATTATTATTATTTAATAATTAACTATTAATTAATTAAGTGCCTGCACTTAATATTTAATGCTGAATTTAATTTCTAGAGGAAAAGTAACCTAAACTGTTAGGTGGGGAATGGGACATAAGAAATGTACAGTATATGAAGAATGCCTAGGCCTGGTAATGACCTATCAGACTGTATTCCCAGGGACATTTGGTGGACACGGGAAAGGGTACAACTTGTCAATTAATAAGTATGTGTTAGTCACCCACTATAAACCAGGAACATTGTACTTTGAAAAACTCTCAAATAAAGGAACTGACAGCCTGGGGGCCTAATTGCTCTCAGCTCCTCAGAGGAATCCATAGAGGCAGAATGGAGATAGAGTAGGAAAAGTTCTGGAGTTGGAGTTACAAGACCTGTGCTGGAATTCCAGGTCCTGACATTGACCAGTTAAGTGACAACATCCTTTCACCTTTTTTCCTTTCCTCAGTTTTGTTACCTGTAAAATGGAGGATATTCTCTCTAGTATCCAGAGAATTTGGGAGAAGAGCATTTTGTAAACTTTACAGGGCTAAAGAAATGGGAGTTATTATTATCTCCCACCTCTCAGGCAGCATGATTCCCTAGGTACACCTTCTCACCTTCACCAGAGTTGACCTTTCCACAACCTCCCTGGGATTTCTGCTTCTCAGTTTCATCAAGAATTAACACCCGACTGTCTGAGCAGGCTTCCTGATTCCACGGAGACACAGGATGGTAGAGAGTGAAGCCTGCTGGGTCTTGAAATTTGAGGAAGGAGCATATACTCACTCTAAGTTCTAGAGATCAAAGAAGGCCCAGGTCTGATCATTTTGTTCCTCTGCCCAAGAAGTTTCAGTGGTTTCCCAATGCCTGGAGATTAAAATACAAACTTCTCTGTTTGGCATCTGAATTGAGATTTGGAACTGGAAGAGCCGGGTCTGGCTCCTGTCGCTTACATGAACTTGGGAAGGTCCCTCTGCTCCTCCAGGCCTCAGTTTCCACACTTATCAAACGAAAGGGGTCATAGTAACTGATCTTTAAGGTTCCTTGTAACTCTAAAACCTTATGTCTGTTAGCCTGCTGTTCATTCACAGAGAGTCTGCACCTCCAGCTTGATATGATGGAAAGAACACTGGCCTTGGAATCAGAGAATTTGGAATCATGTCCCACCTCTGAAACGGGTTTGCTGTGGGACCCTGGGCAAGTCACTCAACCACTCTTTGACTCAGTTCCATATCTATAAAATGAGAGGGATGGACTAGATTGCCTCTGAGGTCCCTTCTGGTTCTAGAGTTGAGATCTTCTGACCCTCAAAGCCCACCAACATGCCTAGGCCACTTTCACGATCACTCAGGGCACAGACCCCTAAGATCCACCTCTCGACTTCTTTAGGCTTCATCCCAAATTGTTATTGTTCAGTTATTTCAGTCATGTCCAACTCTCCATAAGCCCATTTGGGGTTTTCTTGGCCAAGATACTGGTATGGTTCGCCATTTCCTTCTCCAGCTCATTTTACAGATGAGGAAACTGAAGTCAACAGGGTTAAGTGACTGGCCCAAGGTCACACAACTAGTAAGTGTGTGAAGCCACAGTTGAACTCAGGTCTTCCTGATGCCCCTGAACCCAAATAGCAGTTGTCTAAAATGAAAGCTATTGGAGGCTTGGTCCTTTCTATAGGAGACTTACCTTGCAGGAGGAGGTGCGTGCCAGGACAGCAGAAGAGGCTTCCATGCAAAGCAGAACCACGACCCCATATAGAAACTGAGAGAGAAGATAGGAGAGAAAGCACGAGGCTGTTTAGTGAGAATATGGGAGAACTACCCTTTGCCAAGGCACAACACACAGATTGCTCTAAGAGGGCAGGGAAAGTGGCCAAAAGGGTGATGGAATGAAAGTCAAGAGACCTGCATTCAAATCTCAGTCTTGCCATCTATACAAGCTGTGTGACCCTGGGCAAAACTACTCCCTTTCTCTAGGACTCATTTACGAATGGGAAAATGCTCTCTGTACTCTCTAACCCAAAAGAATTTTGCAAGGCAACTGCTTTGTAAACCTCAAAATGCTATAGAAATTAGAGTTATCATTACTGGTTTTTTATTCCAAAGTCTCTTAACTAAAAAGAAAAAGACTTCCAAACATGAGCCAATTACAAATACGCAGTTACAGGACATCAAAAGAAATGGGAGAAATCTAGAACTTTAGGTTAAAACTATTGTCATCATCTAAAATAATAATAATATTCCCTATTTCCATGAGGCTTAACGGTTTATGAAGCATTTTCCTAACAACTAGACTCCGAAAGAAGTATCACATTTTAAAGTATCCCCATTTTAAAGAGGGCGAAACTGAGCCTGCAGGAAAGGAAAGTTATTTCCCCAAGGTCACAAAGCTAGTAAATATTAGAGCCAAGAATTGGCTGTTTCCATTAGAATATCAGCTCCTTGAAGGCAGGAACTGTTTTTCCATTTTATCTTTGTAGCCCTAGCACCTTGTATATCACAGGCTTAACAAGCATTTGTTGGGCTAGACCAGATTAGATTTCTGTTAGCTGGTAAAGTGAGACTGTAATTTACTTGGGAATTGTGGAGGGGTATTTGCTTTTCCAGGACATGGGAGAAGCAGCTCAAATAGAGAGTGGGAAGCATCCTATGCAATGAGTCATTTGAAAAAGATCCATGGGTCTCGATATACTACAAGCTCAGAGCAAGATGGCAGTCTTAAGGTGTATGAAGCCTAGTGTCCAAGGCACAGGAGGTTCCACTGTACTTTGCCCTCATTAGCATGTAGCATGTATTAGGTCCAGTCATAGGACCACACTTTAAGAAATATATTGGGCTCAGATTCAATCTAGCTCAGTTGATTGAATCTGGCTGGCTTGTGGAAACGAGCATCACAAATGGTGAGATTTCTTAAGAAAACCCATTATGGCAAAGCTGTAATAAACTTTGTTTTTCTTTGGCTGTGAAAAAAAAATATATTGAAATAGGATGATTCAGTGTCTTTTTCATTTGGTCCCACTCACAGTTAGTTGATTTTGTTCTGCAACTGCCTAAGTCCTGATTCTTTGCCTCTGAACTTAATTCAGAAACTTAGTGGGCTTGTAATGAGTTAAGTTTAAAAATCCAATTCTCCTGTTAATCACTGTTCTATTCTTCTGACAGGAACTCTGTTATTCTCGAAAGATATAGGTGGACCCCAGGGAGTCTGGCCTAGTATCTTTACCCCACCAAACTATCCTTCAAGGATGTCTGGTTTGTTATCCAAAGATGTCTGGTTTGCTATCTCTGTCCTCGTAGATGCAGCTGGACCCAAACAGTGATTATTTCTTAGTCACGGGGAGGAAAGAGAAGCGGTTGTTATTTTAGCCTTCATTCCCAATTTCCATCCAATCATATTTTCTTTCACCCATGAAGCTAGCCTTCCTATTTTTCCGTACCCCCTAAAACTATAAAAAAGAGTTGTCCCTCTCATTCAGGGTCTTAGCTTTGCTGGGGAAGCTGAGATCCCACTTATTAGTAAATTCATGCTCTACTAATAAATTGGTCATGCTCAGAACTTTGTGCCTTGGTTTACCTTATTTTGACTGTTACAATATTGGGAAGCCAGAGTTCTCCCAGAAGAAGGTAACCAAGATGAAAAGGAGACTGGAAACCATAGCATATCAGGGTAGGTTGAAAGAATGGAGGGTGGCCACCTCGTTAGTCCAAACTCTCATTACTTTTTACCTTGCCTTTTGCAATAGTCTTCCAATTGGTCTCTCTGCCTCAAGACCCTCCCCTCTCCCATCCATCCTCCATTCAGCGGCCAAAGTGATATTCCAAAAGCATACACCCGACCATGTCACTCACACACACATACCCCAAAAACCTCCAGTGGCTCCCTATTACTTCTAGGATCAAATGACAAATTCCTGCTTGTCATTTAAAGCCCTTTACAACTGGGCCCCAACCCACCTCTCCAGCCTTATTATAAATGATTCTGTCATGTACTATTTGAATTTGTTTCAGTAAAACTGGTCTTCTTGACTCCATCTCCCACCCCCATGCTATCGACCATGCCTAGAGTATCCTCTCTCCTCACCCTCTCTTAGAATTTCCTTAGAATTCTCTGAAGCCTTAGCTTTCTTTAACGCTCAAGCACCATCTTCATGGAGGTCTTCTCGCAACTACTTGTACCTCCTTATCAACATTACGTTGTAGCTTTTTGGTATCGACTTCTACCTGTACGTGTTGACTCCCTGATACAATGTAAGCTCCTTCAGGGCTGACAGTTACATTGAGTAGGTCCTTACAGAATGCTTGGTGACTGACTGATGGTTAGCCAGGAGGGGAGAAGGCAAACATGAGAATGCCCAACTTGGGAACAATGGGGAAAGTTATAAGAGGAAGATTTTAGTTTAACATAAGGAAAAAACATCCTAGCATTGACAGTCATCCTATAATAGAATGGGCTGTTCTGGAGGAGGAGTGGGTAGCCCATAGGGCAGTGAGGTGGCACAGTGGCCTAGAGTCAGGAAGATGCATCTTCCTGAGTTCAAATCTGGCCTCAGATGTTTACTAGCTGTGTGACCTTGGGCAAGTCACTTCACCCCGTTTGCCTCAGTTTCCTCATCTGTAAAATGAGCTGGAGAAGGACATGACAAACTACTCCAGTATCCCTTCCAAGAAAACCCCAAATGGGGTCATGGAGAGTCAGACACGACTGAAGCACCTAAATAACAAAACAAAAGGAGGGGGCCTACCACTGAAAATCTTCAAGCACGGGCTCCATAGTCACTTTTCAGGGAAGATGTTAAGGAGATTCGTGATCAGGCGGGCTTGGATCCAGCAGAGAACTATGCAACTGTTTCCTGCCTCATTCTGGATTTTTTTTCTCGACAAGAGTTGTGATTACATTGATAGATAGGGCTCAGTTAAGAAACTCCCATTACCATGTAGATCAGCACCCACTCTGCAACTTAGTCTTAGTGACTTGGGGGAGGGAGACTGAGTGCTTAACCTTGACCTGGCCAGGGCCACACAGCCTATAGGTATAAGAGCTAGAACTTATGCTCAAGTTTTCTTGATGCCAAGGCTGGCTTTCAATCCCCATGCACCAGGATAGATCTGGAGCTGCCAAGGAACCCTAGAGATCATCTAGTCCAGGGGTGGGGAAATCTGCAACCTTGAGGCCACATGTGGCCCTCTAGGTCCTCAAGTGCAGCTCTTTGACTCAATCCAAACTTCACAGAACAAATCCTTTTATTAAGGGGACTCTAGATTCTAGTCCAAACTTTCTCATTTTGTGGATGTGGAAAATGAGGCCTAGAGGTGTTTAATCACTTGCCTGAGGCCGCATAGCTAGTAAAAAGCAGTGGTAATGTTTGAACCAACATCTTGAGATGCCAAGCCGACACTTCTCTACTGGGCTTTTTGCCTCTGTGTTGATCATACCATGCCCTATCTCTGCACCTCTTGAATCCCTGAGGTAGAAGAATATGCTCCATCAGAGTCCAGCCTACCATAGTAAGCACTGGTCTCTTGGACCAGTCAGGTCCCAGGTCCCCAACTATTTAATGGGTCAACCAGGCAAAGCACTTTATTTCTTAGAGCCTTAGTTTCCTTATCTGTAAAATTGTGATAAAACTCACGCTACCTTATGGTACGTTGGTGGCGAAAGGCTTTTGTATGCACACATTAATATACCATTGGCAGACTTAGGAATTTGTCCAGTTGTTCTGGGAAACAATTTGGAATTATAATTTTTAAGTCAGTAAACTGTTCATATGCTTTGACCTAGTGATCTCGCCACTGGGCATATGTCTCCAAGGAGGTCAAAGAAAGAAAATAAAAAGTGCTACAGACATCAACATGGTTACAGTGATGCAGTTTGAGAGATTCAGGGATCCCTCAAGGACCAAGGTACAGGAAAGGGTCATCTGGAATGAATTCACAGACTCAAGCATTCTTTAAGTCATATTGGCAAAGGTTTATTGTAATGCTAATATGGCAGGCAGAGCTCCTTAGGGAACTTGCAACCTAACAGGAATGAGGCTAAAGGTTATATAGGAAAAGTGTGGATTATGTGGCAAGTATGCTAATTCGGTGACAACATACAACCTTGGTCACAGGTGTCATTCACTACTGGAGCTGCAAAGGACCCCAAGAGGGGGAAGGTGTTCCTACGGGGTGTGTTTTTGGTCTGTTACATCTGTAACAAGACAGCTTGGGAGGTGATGTTCACAACTTGACCTCTGGATTGGTAACCGTGGGGATCAGTACATGATAGTTCTGCTGGTACAAGATAGTCTTGTTCACACAAGGGAAATTCTACAGAGGTCAACTTGTTCTTGTAAAGGAGAGATAGTTTGCCTCACTGGGTCCCACTCATGAGTGATTGCTAGGCATAGTATCCTGGGGCTAGGGAGAAAACTGTCAGGGATAGTGTTTTGAGAGTAGGGAGAAATGTGATCTTGGAAGCGGGATCCAAGCAATAGCACCCAAGCACCCCACCAACAGCAGTGCTTGTTGTGGCAGCAAAAAACTGGGAACAAAGTAGAAACCTATCGATTGGAGAATGTATGAACAAACTGTGACAAATAAATGTAATGGGATAGCGTTTTAGTTTAGGAAAAAACAAGTGAGGAATTTACTCTTTAAGACTCTTGAGAGGATGCTTGCAAAGTGAAGAAAACATAACCTGGAAAATGTTCACAATGGCTTTTGTTGTTCAGTTGGGTCTGACTCTTCGTGATTCCATCTGAGGTTTTCTTGGCAAAGATACTGGAGTTATTTGCCATTTCCTTCTCCAGCTCATTTTAGGCATGAGGAACTGAGGGAAACAGGGTTAACTGACTTGCCCAGGATCACACAGCTAGTAAAGAGTCTGAGATCACATTTGAACTCAGGAAGACTCCAGGCCCAGCACTCTATGCACTATGGCGCCACCTAGTGGCCCTATAATAGATGGCTACAATCATGTCAATGAAAATATCTGAACTTCGATTAATTTTGATGACTGACGTTGCTTCCTGAGGCAAGACAATGGAAAACATGCTCCTTCTCTCAAGAGAAAGGTGGTGGACTACAGGAGTGGAATGTTGTTTAATTCACATTGTTCATTGCACAATTTCACAATTCACATTTCAGTTGTGTCTGACCCTTTGTGACCCCGTTTGGGGTTTTTCTTGGTAAAGATATTGGAGGGGTTTGCCATTTCCTTCTCCAGCAGATGCAGTGGATCCATCTTGTCAGGCAATCAGAAGTTAAATGACTTTCCCAGGGTCACACAGCTAGGAAGCATTTGAGGCTGGAATTGAACTCAGGTCTTCCTGACTCCTGGTTTTGCACAACTCTTTTTCTTTGTCACAACGGAGGGTTCTTGTGTGGGAGGATACATATTGGGATATTAGCATTAAGTTAATTGTAACCTTTTAAAAACCAAAGAATTGAATTTCTGAATCGAACTGAACTGGCAGCTGGGTGGAGGGTGACTTAAAGGACTCGAGGCCATTCAGAAGGAAGAACAGAAGGAATCACACACAAAAAGGACAATTTTGAAAGTAGCATATAACACCGATTGTATATTTTCAAATTTGTATTCTGCCGTGCTCCTGGAAATGTTCTTTTTTGGTATCTAAGTTTAGAATAAAAGTAAATTTTTTAAAAAAATTTATTTAACATATTTAGTTTTCAGGATTGGTTTTCACAAGAGTTTGGATTACAAATTTTCTCCCCATTTCTACCCCGCCCCCACTCCAAGATGGTGTATATTCTGGTTGCCCTGTTCCCCAGTCAGCCCTCCCTTCTGTCACTCCACTCTCCTCCCATCCCCTTTTCCCTTCCTTTCTTATAGGGCAAGATGAATTTCTATGCCCCATTGCCTGTGTATCTTACTTTCTAGTTGCATGCAAAAACTTTTTTTTTTTGAATGTCTGTTTTTAAAACTTTGAGCTCCAAATTTTCTCCCCTCTTCCCTTCCCACCCACCCTCCCTAAGAAGTCAAGCAATTCAACACAGGCCACATGTGTATCATTGTGTATAACCCTTCTACAATACTCATGTTGCGAAAGACTCACTGTATTTTGCTCCTTCCCAACCCATCCCCCTTTATTGAATTTTCTCCCTTGACCCTGACCCCTTTCAAAAGTGTTTGTTTTTGATTACCTTCACCCCCATCTGCCCTCCCCTCCATCATCCCCCCTTTTTTTATCTTCTTCCCTCTTCTTTCCTGTGGGGTAAGATACCCAATTGAGTATGTATGGTATTCCCTCCTCAGGTCAAATCTGATGAGAGCAAGATTCACTTATTCCCCCCTCACCTGCCCTTTCCCCTCCTCCCATAGAACTGCTTCCTCTTGCCACCTTTATGCAAGATAATCCACCCCATTCTATCTCTCCCTATCTCCCTCTCTCAATATATTGCTCTCTCATCCCTTAATTTGATTTTATTTCTTTTAGATATCTTCCCTTCATCTTCAACTCACCCTGTGTCCTCTCTCTCTCTCTCTCTCTCTCTCTCTCTCTCTCTCTATATATATATATATATATATATATATACTCATACATATATACATACATACACATTCACTTTTACATATATATATAAGCATATATATATATATATATATGCATATTCCCTTCAGCTACCCTAATACTGAGGTCTCATGAATCATACACATCATCTTTCCATGTAGGAATGTAAACAAAACAGTTCAACTTTAGTAAGTCCCTTGCAATTTCTTTTTCTTGTTCTATTTCTTGATTACCTTTTCATGCTTCTCTTGATTCTTGTGTTTGAAAGTCAAATTTTCTATTCAGCTCTGGTCTTTTCACTGAGAAAGCTTGAAAGTCCTCTATTTTATTGAAAATCCATATTTTGCCTTGGAGCATGATACTCAGTTTTGCTGGGTAGGTGATTCTAGGTTTTAATCCTAGCTCCATTGACCTCTGGAATGTCGTATTTCAACCCCTTTGATCTCTTAATGTAGAAGCTGCCAGATCTTGGATTATTCCGATTGGGTTTCCACAATACTCAAATTGTTTCTTTCTGGCTGCTTGCAGTATTTTCTCATTGATCTGGGAGCTCTGGAATTTGGTGACAATATTCCTAGGAGATTTCTTTTTGGGATCTGTTTGAGGAGGCGATCGGTGGATTCTTTCAATTTCTATTTTGCTCTATGGCTCTAGAATATCAGGGCAGTTCTCCTTGATAATTTCTTGAAAGATGATATCTAGGCTCTTTTTTTGATCATGGCTTCCAGGTAGTCCAATAATTTTTAAATTATCTCTCCTGGATCTATTCTCCAGGTCAGTGGTTTTTCCAATGAAATATTTCACATTGTCTTCCATTTTTTCATTCCTTTGGTTCTGTTTTATAATATCTTGATTTCTCATAAAGTCACTAGCTTCCACTTGCTCCAATCTAATTTTTAAGGTAGTATTTTCTTCAGTAGTCTGTTGGACCTCCTTTTCTATTTGGTTAATTCTGCCTTTCAGGGCATTCTTCTCCTCATTGGCTTTTTGGAGCTCTTTTGACATTTGAGTTAGTCTGTTTTTTAAGGTGTTGTTTTCTTCAGTACATTTTTCAGTATTTTTTTGGGTCTCCTTTAGCAAGTCATTGACTTGTTTTTCATGGTTTTCTCGCATCATTCTCATTTCTCTTCCCAATTTTTCCTCTACTTCTCTAACTTGCTTTTCCAAATCCTTTTTGAGCTCTTTCATGGCCTGGGACCAGTTCATGTTTTTCTTGGAGGCTTCTGTTGTAGGCTCTTTGACTTTGTTAACTTCTTCTGTCTGTATGTTTTGGTCTTCTTTGTCACCAAAGAAAGAATCCCAAGTCTGAGACTGAATCTGGGTGCGTTTTCGCTGCCTGGCCATATTCCCAACCAACTAACTTGATCCTTGAGTTTTTCAGCGGGGTATGACTGCTTGTAGACTAGAGAGTTCTATGTTCCACGTTTGGGGGGGATGTGCCAGCTCTGCCACACCAGCACTACTCCTTCCCCAAGAACCCCCAACCCAGACTGGGCTTAGATCTTCAGCAGGCTGTGCACTCCTGCTATGATCTGCCACTTAATTCCTCCCACCAGGTGGACCTGGGGCCAGAAGCAAATGCAGCTGTAGCTGCCCTACCTTCGCTGCCCGGGCCGGTAGCCCAACCATGAACTCCTTCCACTCCCGTAGCTTTTCCCACTAACTTTCTCCGCTGTCTTTGGTGTTTGTGGGTTGAGAGGTCTGGTAACTGCCACAGCTCACTGATTCAGGGCGCTAGGGCACGCTCTGCACGGCTCCTGGTCTGGTTGGTCCACGCTGCTCACGCTGGGCTCTGCTCTGCTCCCAGCTCCCAGCTCCCAGCTCCGTGTGGGATAGACCTCACCCAGAGACCATCCAGGCTGTCCTGGGCTGGAGCCCTGCTTCCCTCTGCTGTTTTTGTGGGTTCTGCAGTTCTAGAATTGGTTCAGAGCCATTTTTTATGGGTTTTTGGAGGGACTCGGCTGCGAGCTCACGCTAGTCTCTGGTTTCCTGCAGCCATCTTCGCTCCCAGAATAAAAGCAAATTTATAAAAAAGAATAGACTATAGGGTCCCTACTCTTTCCTTGAGAGTAGGAATTATTTCATTTTTTATTGTATATATAGCCCCTGAACCCATCAGAGTACCTGGCACTGAGCATTAATAAATGCTTGTCCATTGAACAATCTGACAAGGTACTAGGCTCCCAGCAGAGAGATAAGACAAGAGGCATTTGATTCTGCAAGGGGCCTATGTAAGAGAAAGAAAAGAGCTGCCCCCAAGCCGAAGGCATACTCACCATGCCTTGCCAGGGACCAGCGTTCCAACGGGAGATGCATAGAGCCAGGCCCCCAGTAAGCAGCAGCAGTGGAGCTGTGGCCACTACCAAACAGCCCAGCACCTCCAAGAATGGATTGTCACAGAAATCCTGATAGCTCCTGTGGGTTCTTAGGGCTGAGACCCCAGCCCAAGCCATGACAACTGCTGCTCCCTGAAACATAAGAGCCATATGTCAATTACTCAGTCCATAAACATTTATTAAATGCCTACCATGGACCAGGCATTGTGTTAAGTGCTGGGGATACAAAAAAGGCAAAAGATGGTGCCTGCCTTAGAGGAGCTCACAGTTGAATGGGGAAGACAACATGCAAACATTTATGTACAACAAGATATAGACAGGCTAAGTTGAAAATACTCAACAGAGATAAAGCATGTAAGATATAAGGAAAGGCTTTCTGTAGAAGGTGGGATTTTAGCTGGAACTTGAAATAAGGTAGATGATGAGGGGGGAGACACTTCCAGCCACAGTAATATGGAAAGGAAGGGAAGAAAGCAGGTTTTCTAGGCATGTCCATATTACACGAGCGCATAGGAAACCTGGAAATCTTCAACCCCAACCCCCAACAATGGAAAGTACCACCATGCTCATTTCTGAGTTCTTGGAAAGGCTGCCCAGCTAATCGATAAAACACTTATTGAATACACGGTTCCATGCTTATTACTAAGGATACCAAAAAGAAAATTTGCCTGCCCCAAGGAGCTTGTACTGTTTGGGGGTTCTGACAGGCTGGGGGTGGTGAAGTATGAAACAGCTGATTAGAATACAAGATGGAGTGTGTGCAGGGGTGGTGGGGAAGTGAGCAGGAGGAGGAACCCAGACCAAACGTCCTAAGATAACTTGAGGAAGGAGAATTCTCTCAGCTGTCAGTGAAGACTGGTACTGATGCTCCTGAAGCCCATGATCAGGTTACCACTCTTGTACAAGGAGCTTCGGGGATTTCCCTATTCTTTTAGGTTAAAAGCACAAATTTCTATTTGACCTTTAAAGCTCCTTAGAATCTGGCTCTAGCCTTTCTTTCTAGGTTGATTATACATAATTTACCCTCACGCATTCTGTGCTCCAGTGGACTTGGCCTGCTTCACAACATTGCATATCCTATTTCCACACTTTTGCCCAGGCTGTTCCCAATCCTGGAAATGCTCTCCCCCTTCACTTCTCCCTGTTAGAACCTTCAAGGCTACCTCCTTCAAGAGTCTATGCCTGATTTCCTCCAGGTGGGAGTGCCCACCCTCCCCTGTGTAATTTTTGGGTCCATTTCCTGTATCTTTCTGTGAACATGTTGTCTTCCCCAAGCAGAATATAGGCTCCCTGAGGACAGGAGTTGTTTCATTTTGTATTTGTATCTCTAGCAGGGCCTGGTGCTTAATAAATGCTTACTGATTGATTAAGGAAGTGGCAGCTGAGTTAAGCCTAGAAGAAAGACAAGGATGAAGGGGATGAAGAGGGAGCTCATTTTAGGCAGGGGATGGCTTTCCCAAAAGCAGGAGAGGGCATGGCAGGCTCAGAGAACAGCTATATTCCAGCCTGGCTAGAATATGGAGTATGTAAAGGGGATAAAGGAAAATCATGTGCAATAAACCAGGAAAGATAGGTTGTAGCCATATTGCAGAGGACCCTGAATGCCAGACTAAGGAATCTGTGCCTTTTCCTAATGGCAATAGAGAGACATTGAAGGTTCCTCAGCTGGGAAGTCACATGATTAGAACCATGCATTAGGAAGACCGGGTACATCTGGCATAGCTGTATTTGAGGAAAGAGAGAAGACTTTCAACTGTGGGGAATCAGGGAAGGCTTCAAGGAGGGAAGGAAGGCTTTGTGTTGTTTCTCTCCCAAAGAATATATTCTCATTTTTATTTGATCCTAGACAACATTTAACACAATGCCTGGCACAGGGTGGATCCTCAATAAATGCTCACTGAATTGAAGTAAATTAGCAAGCAGTGTGGAAGGTAGCTTGGAGAGATTGGAGGCAGGGAGACCATTATGGAGCCTATTAAAATAGTCTAAGTGGCAGACAGAAGGGCTGACTAAAGATATTGGCCACATGAATGGAGATGTATATGGGGGCAGAGATGGCCAGACTTGCTGACTAAAGGTTGTTGTTGTCATCCTTACTATACATACACACAAGCTTTTACAAGCTCAGGACACAGACTTGGCAAAAATATTCCTTGAAATTGTAGAGAGCTGCAGAAAGCTGCAGAGAGCTTATAAATAATTTCAAGAAAAGAACAAGAAGACCATCTAACAAACATTTATTGTGTCTACTTGTGCCAGGCAATGTGCTAGGTAACGTTTGGAATAGAAAAGAGTTCCTGCTTTCAAAGAGCTCACATATTCCACTGTCACAATTGGCTGACTCAGCACTAGGGACTTGATTGAAAGGATCACTAGAACATGGAACGTGGGATCTTGGAGACCACCTAGTCCATGACCCTCCCATGTTGCAGGTAGGGCACCACATTGCAGCCAGGACAGAGTTCAAGCATGGGGTGGGGGGTGCAGGGAGTGTGCTGGTGTGATTTAGCCCAACAAGAAAATTCTACCATGACTGGTAGGAGTTGCTTTGCTTGGGGGTAAAAGTAGGAAAGGGGAGGGAGGGAAGGAAGGAGAAACAAACAGCAGGGCTACAGAGAGCTGGTCAGGCTGGGGGATGAAATCAGAGAAGGATTTCCCCCTCCCAGTTCAATTAAATCAAAGGAAAATCTTTGTTCCTCAAATGAGTGAGGCACTGACTTTGGAGGCAGGTGGTCCCATAGCTGGACTTACAAGTTGTTGGGTTTTTTAAAAATAATATTTTTTCCAATTACATGGAAAGATAATTTTCAACATTCATTTTTTTAATAAAATTTTGAGTTCCAAATTTTTTCTCCTGCCCTCCCATGACCCCTCCCCAAGAGAGCAAGCAATCTGATATAGGTCACACATGTGCAATCATGTTAAACATATTTCCACATTAGTCATGTTGTGAAAGAAGAAACCGAACAAAAGGGAAAAACCAAGAAAAACAAAAACCAAAAAAAGTGAAAATAGTCTGCTTTGATCTGCATTCAGACACCATAGTTCCTTCTCTGGATGTGGACAGCATTTTATATCATGTCTTTTGTAATTGTCTTGAATCGCTGTATTGCTCATGAGAGCCAGGTCATTCATAGTTGCCCATCAAACAATGTAGCTGTTATACTGTGTTCATTACAAGTTTTTTATTGCTAAAATAGGGCCAAGAATAAGCACTACAACAACTTGTACCACCTCCACCATACTGCATAGTGGATAGAGGGCCAGCTTTGGAGTCAGGAAGACCTAAGTTCCAGTACTTCCTCTGACACACACTAGCTTTGTGGGCCCAGCCAAGTCACTGACCCTCTCAATGTTAATCTGTATTTGCAGAAGTAGGGTTTTTTTTTTTTACAGACTTAGGAGTTTCCCTCACACAGATTAAATCACAGGTTCAGAATTCACCTCCTTTCCCCGGTCACTCCTCTCTCTCCCCCCGTTGGGGTTCTGGTGTTCCCTGCTTCCAGGCCCTCTCTCCTTCTCCCTCTCCCCTCACCCTTTCCCTCACCCCGACACAATCACAGAATACCAGAGCTGGAAGGAGACTCAAGAGGCAAGGAGTCCAATCCATATTTCAACATAAATCCCTCTCTACAACACGTTCCACAAATTCAATCCAGGTCTGCTTGAAGATCGGAGGGGAGCAGGGCAGATGGGGAGGCCCTCACCACCTCTGGAGGCAGTTTTTGCCCTTTTGGACCGCTGCAATAATCAGGAAGCTTTTCCTTAACTGGAGCTTGTCTCCCTCCCAGTTACCAGTCCCACCCCAGCCCCAACCTCAAAGGTCCTATTTCTGCCCTTTGGGGCCAAGCATAACGAGTATATAAGCCCTCTTCTTCCCTTTGGCAGAGATCGGGTGTTCCCCTCCCCTCCACCCTCTCCTAAAGTGGCTGCCCTGGTTTGTAGGTTACAGTAACAATAATTAGCCCCGGGTCAGTCACCTTTCTTAGACACACCTCACTAACTGCCCCAGGTGTTCACTTACCCAAACCCATAAAACAAGAGTCCGAGACTGTCAGGGCTGAAAAGTGCTCTCGCATCGGGCCAATACCCCCTCACTTTACGGACGGAGAAACCCTGGCCCAGAAAAGAGGTGGGACTTGGACAAGGTCACACGGCGAACTGATAGCGGAGCCGGGACTACAGCCCACGTCTCCCGGCTCGAAGACCAGGGCTTCCCGGCACCCCGCAGGAATCGCTCGGGTGGGGTGGAGGAAAACTGGTGAATTAAAACCGAAAGTGTCAAGCCAGCGCCCCCGCCCCCGACCTGAGCCCCTCGGCCACACCCAGCCCAGCTCGTAGCTCCAGGAGCTCCAAGCGAGGCCTGGAGGCAGCTCGTACCCAGAGCAGGAGGCCCAACAGGCGGAACGGCCCTCGGCAGCAGGAGGAATCCATGGCCAGCAGGAGACAGCGACGTCCCAGCGGCAGCAGCTGCAGCTCCCGGGACCGGTAGTTTTCTTTCTCTAGACAGTCAGCAGCAACTGGAGGAGGCTTGCAGCCGGGCCAGGCCCTTCCCCCAGCCCCTTGGCCCCTCCCAGAGCCTCAGCCCCCAGGACAAGCTCCAGCCCCGCCCCACCCTCAGCCCTACACAATTAATCTTGGTTGATTTTAGTTGAGGTCCTCTGTTTTCCCATCAGTAAAATGAGGGGATTGGACTAGATCAGGAGTTCATAACCTAGGGTCCCTGGATAGATCTTAGGGGGTCCCCTCTACCTTTACTTCAATTTAATTCGTTTCCTTATAATTCTGTGTATTTATTTTATGCACTTAAAAGCATTTTTCTGAAGCAGGGTACAGAGACTTCCCCAGTCTGCCAAAGTGGTCCAAGATACAAAAAATATCAAGAATGCCGAGACTAGATGGATTCTAAGGTCTCTCCCACCCCTACCATTCTTTACTCTAAGGGCCCTCCTAACTCTGATTTTTCTGTGTTCTAAGATTCCTCCTGGCTCTGACATCCTATCTTCTAATGTCCTGTCCACCTTTGACATTCATTGTCTCAAGGTCTATTCTTTTTTTTTCTTTCTTTTCTTTTCTTTTCTTTTTTTTTTTGAGAGGGGAAGGCAAGGCAATTGGGGTTAAGTGACTTGCCCAAGATCACACAGCTAGTAAGAGTGTCAAGTGTCTGAGGCCTGATGACTCCAGGGCCGGTGCTCTACTCACTGCGCCACCTAGCTGCCCCTCAAGGTCTCTTCATTCACCCTCCTGTCTTCTAAGGTCCTTTAAAGTTTTGACATTCTAAATTTTAATGTAACCCCTTCTAAGTTCTGGCATTGTTATCTTCTGAGGTCTTGCCCAGCTCTGACAATTTGAGTTCTAAGGGCCCTTCCAGTTCTGACATTCTAAGGTCCTCTTTAAATGTTCTAAGGGCCCTTAAAGCGCAGACATTCTGTGTCCTAAGAGCTAACCTGTGACAGCCCATGTTCTTTTTTTAAAGTTTTTTTTTTTCAATGCTCTTTAATCTTTTCTAATAATCACGGTTATTTTCCACTGAATCCCCTTCCTTGTGACAAATATAGTCAAGTAAAAAGAATCAATATTTTGGTCTCTTCTGAAAACTTATACCTCCTTTCATATCTCTATCCACCACTTCACTGCACAGAAGCTACAGTTTGGGTTTCACCTCTCACCATGTCAGTTTTCTAAAGTCATGATTGGTCACTATGTTGATCACACTTCTAAAATCTTTCAGTTTCATGTTGTGGTCTTCATTTAAATGGTTCTCCTATTTCTGCTTACTTTGCTGTTCCTCAAATCAAGTCTTTCTGAGTTTCCATGAATGCATTATGCAGAGTTTCATGAAACTCATAAACATGAAACCATAAAACTCGCTTGGAGTATTCATCATTTCTTTAAAAAAATTGTTTACTGATATTTTTACATCACCTACATTTCCTAATGTGTATGTTTGTGTATATCTTCCCCCGACTCTCCCTCAAAGAGCAATCTCATAACAAAGAATTTAAAAAGAGAAAAACCAAAGTGGATGCTTATTTGAGTGACAAAAAAGTTATGCTACATGAGTGGAATGCTGAAATAGTGAAGCCCCCTCAGTATGGGACAAGACCTTACCTCTCCTACCATCTACCCCCACCCTGCACCCCTTCTATATTTTTAGAAACTGCTCTGCTGAGAAAGTAGAGATAAGAAATTACATCAGTAGACAGACACCTGCAAGGTCCTGTTTGTCTAGCTTTTACTCCCTTTTTGCTAAATACTAGTCTCTGGTCTCATGCCTGTCTTTTTGTTCTTTGTTCTCTGTTGCTGGGAATGTGAGCTCCAAACCCAACACAATCACATTCCCTCTGTGTTAGTGTCTATATAAGTTGCTCTGAATTGTATGCAACACACACACACATGTGCTGGCATCATCTTGGGCCACACTGAGGTGTGTCCTTTCTCGTGAGAAAGCAATAGATTCCTTTTTGCCTTTTCTCAAGAATGGTCTCTGTCTGTTTTTAATGTGAGTAGTGGTCTCTGACCCACACAGTACACAAATGTGATAGAATGTGATTGTGTTGTAAGCGGCACAGCATAGAGAGACATATGAACTGACGAAATAAGCAGAACCAAGGAGTGGAAAGAGCACTGGTTTTGGTGTTGGAGGTCTGGGTTCTAATCCATTTACTACCTAGGGGGCCTTGGGCAAGTCACTTTATTTCCCTGGGCCTCAGTTTCCATATCTGTAAAGTGAGGGAGTCTATCTCCATGGCATCTATGGTCTCTTACAATCAATAAACATTTCATCAATAAACTGTCTAGCTATTAAGCTATGATTCCATTGAATCTCATGGTCTGATTGCTGTAATTCATTGTTTTTAAATCCCCAATCTAGTCTTTACTTACTAGTATGACTGACTAGTATTTCCTAACTAGGGCAGCTAGTTAGGGCTTAGTGGATAGAGTGCCAGGCCTGAAGTCAAGGGGACTCATCTTCCTGAGTTCAAATCTGGCCTCAGACACTTACTATCTGTGTAACCCTAGGCAAATCACTTAACCCTGTTTGGCTCAGTTTCTTCATCTGTAAAATGAGCTGGAGAAGGAAATGGTGAATCACCCCTGCCAAGAAAAGCCCAGTTGGGGTCATGAATAGTCAGACAGGACTGAACAGCAACGACAAGCTATATACAGGATAAATTGAAGATTAGCAATGGAGGGGGATGAGGGAAGACTTGCTATAGAAAGTGGGATTTTAGTTGGGACTTGAAAGAATCTAGGAAAAGCAGAAGGCAGAGATGAAGAGGGGGAGCATTCAGAGAACACTCTAGGTATGGGGGACAGCCAGAGAAGGTGCCAGAAATTGAGAGATGGAGTTTCTTGTTCAGGGAACAGCAAGGAGACCGGTGTCACTGGGGGTTATAAGATGTAAAAAGAAAGGCAGGAGGGGACCAGATTATAAAGGGCTTTGACCACCAAATGGAAGGGCCATTGTTAATCATTTTGACTTCTGTCTTGCCGCTCTGGAGGAGACAGTGAGGCTGATGACTTTGCATGGCTCTGCCTCACTTAAATCCAATTCAGTCACCAGTCAAGATGTCATTGGTCCTTTTGGAGAAGGAAGGATGAAGAACAGCAGCAGCAAACAACAACCAAAGGGAGGATTTTGTATTTGATTCTGGAGGGGATAGGGAACTGATGGAGTTTACTGAGCCAAGGGATTCAGGCCACTCCCCAAGGTAAAGTGGGAACCTGTACTTTAGGAAGATCACTGGCAGTTGAGTGAATGGAGGAGCGACTACGGTGAGGAGAGATCTATGACAAGAAGAGAGCTGAATAGCCTTGAATTTGGCCTCAATCATATTGAACTTTAATTCCTGAGGTCTAGGTAGTCTGAGGGTCCCGGATTCAAGTTCTAGGCCAAATTAGGCTCCTTAGACTTCAGAGATGGGATTTTTCTGAATATGTTTTGTTTTTTCCTCATTAGCTGGCACTATATAATAGAAAAGGACACCAACCAAAAAGGCTGTTGCAATAATCCAGGTGTGAGGCGATAAGATCCTTTACCAGGGTGGTGGCAATGTCAGAGGAGAGAAAGAGATACATTTGAGAGATGTTATGAAGGCAAGATCAACAGGCTTTGGCTACAGCTTGGACATGGGGGTTGAGAGAGAGTAAAGAGTTGAGGATGACACCTAGGTTATGAACCTGGGTGGCAGGGAGGACAGTGGTGCCGTCAACAGTAATAGGGAAGTTGGGAAGAGGGCAGGGTTTGATGGAAAGATAATAAGTTCAGTCTGGCATGAGTTAAGTTTAAGATGTCTATGGAACATCCATTTTGAGATTCTAAGGGCAATTGGACATGGGAGACTGGGGTTAAGAAGAAAGGTTAAGGCTGGAAAAATAGATTTGAGGATCATCAATATAGGAGAATGAAATCACCAAGTGAAATAATATCAAGGGAAAAGAGAAGAGAGTCCAGGACAGAGTCTATGAAACACTCACTTAGCAGTGTGACACTTTGCGTGTAAATAAAACAGAAACTACATGTAATTTGGCCCTGATGATAAAGCCAAGGGCATGTTCTGGCTTCTTAGGAAATCAGGAAGCATTCGTTCCTTCACTCTCTAAACAGTTGTGGACGCCTGCCACACTGGCAAGGCCACTCGGGGATTCCAGGACAGCTGAAGACAGGGCAGAACAAGAACAGTGTATAACGTATACACTTGAATAGAAGTTCCAGGAAAATGAAGAGTCTATGGAGCTGACTGGAGGAGAGAGCTGGAGGACAGGTTCAGATGGGGCTCAGTTCTTGGCTGGGGTCAGGGCTCTGTCCTTTTCTGTGTCAGGGCTCAGAGTTCAGTTTTTGGCGGGATTAGGGCTCAGGTTTGGGTAAAAATTCGTTCCTTAGCTGAGGGTTGGGTTTGGGTTGGAATCGGGCCTTATTCTAGGTTCAGGGCTTAGTGTAAGGTCAAGCTCAAGTCTCTGTCTCAGAATAGGAACTGGATCTAGAATTAGGACACAGTCTAGGGTTAGGGTTTAGACTGGGGGTGGGGAAACAGAACCAAAGAGAGCTGAATAGCCTTGAGTTTGGCCTCAATTGTATTGAACTTTAATCTCTGAGGTATAGGTAATCTGAGGGTTCCAGATTCAAGTTCTGGGCCAAATTAGGCCCCTTAGACCTCAGGGATGAGATTTTTCCAAATATGTTTTATTTTTTCCTAATTAGTTGGCACTGTATAATAGAAAAGGTGAGGGCAGAGAAGAGAAGAGAAAAGGCTAGACACGGCCAAGCGGGACAACTTTGAAAGCTACAAGCTGAACTCATATACTTAAAAGAAAAGCAAGCTGTGCATAATAGAGATCAGAACAATAAAGAAATCTCTGAATTTGTAATTAGGAGAAACCTGCCTCTGATACTTACCATCTCATCCTAGGCAACTCATTTACCCTCTCTGAGCCTCAGTTTTTTATCTGTAAAATGGAAATCATAGTGTCTGCAGTACATTCCTCACAAGATTTTCGTGTGCCCCAAATGAAACCTTAAAACACTGCCTCATTGTCACCGTTTCTTACCCAGGTGTCCTACTTAGATCAACCAATAGTTTTCATTGAAAGAGATTGTGAAGTCAGGAGGACCTGAGTTCAAATCCGGCCTCAGACACTTGACACATGTACTAGCTGTGTGACCTTGGGCAAGTCACTTAACCCCAATTGCCCTGCCAAAAAAAAAAAAGAAAGAGATTGTGATAATTGATGGAGTTAATTCATAGGGACTCCCTACATGTGGATGCCAGATCTCCTGACCCAGGAGATGATGATGCTGTAGCCTCTTCACCTATAGATTTGTTGGTTCTGGTCTAGTATGTTGAGTCAAGAAGGAGGGGGTTGAATTCCAATTCTGCCCCTGACTCACTGTGTGACCTTGGGCAAGTCAGTTCATCTCTCCAGGTTTCAGTTTCTCCCTCTGTAAAATGAAGGGGTTGGGCAAGATAATGTTAGTCACTGTTTAACTTTTGTATGGCACTTTAGGGTTTGTGAAGCACTTTAAATATTGCTTGATACCGTGCAAAGAGCACTGAATTTAGAGGCAGACTACCTGGGCTCTGTCAGTCAATAAACATTTATTAAGCCCCTACTATGTTTGAGGTACTGTGCTAAGCACTAAGGATACAAAGAGAGGCAAAAGACAGTGCCTGCCCTCAAGGAGCTCACAATATAGTGGAGGTGGTGGTGGGGAACAGCAAGCAAGCAAATGTGCACAAACAGGCTATATACAGGATAAATAGGAAACAATGAATACAAGGGAGGCAGTAACATTAAGAGGGAACAGGAAAAACTCATGCAGAAAGTGGGCTTTTAGTTGGGATGTGAAGGAAGCCGGGGATTTGGGGAGGCAGAGAAGAGATGGGAGGGTATCCCAGTGGTGACTGTCACTACCTGTGTTAACTTGAACGAGTCACTTCAGCTCTCTGGGTCTCAGTTTCTTTGTAAATGAAGGGATTATAGTAGGTAGCCTCAGAGACCCCTTCCTTCTCTAAATCCAAGATTCTATGACCTCATTTGGTCATTTACGTGATTGCTTGATGTGTGTTATGCTGTTAATGACATTCTATGTCCTAATGATCATCCTAGTTGACATTCAGTGTGTGGAGCAAGTACCTGTACACAAAGCACCTTGTAAACCTTAAAGAGCTACGTAAATAACAGACAGTATTGATCTATTATTAGGATTTCTCATGTTCTAAGGATCCTCCCAGCTCTGATCCTGTGTTCTAAGGACCCTCTCAAACCTAACATTCAGTGTTCTAAGGGCCCCCTCAGATGACATTCTATGTCCTAAGGACCCTCTCAAACCTGACATTGTATGTTCTAAGGACCCCCAACTCTATTTGCAATTGTGTGAGGCCCTTGTTCTGACTGAAAAAGGGAGGCATAAAGTTCCTTCTTGTGGGGGAGCCAGAGGCCAGTGAAAGACAGGTGGTTTTGTCCTTCTAGGCCACTCACATCTCCACACTCCCCTTGGCATGGCTGTAGCACGCACCCATAGGCGCACAGGTTTACAGGTGGCTTGTACAAAGTCTTCCCATCAAAAGCTGCCTTTTCTTGGAAGAGAAGAGGGTCAGCTGCTGAGGGGAGGGCCTTTGTTTGCTGGGACCTGTTAGAACAGAGTCCATGGTGGGTGGGAAGCAGGGGAGGGAGGGAGGCCCTGCTTATAAGGAGGAAGCCTCCGCTAGTACCAGCTGCTTCCAGCCTCTGGGTACGGCAGGTAGAGATCATAGTCGGCTACGAGGTCCAGGACAGCTCAGAGCTCTTGGTGAGTATAGTGGCCACACAAAACTCAAGGGTTAGAGGAGAAAATGTGGCATGGTGAGGAAAACCACAGTTCAAATGCTGACTGTACCTTACTAGCTATGTGACTTAGGCAAATCCTTTTCAGATTCTTGAGCCTTGGTTTTCCTCATCAGCAAAAATTAGAGGGTTGGACAAGATTGTCTTTATGATTTCTTGTAGCTCTGAATCCTGGTATTTCAAGGACTTAGCATGACTGTCTGGGAGTTTCTGTCACATGCCCATGTAGGCAAAAAGCCCCAAACTGAGCAAGTGTTGAGGAGGGGGTGAGTAATCAGGGATATAGAGCAGGGGCACCCACTTTCATTTCTCAAGCAATACTCTAGAGCCCAGGAAGACTTCCAGGATTTAGGTCCTTATTTGGGGGTGATGGGATGGGGGATTCAACCTTACCTTCTCTCTCTCTCTCTCTCTCCCTCTCATCTCCCTCTCCTCTCTCTCTCTCTCCTCTCTCTCTCTCTCTCTCTCTCTCTCTGTGTGTGTGTGTGTGTGTGTGTGTGTGTGTGTGTGTACAGGACTGTGAATTCTTCTCCAGGGAGCCATCAGAATGAATCTCCAGCTGCTAACCTGCCTTCTGGTGGCATTGGCCCATGCTGTCAGCAGTCAAGGTACCCATCCCCCAACAGTCATGAAGCAGGGGAACCTACTCCCTACCACCTTTTCCTGGGACATCAGAGTCTATGTGAATCCATTTGGCTATTACCCCAGTGTAACCTCACCACACCTGACAGTCACCAAATGTTAGACTTAGGGGAGGAAGAACTCAGAGGGCATCTAGTTCATCTTGGATTCATATAGGACTACTACTCCCTCCCTCACCCATGACAGATGCAGTATGGTATAGTGGATAGGGGCACTAGACTTGGCATCAGGAAGACCTGGGTTCAAATCCTGCCTCAGATACTTAATATTGCCCTAGGCAAGCCATTTAACTTCTCTATGCTTCGGTTTTCTCTGTTAATTTAATCTGTTAATTTAGACCTGATGGCCTTTCTGGGATCTATGATCCCAGAACAAAAAACAACATAAAGTAGCTAATATTTGTATAGGATTTTGGATAACAAGAAGTCATTAAAACTCAGCCTGAAGACCTCCAGTGAGAAAGACCCCCCCACACACACACTTTTGGACCTCTGCAGTAGGCTGCAAGTCCCCCCCCTGCCCCCCACCACATCAAGCCTCTTTGCATCTTCCCCCAGCTGAATCCTGGTCTTCTCTTTATCCCTTTGCCCCTGCTCCTTTCCCCTGCTTTTCCCCTGCCTAGCTGATCAAAGCTCAGCCACCGACCCTTGGAAGCCTCTCCCCATTTTTACCCCACCCTAATTACCCCATAGCTTTGGACTCTGTACCACCTCAAGTTATTTGGTGCAATTTGTTCACACCTCCCCCCTTCCCTGCTCTCCCCCATCCCCTTCGACACCCTCAAAAGACTTTCATCCCCTCTCCTCCTTCTCCAATTAAATGCACTCTGGGCTTTGGGGCAAACAAAAAGAGGAGAGGATGCTGGGAGGGAGTAGCTGAGAAGCAGAAGGGTCCCCAACAGCCATTTAGTTCAATGCCTTTATTTTGCAGGTGAGGAAGCAGAGACATGGAGCAGTTAAGTGACTTACCCAAAGTTTACTAGCGTAAACGACAGAAGCAGGCTTTGAACCCAGACTTTGTGCCTCTAAAGCCAGGGAGGGGCTTTCTATTGTACCATACTGCCTCTCAAGTCAGGAATCCTGGGTTCTAGTCCTAGGTCCCCTCTGACTTGGGGCATAGCTTTGGCAAATCCCTTCTGTCTTTTTTTTAAATCTAACTTTTCTTTTAACTTATGTTTATTTTCTCTATCTTCCCCACTAGGGAAAAAACAAAGCAAATCCTTTCTTAATCTATTACCCCATCTGTAAAATGAGGTGCTACAGAGGCAGTGAAGTGGAGTGGATAGTGCTGTATATATTTTGTAATTCATTTTCCATGTATGGTTATTCTCCCGCTAGTAGTATATAAGCTTCTTGAGGGCAGGAACTGTTTTTTTTTTAAATCTTTGTATCTCTAGCATCCAGCACAATACCAGGCACATGGTCAATGATTTAATCCTTGTGTCTCTAGCATCTAACGCAATATTGGGCACATAGTCAGTGCTCCAATCCTTGTATCTCTAGCATCCAGCACAATGTTGGGCACAGAGTCAGTGATTAATAAATGTTTATTCCAGTGAATTGGATAGCACTTGGAGCCAGAAGACCCAAGTTCGAATCCTAGCTGTGATATTTGCTACCTCTGTGACCTTGAGTGGATCGTCTTGACTCTCAGTTTCTTTATCTGTAAAACAGGGTGGTTGGATTATGACTTTCCAACTTTAAATCCAGCATTAATGTTCCTTCCAGTTTATTCACCTGTAGCTCAGTGATTCTTGCTGCTTGGGGGATTGATACTTCAGTGGGGAGACTAAATGAAAGCATGAGATCCAGTGCTAAGATATAGGCAGGGGTCACTGAGAAGCTGCCTGGTGGGTGAGAGTCCTGCATTTGGAGTCAGAAGAGTAAAATTTTGAATCCTAGATCTGTACTTACTGATTATGTGAATTGAGGCGAATTCTCCCTCTGGGCCTGCTTCCTTATCTGTAAAACTTGAGGTGGTGGTGTTTAGACTAGGAGATCTTTAAGATCCCTTCTAGCTCTGATATTCTGTGGCTGCCTCTGATTACTTTGGGCAAGTCCCTTTAACTTCTCTGGGCCTCAATCTCCCCAGTTTCATAGGCTTGAGGGTCCCATGATCCTAAGGGTAGCTTATCCCATGAGATCCTGAGAGGCAGGAGGAGGAGTGACTGGTGGAGCTCAGAAGGTAGCTGCTAACCTAATTCCCTTTTGCTATATTTCCTCAGAGCCATAACCCTAGGGAAAACCAGGGACTGAACTTCCATTTTATACATGGCGCCTGGTATCGCTGGGCAGCCTTACTTGTTCCAGGTCCTTGGGGCATAAGCTCTATCCCTTCTTTCCTCTCTGACCCCAGCTCCCCATTTTCCCTAGGTTTCCAGTGCCTTGTCCCAGGACCTTCATGGAGGGCAGGAAAACCCTGGTTTAGGGGACAGGCCTGAGGAGTTCTTGGATCCTTGACTGCTTCTTCCCTTGGCCTTTGATCAGGGTAGCGACAGGGGCTTCTTATCGGGCCCAATGTCCCCCATTCCCCCTCCCCACAAGTCTTATCATCAGGTGAATTGCTGATTATAGGAGGAAGAGCCCAGAGAATAACTTTAAATACCTTTGATCCTCCTAAAGGGAGGAGGGGATGGTCTCTGAACCCAAAATACTCCTCAGTGTCTTGGAGTGAAGACTAGAACTCATTATTACTGTTATAGAACATTTATAGGCCTCCCGCTCAGAGGTCGTGAGGCTGATAGAGTCTCAGTCCTCCAGGAGTTCACAGTCTGATAGGGAGGCCAGGCTCATATAGAAGAGAAAAAGTAGCCACCAACACTTGGGAACATGGAAGAGGCAGTACTGTATAGAGTGAAAGACCATGAGTTCTAGAGTCAGAGGCCCTGGATTCAAATCCTGTCTCCAAAATTAATTACCAGGGTCACCTTCTATCTCTTGTTCTCAATTTCTTCATCTGTAAAATGGGCTAGTTAGACTAGTTCAGAGGTTCTCATAGACCCTTTGGAAGTCTGGTGAGGCCCTTCGCAGAATCCTGTTTTTACCCAATTGAAGGGAGTATTAAATTTGTTAGAGGTTACTGAAAATAAGGATCTAATTTCTCCCCATAGAAGTTCTCCTAAAAATCTGGCATCTGTGGACCCAAGGCCAAGAACCTTTGGACTAGATGGTCTCTTTAAGTTCTAGATAATAATAGCTAGCATTCATATGGTGCTTTAAGGTCTACAAAACGCTTTATATGTATTGTCTCATTTGATACTCACAGCAGCTTTGGGAGGTAGGTGCTATGATCATTCCCATATCACAGTTGAAAAACTGAGGCAGACAGAGGTTAAGTGACTTGCCCAGGGTCACACAGCTAGTAAGTGTCTGAGGCTAGATTTGAACTTAGGTCTCCCTGACTCCAGGCCCCAAACCTTTTCTACTGCACCATGGTCCTGTGACTTATGACCTTAGAACATAGGACCAGAATACTACACCTGGAAGAGACCCCAGATATTCCCTAGTCTAACTTTTCCATCTTACAGACGAGGAAATTGAGGCTGGGATGTATGTGCCTTGACAATGGCAGAGCTGGGATTAGAACTCAGGTTTTCTGACTCTAAGTCAGGGTTCTTTCCTGGAGACCAAGTGTCCTGGTTTCATAGAGGAGCAGGAGGGACTTGACTTGGGTCTCCTGAAGGAAATTCTTGTTCTTCACTTAACCACCTCCCCTCTCCTCACCTCTCCCCTCTTCTCCTCCCCTACCCCTCCCTGCCCCTGGCTGGAAACTTATCTGAGTTTCAGGCCTTTTCCTACAAAGAGCTGAAGGAGCAGCTGTTGGGCAGTCCCTTCTCTCCCCGCCACCCCCTCCCAGTATCCCATTATTGGTTGTAGGAGATGATGACTTGGGGACAACTTCCTTATTCCTACCTATATTTTAGCTCCCCTCGGTCCAGAGACAAGTCTGGAGGACAGGGCTGAAGGAATGAGGCAGTCTTGACCCTGACCTTCCTTGTGTTCTGGCTCAAAGACCTAGAGTATCTACCACTCATCCTTAACCCTACTGGGTCATAGGATCATAGATTTCAACCTGGCAGGGCCCTTAGAGGCTATAGAGTTTACTGCCTCCCCCCTTCCCCATTTTACAGATGAAGAAACTGAGGCAGGCAGAAATTAGGTATCTTGCCCAGCTGGAGCAGGATTTGACCTCAGCTTTTCCTGACTTTAGAGTCAGAGCTATATGCACTGGTCTATCTAGCTGCCCTCATAGTTCAGATGGAAATCAGAGCTGGGGAAAGGGAGGAGCAGTAGGGAGCTTTGGGGAGGCTTGTAACCAAGGAGTTAATTCAAGAGAAAACAGTGGGGTAGAGCGGAAAGACTAGACCTGGCATCAAATACTGCCTCAGCCACTTAGTATTTGTATGATTCTGATTGAGGCTCTTTCCCTTCCTGATCCTTAGCTTCCTCATTTATTTTTTTAATTTTGTTTAATTTTTTTTAATTAACAAACTTCCTTATTTACAAGTCAGTATTCCCATTATCCTAATTCTTTGAAAGAGGACTGGTTTCCTCCTGATCTTATGCCCTAAAGAAGAGACAAAGTTGGCGCCTGGTATCGCTGGGCAGCCTTACCTGTTCCAGGTCCTTGGGGCATAAGCTCTATCCCTTCTTTCCTCTCTGACCCCAGCTCCCCATTTTCCCTAGGTTTCCAGTGCCCTGAACACAGGCATCAAAGACTGACTCTGACTTGGGTCACTTTGCTATATAGTCTCTCTTGGGAAGGATGGTCATGGAGGGGTAACACTAGGGAGTTGAGAGGATGTGAGAAAATGAAGATAGCAATGGACCTAAAAGGAGGAAACCTCGCCTGAGATCACAGCAAGATCACAGTTTTGGAGCTGGATTTGAGGTGTCTCCCATCTGTTCCCTATTCTGACATCCCGGCAGTGTGGTCCTGGGCGAGTCACAGACTCACAGATAGAAGGAACCTCTGAGGTTATCTATTCCAACTCTTTATTTGAGCGAAGAACAGAAAACAGAGACATGTTAAGAACTTGTCATGGGTTACACAGCTGGTAAGTATCTGAGGCTGGATTTGAACTCAGATCTTCCTGACTCCAAGTTCAGTACTCTATCCACCATACCAGTGGTGTTAAACTGAAATGAAAAAAGAAAATCACAAACTAACATTATCTATGTTGTATTGTATTTTTATTTATTTTTGTTAGACATTCCTCCATTACATTTTAATCTGGTTTGGGTGCCACTCTAGGACTTCTACATTATGATGAACTTTATAAACATCCCAGTGCAAGGATGTAGGAATTCCTTCATAGGCATCACTGAGATATGGTGGATTGGGACATGTGACCAGGGTGTGGCTCTGAAAGGATGTGTCTTATTAAAAAAAGATCAGAAAAGAGATAAAAATACAGCATTGCATATTAAGAAAATATTCTGGGGCAGCTGGCCCTGGAGTCAGGAGGACCTGAGTTCAAATCTGACTTCAGACACTTGACACACTTACTAGCTGTGTGACCTTGGGCAAGTCACTTAACCCCAATTGCCCCAACTCCCCCCTCCAAAAAAAAAAGACAGAAGAAGCTTAATTAAAAAAAAGAAAAAAAGAATAGTAGCCGGGGTGTAAAAGTTCAGAATGAGCAGAGGCTGGTGAAGAATGCTAACTATACCCCCAAAAGGAGTGGTGGGTGAGGGGAAGAGGATTAGATGTATTAGGGGACAGGAGGATGAAAGAAAGCTTATTGCTCAGGTGAAATGGTTAAGGAATCATGAAGAGATTCCTTCTGTTTTCCTGCCAGAGAGACTGATGCTTGTCCTAGAAAGGATGGAACAAAAATGGCTAACAGAGAATTTGAATTCAAGACAAGAAAGCAAACACTAAGAATGCCCCAAGGGCTGCCCTGGATGAATTCAAGTTATCTGGCCCAGTGGACTGAAAAGATTGGCACATGAGATCGTTGAGCTATTGTTGGTGACCTTTGAAAGGTTGTGGAGAAGGGACACAAGTGAGAGTACAGAAGGGCAGCTAGGTGGCACAGTGGATACAGCATTGGTCCTGGAGTCAGGAGGACTGCGTTCAAATCTGGCTTCAGATACTTACTAGCTGTGTGACCCTGGGTAAGTCACTTCACCCTGGTTGCCTTAAAAAAAAACTGAAACAAAACATGATAGAGGGCACATACCTTTATTATCCAAAAAAGATAATAGTAACAATAACAGCTCACTTGTACTAGGTCTTTAAGGCTTAGAAAATATTTTACATGTATTATTTTTTTGGACCTTCACAACCTTTAGGTAAGTATTATGGCCTCTTCCTGCCCCCGCTTTTATAGATGAAGGATCTAACGTTTAGAAAGGCTAAGTAAACTTCTCCCAAGGCCAGCTAGGTATTCAGTAAAAGCAGCAGGATTTGACCTCAGGGGTCTATCTGTTATGACGTTCTGTTTCTCAAGAAGAAAGGAAGAGAATGGGGTCTGGAGACTATAAGCCACTGAGTTTGACTTTGATCTCTTGGTGAAATTCTCCACAAAATTATTAAAGAAAAAGGTGGAGAACATCTAGAAAAGGAAGCTGGATTCACAAAGAGCCTATATGGTCTCATCAAGCACAGGTTATAGCAGACTAATCTTATTCCTTTTTTTTGAAAGGCTTGGCCTCCGCTATTTAACATTTTTATCTGTGACTTGGATAATTGCAAAGTTGGTGTATTTATCAAATTTACAGATTACACAAGGTTAGGAGGGCTACCTCCCACATGGGATAACAGGATATGTAAAGCGCTTTTGCAGTCTAGAACAACAGACCAAATATAATAATTTAATAAGGATACATTTAAAGTCTTACACATGGGTTAACAAAACCAATCCCACATGTTGAGGCATGGCTAGATAGCAGTTTTCCTTTAAGAAAAAAGATCCAAATCTAAGACAATTCCAAAAGACTCATGATGGAGAATGCTATCCACACCCAGAGAAAGAACTACAGAGTCTGAATGCAGATCAAAGCATAATATTTGCTCTCTTTTTAATTTTTTTGTTTCTTCTTTCTTGTGGTTTTTCCCTTTGGCTCTAATTCTTCTTTACAGCATGTCTAATGTAGAAATATAATATGATTGTACATGTGTAGTCTATGTCAGATTGCATGCTGTCTTGGTGAGGTGGGGGAGTGGAGGGAAGGAGAGAAAATTTGGAACTCAAAATCTTATAAAAGTGCATGTTGAAAATGAAAAATAAATACATAAAATTTTTAAAAAAGACATAAAAAGATCCAGGGATTCTAGTGGGTTCCAATTTTGTTTGGTTATATTTGTTGGGTGTATTAAGAAAGGAATAGTGTCCAGAATGAGCATAGGGTTTTAGTCCCTCTGTCCTAGTGATACCTCTTCTAGAGGACTGCATTCAGTTCTTGGAGACCGTTTTAGGAAGGACCCAGATAAACTGGGGAATGTCCAGAGAATAGTGACCAGAATAGTGTAGGACTTTGAGATCATCCCATATAAAGGACAGGTGAAGAATCTAGTGATTTAACCTGAAGAAGAAAAGACTTGGGGGTGTGGCAATCAGAGGATCATAGATTTAGAGCTAGAAGGAACTTAATAAGTGCCTTATTTGGCAAATGAGGAAATTGAGATTCAGAGAGGTTGACTTATCCAGGCTCACATAGCCAGTAAGTATATTCTGAATGGAATCTGCAGGAGTTCTCCCCACTATGCCAAACTGCCTCACAGCGGAGTTAGACCCAAAAGGAGACCTTAGAGGCTATTGAGTCAAAACTCCTCATTTTAGAGGTCAGAGAGGGTAGAAGTTACTTAACCATGGTCACATAGCTAGTTAATGGTGGGATTTGAACCTGGGTCATCATGACTCCCTGTGTCCATCTCTACCCTATCCACTATGCCATGCTGACTCTGTTATCAAACATTGTAAAGGCTTTCATGGGGAAGAGGGTTTAGCTTTGTTCTGCTTGGCCCCAGAGGGCAGAACAAGGCACAACAGGTGGATGCTGCAGAAGCAACTCTGAATTCCTACAGAAATAGTGTAGCATAGTGAACAGAATGGTGAACTTGGAGTTAGGAAGAAACGGGTCCAAATCCTGCCTCGAGAACCTGTATAGTCATGGCTGAGCCTCGGTTTCTTCACATGTAAAATAGGGATTAAAAATGTCATCCTGACTTCACTTTATTACGAGGAGCAATGAGAATGTATGGAAAAGCTTTGTAACCTTTGGAATGCTATGTAAATTACACTTGTTACAAAGAAAAAAAAAGATTTCCTAATCATTAGAAATATTCAGAAGTAGAATGGCAGTGAGCTGCCTCAAGAGGCGGTGAGTTCCCCATCGTTGGAGGTCTTCAACTGAGAATTGGATGGTCATTTATTGGGAATAATATCCTGGATCCATTACAGGTTGGACCAGTTAGGCCCTAAAGCCCAGGTACCTCTGCATTCCCTGAGATCCTATGATCTTAGCTTTTGTCCTTGACTCTTGTGTGACTTTGCCCAAGTCCCTTCCCCTCCCCGAATCTCATTTCCTCATTTGTAAAAGGAGGTTTATTGGACCAGATGGTGTCTTGTCCCTTTTGCCTCTGAATCCCACATTCCCCTGCCTTCTAGGAATTGACAGTCAGAAGCCTTAACCTGGGGACATCTAGGTGGCACAGTGAATAGAGCACTGGCCTTGGAGGCAGGAGGACCTGAGTTCAAATCCCACCTCAGACATTTGACACTTACTAGCTGGGTGACCTTGGGCAAGTCACTTAACCCCAATTGCCTTGCCTTCCCTCCCTCAAAAAAAAAAAAGAAGTCTTGATCTGAAAGTCAGGAGACCTGGGTTTTCATCCTATTTCCACTATGTGAACCTTTTCAGGACTCGTCTGTAAAATGAATGCGTCCAACTATCTATTTCTTCTCATTCTGACTCTCTGGTTCCATGGTTCTAACCAGTGGTCCCTGGGGGGCGGGACATGTTGTTCATAGGCACCTATGAAGACTGCTGTTTGAAATATACTAAGCACAGGAAACCTGCCCTCTTACGGCACATCAGGCACTATAGGATCCAAGAGGTGAATGGGAGCTGTAATCTTCGAGCTGTCATGTGAGTGCCCTATTGACTGTGGGACCTTAGGAAATTCCTTTCCTTCTCTGGGCCTTTTTTCTTACCTGTCTAAAGTGGGGAATGGAATCAGTGATCTCTAAGAGTCCTTCTCCCTTGGATTGATTCTACAACTCTAAACCTGCCTATTTAGTTCTAGGACGGCAGAGAGGGATTTGGAGTAAGAAAGGGAGAAGGAGGGAAGTCCAGTGACGGGCACAAAGCTGCCTAGGCTGGTGCCTGCTCCAGTACAATTCAAGGCTCTGGGGAAGGACCAGAGACTAAGACTCCTGCATTTGTAGGTTGGTCTGGACTGGAAGAAGAAACTTTAGTTTGTTTCAATGTTATAGTAAGGCTTCCTTCCCCTCCCTACCATGCCCACCTTCATCCCAGACTCAGAAGAGCCCTTTTCCTCCCTGGTTCCATCCCGGAGGTTAGATCCCTCTCTGGGAGACTTATGGGCTTATTCTCCGCAATCAGAGCCCCTCAAATTTTGATCACCTGATACACTGGACCCTTCCTTCTAGACATTCAGATGCCAGTTACTGGTTCTCTAAGTCTCTTGGCATATAGCCCCTTGACACTCTGCCATGCTGCCCCTCCCCACTTTTGTTCTCCTATACCTTGGACTCCAGACTCCCAAGCCCCAAAACTTCCTAGGCCCAGCCCCTGATTACTTGAATTATGATTCTTTTGGCTTCAAATCTCTCAGTCTCCAGACTGCCAGGCCTTGTTATTCTTGTCTTCCAGATCTTCAGCCTCCAATTTTCCTGACCCTGATCCCTGGTCTCCTCGGTTCCTCAAATCTCCAAGTCTTTAACCCTTTGGTTATTTTGTGTCTTTGACTCCAAGCCCACAGTATCCTATCTCCCAGTTGCTAGTGCTCTAAATCCCTACCCCCTTGCTTACTGATCCCCAGAGTCCCAATTTCCCTCAGCTGTCCCTCGGGTCTCTAGGATGCCATTACTTTGCCTCTCAAACTCCAGACTCCAAGTGATCTGGTTCCATACCCCTGATCCCCATCCCTAGGCCCTCCCATGCTAACGAGTGACTCATTTTATTTCAGCTTTGAGTTTCGGAGGAAGAACAACGTCATCTGTGGCAACCCTGATGAAAAGTGGGTTAAGGATAAAATCAGAGAGCTGCAAAGCAGAAACTACTGGGCCTACTGGAAGCTCAGAGAGGAAATCAAGAAGGACCATGGAGGTGGGAGAGAAATGGCACTAAAGGGCCTAAGAAGAGAAGGGTGGAGCCTATCTTTTTTCCATTCAGATCCATGTTTAAATTTTTTAAAATTTGCCTCCTAATCTATTGACATCTATCATTTTTATATTCCATTAGACTGTGAACTCCTTGAAGGCAAGCACTCTGCTTTTGCCTTTCTTCATATCCCCAGTGCTTAGCACAACGGCCCATTAAGAAATGCTTAGTGACTGACATATCCCCTTCATTTCCTAATATGTTCCTCTCCCCTCCTCCACCCATTGGGCTATCCCTCGTAACAAAAGGATATTCATTCCTCAACCATCGTACTCCATTCCTGAGAAGAGGGAATTGAGGTATTATTTCTTAACTTTTTTCACCCCATGGCCGACCTTAGTCATTATAATTTCATAGCTCTGAGATTCATTTTTTCCTTTTCATTTATATTGTTACCCTATTTTCTTGGTTTTGCCTACTTTACTCTGCGTCAGGTCATACATCTTCCCATGCTTCTCTGGATTTTTCATATTCATTATTTCTTATGGCATAATAATATCAAATTATGTTCATGTGCCAGTTTGTTTAGTCATTCCCCAATCAATGAACATTTACTTTTTTAGTTTTTGTTTTTTTCCCTATCATCTCTCTTGAGAATCCTTGATTACTTAACTATGAGGCTAGGGGAACAGGGTGGAAGGATTATATATTAATTTATCCTTCCTTCTTTCCTTCCTTCCTTCCTTCCTTCCTTCCTTCCTTCCTTCCTTCCTTCCTTCCTTCCTTCCTTCCTTCCTTCTTCTCTCCCTCATTCATTCAACAAGCATTTATTAAGTCAAGTAAAGAAAGCATTTATTAGGTGCCTACTATGTTCCAGGCGTTGGGGATACAAAGAAAGGCAAAAGACGGTCTCCTGTTCTCAAGGAGCCCACGATCTAATGGGGGAGACAACAGGCAAATAATCATGTACAGAAAAGATTTGTACAGGGCAAACAAGAAATAATAGAGGGAGGGCACTAGAATTAGGGGGAAATGGGAGAGGCTTTGTGCAAAAGGTAGGATTTTAAAATGAGACTTAAAGGAACCCAGGGTAGGCTGAAGATACAGGGGTCAAGGTAGGGAGTAAGGTGTAAGACTGGAAAGGCAGAAGGGGACCAGATTATAAGGGACTTTAAAAGCCAGACAGAGGATTTTATATTTGGTCCTAGAAGTAATAGGGAGCCACTGGAATTTTTTTTGGAGGGGAGGGTGTTGCCTATGTGACATGATTAGATCACTTTGACAGCTGAATCAAAGATGACTCCATTTTTGAAGTACCTGATGTGTGCTGAGTTACTGGGTTCACCGTCCAGTGGACCTGATAAAATGTATACATGATGCAAATTAGGACATGATCACTGCAAAAGCGTACAGCCTGCTAAGAAGCTGGAGGTAGGAAACATCAATTCTGCCTGGAAGGTGGGGGTGGAAAATCAGAGGCAGTGACATAGGCCTAAGTGGTCCTTAAAGTCTTTTCTGTTTCTAAATCCCATGGCACCCAGAGAGAATAGGAAAACGTGGCCTGTTAGTCCCAGAAGGCTTCCTAGAGGAGTCAGGACCTGAAAATCCACCTCTCACTTCTACTTTTGGCCAGATACAACTGACTTTCCAGTTTTGAGCCAAACGTAGAACTGAGCTTTGGGAGCACATATTAGCAACTACTGGGGTGGAGAGGAGGAGGGTAGATGAAAGAAGTTCTTCCAGGCAGGGTGCCAGTAGACCTCTGCTCCTACCCACCAGCTTCAGGAAGGAAAGTAACCACAAGGAAATTGCGAAATGCTGGGAGAATTCATGGGGCCCTGGGTATAATGGTGAAATAGATATGTGTAAGGACAAAGAGACAAAACCAGCTCCTAGTCCATTTACAAGGACTTCACGGGACAGAGAACTTTTCTATACGTGGACTTTTTTTTGTTGGAAGGGAAAAGGGCATTGGCCTCCAGGTCAGGAGATCTGGGTTCAAATCTCCTTGAGCAAATAATTTCATCTCTGTGGATCTCAGTTTCCTCAGCTATAAAAGGAGCTTAGCATGGTGCCTGACGCATAGAAAGTGCTTATTAAATGTTTTTTGATTAATCGATGTGGGGTTTGGATTAGATGACCTCTGAGGTCCTTTCCTCAGGAAGAAATGCCTAGAGGTAGCTGGTGGCTCAGTGGTTAGAGCACTGGTCCTGGAGTCAGGAAGACCTGGCTTCAAATTTAGCCTTGGAGACTTATTAACTTTGTGACCCTGAGCAAGTCACTTAACCTGTGTTTGCTACAGTTTTTTCAGCTTTGAAATGGGGATCATAATAGCACCTACCTGCCAGGATTGTTGTGAGGTTCAAATGTCATTTTATAAAGCTCTTAGTGAATGGCACATAGTAGGCACATTAATCAATACTTATTCCCCACTCCCTGGATTCTCTTTCCAGCTTTATGATCCTTGAAGGACACCAGTCAGCCAAAAAAGGAGGAGCTCCGCATTCCTGTTTCAAAGGATGACATTATTAAAGACCAGGGAGCCAGTGTATGTAGGATATGTTTCAGGGGATGGTGAGGAATGCAGCTTGGCCTGAACGGTAGGGTGTGGTGCAGAGCAAGGTTGGGGCAGGAGCTTGGAGGGCCTTGAACACCAAGCTAAAGAGTTTGGACTTCTTTCTGAAGACTATGGGAAGTTAGGTGTCTCAGTGGTTAGAACGGTGGGCCTGGAGTCAGGAAGAGCTTAGTTCAAATCTGGCTAGCTGTGTGACCCTGGGCAAGTCACTTAACCTCAGCCTGTCTCAGTTTCCTCAACTGTAAGATGGGGATAATCATGGCATTTATGTCCCAGGGTTCTCAGGAGGATAAGATATTTGTAAAGTACTTTGCAAACTTTAAAGTGTGTGTAAATGCCAGTGATTGCAATGATAGGACAATTATGAGCAGAGGATGGATGTGATTATATGGGTCCTTTGTTTGAATGCATCGTGCTTTAGATCTGTCTGAGGAATGCAAACTTGGGACATATTTTCACCCAGACTGGCTTGTTGGGGTCCTTTTCTTCCCCAAGGATCCCGTAGACAAGTCTCCACTGACCTTCAATCCTCTGTGCCTTTTCATGTTCCCAACTGGATTTCTTCTTCCTGGCCCCTGCCCAGGGAACATAATGGGAGACAGATGGATAGACAGACCCCCAAGGTGATCTATAGAGATGCCAGGATGACCAAAGTGTCACAGCTCTTCTTTGTCTTCACCGGGAGTGAAGGGGGTCAGAGATGTTAGGCCTTAGGTTTAACCCCTGCTTAGCTTGTTTTCCTCTTGGCAGGGGTGGGGGGGCAGTGTTAGTTCTTAGTCATTCATTTATTAATTCATATATTCATTAAATAAACATTCCCACCTACTATGTGCAAGCCCTATTTTAGGAATAAAGGGAGAGTCGATGTTTCACTACGACCTGGTCTGTGACTTTAGGATCTTTAGGAAGGAGGGGTTCTTTCTTAGTGACTGCACTTAGGTCTTTTTTTCAGGAGACAGTGAGACACCATACTGAATTGTGAAGAGAAGGAATGAACAGAGCTGCAACTGATCATGCAGTGTCCAAGACTTGCCTGGGGCACCAAGAGTGACTAGCAGAGTTGTATCTCAGCCAGTATGTGTCTGAGCATAAGGCCATAGATTTAGATCTGGAAGGACCTTAGGGGTCACCTAGACCAACTTTCTTATTTTACAAATGAGGAAAAGGAGTTCTAAGAGGTTAAGTACTTTCCCCCCCGTACCACAATGTTTTTTATAATGTGTTAAGGTCATAAGTCATAGATCTAGAGTCATAGGGGACCTTAGAGGTCATCTAGTCCAACCCCCTCATTTTATTGAGGCTAGAGAGGTTAAGTGATTTGCTCAGGATCACACAGTAAGGCAGGAAGTGTCTGAGCCAGGTTTTGAACCCAGGTCTTCCTGACTTCGGGTCCACTATTCTTAATACAGATGAATGACCTTAACCTAGCCTGAACTATCTCCTAGGACAGTTTAGTATGCCATACTGACTTTTCATTGGTAGTAGGAGTCCCTCAAGCATGTGAGGCCACAGTTCTGGACTATAAAAAAAGAGAGAGAGGGAAGGAGGGAAGGAGAGGGAGAGGGAGGGTGGGGAGAGAGAGTGGTGTAGGTCAGCCAATCAGTCAGTAAGCATGTATTAAGTGCACACAACATGCCAGGACTGTGCTAAGTGCTGGGGATATAAAGAAAGGCAAAAGACAGTCTCTTCCCTGGAGGAGCACATAGTCTAACATGTAAACAAATATCGACAAATAGGATATATACAGCAGAGATGGAGATAATCCACAGAGGGTGAACACTAGGGAATCAGGAAAGGTTTCTTATGGAAGATGGGGTTTTAGATAAGACTTGAGAGAAGCCTGTAGGAGGGAGAACACTCCAGGCATAGGGGTTGGCCTGGAGATGGAGAGCCCTGTGGGAGGAAGAGGCAAAAGGCCAGTCATGGGATTAGAGCACATGGGGGAGGGTGTAGGGTGTAAGAAGGCAAAAAGTAGGGGGAGGCAGGGTTATGAAGGGCTTTGAACACAAAACAAGATTTTATTCTCAATTTAGATTCTGGATGTGATAAGGAGGCAATGGAGTTTATTGAACAGGTGGATAATTACCTGATCTGTGCTTTAGGAAGATTCATTTGGTGGCTGAGGGGAGGAGGAGTGTGGAGAGACACTTGAGGCAGGAAGACCCACCAGCAGGCCATCGCAACAGTCCAGGCAGGAGGTTATAGAAGGCGCACTGGCCTGAGAATTAGGAGGCCTGAGAGCAGCGTCCTCACTAACCCAATGCGTAAACTTGGCTAGATCAGCTTGCCTTTTTGGGTCTTGGCTTCCTCATTTGTAAGATGGGGCTAATCCACCTCTCAGAGGTGTTGTGGGAAAGTGTCTGTAAACTGTAAAGTGCTGCATAGGAAAGTGAACTGCTGTGATAAATGTGAGTTACAAACCCCAATCCCAAACCCTGGCTAGGGTAAGCTTTAGGCAAATCACTTCCAGAGCTTGTTTCATAGGATCATGGGAACAAGACCACAGACGCCTTCTAGCTGAAGGCTAGAGGCTTCGAGTGTTTAATTGACTTGTTTGATGTCACACAGGCAGTAAGTACCAGAGACAGGACTTGAACCCAGGTTCTCAGATTGCAGGGCCAGGGCTTATTCTACTGTGCCATGATAGGGAGTTGGGCTAGATAACCTCCAATGTCCCTTCCATTTATTTATCTATCTATTCATTCATCTGTTCATTCCTTTATCCATTTATTTATTACCCTGTCTATCCATATTCTTTCTATCTATCTGTCTGTCTGTCTGTCTGTTTGTCTGTCTGTCCGTCCATCCATCCATCCATTTATCTATCTATCTATCCATCCATCTATCCATCTATCATCTCTCTCTCTCTCTGTCTATCCATCTATCCATCCATCTATCTATCCATCTATCTATCTATCTATCCATCTGTCTGTCCGTCTGTCTATCCATCCATTCATCTATCATCTATCTATCTATCTATCTATCTATCTATCTGTCTGTCTGTCTGTCTGTCTGTCCGTCCATCCATCCATCCATTTATCTATCTATTCATCTATCCGTCTCTCTCTCTCTCTGTCTATCCATCTATCCACCATCCATCCATCCATCTATCTATCTATCTGTCTGTCTGTCTGTCTGTCTGTCTGTCCGCCCATCCATCCATCCATCCATTTATCTGTCTATCTGTCTGTCCGTCCGTCTATCCATCCATTCATCTATCATCTATCTATCTATCTACCTATCTATCTTCTATCTATCTCTATATATCAATTATCTCCCCCTTTTTCTATTCTGAACTTAGCAAACACCAAACAGAATGGACATTTGTATATATATATATATATATATATAATATATATATAATATATATATAATGTATATATATATATAATAGAACAAAAAAAGAGAAGATTGCACAGGATACTGTAGTTTTCCATTTTGGACAGCTGGCTTTCCTTAATAAGCATATAATAAACTCAACCTAGAGCTTTCAAATCTGTTCTGCTTGTCTGTGTGTGTATATGTATATATGTATACATATATTATATATATGCATATGTGTATGTATATACATATACACTCAGAGCTGGTATTTAGTGCCAGGCCTGAGGTCAGGAAGACTCATCTTCCTGAGTGCAAATCTGGCCTCAGACACTTACTTGTTGTGTGACCCTGGGCAAGTCACTTAACCCTGTTTGCCTCAGTTTCTTCATCTGTAAAATGAGCTGGAGAAGGAAATAGCAAACCGTTCCAGTATCTTTGCCAAGAAAATCCCGAATAGAGTCATAAAGAGTCAGACAGGATTGAACAACAACAAAAAATATATATACCTCATTGACCTCCTTTCTTTTATTTTCTCCTCTAATGCTTATTCCCATTGGACCTCCCACCCTCTTCCCATTGAGCCTCTATAAAGTCATTTTTAGCTCTAAATCTCAGGGTTTTATGACCTTCCATCGTCCTTGGCATCATCATCACTCCACTCTGATGCTAGATGCCACTTCCTCTCCTCTCCTCTCCTCTTAGGACCCTCTGTCCCTCACTTTGTCCTGTGTCTCCCCAGGAAACATCAGCAACTCAACCAGGCTCTTGGCCCAGGGTGTCCGGGCTCATCAAGCACATCGTGCTGGAAGGAACCAGACGAAGGTGGAACGTGTCTCAGGTATGCAGAAAGCTGGGCAAGGAGCTGTGTTGGGAAAGAGCAGATTGTGAAGTTTCTATTCGAGTGTCGGACAGGTTGCCAGTCCTCATGCCTGGTGGGCCTAGATGTTTTGACCCCAACCAGCTCAGGTTATTTCCCATCCTGGATCCCTATATGAGAAATGAGAAATGGTTATGTTTCCGTATTAGGAGACTGAGTGATAAAGAGGAAGTAGGTTAGGGGAGGGGAGTGCCAAGAATTAACTGGGTACTTCCAAAAAACAGGAGTGAAACAAAAGTCAAAGACAATTTCTACTAAGCATGCTTAATAAGGGTAATGCATATTAATGTTCATGTCCTGAAGGAAGAGTTAAGCGCCACTTTTTGAACATGAGACACCTGAAGCAGGAGGGGGCACATGTCAAGGGGAATCTGTAGTAGGCATTCCAGGAAGTCTGTGAACTATGCTGACTGCTACCAATGAGAGTCAGCTAGGAGGGACATGTGGCCGGGTATAGGGTTAAAAGGCTTACTCTCACTTCTATAGTGTGTGTGTGTGTGTGTGTGTGTGTGTGTGTGTGTGTGTGTGTGCAAGTGCTCATCTCAAGTCCCGTACCCGATTCCTACAAGAACGTAATAAAATTTTAACTGCTTCATTCATCCTGTCCAACTTACTATGCGGGTTCAGGCACAAGAGGCTATTTCTAACACCTGCTTTCTACCTCAGGGGTAGAGAAAGAAAGGAAGGAACCTCCCCTGGAAAGGATAAGAAAGAGGCCTGCGGCAGCTATGGACAGTCAGGGTGAAGGAGAATTACTGTTACTCACCTTTTTCTCTCTTTTCTCTTTATTATTTTTTTTCTTTTGCAGGATCCATGAAGTTCGCCCCTACTCAGAAATCTTCCCTGGCTCCCTAGGGAAAGGATGAGCCTGGCATTTAAAGTCCTCCACAATTTGGTTTCTGCTTGCCTTTCTGGACATTTAATATCACTCTCCTTCATAGTATTTACAATGAAACTAGCCCATTTACTGTTTCCTGAACACTAGATTTGGGATAGAAAGACCTGGATTCAGGTCCTGACTCAGACGTTTTCTAGTTGTGTAGTAAGCATGTTTGTTGAAAAATTGATTGTGTCTCATCAGAATGGATACATGAGTTAGACATAAAGGGATAAAGACAAGAGATAGAGAGCATTATGGGATGTAAAATGGATAATTTTGATTACATTAAATTAAAAAGTGAATACACAAACAAAACCAATGGAGCCAAGGTTAGAAGGAAAGTAGAAAACTGGGGGAAAATTTTACTCCAAGTATCTCTAATAAAGGCCTCATTTCTTAAGTATATAGATAACTGAGCCAAATTTGTAAGACTACAAGTCATTCCTCAATTGATAAATAGTCAAAAGGTACGAACAGGCAATTTTCAGATGAAGAAATCAAAGTTATCTGTTGTCACATGAAAAAATGCTCTAAGTCACTTGATTAGAGAAATGAAAATTAAAACAACTCTGAGGTACCATCTCATATTTATCAGATTGACTAGTAGGATAGAAAAGGAAAATGACAAATGTTGGAGGGAATGTGGGAAAATTGAGACACTAATCCACTGCTGGTGGAGTTGTGAAATGATCCAACCATTCTGCAGAGCAATTTGGAACTATGTGCAAAGGGTTATACAACTGCTCATACTCTTTGACCTAGCAATAGCACTGTATCCCAAAGAGATTTTAAAAAAGCAAGAGAAGGAAAAGGACTGATATGTATACAAGTATGTCTAGCAACTCTTTTTTTGTGTGTGGTGGCAAAGAATTGGGAATTGAGAGGATATCCCTTAATTGTTGAATGGCTAAACAAGTTGTGGTGTATGACTGTGGCAGAATACTATTGTACTATAAGAAATGACTAGCATGATACTTTCAGAAAAATCTGGAAAGACTTACATAAACTGATGCAAAGTGAAGTGAGCAGAACCAGAACATTGTACATAGCAACAGCTATATTGTAAGGATGAACTAAGACAATTCTGAAGGATTCATGATGAAAAATGCTATCCACCTCCAGAGAAAGAACTGTTGGAGTTTTAATGCAGATCGAAGCATACTTTTAAAAAATCCCTTTTTTCTTTTTATCTTGGTCTGTGTTTTCTTTCAAAGCATGACTGATGTGGAAATATGTTTTGCATGACTGTACATATTTTACCTATGCTAAATTGCTTGCCTTTTCAGTAAGGGGGGAAGGGAATTATGGAGAGGGAGGATTTGGAACTCAAAATTTAGAAAAACAAATGTTAAATTTTTTACCTGTAATTGGGAAAAATAAAAGACTTTTAAAAATTAAAAAAGGTTGATTGCATTAAGAATCAGTAGAGTAATGAAAAGAAATGCTAGAGAAGGTGGCCTAGCCATACCAGATATTAAACTGTACTACAGAGCAGCAGTCATCAAAACTGCCTGGTACTGGTTAAGAAATAGGGGTGTGGATCAGTGGAATAGGATAGGTACACAAGTAGGAGAAATCAACAAGTTTAGCAATCTACTCTTTGCTAAACCCAAAGAGTCCAGCTTCTGGGCTAATAATTCACTATTTCACAAAAACTGTTGGGAAAATTGGAAAATGGTAGGACAGAAACTGGGCATAGACCAATATCTTACACCATATACCAAAATAAAGTCAAAATGGGTTCATGATTTAGGAGTAAAAGCTGATATTATAAGTAATTTGGGAAAGCAAGGAATAGTTTACCTATCAGATTTATGGAAAAGTAAAGAATTCATGACCCAACAAGAGATAGAGAGCATTACAAAATGCAAAATGGATAATTTTGATTATGTCAAATTGAAATGTTTTTGTACAAAAAAAGCCAATGCAACAAAAATTAGGAGGGAAGCAGAAAATTGGGAGATAATCTTTGCAACTAGTATCTCTGATAAAGGCCTCATTTCTAAAATATACAGGGAACTGAGCCAAATATATAGGAATACAAGCCATTCCCCAATTGAGAAATGGTCAAAGGATATGAACAGGCAGTTTTCAGAGGAAGAAATTAAAGCTATCTATAGGCATATGAAAAAATGCTCTGGATCACTACTGATTAGAGAAATGCAAATCAAAACAACTCTTAGATACCACATCTCTCCTGTCAGAATGGCTAAAATAACAAAACAGGAAAATGATAAATGCTGGAAAGGATGTGGGGAAATTGGAACATTGTTACATTGCTGGTGGAGTTGTGAGCTGATTCAGCCATTTTGGAGAGCAATTTGGAACTATGCCGAAAGGGCTATAAAAATGTTCATACCCTTTGACCCAGCAATACCACTTCTAGGGTTGTATCCCAAAGAAATCACACAAGCGGGAAAAGGACCCATATGTACAAGGATATTTGTAGCGGCTCTTTTTGTGGTTAGCCATGAATTGGAAATCAAAGGGATGCCCATCAATTGGGGAATGGCTGAACAAGCTGTGGTATATGAAGGTAATGGAATACTATTGTGCCATAAGAAATGGGGATGATACGGACTTCGTAACAACCTGAAAAAACCTACATGATATAATGCAACGTAAGGTGCAAGGACAACTCCAGGGGACTCACAATGAAGAATGCTATCTTCATCCAGAGAAAGAACTGTGAAGTTTGAATACAGATTGAGGCACACTACATGCTCGCCTTTTTTCTTCTCTTTTGTTTTTGTTTTTGGGTTGGTTTTTTTTTTTTTGGTTCTGTCTCTTCTTTCTCATGATTCGTTCCATTGGGCATAATTCTTCTCCACAACTTAACTAGTGTATAAATTAATTCAATGCAAAGTTATACATGGTAGTTATATGAGATTCCATGCCATCTTGGGGAGGGAGGGGGGAGGGAGGGGAGAACATCTGGAACTCAAAATTATGTAGAACCGTGTGTGATAAACTAAAAAAAAAGAATCAGTAGAGTAAATGCCATCTATTTGGGGTCCATCTGAACCAGGGACCATGGCAGATTCTGGCCCCTGGGTTCTAGTCCTAGTTCTGTCCTATACTAGCTGTGAAACCTTAAGCAAGTCACTTAGATCCCAGAATGTCAAAGATCTAAGGGACCTTAAAACACAGAACACAAAAAGCACCCTCTTTAGGCTACCCACCCAACTTGCTCTCAAAGATTGAGACCCCAGAGAGTGGTTGCTACCTCCAGTTTGAGGGTTAAGCCTTTTAGTCTGCACTCTTCTAGTTCATGAGCCCCACTTGGTGTGCTTCCCATCAACAGTCAGCCAATAGACACAATTAGTTCTTGGCAAAGGCATTTACTAAGGTGGCGTAGCAAGGATAGTAAACTATCAAATGTCCTGCTCATCCCAAACTGGGTTTCTTTCACCTTTACAAAAATATACATAATATCTGTGGAAATAGTAGGCACAGAACAGAGTTGAAGTGAGGCCAGCATATGGCCAAGAATGTTCATTCTGCCCGTATGGCTGTGCCCCAAAGTCCTTTCTAATCTTGTACAGTATTTTCTGTAGCCCAGCTTTCAGTTGCCAGGGCTAGCTTTGTTTTGAGTCTTGTCTCTTTTCTTTTGCCTCAAAGCTGTTTCCTCCTTCCAGTGACTGCCTATTTGTATCCATGTCTGTCTAGAGTGTGTCTCCTTAACTGTACCTCAAATTCTCTTGAATGAACTCCTCAGCAGTTGGATAGGGTATCTTCTTCTGGGTGAGTAGCTCCCAAGGGTCAATGGGGAAGGAAGAGAGAAGAGAGTTTTCCTCTTCCCCCATTCATTATCCCCCGAGTGAAGAGTTGACTTCCTCCCTGACTGCTGTCTCCTGCCACCAGCCTCCAAAGTTGGAAACTCTCTAACTCTTCCAGTTTTAGCTATTTAAAGCCTTGCAAAGACACAACCAATTTTCACTAATGACTGATCAGAGAAAGGGGTTCACACCTCACAAAGGGGTTCATACTTCAAAGAGTTTTAATGCTTAAAACATTAACACATTAAAACTTTGCGACCACATCCCAAGTGAGCTGGGGGAGTAGGGAATCAAATTCCCCTTTCCTACAGATAGAATGCTGGAGTGGAAAGGGACCATTGAAGAATTGGAACACAGGCACACTAGATCTGGAAGGGACTTAGAACATATTAGAGCTGGGGACACCCTTGGAACATATATTCTCCCATTTGGAAGGGGCTTCAGAGGTCACCTAATCTCACCCATATCCAAACAGGAGCCTCATCCTCAACATACTAAGTGATCTCCATGCCAGATCATCTCCAGTCATCCTGGTGAATATCAAGCCACCGGACCCAGATGGCTCTGGGGGAGAAAGTGAGGCTGATGACCTTGCACAGCCCTCCCTCCCTCAAATCAAAGTCAACTGCAAGTCATGTCATCATTTCCCTGATGTCATGGTCCTCTTCGAAAACGAAGAACAAATGCAACAACCACCTGTAGAGACAGAGAACTAACTTTTTTCCTTCTGAGTCAGCCAATATCATTATCGGCCATTGGATGGGAGACAACAAATGTTGGAGGTAGTGAGTGGAATGATGAGGGCAGGGTACACAGAGTGAGATCAGAGGCTTCACCAAGAACTCACAAGTGGACAGAATTAACCCAAAATAATTTTATTGTTGCCATTTCTTTTAATACAAAACAGGGTCCCCAGAGCCCTGCCCCAGCCTTCCTGGCAGGGGAGGGTTAGGGTGGGGGGTGGGAGATGGGGATGGGGACATACATGCCCCCAAATCTGGCTTCTTTCGCTAATAGCCCGATGCCCCAATCCCTACCCCCAGCTGCCTTGAGGAGCTCCCAGGACTGGCATTCACATGAAGCTCCTTTGGTCTGAATGAAGCTCCCTCAGAAACCGGCCCCTGACCCTCTGACTCCCTGGGGCCGGCCTCAGTGCGATACAGACATTTTTCAAGTCTGAGAATAAACCAAGATACAGTAAACACAGGTTGGATAAGGATGAAGGGACAAACTGGTGAGAGATGGGAGATGGATGGGACCTTTGGGAGGAGAGGAGACAGCGTAGGTGTATGCATGTCTGAGGGAGGGCAGTGATGCTTGCAAAATCGGGGGCTGCCTTTCGGAACTCCCAGATCTTATGGCTGATGTCCACTGGCGGGTGGTGGAGAGTCAGGTCCTCAGGAATATTGGGGGATAAGCACCGAGATAAGAAAAAAGTGGAGCCTGGGCTGAGTGGAACTCAAAGGCCTGCTCTTTCCCCCTGGCAGGAGCCTGGATCCACATTCCCAAAGCAATTTAACATGGTGCCCTCATAGCTCCAAACTGGGCAAGGGGATAGAGGCTCCCCATAAGCTATAGCCTCCAGCCTGGCCCTGTCCAGCAAGGTGGGCAGGGTGGGTCTCTCCAGAAGCCCGGAGGTAGCCTCTATAGCAAAGAGGGAGGCCAGGTGGTTTGGGCTCAGCGGGGTGAAGGTGGTGGCCAGCAGAGAAAGGACAGGGTAGAATAAAGGGAGTGGCTTGCCAGGCAGGAGAGAGGGCCAGGGGCGGGGGAGGGGGTTAGGCTGCGCTGTGTGCAGTGGGCAAGGATGGTGCCCAGGCAGAAAAGACAGTATGGAGTAAAGGGGGAGGGCAGTGCCCAAGATTCACAGGGGTGTGTGCGTGTGTGTGCATGTGTGTGTGTATGGAGAAGGGGACACGGATAATGTGGGCCAGGGGAGTCAGGGTCAGGGTCAGGGTCAGGGCCGGGGCATGGGGCCTCCAAGCTAGTAGAGCAAAAGCTGCAGTTTCAGCCTCAGAACTTGGCCTCCCTCCCCAGCCGGCTCTCCCAGCTCATCCCCTGGCGGCCTGGGCACACTCATGACCTCCAGCTGGTAGGCACCAGGGCCAGGCTTCTTGCGACCCAGACGCAGGTAGCTGAGGCCCTCCTTGTGCTGCATGCGGAAGAAGCCTCCCTCGTTGCCGTGAGCAATAATGTACAGCACCCGGTTCTCCAGGGCCTCCAATGCAGGCAGCAGCTCCAGGATGTGTTCTCTGGGGCCCAGGTTGGAGAGGTTCAAGGCCATGGCCAGTGGGGCCTCTGTGTCCACACTGGCCATGCTCATCTAGAGGGGAGGGAAAAAGAGAAGCCAAGGGAGTCAGAGAATAGGCCCTGAAGATGCCACAGAGAAGACTCAAGCCCAGACCTTGGTCCCAGTCCCAGCTGTGTGAGCCTGAGGCAAGTCACTTTCCTCTTGGGTCTCTGTTTTCTGTTCTCTAAAATGGGCTGTTGTGAATGTGCTTCACACATTTTTAATCACTATAGAAATGAGAATTATTATCATTAACAACATATGATAGTAGTAGTGATAGTGGTGGTAGTAGCAGCCGCAGCAGCAGCAATAGTTATGGTGGACTTTGAAGCACTCTCATCCAGTGGAAAGTGTGCTGGATTTGTTGTCAGAGGTTGCTACTTAGGACCTGTAAGACACTGGGCAAGTCGCTTGCTCTCTGGGTCTCTGTTTTCTCTTCTGTAAAACTGTGACCTTGCTGTCCCATGATACAACAGTCTGTTCCTGTGCCTTTGTCAGCCTGTCGCCCTCTTCTCGAATGCTCTCTCTCCTCTTCTCTGCCTCTTAGAATGTCTAGCTTCCTTCAAAATGCCACCTTCTATGTGAAGCCTTTCCTGATTCCCTTCTCCCCTCCACAAATGACTTTGTGTTTGTTTTGTCTCTCTTTATATATATATATATAGACAGGTTATTTCCTTCAATAGAAGGTAAGCTCCTTGAGGGCAACAACTGTTTTGTTTTTATCTATGATTCTCAGGGCCTATGACATAGCAGATGCTTCATAAGTGCATTTAATGGATTGAAAATTTTCAGTTTTAAAGTGGGACTTCCTGTTGTTATTAACAACATAGGATAATTACAAATCTTCAGACTTTCTAGAAATGTGAGTTGTTATTAACAGACTGTGAGGTCCACAAAGGCAAGGGCCATACCTTAATTATGTTCAACTATTATGCATAATTATGCCAAGCTTAATTATGCTCCCCTGAGTGCTGGGGACAGGGCTCTTCTGCACACAGCTGGCACTAAATAAATGTCTGTACAACTTGAATTTCAATTTAGAGAATCAGACTGAACCACATAGACCCCACCCAGGGCTGACACCCCATGAGGATGAACTAGAAACAATCTTTGGACTGGTTTCTACTCATCTGAACTATAACCAACAGTCTGTTTCCCCAAATTAGAGTTTCTAAGGGTGTTTGGTTCCTTGTGGGGTGTTTCTGCCCAGAGAGTGGATTTGTAAATTAACCCAAGAAGAAAGACTATAAGTAAGTGATACAAGGTGGGTGCTAAGTAGGATTATAGCCCTTGAAGGGCATCAGGTCCAGAACTGACACCCAGAGATGGTAAGTGACTTGCCCAAGGTCACACAGGCAATGAGTGGGAGGCCCAGCATTTGAACCCAGCTCCTTCCACCACAACAAGATGCCCCAAACATTTTACATATCAATACTTTTCTGTGACAGAAGGGAGATGGCCCCAGCCTGTCCTTCCTAAAGTGCTAGGATTAAGATGATTTCCATATGTTCTAGATGGGCTAGGGGCCCTCTGGCCTGGGGACAGAGATGTGACACAGCCCCTTAGGGGTTCAGTGGCTCCCACTTCGGATACCACTGATTTAGTCCATTTTTATAGTTTGGGGAAACTGAGGGCAGGAACTTGCAGGGTTTTTGGCCTTTCTTTGTATCTCCAGGGCATAGCATAATACCTGACACATGGTAAGTGCTGAATAAATACTTGTTGAAAAGACTCTGAGACTCCAAGTTGCAGAGTTGGTGCTAAACTGTGTTGGTAGAAGGCGAGGAAATAAGCATTTATATAGTGCCTACTACATGCTTTACACTTTACAATTAGTGTCTCATTTATCCTCACAACAGCCCTGGGAAGTAGGTGCTGTTATTATCCTCATTTTACAGTCAAGGAAACTGAGGCAGAAGGGGTTAAGTGACTTGCCCTGGGCCACACAGCTAGTAAGTGCCCGAGGCTGGATTTGAACTCAGGTCTTCCTGACTCTGTTCCCAGTGCTCTATCTACTGCACCACCTAGCAGCCTGGGGGAACTGGAGAAATCACAGGTCCAGTCCCTACCGCTCACCTCTCTCCCCTTTCCCCGGCTCCTAGCACAGTGGCCGACACATAGCAGGTGCTTGTTGACTCCTCCCTCCCTCCCTCCCATCACCTGGTGCCTCTGGGTCCCATTGGTGTGTCGTCGCTGCCGGCTTCTCTGGGAATAGCCATTTATCTTGCACTCGTAGCAGGTGTCAGGAGAGAGCAGGTTCTCTTCATCCTCCTCCCCAGCGAGGGTCGGCAGATAGGAATTCTTGTCAAAGCCAAGTCCTGAGATGCAGTGCCTGGGACCAGAAGAGGCAGCTGGGGTCAGAGGAGCCTCCAGGTCCTAGAGAAGCCAACCCCTATCCAGCTCAGACACCACTATTACAGGCCCCTCTTCGGGTACATTCAAATTACCCCCTTTTCCTCTCCATACGCTCTACAATCCAGTCACACAGAACACTTTGCTGTTCTTTGTACACAATCTCCACGTAGGTGCACCGGCAGTCCCTCACCCTTGGAAGGCTCCCCCTCCTCACCTCCACCTCCCGGCTTCCCTGAGGACTCAGCACAAATCCTGTCTTCTGCTGGAGGCCTTTTTTCCGGCCCCCAGCTGCTGGTGCCTGCCCCTCTGACATCACCTTCTGTCCATTCTGTACGTATCTTGTATGTAGATAGCTTTTTTTTGGAGGCATTAAGTGACTTGCCCAGGGTTACATAGCTAGTAAGTGTCTGAGGTTGGATTTGAACTGACTCCTGCGCCAGTGCTCTATCCACTGTACTTCCTAGTTACCCCTACATATAGCTTTTTACATGTTGTCTCCTCTATTAGAATATAAGCTCTTTTGGAACTGGGATTTTCCCCTCCTTTACCTGTATCCCCAGGGCTTCACACAGTGCCTTATACATAATAAGTCCTTAACAATGCCTTTCGACTAACTGTGAATTGGAAGCTCACAGATCTGGCCCAGGAAAGGAAGGGAGAGAAACGCCGAGGATGGAAACACAGAGAGGGGCCTCCTTCTGGAAATGTTGAAAGAAGCCCCCTGTATAAGCAATGCTCATGGCCGCAGAGGGAGGGTTTGTGTACGTGTGTGGGTAAGCGCACAGGCCTGTCCGTGGCTGTGTGTGCGCATGCACACGGGTGTTTATACCTGCATACATGGGGCCGGTGCAGGTCATCAACTGCACGAATCTAGAATCATAGAACCTCAGGGTCTCAACCCTTTCTACACCATCACCAAATGGTCACCCAGCCTGCAGCACAGGGGACAGTGTTCTGAGTCTGGAGTCAGGCAGACTTGAGTTCAATTCCTGACTCATGTTTACTAGCTGTGTGACCATGAGCAAATCACTTAACCTCTCTGAAAGTCAGCTCCTTCATCTATTAAGTGAAGGGAGTGGACTATATGGCTTCGAAGGTCCCTTCCAGGTATAGATCAATGATGGCGGTGATGGCAACTAGCATTTCAATAGAAAGAGAAATAATAGAAAAAGCACAATCGTGCTTTTATGTTAGCAAAATGTTATGATCCTATGGCTGCTCCAGGGAGCCAGTTACACATTTGGGCAACTCTAGTGACTAGGACAGGGGAGATCTAGTTAGAAGACAGTTTGCTTAAAGATCTAGGGGTCTTAGTGGACCCTATGCCCAATGATAGGACAAGGTGGATGAGATCTTAGATCTCTACAAAAGGGAGATAGTGTCCAGACCAAGGAGGTGGTCATGTGTCATACTCTATTCTGGTCAGATCCAATCTGGACTCCTGAGTGTGGTTTGGAGGACACAGCTTAGGAAGAATATTGCCAAGTGGGAGAGCACCCAGAGCAATGAGAATGGAGTGGTGAAGGTCTTGAGTTCATGCCACATAAGAATTAGTAAAAGGAACAGGGAATGGCAAAAACAGGGGAAGACAACACTCAGGTCAGGATTTCTTAACCTGAGGTCTATGTATGTGTGTGTGTGTATGTGTGTGTATATATATACATACATGTATGTATATATACATATATGTATATATTTTATAACTGTATTTTAATACGTTTGGTTTCCTTAGTAATGCTATAAATTTTATTTGATGTATTTAAAAATTGCTTTTGAGAAGGGTTCATCAGACTGATTGCCCAAAGGGTTTAGGACACAAAAAAACTTCAGACCCTCTGGCTTAGGGGGATATTGTATTTCTCTTTAAGCATATGAAAGCCTGCCATAGGGAAGAGGGGCTGTATTATTTTCTCCTTGGCCCTAGGGGCCAGGACTGGAAGCAGTTGGTGGAAATTGTAGTGGGGTAGTTTGGGTTCAGTGTTATGAAAAGTTTCCTAATGATAAAGTCTAGCCCAAAGTGGAGGGGGCTCCTTCCTGGCTGAGGCTGTGAGCTCCATGTTCATGGAGGCCTCTCGGCAGAGGCCAGATAAAAAGGATGTCCTAGAGTTCTCATATGGGATGGGTGGGATTAAATGACTCTCATAACTTTTCTATGGGTCTACGTAGGAGGACCTGTGTGAGTGTGTGCAGACACACATGTTGGAGGAGAGAACGCTACTTACCCTTGCCCTGCGCGGAAGTAGCCACCTGGGCAGCCACACAAGTAGCCCCCATTGGTGTTGGAGCAGCCGTAGCTGCATGGGCTGCCCCCCATGCACTCATCTACATCCCGGCAGCCCCCAAAGGCCTGGTCGAAGTCGTAGCCAGAAGGGCAGACACACTTGAAGCTTCCCAGGGTGTTGTAGCAGGAGGCTGAGCCACAGGCTGTGGGGCTGGAACACTCATTGTCATCTGGAAAGAGGAGGCCGAGTTTGGGACAAAGACCAGTCTCAGGGCCAAGGACAGGGCCAGGGCCGGTACAGAGGCTACCCAACCCAGATGGACTCTGGGCAAAGAAGCTAGTCCCTTTGAAAGGTAGGGTCCAGGAAGATGAGGACGGAGTAAAGGCCATTAAGGGACCATGGGGAGTCTCGGGGAATATAGTTTCACCAGAGCTATAACTAGCAGTTTTGGTGCCCAGAGCAAGCTTTTTTCAAACTTGCCTGAGAAAAGCATCATGAAATGTACTGCCTTGTGGGAGAGGGAGATTGACTCCAGGAAGAGACCTGGGGAGCACTCAAGACTAGGGGATGAGGTTTTGTACTCATTTTCTTTCTCTTTCCTGCCCCCGCCTTAATGTCTTTTCTTCTCTGGGATAAATTTCCCCAGTTTTTCTGGCATGATTTCCCTTTTTTTTTTAAACTTAAAATGTTTTTTTGAGGCAATAGGGATTAATTGACTTGCCCAGAGTCACACAGCTAGTAAGTGACCGAGGCCAGATTTGAACTCAGGTCCTCCTGACTGTAGGGCCAGTACTCTATCCACTGTACCACCTAGCTGCCCCTCTGGCCTGACTTCTACCCTTCCCACCCTATTGTCCTCCCATCAATATCCATAAGTATTTTGGTTGCTTTCCTCTGATCAGAGCTTAGTTTGTCAGGGTCCCTAAAGGGCATATCATCTCTTCCAGCTTCTTTTTCTTTTTCGTTTTTAAAAAAATTTCTTTTGATGCTTTTTATTTTGATACATTTTCTAATGTAGATTGTTCCCCCACCCCCTTCCCACCCCAGCTTCTAACAGGCAATATTGTAGAGTAGAAAAAGAGCTCTTAATTTGGGTTCTGGAAACCCAGGTTCAGATCCCAGTTCTGCCACAGACGTCCTGTTTGACCTTGGACAAGTCTCTATACCCAGCTGGAGGCCTCAGTTTCCTCCCCTGGAATATTAGAGGGTTTGACTTTATGGATTAATTAATTCCTGAGATCCCTTACTGGCTCTAAATTGTACCATCCCAAGATGTCTCCTCTTCCCAGGACCTGGGGGACCAGCCACTCACCCACACACTGGTCCCATTGGGAGTGCGGGGTGAAGCCGTTGGGGCAGCCGCAGCGGTAGCTGCCCACCATGTTCCGACAGCCGTGCTGGCAATGGTGACTCCCGTCACATTCATCTATATCTGTAAGACAACCGCCCATTGCCCCATTCAGCCTAAGGCTGTCCTAGCAGGCCCACATTCTGCCATCAGAGGGCTTTCTCCATCCCTGTCAGGCCCTGCTAGTGCAAGAGAGAGACTCCTGAGCCCCAACTGCAGAGATGAGGTCCTTGCATATGTGATTTTGTTTGCTATTCACATCTTGGTAGGATGTCAGAACATTCAGAAAGTTCTCTTTTTCTGGTAACAAAAATCCCCTTTTCCCCTAACCCCCAGCCCTTCTCAAGTCTCCATTTGCCCCTCCCTGGTCTCCAGCTCCCTGACTAGGTCCCCAGGTCCTGATCCCTTTACAAGGACCCATCCCTCTCTACCTTCACAGCTGAGGCCCGTGCTATCCAGGGAGAATCCTCGTTGGCACTGACAGTTGTAGCTGCCCGGAGTGTTCTCACACTGTCCTTGGGCCCCACAGAGGCCTGGCTGGGTCATACATTCGTCACTATCTGCAACAACAGAGATTTGAAGGCATCCCTGAAGGGCCAGGATGGGGCTCTGGGGATGCCAAGAGAACTATGGAGATGGCCCTGTGTCTCTGACCAGGCGATGGGGCAAGCAGTCAGAGTTTTCTCTCTGTGTCTCATAGAATGGATATACCAAGTGTGGGAGGGAGGGGAAATCCGCATGCAGCCTTCTCCTTCCCCCTTTGGAGGATTGTAGCTTGGAGGTCCATAGTGGCTAAATGGTAATTGTCCCCGCCCCGAGAACCCCAGGTTCTTCCCTGCCTCCAGCCTCCACACCCTCTACCTCTGACTTGAGGAGCTTAAAATAATGAAGTTTAGGACCTGCTGCTATCCATGCCCCCATGCTTGGCTCTGCCTCATCCAAATCTCTTACATCCATGCCTTCCTCTTGACTCACTTAGTCACCAACCTAGATCATGGCCTCATCCCCTCTCATCTTAACTATTAGAATGCTTCTATACCTGTCCTTCACACAGCTGCCAAATTAATCTTCCTAATGACCAGGACTAACCATATTGCTCCACTCTTCAAAAATCTCCACCGGCTTCTTATTGTCACTAAGACAAAATGTAAACTCTACAGTCCGGCATTCAAGACCGCTCCACAATTTGGGCTCAACCTTTCTGGCCTCATCTCATGCTACTCCTATTCATGGTGATGCTATCCTGGTCAAACTGAAACACTCTTTGTTTCCCGATCTAATCCAGTTACAGCCCCCTGTGCTCCTAAGCCTGGAATGCACTCTCTCCTCATCTCTGCTTTGGGGAAATTTCTCCTTCTTTCAAGGCCCAGGTCAGCTGTTATCCCCATTATGGAGCCTTCTCCGATTTCCCCTAGAACTGAAAGTGCTTTCTCCCTCTAAAGCTTTCCTTTAAGTCTGCATCTTGTCTTTGTCTCTATGACAGCCTATTTTGTATTATATTTATAAATATACAAGCCGTAATTTCCCTAGTAGATTGTAAGCTGTTTGAGGGCAAGAACTATATCATCTTTCTAACTCTGTACTCCTAGACTACAGCACAGGGCCCCATTTATAGTAGGCAATTACTTGATTATCTATCTATCTATCTATCTATCTATCTATCTATCTATGCCTATTTATCTGTCTATAATTCCATCTCTATTTCTGTCTATCTATCTCTGTCTATCTATCATTCTATCTTTGTCTTTCTATTTCTAGCTGTCTCTATCATTCTATATTTATGTATCTCTGTCTATCTATCATTCTATCTTTGTCTTTCTATTTCTAGCTGTCTCTATCATTCTATATTTATGTATCTCTATCTTTCTGTCTCTATCATTCTATTTCTATGTATCTATCTCTGTTTGTCTATCTATCTATCTATATCTTTCTATCTATCTAACATTCTCTCTATCATTCTGTCTCTATATATCTCTGTGTATCTATCATTCTATCTCTATCTATCATATCTATCATTCTGTCTCTATTTATCTGCCTAATCTATCTATCCAACCATCATTCTATCTATCTATCTATCTTTCTATCTAAATATTCATACACATACATGAAATCTAGAAATATCTGCATCTCTATCTCTATAAAGCTAGAGCTAGAATGGACCTCACAGACCATCCAGTCAACCCCCTCATTTTACAGATGAGGAAACAGAGGCTCACAGTGACTTGCCCAAGGTCACCCTGATGGTAAATGGTAAATCTGTAATTCAAACTCGGCTCCCCTGACTCCCAATTCCATGCCCTTGACCTTGTATCCTGCTGTCTCCCCACAAATGTCTGTTGCCTTGAACTTGAGGGAGGAGAAGCTGCTGTGGCAGAGTGGGCTGAGGAAGCGCTGTAGTGGACAAGAGATCACATACTGACTGTGCCCTTTGCTCCCCATAGGACCCCGGGCCAATGGCTTATACCCTTCAGGCCTCTTCTGGGAAATGAGGGGTGCTGGGCTGGAAGGCTTCTAAAGTGCCTTCTCATCCCAAATTCCGAGATGCGTGGCAGATTGCTATGATCCTCATTCAGGGACTCCAAGGACTAATCTCACTCTAGGGGCAAAATTGGAGAATTCTCATGGAAGTTTATGGTCCAACCTCTTCCGCTTCACCCTACCCCAGCTCCTCAGCTGAAGACCATGGGCCCTTCCCTCCTGACTCCCCTTCTCTGGTCTCCAGCTCCCACAGACCTCCAAGTTCCTGCCAGTCTGCCTGGGCCTTGGCCTTAACTGTTTAGTCTCCTCTCTACGTTCTCCTGGTTACTGTTTGGTTATCTGATCTCTGACCCATGGATGCCTTGTGAACCTTGCTTCTCTGTTGCTGGTGGCCTCCCCTCTTTACACACTAAATTATCTTGCATTTTTGGTGGTTGGGAGGGGGAGGACTGAGATCTCTGATTTCTTCAGCACCATGCAGGCGCTGCTGGTGAGGGACCTCCACTCTCCATGCAGATGAGCCCGTGCTCTGACACTGGAGGGTCTTTGGGGGTTGCCTGGGTACATTGGTGTACAATGTCTTACCCAGGATCACATAGGTCTTGAAACAGCTAACTCCGAAGCCACCTTTTTACCTTGCACTTTCTTTGGACACATCTTCTATATGCTTATATGTATACACACATTGTTCCCCAACAGAATGCAATTCTGAGGGCAAGGACAGTTTTGTTTTTTTCTTTGTATCCCTAGCACCTAGAGCTGTGATTGGTGTGGAGTAGGCGCTCCATAAATGTGTGTTGATTAAATGATAGAGTGGTCAGCTGGGCTTGACCAGCTTAAATAATAAAGCTCTGAGGGGGAAACCAGGCCCGGAGGGCATGGAGGCAGTGAATTCCACCCTTCCCCTGTTCCTCCCCCCCCCTCCCCCCCGCCCGGGTGGTGAGTGACTCACCGAGGCAAGAGTGGTGATGCTGTGTGAAGCCAGGGGGGCACTTGCAGGTGAAACTCCCCACGGTGTTGACGCAAAGGAATTGACAATTGTGTTGTTTGGTGGCACATTCATCAAGATCTAACGAAAATCATGATAATGAGAATAGCCACTGGAAGTCTTAAAGGGCTACACAAACACACCCCATTGTACACTAACATGCTCACCAGAGGTTTAGAGCCGGCACAGAATTCAATCCCCTCATCTGTAAGATGAGGAAACTGAGGACCAGAGATGGGAAAGAGGCCTGGCTTCCAGTGTCAGAGCCAGGGTTCCAAACCCAGGTGTTCTGAGTTCAAGTTCAAGGCTCTTGCCACACTCCTCAACCCCATCCTCCCTTCCTATCCCCCTACACCTTCATTACACCAAATTGTGTCTAAGGCAATGAACGATCCCCATGTCGTCTGGCCTCTGGTTCCAGTTGCTATCCTCAGACATACCTAAAGAAGGCATGTGCTCAGATGAAAATGGTGGAACTGAGACATCCTAGGGGAGTGGTTTGGGTATCCAGAGGGGGCCATGTGTAGATCACTCTCATTTCCCGGGCCTAGGTGAGGGAGTGGGGGCAGTCCAAGAGGAAAAAAAAACCCTGGGCAGGAATGGGCACACAAATCCTCCTCCCTGTGCCCTTCTACCAAGTGTTCCATGGGACCCCCAAGGAACAGGGCCAGAGAGGACTTCCAGGCCCAGGAACTTCCTGGGAGGTTGGAGAAGAACAAACGACTCTTATATCTAATTGCCCTTGTCCTTGCTTTTCCCTCCTCCTAGGTCAAGGCCCTCCCACTGCCCTGCTCAGGGGAGTGAAGGTTCAGTCACCTTTACATGTCTTGCCATTTCCCTGGAGGAGGTAACCCCGGGGGCAGGAGCATTTGAAGCTGCCCTCCGTGTTTTTGCACAGGAAGTTACAAGGCTTTGGAGATTGTTCACACTCGTCCACGTCTGGATGGGGGTGGAGGAGGGATGGAGAAATCAGATCATTCAGGCACCAGGAGGAGCTCCTCCACCCCACAGGCCTCTGTCCCCCTTCCCTGGGCTCATCTGTGACTCCCCTATTCAGAAATCTCCGGTGCCTCCCAAGCTTGGCATTTAAGTCTGGCACTACCCTCCCTTTTTATTTTATCTTATATTCCTCCCTTCCATGCACTCTATGCTCTAGTCAGACTAGATCACTCTCTGTCCCCCAAACATCCCCTAAACTCTCTAACCACTTCTGTGACTTCATTCACTCTATTTCCTACGCCTGGAGTGCCCTCCCTCTTTCCCTGTTAAAATACTATGCAAAGCCTATCTATCTATCTATCTATCTATCTGCTTTCTCTACAACAATCCTGGGAGGCAAGGAGTGCAAATGTTATCACCTCCATTTTATGTTTTTTGTTTTTATTTTTTAGGAGAAAATTAAAAGGAGTTTATTTAAAAACACCGAGGTGAAAACACCTTGTGGGATGGCCAGGAGGGCCAACGGGGGCCTCGAACTGCCAGCTGCTTTTTAAAAAAATATATAATTAATTAGTTAGTTTCAGTTTTCAACACTCACTTCCATATGATTTTGAATTTTAAATTTTCTCCTCCTCCCTCCCTTTCCCCCAGGATGGCGTGCAATCTGATATAGGCTCTATTTACACATCAAACATCTTTTCACATAAGCCATGATTTAAAGAAGAACTAGAACTAATGGGAGGAAACATGAGAGAGAAGAAAGAAAACAAAACAAAAGAAATAGTATGCTTGCTTCTGCATTCAGACTCCAAAGTTCTTTCTTTGTCATCTCCATTTTATGGATGAGAATACTGAGGCTCCGAGAAATTCAAGTGATTCGCCCAGTTGGTAAATGTTAGAGACAAGGTTTGATTTTGTTCTCTCCTGACTCTGAATGCAGTGCTTTTCCCTCTACGCTGTGTTTTCTGGCCTTGTTCTCATTTTCCAGGATTCCTAGCCTGGACTGGTCAGCTGGGGATGGAGCCCACCGGGCTAGGACTTACCCACACAGGCTGTGCCAGCGATGTCGGGGGTGTACCCAGCCTCACAGTGGCAGCGGAAGGAGCCGATGGTGTTGATGCACTGACCGTTTGGACAGAGGTTGGCAAGAACTTTGCACTCGTCAATGTCTGCAAGGAAGAAGAGACTCATCCCGATTCACCTGCCGTACCATGGCCCCCATAATCCTCTGGGGATCCTGGCATGAAGTTCCAGGCATGTAAAGAATTCCCCCACCCCCACCCTCCTACTTCTGACCTTTAGAAACTGAGGTTGAATTTCTAAGTAGATTTCTACCATGGCTCTTTCTGACCTGACCTGAGTTCCCAGCTTACTCTCCCATCCCCCAATGATTGCTTCTATTGGAATAGTGAATGGAACTCAGGTCTTCCCAACTTCAAGTCCAGTGCTCTATACAGTAATCTAGGGGTGGGGAGCTTGAAGCCTTGAGGCCACATGTGGCCTTCTAGGTCCTTGGGTGCAGCCTTTTAACTGAGTCCAAGTTTTACAGAACAAATCCTTTTATTAAGGGGATTTGTTCTGTGAAATTTGGATTCAGTCAAAGGACCGCACCTGAGGACCTAGAGGGCCACATGTGGCCCTGAGGCTGAAGGTTCCCCACCCCTGCTAATCCATACTGTCTCTTGATGTAGGACGTGGCCACTGATGGACAAGTGATGTCTCCCCAGAGATTTTCCCATCCCTAAGACACATAAACAGGACTCTCTCTCCTGGGTTTCATTCTCCAAACTGAAAGAACAGCAGATTCCAAAACCACCGACGGTATAGAAACTGCCCTAACTTCTCAACCCCATTTCAATTTAGCAGACATTAAAGAGACCCTAAGGATTCATCAATTGATCTGGCATGTCTTTGAAGAAAAAGAAGGCAGCCCTCAGCAGTGACGAACATTAAAGTGGCTTTTTGAATGGGTCTATAATCATCCCTCTAGGAGTTCGCTGAGGGTCTGTTTCTGTGTGGGTATCGACCCTGGCTGAACTTGCTGTCCTGAATTAATCTTGCCTGAATAAGAGACCATAGATGGGCACTGATGTGTCCCCAAGGCAAGAATAGTAATAACCCTTTCTATAATAACTGATGATTTCCAAAGTGCTTTCCTCTAATCAGGAGGTACGCAGTGCAAACATTATCATCTCATTTTTACTGAAGGGGAAACTGAGACTCAGAGAGAGCCGGGAGGCACCTAACCTCTGCCGTCGGTGGTATAGCCAGGACCATGGGGGCACATCTTCCTGTAGAGGGCAGTGCCGGGGAGGGGGCAGAGCTCGCAGAGGGAGCCCCAGCCTCGGCCCCCATCGCAACAACACTCGGCCTTGGTGACAGGGTTGTGGTTGGTGGAAGACAGCTGACATGTGGTCTGCAGTACCTCGGTGAAGCAGGAACCCTGGCGGGTGTCTGGGAGGAACCAAAGGCAAAGGGCGGGAGAAATGAATAATGACGCTCCACATTTCTAAAGTGCTTTTTTTTTTTTAAACAACATACTTTCCCCCAAATAGCCTGAAGTAGATAGTATATTTTTTTGGAGGGGGGGATGGGGAGCTCTGGGCCTCTGGTTTCATCTACTCCCAGTGTGGAAACTCCCTCCTATGGATACGGATTGGCAACTTGTCTTTGACTTGTATTATGAGAGGTAATACGGCCATGGTCACAGAGCTAGAATGGGTCAGAGGCAAGCCTTGAAATGAAGTCTTACTGACACCAAAGCCGGTTCTCTTTCTGCTACACTAAGCTTCCCCTACTGTAGGGATAACAGTACAGGTCATTAGTGTACCCATTTTCCAGACGGAAAAATCGAGGCCCAGAGAGATGAAGTGATTTGTCCAGGGTCAAATAGTGAGTGACAGATGGGTGTCAGAGGTGGGGACTTGAACCCAGGTTCTTTGACTCTCAAAGTCCAGAGTGCTTTCTAGGACCATGGCGGCTTTTCAGGGATCACTGAGAGGCAGAACTGGAAACATTGTGAGGGGAAGAGGCTGAGTTGGGGGAACCCTGAGGGAAGCCGGCACCCTTGGAGATCTGTCTGTCTCTGGTGGGGGTGGGGGGAGCATTCAGAGGCACCTACCTAGGCACTCAGTGCCTGTGGGGCTAGCCTGGAAGCCCTCATTGCAGTCACAGTGGTAGCTGCCCACGGTGTTCACACAGCGGCCGTTGGAGCAGAGGCCCGGCTGGGTTCGACATTCATTCTCATCTGAGAGAGGAGAAGACACCAACCCGCGGTCACCCAGACTCTCCCATCCCTGATCTATTCAAGGTCTTTCCTCTGCTTTTAGGACAGACAAACAGCTCCCATCTTGGTTCCCACGTTCTCTCTTGGCTGCCCACTAGGGTTCAAGGGGTTCTTCCTTGTACCCGGCTTTAACGAGCCCCATTTTCCTCTGGTTCTCTGTCTTCCATAGACACGGAAACCAGCTGCTCAATGTCTCCTTCAAAGAAACTCTTCCTGCGTTGGAGGATGGTGATGATCTAGACCTTTATCTTTCCACAGGGAATCTGTCTCCTAGCATCTGGGTCCCATCTCAGATAAATATTGCCCTCCAGTCTAGGAGAGGGGGTGCTGGGTGCGAGGAGAAATTAGATGAGAGCTGTTCCCTTGGAGCTCATGGTCCAGGAAAGGGGTATGCCACATCCATAGATAACTAATGTCTGCTGGTATCATGTTTAATGATAGACTAGTTCTCTGTGGAAAGGCTAAGGGTCTGGACTGCTTTCTCTGAAGAAGAGAAGGTTGAGGGCTGATGATAAATGCTTATTTGAAGGGATGCCAGATCTCATCCTCTTCTTATCCCCCATTTCTCTGTCCCCCATTTCCAGTCCTCAGCCTTTTGTCCCCCCTGTTCCTAGTTCTCCAGGCCCTGAAAGCTCAGTCAGCCACCCAGCATTTATCAAGCGCCTGCTATGTGTCAGGCACTGCTCTGAATGTTGGGGTGGGTTGATAGAAAAGGTAGGGGACAGAGATGGGCAAGAGAGAAAAGGAGGACAGGGCTACGGGGATTAGGTTGGGACAGAGATAGGGTGAGGGGATGAGGGGAACAGAAAAATGGAGAGCAAATGTTAGAGGGACAGGAATGAGACAGAGATGGTGGACAGAGTTAGGGAATGAGGACAGGGCACAGCGATGGGAGATCAGAGAAGAAGAACAGAGGGGAAGTCCAAGGAGGGGAGTGGAGCTCTGACCCCAACCTGTGCAGGGGCCCTGGGCTATCGGCAAGAGTTGGGAGGGGGGCAGATGGGACCAGGGGTTGCAGGGCAGAGAAATGGGGAGAGAAGACTAGGGGGACAGGGATGCAACAGAGACTTGGGGGCAGGGAACAGGTCCAAGGATGGGAAGCCAGGTGGTGTACAGTGAGGGGTCTGGGGCTCTGGCCCTTACCTGTGCAGCCTTCGCCATGGGCCCGGGGCTGTAGGCCAGGGGGACAGATACAGGTGAAGGTGCCTATCAAATTCTTGCAAAGCATTCCCCGGGCTGGGCAGTCATGCAGGCCCTCAGCACACTCGTCCAGATCTGCAGTCAATCACAGGGCTGGGTGGGACTTTTCCTCCCCTGCCTGCCCTTACTTCCCATAGCTGTATCCATCCATCACACAACCACGCTGCATGGGTGCAGCCCCAGCTCCAGTTGTGACTCCCCATGGGAAGGGGTTCTCCCTAAGGAGCTGTTGGAGGCTCTGGGCTTCCTGAGGGTCTGACCCGTCAGGCAGGCCTCTCCCCTCTCACTAGCAAACAATGCCAGAAAATCCTGGCCAAGCTCCCCCATAAGATTCTCTTGTCCTAGTCCACCCTGAGGGACTAAAGTGACAACCTTGTGAATGGTCTGAGCAAGTTCTGCCTCTGTTCCCATGAAATATCCTCTTCACTGGCAGCCTCCCAACCCTTCTCATCCACCTCTCCGTCAGGCTCCCCTACCTGCAGCTCCCTCACCTCCCATCTGGCCTCCTTCTTATACAACCTCCTCACTTCCCATCCAGTCTCTTTACCTCATCTAACCTCCTTTCTCACTCAGCTTCCTCATTTCCCATTCCTCCTCATTTCCCACTCAACCTCTCAATGTCCAGTCTAGCCTCTTTTCCCTTTCGGTCTCCTCACCTCCCTTCCAGACTCCTCATCTCCCTTCTAGCCTCCTCACCTCCATTCCAGCCTTCTCACCTCCCATCCAACCTCCTCATCTTCCATCCAGACTCCTACTTCCCTTCCAGCCTCCTCACCTCCCTTCTAGTCTTCTCATCATCCATCCAACCTCCTCATGTCCCTTCCAGCCTCCTCACCTCCCATCCAGGCTCCTGCAGCCCCAAGAGCTCCCAAACTAACCTTTACACATGACTCGGTCCTCTCTCAGCATGTAGCCAGAGGGGCAGGTACATTCATAGGAGCCCTTGGTGTTGATGCAGCGGAAGGCACAGAGCAGGGGGTTCAGGGAGCATTCATTAATGTCTGTGGGGACAGACATTATGGGGAGGCCAAAGGGAGGCTGGGGAGGAGGTAATGTCAAGACCAAACCAGCCCTAGAGCTGCCAAGGTCTGAGCTGGCCTTCCCAGCCTCTAAGCAATCTCAGAATCTCAGACCATCAGAAAGGTCAGTTGAGTGCAAACTCCTTGTACTAGAGAGACTGAGGGTCAGAGATGGGGGGTGGTTTGCCCAAGGCCACATGAGTCAGTGAACCCAGGTTTCCTAGCTCTGGATCACTGTACCTTCTCATGGTGGGTGTGCTTGCCCTCCCCAGGATGCCCATTAGACCCTTTCAGGCTGACCCTCCCTCTCCCCTCCATGGCCCCTGGGTCCAGTTCTTACCCTCACAGGTCATCATGGGCCCTGGCTCAAAGCCCTCATCGCAGGTGCACTCAAAGCCTCCCACAACGTTTGCACACACTCCATTCCCACAAGGATTTCCAACCGAGCACTCATCCATGTCTGTGGTTGAGAGGGATGTGTTAGCTGGTGTGTAGAGGTATCCAGACTGCCCAACAGCCCACCCTCCTGCTGCTATGGAGTTGGGAGGGGTGGGCATAGGGGTTATTTCTTGTGGGCCCACTTGATCCTGATTTATCAGGGTTTGAGAAGCCTTTACCCTGTACCCAATTCCTGGGGCAAGAGGGGATAGAGGAGGGATCTCCTAAAAGTCTGTGATTACAAAGCTAGAATGAACCTTAGGACCTTTTCTACAACTCATTGATTTCTCAGAGGGAGCACCTCTCACTCCTCCCACCCTTCCCAGTTTTCCCTGTCCATCACTTCTGCTTTGGCCTCACTCTATTCCCTAGTGAATACTAGTGAGCTTTGCAAAGCAATCCTTTTGCTTGTCCCTTATTCATTCACCAGCACACCACCCTACTTGCTCTGTTCTCCTACCGTGACATTTCTCCCATCTATCCCCTTCTCTCAACTCATATGTCTACTGGCCCTCATCAGGTATTTCCTGGATTTTTGAACTAGCCTCCTGGTCGGTCTCCCTGCCTGGGGTCTCTTCCTTCTCCGAACCATCCCATCTAACTTTCCAGATGGGTTCCACAATGCATTCCCTCATACACTCTCATGTTCCCCTTAAGTCTTCTGTTCGCTAGCACAATGTTCCCAGTTTCTTCAACTGAGCCTCATGTAACAGGGTCTCTCATTCTTTCTCCATCCTGATTGCCCTTCTCTGGACTGGTTCTAGTTTGTCAATATCTCTTCTACATGTGGTCCGTGGATTGAACACAACACTGTAGGCCTGGTCGAGGAATCATAGGATTTTAGAGCCAGAGGAATCACCTGGTCCAATAACCTTATTTTACACTTGATTAAAAGAAGGTTATGACCAGGACAGAGGACTCTGGGACTATCACTTAACTCATTTTGAACATTATATCTCTATTAATGAAGCCTAAAATGGCAGCAGCTTTATTGGTGGGGGAAGGGCAACCTCAGAAAGCACTGTTAGCTTGTATTACAGTAAGACCCTCAGATCGTTTTCATATGAAAAGATGTTCCTTTCATATATTCAGTAGGGACTCCCCCAATCTATTATTGGGACTACTCCACCTCCTCATCAGCCTCCTTTCCCACCTTGAGTGGCCTTCGCTGTGGGGCCTGTCCTTCTGACTGATGAGTCTCTGGCCAGGATTAACATTTCATGAGGGGCCCCTCATGAAAGTGAGCCAAGCTCACTTCACTGCCACTAACACTCTGTACTTCTCCAGCTCTTCATCAAGCCTTGAGCTCATGCCAGTATCCTTCTCCCAACCTTCCCCTTCACTCACATTTTCCAGCACCCCTTTATGTTTTATACTCTCCAAATAGAATAAAAGAGCTCTTTGAGAGTAGAGACTATCTTGTTTTCTTTTATTTAGTACTTAGCAAATGCTTAATAAATGCTTGTTCTCTCTCTCTCTCTCTCTCTCTCTCTCTCTCTCTCTCTCTCTCTCTCCCCCTCGCTCTCTCTCTTTCTCTCTTGCTCTTGCTCTCTCTCTCCTTCTCCTTCTCCCTCTTTCTCTCCCCACTTTCTGCCTAAAGTGAGATTCTAAGGATCCAAAGTCTGAGGATACAGTAGCAGAAATTGGAGACACTAACCCACACAGTTGACACCAGTGTAATCCAGGCTGTAGCCAAAAGGACACTCGCATCGGAAAGAGCCATCTGTGTTGATGCAAACCCCATTGACACAGATGCCAGGGTTCTCTGAGCACTCATTCACATCTGTAGAGACAGAAGGACAGAAGAGGAGACAGTGAAGATCACTTGCCAAGAGCCTCAGCCCCATAGCACATTAAGGGATCCAGCGTAGGTGTATATGGGCAAGGAGGGCAGATTCCAGGGAAGAGCTAGATCCAGCAAAGGCAGGGACACATCCTCAAACACCTTGTTCTGCCTTAGGTGTGGGCTTGGAACTTGGTCCAGGGCCACAGAGAAAGCTCTGGGAAGAACAGGATAAGTTACAGGTGTGTATAGGCTCAGAACTTGGCCCCCTTGGCTGAACTCCCCAAATTAGGGCACCGGGATGAGGATTGTGGGAAGAACAGCATGGCCCAATTGCCAATGTGAGGGGCTGCAGCCTCCCTAATCCCATTCTTTTCCCTCTCTACGATGGATAAGGGTAGAGCTGCCAACAGAAAATTCTGTCTTGAATGAGTCTGTGAGCTGCCATCATCCTAGGCTATCAGTCTCTGGTTGGCTTTCTTGGCCAAGACATATGTTCTTGGGTACTTCCAGTGCCAATGGTCTCTACACGACCCAACACAATTCCTCTGGAGAACTCTACTTCTAAGAAACAAAGGTCAGATATGCCTGACCCAGACCAGCAGTACCCTTGCTAGCCACAGCCAGAATAGGGATGAGAGTGTTGGCTACCCAACACTTCAAGGAATGAGGAGGTCCATCCAGCAAATACTCATATGCAGACTCTGAGCCCAGAGCCTGAACAGACTGAGACAGCTGGCTCCCAAGTGATGAGCATGCTGGGCAGGTCTCCATCACTGGCTCTGCCTGTGCCCAGACATGTGGAGCCACTGCTCAAAAGCTAAGGGGCCCATTTGTCTGAAGGATTCAGCCTTGGCAACACCACAACCAACATTACAGTGGTTTGCCTAGAGGGGCCATAGACCATACAGAACTCTCATAGACTCATATATAGGGAAGGGCCTTAGAAACCACTGAATCGAATCTTTTTATTTTGTAGAATGGGAAACTGAAACAGAGAAAGGAAGGCACTTGCTCAAGTTCACAGCGAGTCAGGGGAAAAATCAGGACTAGACCCTGGGGCTTCTGATTCCCAGCCAAGGGTTCTTCTCCATACATGGTCTTGTCTCTGGACTCATGAAACAGAGATACCAAAAATTATTGAGGACTGAAAACAGGGCTTACCTTCCCGTGAGTCATCTGGGCCAGGCACAGCGCCATGGCCAAAGGGACATAGCTCTTGGAAGGCACCTGGAGGACAAGGGACAATAGACACTGTGAAGATCCCAACTCTCTGGGTCAAATTGTCCAATTACCCTGAGGGGCACCAGGGAAAGTCTGGGAGTTTCTCAGAAATTCTTCAGATCTCTCTCTGGAATCCAAAGGCTAAACCGAACTCTGAAATGGGCCCTGGTTTTAAGTTCAAAGAGCTCTCCTAGATCTGATATTCTATGTCCTAAGGGGTCTCTGAAATTATATATATATATATATATATATATTTCTATCTATCCATCTATACATAAATGTATGTATATATGTATATAAATATATATACATATAATATTTTATTTTTCCCCAGTTACATGTTAAAACAATTTTTTTAACATTTTAAGACAGTAAGCAAACAGATATAGGTTATACATGTGCAGTCATGACATTATATATTCTAAATGCCCTCTCAAGTATATTCTAGGGGCCATCCCAGTTCTGACATTCTTTGTTCTAAGGGCCCCCTTAGCTCTGACCCTCTTCTAAGGAATTTCTACCTGTCCTTAGACAGCACCCTCCCCTCCCCTCTACCTTCCTCATATATTTATCTAAATGTCTGAGGTAAATATCTGGTGTCAGAAAGGTGCATCTTCTGCTTCCTCTACTCCCTCTTTTGGCTCCCCCCAGCTCAGCTCCTTAGGGTCTCTGATCCACAGGGGTCAATAAGGGCTACTCACCACTGCCCTCCTGGGGACACAGTTCACACGGGTCCCCCCATCCTTCTCCAGGCATCTTACTGCAACAGCATCGGGCCTTGGTAGTGTTGAAGGCTTTGGGGACTGAACACCTCCCATTCTCAAAGCGAGTGAAGCAAAAACTCTGACGAGTGTCTGTGGGATAGATGTCTTGATATCACCCCAGGGATGTGGGGGAGGATGGGAATGGGATGGGTCCCATAGAGCCAATTAGGCAGGGGTTCTTAATCATTTTGTGTCCTGGAATACTTTGGTAGTCTAGTGAAGCCTATGGACCCATTCTCAGAATAATGCTTGTAAATGCATAAAATAAAATATATAGAATTACAAAAGAAACAAAATATGTTGACATACATTTATAAAAATGTATTATAAAAAGGTTTGTAGGTCCCAGGTTAAGAGTCCCTGCAAGAGAGAAGACACCCACTGTTCTAGAGAGAAAGGACCTTCATCAGAGAAAAGCCTTCCTACTATGGAAAGAAACCTCCCATAAAGACATACCCCACTCTCCCCAACTGAACTCTCCTCTAGCGACAAGGCCTATCTACCTTGGAAAGGAACCTGCTCCCCAGGACCACTTCCTGCACCCCACAGTGCCATCCTGCAGTCATCCCTAGAGAAAGGTACCTTCCCTACTTCTGAGAAAGAAACCCCTCCCATGGAGAGGAGCACTCTCAGAGAAGATTCTCTCTGTGCTCCCCCCATTATGGAAAAGCATCATAGAAAGTCCTCTCTCTCCAACCAGAAAGGATCCTCCCTGAGACAATCCCCAACTCCCTACCCTCAATAAGAAACCTCTTCCTAACAAGAGAGCTCTCTCCACTCTTCCCTACAATAGAAATTTTCTATCAGAGAAAAGGCTCAGCAGGTTTGCCTGCAAAGATTAGAATTCCTACTTAAAATTCCAGGAAACCTGATAAGATGTGGACAGCTTCTGAGGCCAAGGGGAGAAGACTACTTTCAAGGCACAGCCTAATTGGATCAGACTCATTTCAGTGAGTGTCAGTGAGGTGATGACAAGTTCTCTGGCCTCTGTCCCTTCCTAGGGGTAGAGCCAAGTATGGGAGGGAGACAGAGCACCACTCCCCACCCCCACCCCCCACCCCCCCGGCTTGTATCTTCTGAAAGGCATTGGCTCTTTGTCAGGTCCATGGAGACTTACAAATGTCACTTTCTCTCCATTTACTCTGTATATACCTTGCTCTCTTCTCCATTAGAATATACACTTCTTGAGGGCAGGGACTTTTTGCCTTTTTTTGTATCTTTGGTGCTCAGCACAGTGCCTAGCATATAGGAGTTGCTTAAAAAAAATGTTTTGACTGACTGACTCTCTATTCCACATTTAAGGAATCATTTGCCTTAAGACCTGTGATTTCTTGTCTTCATGTCAGTCAATGGTACAAGGGTAGGGTAGAAGAGCCACACTTAGGCAAAAGTTCATGTAAAAAGATCTATTGGTCTTGTGACTCAACCATATAAAATGGCAGCCAAATAGAGAGTCTTGGCCAGAACTGGGAGAAACAGAGTTTAAAATGAGGGAGGTGATGTAGCCCATCAGGCCACAGCTAGACCAATGTATTCAGTCCTGGGTGGCCTACCTGACAAAGTGCATTATTGACAATCTAGAATACAGTCAGAGGAAAGCAGTCTTGGAGGTTCAGGGCTTGGAGATCAGGCCATACAAAGATCGAAAACTGAGGATATTGAGTCCAAAGAAGAGGAGGCTCAGGGTGGAGGTGGGAAGGGGCATGGGTGCTGTCCTGAAGTCTTTGAAGGGCCATCATGTACAAGAGGGATTGCATCTGAGGTTGCTTAAGTATGGGTAGGACTAGATGGCATCTGAAGTCACCTTCAACTCTTTGAGATTTTGGTCCTCACCTCGTATGCATCTTCTTCTCCAGCAGTACAAAGGCTTAAGTGGTTGTTTAGAGAGGTACACACTGAACTGCCAGCGAACCCCCTTCCTTAGCCTCATCCCACATCCGGAACCTAGGGGTCACCTCCAGACACTCCAGTCTCGGGGTATACATGAGGAAAAGTCTCAGCATCTTCTGACCTCATGTTCCAGGCTTAGTCTACTGCTAATTGTCAGCCTCACCCATCGCAAAGCATTCATAATAATTTATCCACCTACCAAGAGAAAAAAGCTTGCTTTTTGTCCCAGAGGAGAGCTAGACTCAAAACTCCTGATTCTTATTTTTTGAGTAACCTCAAAACCAAGCTCCAGACATAAATTCACATTACTGGCTATCAGGGAACTTGGTCCCTTCTCTTCTCTCCTTTTTTCTTCTGGTTCTGCCTTAGACTTCTGGGTTCTTCCTCCTGCCCACTGCCTGCTTGCCTTCTCTTTCATCCAGGCCCCCCATCAAGACCAGGTTCTTACCAAAGCAGCGTCGTCCATTGTCAGAGAGGACAAAGCCGGGTGGGCAGAGGCACTGGAAGCTCCCAGGGCTATTGGTGCAGGTGCCAAATAGGCAGAGATTGGGCTCCTCCTCACATTCATTGATATCTAGAGGAAGGGGGACATTGGGGTGGCAGATCTGTTGGCCTTTTCCACATCCGAAGGTTGATGGGATGGGTGCCTCCAGCACACGGCAAAAGGTAGGGTTAGATTGGGGTGGGGGATAGCCTCAATTGAGCTCTTGTGTGGAAGATTTGGGCTTGAGTCTTGGATCTAACACTTTCTGGCTGGATGACCCTGGGGTAAGCCAACTAACGTCTCAGTCTGTTTACTCATTTGGCAAATGTTGACAAAACCAAGGGAGAAACATATATTTTCAGGTATGGCCAGTGTGAGAATTTGTTTTTTTTTCAACTACGTATGTTTATGATTAGGGTCTCATTTTTGGTTAGTTTTTTTTGTTTGTTTGTTCAATGGAGGCTGTGGGAAGAACAGATTATAAATGCATGCAAAAATAAATTTTTAAGAAAGACTTTTAAATGCTTGACCCATCAATTGATTATATAATTATGAGTTATTGTATTCTTTTTACATGCGATTTTGGGAAAATCCCTTGTCCGCTTTGGGTTTCAATTTATCCTCAGTAAAACAGGGAAAAGATATTGAGTCAGATGACTTCTAAGATCCTCTGACTGAAAATGCCCATACCCAGAAGCAGCCGTGGAGATCAGGCCTCTGGTAGGTTCTTTGATAAGGGTTTGGATCAGGGACTCACCTATGCAGCTGTCATCTTGCACTTGGTAGCCAGGAGGGCAGATACAGCGGAAAGCTCCATCCAGGTTCTGGCAGGTCCCAGGTGAACAGGTGCCAGGAAAACTCACACACTCATTAATGTCTGGCAGGGAGAGAAGCCGCTAGCTGCTTTATGCCCAGAGTCAGAGGGTCAGGGTCCTCTGCTTAGGGATTCCAGGATGGTGAAGAGCCCTAGCCTCCAGGATACCTTCCATCTAGGAAAGTCTACACTGGATTAATATGAGCTAGAGGCAGGTTTTAATGCAAGGAGAGAGCCCACCACCCAGGATACAGCTGGGACTCTGGGGAGCACCCCTCTGCGTCTATACACCTCCAAGCAAGTTGCACTGTGAGCTCTATGAATCTCAGAGCGGCAGGAAGAGAGATCGTTCTTTCTTCCCCAGGCCACCAGGTGCCAAGGAGAAGAGCAAACACTGACTAGAAGTCCAAATCACTTCCTTTGGTTGATTTTTGGGGAGAAAAATGAAACACTGATTTTTCAAAAAAACAAGGAGCTCAATCTCTGGTTAAGAAATATAATTAGCAACTGAGAAAAATACAGATTTCTATCACCTCCTGTTAGGTCTTCCTGGCTTTGAAGTCAGCCCTCCATCTACTAAGCTACCTGCCCCTCTTATTTCTGAAATAAAGGCATATTACTCCAGAAACAGGCTTTGCACAGAGCAGGAAGGACTTTTTATTTTAGCTGTGGCTCTGCTACATGGAATTTCCATTTAATGCCTGATGGTGACATATGGAAACAACATTCATTTTATTGTTTAGACTCAGCAGGGGTGGGGAATCTGCGGCCTCGAGGCCACATGTGGCCCTCTAGGTCTTCAAGTGCAGCCCTTTGACTGAATCCAATGCCAAAAGGCCACATTTGAGGACCTACAGCTGCACTTGAGGACCTAGAGGGCCGCATGTGACTTCATGGCTTCAGGTTCCCCACTCCTGGTTTAAAGCCTTCCCCCCAGTCTCACTCCTAAAATAAAACTCAGTGCTTTGGTCTATCTAGGCCAGGGATTCTTAACCTTTTTTGGGGGGTGGGAGTTGGTGGGTCATGGACCCTTTTGCAGTCTGGTGAATCTTATGGACCCCCTTGCAGAATAATATTTTTAAAAACTTAAGGAAAAGTATATTTCAGTTAATAAAATTTAGTGAAAATAGAGATACAATTTTTTCTATCCAAATTTACAGACTCCTGGAAATCTATCCATGTATTTATGGGGGATTTGTGGACTCCAGGTCAAGAATCCCTGATCTGGGCCTAGAGGATTCTCTAGAATTTCTGTATAGGGGTAGAGGCGAAAGTATGGCAGGGAATAAAAAATCAAGCCATTAGAAGTTTGTTATGGCTTATAACTTTTTGGCTGCTTTTATTGGATATTATGTTCTAGAAGGGTCAGCAACAGCAGCCCTTAGTGGAATCATGCCCTGTGTTGCAGTGAAAACTGCGGATTTAAATATCTGAAGGATCACCTCAGACCCTGAGAGGGACAGCCCAGGACCCTGAAGCGTGGGAACAGAAAGGCTTGTAGTCCAGTGCCCTCAGCCATCCTCCTGGGAAGCAGCCCTTGTGGACATGCAGCCTGGCACCTGCTCATGCAGCTGCGTTCTTGTCTCCAAAGTCCTTGACATTGTCAAATGGCTTGACATCAGATCATTTGATCAGTGGAAATGACATCACAGAAGTGGCATTACCATTACCATCACAGAATCCCTAAGGATTCTAGGACTTTTCCATCAGACTTGCAGCCGAAACCTTCTATATGTGTTGTCTCCTCCATTAGAATGTGAATGGAGACCGGCTTACTTCTCTATTTGTATCCCCAGCATAGCACTTTACTCATAGTAAGAGCTTAACAAATGCTGTATTCATTCATTTATAGAAATAAGATTAGGCTTGTTCCATATTGCAGTCAGGAGAACTAGGTTTAAATCCCAGCTTTTCCACTTCCTAGCTATGTGACTGAAAAAAACCCCACTGAATTTTGCTAAATCTCAGTTTACTCATCTCTAAGATGGGGATAACAATACCCACCCTTCAAAGCATTACTGTTAGGAAAACATTTTGTAAACCTTAAAGTGTTAAAGAAATGGGGCCTGTCATTAATATCATCAATATTCTATTTATTCCCACACAAAAACACGAGGGCCAGTGGTTTAAGAAGAAAAAATGGTAGTTCTGGCAACTAGCACTTCGCTATCTATAACCATGAGCTGGGCCCACTAAACTGAGAACTTGCTGCCATGCCAGTTGGCACAATGACTGCCAACACTCACCCACACAGTTTTTGCCATCTGCGGTCCTTTCATAGCCCTCATGGCAGAGACACTGGAAGGAGCCAATGCTGTTGATACATTGTCCATTTCGACATACTTGCCCCGTGAGGGAGGTACACTCATCAATATCTGCAGAGACACAAGATCCCAAGATCCCAAAGAGTCTGAAGGATGCTGAGGATAGTCTCCAATTCAATGCAATTACTCTGATTGAGGCCCTGATCAATCACAACTTCAGAGGACTGATCCTCCTCTCAGAGAAGGAATGGTAGGCTGGAAGTGTGCATGGTTGGACATGGCCAATGGATTAATTAAATTTGCTTGATTATACCTATTTGTTACAAGGGAGAATATTATAGGGTGATGGACCACATCATTGGGTAGTGATAATAATAACAAAAAGAAAGTAAAGAGCATCAATAAAACATTTAAATAGAATAAAAAGTTCAATTCCATTTGGAAATGAGCAATTGGTTAAGAAGCTGGCATCTGTAAAGAGGATTTGGATTTCTGGACCATGAATTAAAATAATGATGGGCTCTTGGTTGGAGATAGAGTATCTCAAATAACGATGTACTTTTAAAAAAATGTATTTGCCTACACTCTTTCAAATCAAATTCAAAGGATCTGAAACTGAGAAAAAGGACCGAGGAAAACTGGACTAGTTATCATAGATAGTTGTTGTAGTGTAGGAGGAAAAATAATGGTAGAGATTCCCAGAAATACACAGGAGAAAAGATATCCAAGAAAAGAGCCTTCAGTAAAACCCATAGTCTCAGGTATCTATGAGAATATGCAAAATGTGGGTAATAAGCAAAGTGAGCTAGAGATCATAATAAAAATATGCAAATAGAGCTGTAATGTTTTTCCCATCCAAGTTCACAGATCCCCTGAAATTTCTCGGGTATATATTACTAAGACTGTGAGTTCCTTGAGAGCAAGAACTGTCCTTTGCCTTTTTTTTGTATCCCCAGCACTTAGCCAAGTGTCTAGGACATAGCAGGCATTTAATAAATGTTCACTGACTGATTTACTTAACGAATTCTTACTGACTAAATGATTGAATTCATAAAGCTCACCACAAGCCCGTAACAGAAGTATGATGTCATAGGGATAGGGAAGACCAATTGTCCAGACATCTGCTAGAGTTCTTTCTTGTCAGAGCAGCAAATAATTCCATCTCTCAAAAAGTGGTAGAAGTAACAAAGGGATTTGTCATTCTGAATTCGTAATTCTGAACCTAACTCTCACCAGCAAAGAGGAACTTGCTGTTAAGGCAGAAATGAAGGGAACTGTGGTGGAAAGTGACCACTCTCCACTGGAACTGGTGATGGAGAAGGAAAGAAAATTGGGGCAGAGTTTGAAATGAATCCCAGACTTGGAGAGAGCATTTTTTAAACGGTTCAGAGAAAGGAAACATAGGATGTCATGGGCCAAAATTACACAGAAGTTCACTTAGGGGGAATGGGAAGCTCTCAGGAAGGACATTCTGATAGGAAAACAAAAAGGAACATCCAAAGTAGGGAGAAAGAGGAAATTGTGTAAAAAGGTCCATGAGGCTGCATAGGAAATAAATCAGCCAACAACTTCAGATTTGTAAAGTGCACGTCTAAAGGACAGAAGATGCGAAGGAAGGGCACGTACCTAAGAATGAAATCCAAAGCGGGGCATGGGCAGTAAGAATAGGGCCAGGAATGCCAAAGCTCCGAATGAGCTGAGTTAGCGAGGAAGGCTAATGACAACAAAGAATTTTTATTTTTTAATCTTTTTTAAAGATATATTGAGGGAAAGAGGAAGATGAAAGAAGGGGTCAAAGCAAAGTGGATAGAATGATGAAAATAGGTGACACAGAAAATGCAGAACTACTCAACTCTTTACTTATTTTTCTTCCTTTCTTTCTCCCTCCCTCCTTCCCTCTCGTTCCTTCCTTCTCTTTCTTTCTTTTCCTTCCTTCCTTCCTTCCTTCCTTCCTTCTCCTTATCCTTCCTTCCTTTCCCTTCACAGTTCCTTCCTTCCTTCTTCTTTCTATCTTCTCCTCTTCTCTCTCTCTCTTCTTTTCCTGTCCTTCCTTTCGCCTCTCTCAGCTCCTCTTCTCTACTCTCCTTTCCTTTCTCTTCTCCTCTCTCTTCTCTTTCTTCCTCCTTCCTTTCCTCTCTTCCTCTCTTTCTTCTTTCTTTCTTTCTTTCTTTTCTTTCTTTTCTTCTTTCTTTCTTTCATTTCTTTCTTTCTTCTTTCTTTCTTTCTTCTCTTTCTCAAAATAGGGGAAAGTGGCATAATAGGAGGTTGAAAGACCAGATAAGGAAGTGACTCTCTAAGAAAACACCTAGCTCACCTTGATGAGTTCAAGTTACAAGGCCCAGATGTATCAGCATCTGTTGAAGAACAACTGATGTGACTCGTTGAGGTTGTCCATGATTTTTGATAACTAATTCGTCTCATTAGGGCCAGCTCTCAAGCCCTCTGCCCTCACACAGATGATTATAATAATGGGCAGGATGTGATGGTGATTAAGGAAGGATCTAAGCAAAGACTGCCAGGGAAAATTTGAAGAGGGAGGATTTACTTTGAGCTGGGAGGAATGAGAAGGATTCTTGGAGGAAATGGCCTTTGAGCTAAATCTTGAAAGAAGAGTAGGATTCCAAAAGGCAGAGAAAAGGAAGGAGAGAATTCCACAGTTAGGGAATGTGCATGTGCAAATGTGTGGAGGTGGGAATTATCAGGAGTCTAGTTTGTCCAGAACTCGAGGTGTGTGAAGAGGAGCAATGTGAAATCAGGTTGGAAAGGAGGGTGGGTTGGACTCTGTGCTGCAATCATGGATTTAGAATGATGATTGTTGATTGATTGCTCCCCACCTTTCCCCCACAGCCATTTCCACATCCCTTTATCCTCCCATTAATCCCCTATCCTTCTCGCCCACTTCTCCATCCCTTCTCTTCTTCTCTCATCTTTCTGTTTCTATCACATTCCCTACATCCTCTCAATCTCCAGTCTCTGGACAGAAGAAAGGCCTGGGGCTCCTTAGTGGGCAGAGAAGATGGCTGGATTCATTCCAAGAGGAAGACCTCAAGACCAAGACAGGGGAAGCCTACGCCTGAAGGTCTTTCTTGAGCTCCAGGTCTCCAGGCCTTCCCGGTGCAGAGCTCAGGGGGCAAGCTTACCCATGCAGTCACTGTTGTGTGTGAGCTCGAAGCCAGGGAAGCAAAGACAGTTGTAGGAGCCCACGGTGTTCTTACAGGTCCCATTACCACACGGCTGCCGGTCACACTCGTCAATATCTGTCCAAGCAAACCACTGAAACTTATTCCTCCACTCAGCTCTGTATCCCCTGACCCCCAGTGATGGGTAGATGGCCATCCCTCTGTCTTTCACTCTCTTTGGCTCTGTCTGTCTTTCTCCAACTGGGTGTCTGTCTCTCTTCTCCTCTATCTTTTATCTTTGCATCTATTTATTTTTCTGTCTCTCTGGGTGTGCAACTCTCTTTCTTCTATTTGTATCTCTCTGTCTTGATCTTGATCTGTCTCTCTCCTTCTCTTTGATCTCTCTCTTTCTCTGTCTCATCCTCTGTACCCCTCTCCTCTCTGTCTCTCTCCTTCCTCTCTACCTCTCTCTATCTTTTGTTATCAATATCTTTCTCTCTTTAAACTCCTTTTCTCTGCCCCTCTTCTCTTTCTTTGTCTCTTTCTGTCCGACTTTGCATGTGTGTCTCTTTCTCTTTCTCGATTCTATCTCTGTTTTTCTGTTTCTCATTCTCTCTATCTCTCTTTCTACATCTCCTTCTATCTCTGTGTATCTTTCTTACTTTTCTTACTTTTAATCTCTCTCTTTCTGCCTTTCTCCTGTCTACTTGTTTCTCTCTCCTTCCTATTTCTGCCTTCTTTGTCTCTTGTCCTCAATATCTCTCTAATCTCTCTTTCTTCTCTCTGTTCTCCTGTTTCTTTGTTTGTCTTTCTGTCTGTCTCTGCATATCTCTCTGACTTTCCATGTCTCCATCTCAAGTCTGTCTTTCTCTTTGTCTCTTATTCTCCATGTCTCTGTCTTTCTGCCTTTCTCTGTGTATATTTCTGTGTCTCATTCTTTATGTCTCTTTGTCTTTCTCCTCTCTGTTGTTCTCTCTCTGTCTCTCTGTCTGTTTCTCTTTCTCTCTTCTCTTCTACCCAAGGGCTGGCCTGAGTCCAAATAGGTCACAATCTGAGGATTGGAAGCCCCTGGGGGGCAGGGGATGATGGGTGATAGCAGAACAGACTGGTGTCTGACACAAAAGGAGAATCAAGGTCAGACTGACTATGTACTGCAAATGTCGCATCATTCCTCTCTTGGGCTTTTGCTTGGGTGTCTCTCCTCTCTCTGCCCCCTCCCCTTCTGCTCTTTTTTCTTTTTTGTCTTCCTGGATTAGAAAGTAAGCTCCCTGAGAGGAGGACATTTCTTTTTTACTTGTATTTGTATACCCAGCATTTAGCACAGTACCTGGCACATAGTAAATGTTTAATGAATGTTTATTGCACTGAGTTGAACCCAGAACAAAAGGGGAACAAAGGAAAATCGGGATCTGTGCCAAGACAAACTTGCACTTTAAGATGGGGACCTAAGATGGGGAGCAGGGCAAGAACTCTGGGCCATCTGAGTGGCACTGGCTCCATTCCTCCTTGACTGGGGGAGCTGGCCCCCTCCTGGTGGCAAGGGTCTCATTCAGCTAATAAAGTGCTACTGTTTGCGTGGCCAGACCCCACGTCTCAGCTCCATCTCTCAGCACAGACCCAGGAAGATCCATGTTTGACATGGGTTAAAACAAGAGCTCTCATTTCTCTTGGGTTTTAACAAAGAAATTTCCTCACACTGACCCCCTCAGACATATTAGCTCCATTCTTAACAGATGAGGAAACTGAGGCTGAGCAATGGGGAGATCATTTCTCTAGGTTACACAGCTCATAAGCACCAGTCAGAGTTTTGACTCAGGCCTCCAGACTCCAGTTCCAAAGCTCTTTACCCCCGTAGCAGAATGACTTTCTCATTTATGGGAGGTACCTAAATCTAGAGCAGTACTCAAGTTGGTAGGGGCACCCATATAGGAGAGGATTGTTGGTAAGGGACTGTGACTAGTGATCTTAGCCCCCCTCAGTGATTTAGCCCAGGGGGACAAGTGAAAGGATGCTTACCCATGCACATAGTCTGGTCTGCAGTGGCCTTAAAGCCTTGGTGGCATATGCAGGCATAGCTTCCCTCAGTGTCCACACAGTCACCATGGCTACACACGTTTGCAATCTCTTGGCACTCATTCCGCCCTATGGAGACAGGAGTATGGGTGAGGGAGGTCCAGGCAGAGAGGGCTTTAGTCAAAAGATGCAGGGCTGGTTACACTGGGTTTCTGCCCCAACCCTGGCCAGGGGAGGCTGAGCCTCTCACAGAGCCATAAAATCACAGAGTCTCAGTCAGAAAGGACCACCTAGTCTAGCTTGTGTCTAAACAGGAATCCTCCCTACAACATCCATGACCAACCTACATCTGCCTCTTCACCAATCCTTGCTCTTGGTTCTGCCCTCTGGGACAAGCAGAAAGAGGCTCCCCCCTCAACCCTTCACTCCCCTGCACCACAGCCTCAAACTCCTCCAAGACAACCATCAGGTAGTTGGCTTCTCTTCTCCAGGTTAAAGATCCCCAGGCCTTTCAATTTCATGCCCCCTCATCATTGTGTCTACTCCCCCTCTCTCAACATAATCCAGATGGTCAAGAGCCTTCCTCAGATGAGGTCCCAGAGCTGAAGAAAAGGTAATGGCCTGAGAAGACTGTCTCCCATGTTACTGAACTTAGGCTTCTATTAATCGCAAGATAAGATTAACAGTTTGGGTTTCCATGTCACACTGTGGTAACTCATATACTTTAAATTCCCTATCTCTCCACCCCCATCTTCTTCAGATAAATTGCTGTACAGCCATGCCTTCCCCATCCTGTATTTAAGAAGTTGATTTTTTGAAACCAGGGCAGAACTTGGCATTTTTCTCTATTATACTTCATCTTATTAAATTAGACCCAATATTCTAGCTTGTCTAGATTTTTTTGGATCCCGATGCCGTCATCCAATGTACTAGCCACCCTCCTATGTTTGTGTTATCTGCCTATCTCATAAGCACACCATCTGTCCCTTTATCCAGGTCATTGACAAAAACTTTAAATCAATAGATACCCACACGGTCCTGCATCCTGGCTCACTCACCCACACAGGCTCCGCTAGGGGAGAGCTTGTAGCCACGGGCACATTCACAGCGATAGCTGCCTGGGATGTTGATGCAGTCAGCATGGCGTTGACACGGACTCTCCCCGCTGCTGCACTCATCCATGTCTACAGGGGGCAGAGAAGATGAGGGGGAGTCCTCTAAGGTCCTACCAGGACCCAGACCCAACCTGTTCATTTTATAAGTGGGGAAGCTGAGGCCCAGAGAAGGACCCAAGATCAGGCAGCAAATCAGGGGCAGACCCAGATCGCCTGCTTCCCACTGCTGTTCCTACTAAACCCAGTTCCTGAGTTTCTGGGAGGGACAAGGAGCAGCAGGGAAAGGTCAGATATAAATGAGACCAGGGAGGAAAATGCTGCTGAGAACCAGAGAGGGTCCTTTGTCTGACAGCTGGCAGCTACAGAGAATCCCGCTCTGTGTCTAGGTGCTTAGAGATCTAAACACCCACAAATAGGCTCCTGTGATTTGCTCATTAACTGTAGGACCCTGTGAACCTGATCAATGCCTAATTAATTACTGTAAAAGTATGCTACTAGTCCTTGTCCTGGGAATTAGGATTGTCTCTGTACTAATGAGAATGCGCCTCTGTGTCCCTTTATGTGTGTGTAGGAGTGCCTGTTGGAGAGTTCTCCCGACCATTCCCTCTTCTAGTGTCACAGGGTACACTTGGCAACAGCAGAGGTGTGAGAGCCCGGGGGTGGGGTATCTTCCTTGAGGAGGAGGAGGGCAGAGGCATTCCCTAGAAGATGGGGTGGGGGAATCTCTTGGGGGCAGGGAAGGATAGGGAGAGTCTCCCCTGGGCATCCCTGTGGGATTGTTGAGGTTCCCCCAGAAAAGAATAGTGGGAGAAAGATTGGGGGGATTCAATGGGCAACTCCCAAAAGGTCTTCCAGGTTGGATTGGAAGGATCTACCCAGGGAGTAGGGTCAGGGGATTGGGGGGAAATCTAGAAGACTGGGGAAAAGTCTCCTGGGAGGCTGTGGGTGCTTAGGGGTCTTTTTCTTGGAGAGGATGGGTTTGAGTCTCCAGAAAGGGGGGAGCTCTGGTACCCTCGCAGACAAGCAGGACACTGTTGTAGCTGAATCCAACAGGACACTCGCAGCGGAAGCTGCCGATCTGATTGATGCAGACGCCGTTGGTGCAGATGGCTGGAATTTCGCTGCACTCATCGATGTCTGAGGATGAAGCAGGGAAGGGGAGTAGTGACTAGTCAGGGGCTGGTCAGAGGCATGGAGCAGCAGAGCCCAGGAGTGCCCAGGCTTGGAAAAGGGCCAGGTGGGAGGCCCTGCCTGAACCTGGCAGTTTTGCCCTCCCTGCCTGGGAGTTTAGACATGCAGCTCCCTTGGTACATAGGCCTGGCACAGCCAGGAAAGCCTGGGTGAAGATCAGGATGGACAAAAGCAGGCAACAGGCTGGGAGAAAAGTAGGCAACAAAGATTGAATGTTATAATAAAAGGCAGAAGACCAGAAAAACCAACATCATCATCATCATCATCATCGTCATCGTCATCAACCACAAAAACAAACATTTGGCCAAGTGGCCAAACATCTCTGCTTCTTCAGAAAGACTCTTACACCCAGGCCTGCTTGGAGTACTCACCAATGGGTTTCCCTGTGTGGATGTCGATGATGAAGCCAGGTGCTTGGTTCCCACACAGGATCTGGTACTCAGCTGGTGAGAGAAGAAGCAGAATTGTGGGCCAGAGGGCTCAGAAGGAGACCCCAGCCTCTCATCAACTTCACACTGATTCCCTCCCTCTTCTTTTTGGAGTTGCCTCACCCACCCACCCATGGGACCCTCCGTCAGGCTTGTGCTTGCTTTCCAGAAACACACAAGAATCCCTCTGGGTCTCAGTGTCCTTGTGAGGGGGTTAGGCTAGATAACCTTTAAGGTCCTTCCAGCTCTATATTTATGATTCCGGGATTAAGACTTAGTCTCTGCCCCAAGAGTACAGAGGAGATAAGATAAGGACATGTGAGGAGTAATTAAAGCCTGAAGAACAGGGCAAAGGGAGAGAGGTAATATAGTGCAATGGAAGACCTGGGTTCCTGGCTCTGACGCTAACTCATTGTGTAACCTTGGTAAATGTCACTTCCATTTTTTGTGCCTCAGTTTCCTCACCTGTACAATGAGGGAGTTCGACTAGCTGATCTTAAAAGCTTTCATGTTTCTCTTACTCACCCAAATCTTCTATCTAGGTTATCAGTGTCCTTCCTAAAATGTGGTGCCCAAAATTGAACACAGTATTCCAGATATAGTTTGACTACAGCAAGGAAACATAGTACTATCACTTACCTCTTTCTAGACACCCTGACTCTCTGAATGCAACCTAGGATTGTACTGAGCTCCTTGGCTGCCATGTCACACTCCCAAGAACCTAATATGTTTTTCCACACAAACTTTTTTCTTTCTGTCTTATACTTGAGAAGTTGGCTTTTGGAACTCGTGTTAAGACCTTACATTTATCCCTGTTATGTTTTATTTGACAAGATTTGATCCACCATTCTAACCTGTCAGGACCTTTTTGAGTTCTGATTCTGTCATCCAACTTGTTACCTATGTTTCCTAGCTTTGTGTCATCTGAAAATTTGACAGCCATGTCATCTCTGTATCGATCCAGATCGTTGCTAAACATGTTAGCATGAACAGCCGCAGGGGAAAGGACAGATCCCTAGGGTACTCTACTAGAGGCCTCCCTTCAAGCTGACATTGATCCATTAAGGACTACGCCATGGGGTCTAGTCATTAGGCCAGGGAGGAGTTCCCTGACTAAATTCAACTGGTTCTAAATTTACCTAATTATATTATTATCCTGTCCACTTGTCCACAAAGGTCACTTAAAATACTTCATCAAATGCTTTGTTGAAATCGGGGCAAACTGTCTACAGCCCTCTCCTGTTTGACTAGTCTTAAAAATCTTTATCTAAAAAGGAAACGATGGTGGTATGGCAAAAACTTATCTCACTGGCCCTTTGTGATCACTGCTTCCCTTATTAAATGTTTACAAACCATGCCTTTAATAATATGTTCAGGAATATTTCCAGGAGCCAAAGTCAACATTTCTGACCTATCAGCTTGTACATTATGTTCTAGATGTTTGGTTCTCCATAATGAACTAGCATCCACTCATGGTAGTAACTTACATTTCTAGAGTACTTGAAAATTTACTAAATGCTTTTCTTATGGCAGGGCGGTCCAACCTTAGGTTTTTATTGAAACAATAGACAATATATTTTGATTTGCCATTTTAGTGAGAACTCCATGGTAGTTCGGCTTCGTTTACTAAAGCCTTTATGTAAATTTCTATGCTTGTAGGTGGGCCACATAAATCATGTTGCAGGCTGCATTTTGGACAGCCCTGCTTTATTGTGTACTTATGAAATAGGTAGTAAAAAATTACTATTCAATTTAGATGTGAGGAAGCACAGGTTCAGAGCTTAATTGACTCACATCACAAGATGTGGCTTGGAGATAGGATTCAAACCAAGAGGTGCTAACTCTAAGGTCAAAGTTCTTTGCCCCATATCATGCTGCCTTTTATATTTATTTTTATGTTTCATTTTATTTATATTTATACATTTTATATATTATATATTTTTACATACATTTTTATATGTAGTAAGCTTGGACCTTCTGAACCATTTAAGACAGGTCCACTGAAAATGACAGATATCTATGGCCTGGCTACATTTTTATTTAAAAATACAGATTTTGTACTTTTAAATTCTTCATCAGAATAATCCACCCACCCATCACAGACACCTATACCCTTGATTCTGCTCCTTCCCATTCCTACTCAATATCTCTCCATTTCTCTCTGCCACTATTCCTGCCTCTCCCTATCTCTCATTGGCATTTAGAAACAACCTTTGGCCCAGACCACAGATGTTAAAGATTTCTTGTTCCTAAGGAGTTTATCTTATTCTTTCATGATGTCTCCCCAGATAGCTCCTGAGGGGCAGGAACTGTTTAATTTTTGCCTTTATATCCCTAGCACTTTGAACAGTGCCCAGGACATAACGGGTGCTTAATAAATGCTTAATGAGGGGGTGGGGCTGCTCACTCACAGCTGGCTGGAGCAGGGCAAGGCTCACAGGGCCGGTTCCAGGCCTTTCCAATGTTGTAGGAGCAGCAACACATCTTCCTGGTCATGTTGAAGGCCAGCTCGTTCTCACACGTGTCATTGTGGTGCCGGTAACACACGCTCTTCCGCACGTCTGCAAAGCCAGCAGCCCAAATGTGGTTCTAGCCAGGGTTAGGGTAAGGAGCAGGGTGAGGCCAGAGAGAAAGGGGTGGGGGGAGAGGGTCAAGGAAACAGAGAGAAACAAAGGGAGAGGAATGGGGAAAAGATGGGAAACAAGTCAGGGAGAGACTGAGAGAAGTGAGAAGAAAGGGAGGGAGAAACAGGGAGGTACTGAGGGAGAGGTAAAAGGGGTCAAGGAAGACAGGGTAAGAAAGGTCAGGGAGAGGATGAAGAGGAGAAAAGGTGAGGGGAAGACAGGAAGGAAGAAAGAAGGGGAAGAAGAAGAAGTAGGGATGCAGAGAGATGGAGAAAGATGAGGAAAGAAAGAGTGATGGAGGAGGACAGAGAAACCAGGAGAGGAGAGAAGAAGAGGGGAGAGGAAAGGAGAGGTAGGAAGAAACAAGGGTGAAAAGCAAGAAATATGGAGTGAGAGAGAGAGGGATGGGGAGAAGGATGAAGGGAAGAAAGGAAGAGGGTGAGAGAAGTAGGCAGAGAGAGATGGGGAGAAGGAGAAGGGAGGTGAGGGGCAGAGACGAGGGAGATAAAGAGAGAGCAAGTTGGAGGTAGATGTAGAGAGAAAAGGAGAGGAAGAAGCAGAGAGTGAAGACATGGTGCCTGAGTATAGAGAAGGAGATGAGAATTCAGGAATGGAGCAGAGATGGGGAAGGAAAAGAAGGAGGACAATCCCACAGGCGAATCCCATGGGAAACAGGCAGCCAAGATCTGAAGAAATTATCACAACCAACTTTCTTTTTCTCACTCTCACTGCTGCCCCTGCTCTCCAGGGGCCAGGCCAAATGGGCTTTGATTTGTTCTATTTGCTAGTTCTTCTGCTGGGATGACCTCCCTCATTCCTTTCTCCTTGCTGGGGATCACAACCATGTACCCACGCTCTGCTCCCTGCCAGTCCCCCTGGTGATCACACACACTCCAAACTTAATGCTGGTCTCCTGGCTGATCCCACTTCATACTCACACATAGCTCCCTGTAGTTTTCCCTCTTGATCCTGTGATTATACTCCATCCCCACACCGAACCCCTTTCTGGTCCCCCTGGTGATCATACTTCTTACCCATGCAGTTGTTACCACCGTTGACCTGCATGTACTCTGGGGGGCAGACACATGTGTAGTTGCCCAGAGTGTTATAGCAGGTCCCAGGACCACAGATGCCAACATGGGTGGAGCATTCATCAATGTCTGCAAGAAAAAGGAAACAGACCAGACCTTCCTTTACACCTTAGAAAGCATTTTGTACCTCTGTTCTGTCCTATTCATCGTCTACATGATGGCATAGTTATTCAGCACCATCCATCCATCCATCCATCCGTCCATCCATCCATCCATCCGTCCATCCACCCATCCATCCATCCATCCATCCGTCCATCCATCTATCTATCCATTCATTGCAAGGGACAAAAACTCTGCTCTGGCAGTCACATTTGAATTTAAATCTTGGCTCTTTCACTGACTCACTGGTGACTTTGGGCAATTCTTTCCCTTCCCTGGGCCTCTATTTTCCATTCTATACAATGAAGGGTTGGGATTTAAGGATTTCTAAGGTCTCTTCCAATTCCAGGATGTAGGAAATGGATGATTCTTGTTACCCTGAGCTTATAAAGGTGATGGGGAACAAATGGGGAAAAAGTGAACAGTGGCCCATGAATGGAATTGGACCATAAGAAATAACAGATATGAGGAATTCCAGGAAATCTTAGATGTACTGTGTAGACTAATGCAGGGTGAAATAAGCAGATCCAGGGGAACAATTTATACAAGGAGTAGGATGACGTAAAGGAAGACAGGACTGAAAATGACACCAGGACTCTGATCAGGGAAGCCATTAATCTCAATTTCACCCGACTGCCAGTGAAGTGTATCTCTTGCCTCTTGGCCCAGAGGTAGTGGACAACAGGTGTGGAGTGAGGCATGCTTTGTTAGACACAGCAACCGTGGCAGTTTGTTTTGTTTGGCCATGTTTCTTGAGGACAAAAGAGGTTCTATTGGGTTGTGTGGGGGAGGGTTGGTTATTGGGAAGTCACAGATATGCAAATTAAAAATAACATCAACAAAACATGATTAAAAAAAGAGAATAAGGGCTCTAGGCTAAAGACATTGATAGTAGGATCATAGATTTAGAGCTGGAAGAGATATTAGAGGTCATTGTCCAACCCCTTCATTGTGCAGAGGGAAGCTGAGGCATAAATGGGGCTTGTTCAAAATCACACAGGTGGTAAGCAGTATTTGAACTCAGCTCTTCTTGACTCTGGGTCCAGCAGGCCATCTCTCTTCTCCTACTGTGTCATTATTCAAGTTTCACACACGCCCCTCCTCCAAGACTATAAGGTCCTAACCCTTGATTATAGCTGGATAGGAGCGATTTTAGCCCCACGGACCAGACCAAGAGCCCTGCTAGAACCCTGGCCTCAGCCTCTTTAATTGCCAAAAGCCTGGTGCCCCAGAATGGTCTAGGCAGACAGCACTCACCCTCACAGATGCGGGTATCTTCATTGAGGTAATAGTTCAGGGGGCATTCACACTGGAAGTTGCCAAAGGTGTTGACACAATCTCCCCCTTGACACAGACCAGGGAGCTCTTGACACTCATCGATATCTGCAGGGGAGACTCATGTCATATTTCCCAAAGGCTGAAGGCCCCTGAGAGACCCTGAGCCTTGGTGCTTCTGGGCAAGAATACTCATGCTTGGTAGCTGGGAGTAGGGAGAAACTGGGGAGGGGCAGCAAAGAACACCCTCCTTAGTGTTCTGCTGCTCTGAGGGGCTGTCAGAGCCCAGCATTGGCTCCTCCAGGGGCTTGGGGCTACAGGCCAGTCTCCACCTGCCCTTGCTTCGCCTCTGTTTTGAGCAGTGTGCCCAGACAAGGGTGAGGAGAGCCCCAGGTGAGCCGAAGCCTAGTTAGTCTCGAGTCTCTCTAATTAGTTTCACTGCCTGGAGCTTCTCTCTTTTTCAATCCATCTTTCACACAACTACCAAATTGTTGTTCCTCAAGCACAGTTCAGACTGTGTCATTCCCTTGCTAAGTGGACCCCAGGGGCTCTCTATTATCTTCAGGATCAAATATAAACAAATATATACCTTTCCTGCTTGAGTATATATTATTCCCCTTTACACGCTCTCGGGTGGAGTCATATTGGCCTTCTTGCTCTGCCTTACATGTGGCATTCCATTTCCCACCTGGAGCATTTGCCCTGGGCCAGGGGTGGAGAACCTGCAGCCTTGAGGCCACATACGACCCTCTAGGTCGGACCTAGGCTGTCCCCCATGTCTGGAATACTCTACCCCTCCCCCATCCATCTCTTAGAACCCCTAATTTCCTTCAACATTCACCTCAAATACCACTTCCTACGTGAAATTTTCCCAAATCTCTCCCAGTAGCTACTAGTCCTCCCCCAAATTAATTGCATTTTTGCATATCCTTTACATGTACTTAGTTTTGTACATGTTGTTTTCCCCAATAGAATGTAAGTTTCTTGAGGGAAAGGATTGTTTGGTTTTTGTCTTTGGATCCCCAGCTCTAGCACAGCGCCCAGCTCAGAGAAGGCATTTAATAAATGCCAACTGATGCCTGCTGGAGACAATGGCTTCCTCTGGTTCCACTGCACCCAGGTTGGTTTCCTTGGGTTCCCATTCACTAGCCATGCCCTTAAATATCCCTGTGGAATTGCACTAATTGCTCTCCTTCTCAGTTACTGCTCCAATGGGGAGTAGTGGGGAAGGAATGTTTCCTGGCAGACAGAGATATCTGTTTATGTTTTCTTCTCTGAAGTCTGCAGCATCTCAATCTCTTGATGGCCTTCCCAGTAATGGGAGTCACATGCTCCAACCTCATTCCTCTGCTGTCTAACAGGTGGGTGCCATATGCTGTTTTCATGCTCTGAGAGAGTCAAGACCCTCCCCCCACCCCACACCTCCAGGGGCCACAGAATTGCTTCCTTCTGCCATTCAGGGAGTCCCACCACTCCTTTTCATTGGAGAAGCTGAGTCAGAACTCACCCTCCAGGATGACTGTGATGGGGTTGGGTCTGAAGCCTTCTCCTCCAGGGCACAGAGTCTTATATTCAGCTGTAGGAAAATGGGGATCAGATCAGGGGCCTGAGGCCCATAGCTAGGAAGGGGGGCGTGAGACTGAGCCCAGCAAGGGAAGGAAGAATTCAGAAAGAGATCAGGTCTCCACAAAGTTCTATTGGGCTTCCTGCCTGTTCCCCACTATCTCTGTGTGTAGCCTCACTCCTCCCCTGACCCCCACACCCTCTATGTGCAGCACCCCTCCCCACCTGTGTCCCCACTGCCTCTATTTTTAGGCCCCCCTCCCCATATGCCCCCACTGCCTCTAGGTATAGCTACCCTCCCCACCTGAACCCCACAACCTCTATGTGCAGCCCCCCTCCCCACCTGTGTCCCTACTGCCTCTATTTTTAGGCCCCCCTCCCCATATGCCCCCACTGCCTCTGGGTATGGCTACCCTCCCCACCTGACCCCCACACCTTCTATGTGAAGCCCCTCTCCCCATTTGTGTCCCACTGTTTCTGTTTGGGTGTAGCCACCTCCTAGTTCCCTCAGGGTTAGATGCCATACAAGAGCTTACAAAAGAAGAACCATATTCTAAATTATATTAAAATTGCTTCCATTGGGCCTCAGATATCACTTTGTGACTGTATCTCTCTTCTAGGGACATGTTTATTTACATGTGATCTTTTTTATCCCAAACCCACTTTCTGTCAAAGGCACAACCATTCTTGTAGACTCCCAGGCTCAGCCTGGACTCCTCCCTTTCCCTTCCCTCCCATATCCCATCAGCTGTCCAGTCTGGCCTTTTCTACTTCCCCCAAATCTCTCCCATCTGACTTCTTCCCTCTACCTACAACCATCACCTTATTTCAGGCCGTCATCATCTCTCCCCCAGATAACTGCAGTGGCTCCCTAATTGTCCTCCCTGCCACAAGTATTTTCTCATTCTGGGTTATCCTCCACAAAGCTGCCAACTGGAGTTTGCCTCCATGTAGATATGACCACATTGCCACCCTACTCAACTCCAGAGGCTTCCTATTATCTCTAGAACAAGAGTTTTTAACCTGGGGTCCATCAATCCCCAACTGATTTGCAGAGAGATTTCTGGGGGTCCATGAACTTGAATGGGAAACAAAGTTACATCTTTATTTTCATTAACTTAAAAAAACCACCATTTATTTATTTTTAACATTTATTTAAACATTTTTTGAGTTCTAAATTCTTTCCCTTTCTCCGGCCCCTTTGAAAAGGCAAGCAAGATGCTATCAACTGTATGGGTGATTTCACTAACTTCTAATGGAAATTTTGCATTCCCTTCATTTATTTAAAAACCTTATTTTGAGAAGTATTCTCTAAGTCTACCCAAGGGGTTCCTGATAAAAAAGGCGAGGAGCCCTTACTGTAGAGAGAAGATGACACCCCATAGGGTGCCTTCCAGCTCTGAGGTGCTAGGATCCTCAGGTCAGTCCTCTATGGGAGGCCGGGCTGCTGGGCTGGGCACAGCCTGGCAGAGACTTTGCCTATACTCACTTGTGTTCCCTGGAGGGCAGAGCTCACAGGGGTTGCCCCAGGCCCGACCTAAGGAGCAGCAGCAGGAGGCCCGGGTGACACCGACTCCAATCTCTGCACTGCAGGAGATGCCCCCATCCCCTCGGTCCTGAGTGTCCAGGAAACAGTTCCCGACACGGGTATCTGAGTGGGCAGAAGGAGACAGGTGTGGCAGGAGTGTTTTAGTCAAGAGAGAACCTGCACCAATGCTTGGCTTCAGTGATGGGGGAACTGAGCTCCCAAGACCAAACAGGGGATCACAGAGCTTAATTTAATCCCCCCGCCCCATATCAGGAATCTGAAGTCCAGAGATGTATATGATTTACCTAAGGTACCAGTGGCAGTCATGACTAGAGCCAAGATTTGGCTCCAGGTCTCCTGACTTTGGGCAGTTAGGTGGTAAAGGAGAGAGAGTGCCAGGCCTGGAGTCAGGAAGACCTGAGTTCAAATCCAGCCTTAGCCACTTACTGCCTGTGTGACCCTGAGCAAGTCACTTAATCATGTTTGCCTCAATTTCCTCAGATGTAAAATGAGCTGCGAAGCAAATGGCAAATGGCAATATTTTTGTCAAGAAAACCCCAAATTGGATCATGAAGAGTCTGAAATGACTGAAAAGCAACAATTTCTGGTTTCAAATCCAGCTCTATTTTGACTGCTCAATGCCTCTGGGAATGGACACAGACCAGTTTTGCCTTCATTGTAGTTGAATCCTACTGGTGTTTGGCTGCCAGGAAGAACAGCAAGTTCTGGATTGACCACTCACCCACGCAGCCCACACCACTGGGGTTCAGTTCAAAATCCTGGGGGCAATTGCACAGGTAGCTGCCTGGGGTGTTCACACACAAGCCATTGATGCAGTTGACAGGATCCGCACACTCATTGATATCTGTGAAGACAAGGAGGGGCTTTATTAAAGGAGAACCAATCCCAGGAGCCCACCTTGGCCTCCTCTACAGATGCCCACCTTCACCTTAGATTCCAGTCCTAGCCTCTACCTCACGCTCCCACTAGACTTCAGCTTGGCCTCTGCCTCTAGTATCCCAAACCGAGAATACTCTCCATCTCTCAGATCCTCTATCTCCCCCCATTCTGGCTTAGCAACTTGACCCTGGTTGCATGGCCTATCCTATGCAATGCAGTGTTAAGGCCTTCCCCTGTTGCCCTACACCTGCCAGTACTCCTGAAGCCTAGCTGCAAGACTACCTCTCCCCACTGAATGATCATGACACTATAACAATAATGATGGTGATAGCTGGTGTTTATGCATGGTATTAAGATTTGGAAAGTGCTTTATGTCTGTTTTCATTTGAGAATGCTCCTCTGGGGGAGGTACTGGTATTATCTTCATCTTACATATGAGGGAACTGAGGCCAGGGGAGAGTGACTTGCCCAGGATCACAAAACTTATAAGGGGATGAGAATTTATTAAGTACCTACTATGCACCAGGCCCATTTTACAAACGTCATCTCATTTGATAATTAGTATCTGAGGTGGGATTTGAACCCCTGTCAAGCCCAGCACCCTACCCTCAACATCTCCCTTTCCAGAGCACCACCCCACCCAGGACCTTCCCCTCCTCACAGGAGGGCCCTCAGGACCTGTGCAGTTGCCTCCACTCCGGTCAAGCTCATAGCCATCATCACAGACACAGCGGAACATCCCAGGTAAGTTGTGGCAGCTTCCAAAGACGCAGATGTTCTGGAAGGTGCACTCATCGATGTCTGCGGGGACTCGGTGTCACTGAGGCCCTGGCTCTGGTCCTGGCTTTGGCCAGAGCTGGGCACAGTGATGACTGTCCTCTGTCCATCCCATGTTGAATATTCCCATCCCTGGATAGGCTCTAGCTTTCTTGTCCATCTCCCAGGGAGGGACCCACCAAGGCTAAACCACAGTTACCATCTCCCACCATCGAGGCTGAGATATCCCAGGTTACAGTGGTACTCCAGCCCTTAGGGGGAGGGAAATTGGCCTACCAAGCTAGAAGGGATAGACTTCCCCTCCCTGCCCTTTCCTTGACCTAGCTCGGCCCAGTACCCCAGAAGCCCTCACCCTGGCAGGCTCTGCTGTCTTCAGTGGGGTTGAAGCCCATCTCACATTCACATCGGTAACCACCGGGAGCATTGAGACACTGCCCATTTTCACAAAGGTTCACGTTGTCAGCACACTCATCCCTGTCTGAGAGTCACAGGGTCATGTACTCACCGTTTAGGGTGACACATCCTGATCATTCAGGGACACCCCCCGCCATTACCCAGGCTCCTCCAGTCACTTGGGGCTCCCCAGTCATTTACGGCATGCTTTGATTACTCAGGATCTCCCCTGTCACTCTGGAGGTCTCAATCACTGAGTTTCCCAATAACTCAGTCTCCCAGTCAATCAGGAAGCCCCCAAAGGACTAGTTCAGGCCCCAGCTTCTCCCTCTTGTCTCCATTCTCCTTTCCCCCAAAGCCCCCAGAAGTCAGGGTGTAGGGCTAGGTCCCTTAGGGTGAGCCAAGGGACAGAGGAGGTTTGAGATCCATCTCTCACCCACACAGGAGAAGCCATCCCCAGAAAAGCCCTCTCGGCAGACACAGCGGTGGGAGCCAGGAGAGTTTACACAGTCAGCATTTACATGGCACCCGTGGTCTTCTGTGGCACATTCATCCAGGTCTGAGGGAAAATCACACAATGAGTGAATGAATACCTTGAAAGGGGCTTAGGGGCCATCTCTTCCAACCCTCTCAGGTGTCAAGGAGAAACTAAGGGATTTGCCCAATGCACCCAGGTAGTACATGGCTGAACTCATGTCTTTTGACACTAAACAAAAGCTCCCTTTCTACTTTCAATATCACATTAGTCCTGTCTTGTCCATCCCAACTTGGCCTATGCACAAGGAAGGAGGACCCATGCCTCCCACTCCCCAGGGTGCTCTGTGTTCAGAGATGTGGACAAAGAGACAGGGGTAGATAAGCTCAGTGCCACCCCATGCCTACTGTTCTCTTTACCCATGTAACCTTACATCCTGATAACTTCTCCCTGCCCACCCACAATCATGGCTCATCTTGCCAGTCTCTCAAAACTTACCATGGCACTTGAAGCCATCACCAACCCAGCCTGACTGGCACATACAGCGAAAGGTGCCAGGCACATTGATGCAGGAGGCCCGGGCATCACAGTTGTGGGCCCCAACGGCACACTCATCGATGTCTACAGTGGAAGGAAGAATAAGAAGGGAGGTAATGATATCCTAGGGCAGAGGGCCCAAGGCTATAAGGCCAGGACAGGAGGCCCTTTGACCAACCTTTGAGGGTTGTTCCCCTGAGCTTTGGATGTTGGCTGTGGTTGCTGGCTGGTTCCAGCAGGGTCTCACTTACCTGTGCAACCTGTTGTGCCCTTCTTGACAAAATAGCCCAGCTGGCAGTGGCAAATGAAGGACCCCTTGCTATTCTCACAGTCTCCATGGAGACAGATGTTGGGATTCAGGTCACACTCGTTCACATCTGGGAGAAAGAGTTTCTTAGTTTCTTGCTGGAAAGTCTCCTCTTTCCCTGCCCTTCCCCCCTGCTCTGGGGAAATGGACAGGACCCTTAAAGCCAAAAGAAGAGATATCCTGGGCCAGGAGCATGGGGTACCTGCAGCAGTATAGGGCCAGGTATCCTTCATGGAGGGTGGGAAAGGAGGCTAGGGGGTGGGAGGGGAGGCAGATGGGATAAATGGAAAGTATCCTAGAACCCTAAAACCACAAAGATAGGAAGTACCTCAGATGCTGCCTAGTTCAACCTCTTATCCCATGCAGAAAACCCCCTCATGGCTTTTTCAGCTTCTGCTGAGATACCTAGTGACGAGGAGCTCACTCCTTCCTAAGGCAGCCCATTCCACTGTGGGACAGCTTTAGATTTGAGTAAATTTTACTCCCCTTCTAATGAGATGAAATTGGCTTGCCTACAACTTGTCCTTATTGTGTCTAATTTTGCCCTCTGGGGCCAAGCAAAATGAGTATAAACTCCGTCACTGTGATAGCTACTCAACAGTGATCACCCCCTGACCTAAGCTTCAGGCTCAGTATCCCCAGTTTGTCCAATGCCCTTCTTCAGTCCCCTTACCTCCCTGGCTGACCTCTTTTTGCTGCTCTACAGCTAGTCTATATCCCTCCAGAAGTGACCACAATATTCCAGGCACATTCTTACAGAGTAGCATGGCACTATCTTTTTCATCCTGGCCTGTGTCTCTCTTAATGAAGACTAAGATTACATTAGGTTATGGGGCTGCTGTGCCATACTGCTGACTCCTACTGAGCTTGTGCTCACCTAGAACCCCAAGCTCTTCTTTCTTATTTCTGTTAAGTTTTGATTCCCTATCAAAGATCCTAGAGCCATTTATGCTCCCATGGATGGGAGGGAGGGGAAGGGGCAGAAGAAGAAAGAGGTGGGGGAGAGGAAGACAAAGTAGGTCATGGGGAAAGGGGGAGCTGAGAATGTATAGGCAAAAGCTCCAGAAAGGTCTCCTGCTGGTCTGTGGGTAGTTGAGTAGAGGTTCCCCCCTCTGCCCTCCACCCACTGAGGTCCTGTAGGGCCAGAGTCAGGGTAGAGAGCAGAGCTGGGAAGACTATTCTGGCCATAGCCAGGATGAGAGGCAACAGGAAATGCCCCAGATTGTGAGCCAGAGGAGCTGAGTTTGAAAATGAATTCTGTCTCTGACTCAGTGTATGACTTCTCTTTTTCCCCATCTGTAAAATGGGGATAATAAACCTAGCCCAGCCTCCCTTCTGTTTCAAAGCCAAGATGAGAAAATGAAGGTAAAAACCCTATCCAAAGACGGACATTGGAGATCTTCATTACTCCTGGAGCCTCCCTCCACACCCTCCCCACCCTCCCCACCTTCCCCATCCCCAAATCCTCACCTATGCAAGTCTTCATATCAAGGGTGGCCATGAAGCCATCATAGCAGAGACAGCGGTGCTGGCCAGGCACATTGGTACACTGGCCCCCGTCGCAGATGTCTGGGTTCTCCTCACACTCATCGATGTCTGGGGTGGGGGAAGGAGGACAGAGGTTAGGGCTGGCAGCTGGGGAAGAGGCTAGGTTTTGGGAATGAGTTTAAGGTTGGAGCTGGCCAGAACTTGAACTAGGGCACAGCCAACAGTGTTTTGCTCCAGGGTGAAAAATTTAAGGGACAGCATTTAAACTCCTTTAAGGAAGGAGATGGGTAGGAAAGAGGTATGGTGTCCCAAAGCCAGTGACAGGAGAGTGAATGGGGGCAGCTTAACTGTGGCACCATCTCAGGAGCTGCATCTCCATAGGTTCTTTCTCCATAGGAGGAAAGAGAGGGGGAGGCCACCACTGAATCACCAGAATTCTAGCCCAGAATAGCAGAGGGGAAGGAAATCCAGTGCACCTCAATGTCAGGGGAGAGGAGCTGCCAGGATGCCCAGGAGCCCAAGGATCAGTGGCAGGTTGGGGAACATTCCCCACTGGCCCCCAGAGAGGAGAACCTTTTAGCAAGGCATGGCTGGGAAGGGGAGAGTGTACTTCAGCCCCTGTTGGAGAGCCATGCCTTCTCCACTCTGGGGTCTTGTTCTGGAAGTCTTATCCTCTCTGGCTTCTCCAACTTTCCTGAGTCTGGGCATGAGTAGGGGGATTGGTTTGAAAGGTGGTAGAGTACCGCATGAGCCGAGATAAGGAGACAGTGGAAGGGTTCTCTGGGGGGGTGGAAGGGAGGTAGATCACTGCCTCTGGTCTCAGAATTCTGTTGTCGCCTGTAAGTACTGTCTATCCTGGGAGAAAGGGCAAGGATGGGGGTGTAAGTTGGAGCAAGATCCAGGAAAGGAGATGAAGTATCTTGTATGGGAATCTTGTCTTTTAACTTTAGTTTTGCCTTCCCCAGCTTCTTATGCTTTCTTGCTGAACACAGCTAAGCATGGAGAGGTCCATCTGGGGCCTCAGTGGGTATGCCCTCACACCCATTCCTCTTTGGCTGCTTGTCCTGAGTCACAAAACCTCTGGGAAGGCCTACTCCTCACCCTCACCTCAATGGAGCCAACCCCTTACCTCCAGCCCTGGGCCCTCAAAGAAGGCCAGATTCCAACAACCCAGCTGAAAGACGGCTGCACTTGGCATAGGGGATGGGGGCAGAAACCATAGGCACATAGGTTTAGAAGGTGGAAGTTTCAGATACTAGGCTCCCACTCTGATTCTAACTGCGTATTTTTTCCCTCACTAAGGTCACCTCTAGCTCTAACAAGATTGTGGGAGGGATCTGGGGGTAGTGGGAGGACTGGTTTTGAGTCTTCCTTACCTTCCTTCCCCCAAAGATCTTATCTAGATCTTGGCTGGAATGCTCACTCCTTTAGCCCCACCCATCCCCTGCAATCAGGTTTCCTGGATGCCAAGTGTGAAGAAACAACTGACCTTAGCACCCAGTTATCAATAATAAACATTTAAAGTTGGAAACAGCCAGATGGGGTTGAGGGATAGGGTAGGGTCAAAAGTTGTCAGTTTACTCGAGAAGTGGCTTCTTGGTGTCCTGGGGTCACCTCCATCACGGCCTATAAGGGGATGTTCTCACACATCCCTTCTCCCCTACAACTATCAAGATGACTTTCATGCTGCTCAACCCAAGCACAGTTTATGATGTTCCAGGTGCAAATACACTGGTTCTGGGACATGGGATGGGCTGGGCTGGGGCAGGATTGGACTGAGGAATCACACGCAGGAGGGCGGCTCACTTTCCCACCGAAGGCCAGCTCCAGGCCACCTACCTGCACAGGCTCTGCCGTCAGGCATCAGGGCATAGCCCTCCCCACAGCTGCACTGATAACTGCCTTCTGTGTTGGTGCAGTGAGTCTCACAGCCCCCATTTCCTACGCTGCACTCATCGGTGTCTGTGGGAGACAGAAGGTGGGGCTGAAGCTCTTTGGAGCCAGGTCAGCAGAGCCATTGTCCAGGCTGATGAGGAGAGGGGAGAGAAACTGAGAGAGGGGGACGGGGACAGGAGTGGGGAGGGACAGGGGATGAAGATGGGGATAGTGGGAAAATGATGGCTTTGAACTCTGAAGGTAGGGATTCCTCTGCTTTCACTTCAGCACCCTCAGCACCATGGGCAGCACCTGGCACGTAGTAGGTGCTTAACAAACGCTTGTAAAAACCAAACTGAATCCTGTGAAATTAGAATAACCCAACTTGGCCCCATAGGAGAGCTTTAAGAATGGCCCTCCTTCCCTTCTTTGTAGATCGGGGGAGGGGGGATGATGGCTGTGGAGTGATGCAGATGTTAGATTTGGCTAATGTTTTGGCTAGTTTTGATGAATTGTTTTTTTTTTTCTAGTTCTTTTTTATAAAGGATGGATCTCCTAGAAGAGGAACAGAAGTGAGAGAGTTGTTGGGAGATACATGTGATATAAAAGCAAAAGATAGCAATGCAAATTAAAATAAATACAAAATTAAGTGCTTGTTGAATTAGACTGGGATAGACTGGGTGAAAATGAGGATGAGGTAGACTGAGGCAGGCTTGGTCATGGGATAGACAGCTAGAGATGTCAAGATGAGGGGATGGGGTGGATGAACTGAGTTAATGAGAGGAAAGGAGATGGGGATGGGAAAGAATGAAGCAGATAGGACAGGGTAGGGGTGGGATGTGGTTAAATTGAGGCAGAACTGGAGCAGAATAAAGTGGAGCAGGGATGGGGACAGGATGGAAATAGGATAGACAAGGGGTAAACTGAAAAAATAAGGTATATGATGATAGGAATGGAACAGAGACAGTCAGAGATGAGGGAAAGACTGAGCTAAGGATGAAGACAGAGATGGGACGAGGATTGACCGAGGCAGGGATGGTGGTTGGGGCACAGTCCTGTCATATGTAGGGCAGAGGGTAGATGATCTCTGCCTGGGTCCTGAGTCTTCGGGCTCAGGAGATAGCCTCACCTATACAGCCCTGTCGGTCCAGGGTAGACTGGAAGCCAGTGTCGCAGGCACACTGGTAGGTGCCAATGACGTTCACGCAGCGCCCATGCCGACACAGGTTGTCTCGGAGGGAGCACTCATTCACATCTAAGAAAGGAGCAACCAACAGCTGGGGTGCCAGGGCAGGGAGCAAAGGCCTCTTTCCCCAACCCCCTGCCCATGTCTTGGTCAGGCCACTCACCCTCACAAGCATTGCCATCAACTGACAGCTCATGGCCAGGAGGACACAGACAATGATAGCTGCCATCACTGTTGACGCAGGTCCCTCCTCTGCAGAGCAATGGGTCCTGAGCACACTCATCAATGTCTGGAAGGAGAAGCAGACTTAGTCAGGGGCAGAGTGGGTGGCTGTCTGCAAACAGGCATTTATAGGATGCCAGGTCCGCCCCCTGCCTCAATGTACCTGCACCCCACTCCCAATCCCATCTGAGACATTCCTTTGGGTTAAATGACAAAGGGCCTTCCCTCCCTGGAGACTTATTTCCTTGTCTGTAATAATAGGGGCTTGTACAAGGTGGCGTGGGGGCTTGGAGCCAGAAAGTGTCGAGTTCAAATCCTGTCTCAGGCACATCCTAGCTGTGTGACTCTGGGGTAGTCACTTAACCTCTCTCGGCCTCTGTTTCCTTAAATGCAAAATGGGGATGATAATAGTACCTACCTCTCAGGGTTGTGAGGATCAAATGAGATAATTATTGTAAAGTCGTTTGCAAATTTTAAAGGGTTATAAATCTCTCTTTCTTTCTCCTCCCATTCCCTCTCCCTCCTTCCTCTCTCTTCCCTCTCCTCTCTTCTCTTTCTTCTCTCCTCTCTCACTTCTTTCTCTATTCACCTCTCCTCTCCTCTCACCTCTCTTCGCTCTCCTCTCTCTTCACCTCTGCTTCCTCTCTTCTCTCATCTCTCTTCTCTTTCTTCTCTCTCTTAACCTTCATTTCTCCTCTTTTCTCTCTTTCTTCTCTTTTTGCTCTCCTCTCTTTTCTCTCTTCACCTCTCCTCTCTCCTTTCTTTTATCTCATCTCTCTTTTGTTCCCTCTTCTCTTCTCTCCTCTCTTCTATATCATCTCTTTTCTTTGTCTTCTTTTCTTTTCTCTCCTCTCTTCATCCCTCCTCTTTCCCCAACTGTTTCTTTTCTTTTTTCTTTCTTCTCTTTCTCTACCTCTCTGTTCACCTCTCCTCTTCCTTTGTCTTCTCTTCTTTTCTCTCCTCTCTTCATGCCTTCTCTCCTCTCCTCTCTCCCTCATCTCTTTCCTCTCTTTTTTCTTTCTTCTCTTTCTCCATCTCTCTCGTCATCTCTCACTCTCTCTTCTCACTCCTCTCTCTGTCTCTTTGTGTGTGTCTGTCTCTGTCTCTCTATGTGCCTGTCTCTGTCTCTCTGTTTCTGTCTCTGTCTCTGTCTCTCTCTCTCCCTTCTCTGCTGGATTATCTCTAAAGTCACTTCCAATTCAACCATTCTGTGAAATTCTGAGCCAAGGCATTAACTGTGTGACCTTGGAATGCACTTCCTACTCTAAGCTTGTTCTCTCATCTGTGAAATGAAGATAATGTTTGTACCACCTACCTCATAGGAATGCTATGAGAAAGTGCTTTGTAAATCTCTGTTTCCTGTCTTATTTCATCTTATTTTCTTTCACGAACTCTGTGTCCCAATCAAATTGACCCTCTGGCTGCTTTCGGGGCTGGCTCCAGCCTACGTTGCAAAGCTTACTGTACATTACTCACTTTCACACATTCTACTTTTTAGCCAAATGGAACATTCCAGTTTAGTTGGAATAGAGAGACCAGGAAGGGATGTAATAATGTAAAATCAGTCTGCAAAGAGAGGTTGGAGCCTGATTGCAGAGGGCTTAAAATACCAAACAGGAGAGCTTGGATTTGCTCCTAGTGGCATAACGAGCCGTGGAAGCTTCTTGAGTAGGACAATGACACAGTCAGAACCGTGCTTTAGGAATATCAACTTGGCACCTTCGTGAAAGATAGAATGCAGAGAAAAGAAACCGGAAGCAAGAAGACCAATCAGGAGGCTGCTATGACAGCCTGGGTCAGAGACGATGAGGGCCTGAACAAGGGCGGTGGCTTCGTGAAGGAAGAGAAGGGGGCAGGTACAAGGAAAGCGGAGAGAGAATCAATAGGGTGAGGCAATTGATTGGCTGCGGGGCCACGGTGAGGAGGACTTTCTTGGAAGGAATAAGGGATGAGGATAAAAAAAACCAATAATTACTCCCGTTTCTATGTAATTTTAAATTGATACGGTGTCTTCCTCCAGTGGAATTAAGAAGTTGTCACCTTGGGAGGCAGAGCAGGGACCAGGAAGGCACGAGGGATTATAATGATTCGTGCTAACATTACTAACAGTAATAACAGACATTCCCACGGCGCCTCAGAGTTTACAAAGCCCTTCGAGCGCACACACCGCTCACTTGAACCTCACGATGACCATCTAGAGGAGGAAGCAGGTACAGGCTTTATTGTGCTCTCTGAGTCTCAGTTTTCTCTTCTGTAAAATGGAGTGGGTGAGTGCACTAGATGACCTTCCATCTCAAAATCTGTAATATCCAGCATTATTATTTCCATTTTGCAGATAGGGAAACCAAGGTCAACAGGGGGGAACAAACTTGTCCAAGGTCACACAGTTAATTAGCAGCAAAGCTGTTGTTGGATCCTGTCTCCTGACTCCAAATGCAACTCTTTTCGCTGCATCAGAATCACAGAAACTCAGAGTTGGGAACTGAGTCTCACCCCAACTGGATCAGAAATTCTCTCTGCAATGGCCTCAACAAGCGTTTGTCCAGGATGATGGTGGGGGAATGAATGACCTTCTGAGACACCCCATTCTGCTCTGTGTGAGTATGAGTGGGATGCTTTTGGGGGGCACACGTTAATGCCAGCATTTGGGAGGTAGGAAGGGAAAGAAGGAGACCTCTCTGTCTCCCCCCAGGAGGCACCCTAGGGCTCTTAGGGGATGGCTTCTTTGGTTACAGAGCCAGTGGTCTGAGACGAGAGGCAGCTCGTAGATGCTGGCACCTTAGCCGCTGGAGGTGAGGACTAACTAACTCGGGCATAGACTGATGATAAGCCCCCAGGTAAAGATGCTAACAATGAAAATGACAGCTCCTACTTCTAAAGCCCTTTAAAGTTCACGAAGAGCCTTCCTATCCATAGGACTGGAATTACTATAACCATTTTACAGATGAGGTGGCTGTGCCTTTTTCTGTAGTCAAAAGAGAACAGGATTATAGATTTAGAAATGAAAGGGATCTTAGAGACCATCTTTGACTGTCTTCCTCAGCTGAGGCACTGTATTAGAGTAAATTGCTGAATTCAGATTTGGAGGACCAGGGTTCAAGACCCAGCTCTGCCACTGATTACCCCTGTGACCTGTGGCCTCAGTCTTCTCAACATAAAATGAGAGGGTTGGACCAGATGACCTCTGAGGCCCCTGCCAGCTCTAAATCTATGAAACTTTTATTTACACCCCACCCCCAATTACCAACTTGTTTATAATGTATGCCATTTTAAAAAAATCAGAATCATTTCCCCAGATACCTTACCACCATCATGGAATCCTCCCTTATAACAGCTAGGTGGCACCCCAGTGCTGGACTTGTCAGGAAGAATTAAGAAGAATTAAGAATTAAGTTCAAATTCTGCCTTAGACACTTACTGGCTATGTGACCCTGGGCAAGTCATTTGACCTGTTTGCCTCAGTTTCCCAATCTGAGGGTAATAATAGCACCTACCTCCTAGGGTTGTTGGGAGGATCAAATGAGATAACATATGCAAAGCACTTTGCAAACCTTAAAGAGCTATGTAAATGCTAATTATCATCATCACCACCATCATCACCACCACCATCATCATCACCACCACCACCACCAACATCATTATCATCATCACTACCATCGTCATCATCATCACCATCATCATCACCACCATCACCACCACCATCATCAAAGAAAAGTTGGAGCAAAACCCAACTGACAAACTCCATTATTTTGCAGATGAAGAAACAGATGCTCAGAAAGGTTAAGTATATTCCCAAGAACACACAGCTATTTCTGGCAAAATGGTTTAGAACTCAAGTCTCCTGACTTCACATCTGGTTATTATTATAATAATATAGTAATAATAAGTAGGTAATAATAATAATAATTTGTCAGTATGAGGGGCATAGTGGATAAAGAGCTATCCTTGATGCTGGAAAGATATGAGTTCAAATCCTCCCTTTGACGGAGACAGGTTGTATGACCCTGTACAAGTCCCTGACCCTCTCAGTGCTCCCAGGCAATGTGCTAAAGCTGTAAGTTACAGAGAAGGAACTGACTTGCATTGATAGTTTCCTCACCTGTAAAATGAGAGGGTTGGATTGTACGTCCCTACTGAGGTTCCTTTTGTCCGTGAATTCTATGATCCCATAATCCTAAAGTCAACTTCCCAGGGATCCAAGCAAATGGCTGGATGGGCTGGAGCTGGACTCCAGGAACTGGGCAAAGATGCCTGCCACTAGGGAGGTGTCTCTAAAGGGGACATTTCTAAAGTTGGACTGGGCTAGACTGTGTACCAATGGAGTGTTTCTGCACTTTGCCAATCCGTGTCAAGCTTGCGCCCTGAGATTCTTCACAAATATGTCAAAGAGATGCATTTTAAGCAGTTGGCTTGGGTGTGATGCTGCAAGTGACTCACTATGAGGAGGGTGGGGGTAGAAGAGAAAAAAAGCCCAAGAACTGCAACTGCAAAATAATTAATATAATAACAAACATTTCCATAGGGTCTTCAAGTTTACAAAGCCCTTTACATAAGTTATCTCACTTGGCCCTCACAACAATGCTGGGAGGTGGGTGCTATCATTATCATTCCCACTTTACAGATGAGGAAACTGAGGCAGAGAGCATTTAAGTGATTTAACCAGGGTCACACAGCTAACAAGTGTCTGAAGCAGGGTTTAAACCCAGGTGTTCCTGACTCCAGGCTTCATACTCACTCTATCCATGACACAATCTAGCTGCACAAAGAAGAGGTTCCCCCAAGGCTCAGGTGATGGTCTCAGAGGTGATGGAAAAGACAGCAACCTCAGGTAGCCATTAACCAGTCTAACTTTCCAGGAGTGTTTTAAGACTTCACACACCCTCTGCTCTGGTCAGATTTTTGTAGATTTTTGGACTCATCTTTCAAACCATGATGAGAAATCTCAGGATAAGACGTTAGATCTCTTCCCTTGACCCCAGCATACCCATGCAGTTCTTCATCATCATAAAGCCACTTTCATAACCCTGGAAGCATTCGCACTCAAAGCTGCCCAGAGTGTTGACACAGGTTCCGTGGCCACAGAGGTCGGGGGAAATTCGGCACTCATCGATATCTGGGAAGAGAGGAAGCAGTAGTCATTGGAGGGGGAGAGGAGACACTGGCCAGGGGCTGTCACTGGTCATTGGGGAGGGAAAGGAGACATTGGTTATGGGAGTGTCACGGGTCATTGGGGTGAGAGAGGAGATACTGGTTGTGGGAGTGTCACTGGTCATTGGGGAGAGAGAGGAGACACTGGTTATAGGAGTGTCACGGGTCATTGGGGTGAGAGAGAGGAGACACTGGTTGTGGGAGTGTCGCTGGTCATTGAGATACTGGTTATGGGAATGTCACTGGTCATTGGGGAGGGAGAGGAAGCACTAGTCATTGGGGAAGAAATACTGGTCATTGTAGAGAAAGAGAGAGAAGATACTGGTCATGGAGGTGTCACTGGTAATGGGGGAGGTAGAGGAGGTCAGTGTCTGGGGAGAAAAGACTAGTTACTGTCAGGAGTGAGGAGATATTGCTCAAGGTATATAGGGAACAATACACTAGTCAGTGCCAGAGAATAAAAAAATCCTGGTTAGTGATTGCAGAGAGGACATGCAGGTCAATATTAGGGAAGAGGGTTTTGTGAAAGCCAAGAAGAGAGGAGACACTGGTCATTGTGTCTGAGGAGAAGAGATTTCTCAAGGTGCAGAAACCACTAGTCAGTGTCAGAGACTAGATAATAGTGTTTAGAGTTTGGGGAGAGAGGACACTGGTTAAGGTCAAAGGGACAGGGACATGGGAATCAGGGGATAGGAGACACAGGACACACAGGTTATCAATTTAGGGAGAAGAAACACCGCTCAGCGTTTGGATGAGAGAGAAGATATTAGTTGATATCTGGGGAAAGGAGATATCAGCATTTGGGGGACAGCAGATATTGGCCAAAAATCCAGGGGAGATGAGACACTGGCCAAGGTCGCAGAGAAGAAATTCTGGTCTGTGTCAGAGGAGAGGAGATAACTGGTCAGTGTCTGGGAGGCAGCTACATAAACCAGATGCAAATCCCTGTGAATTGTTTTGATGTCCTCCTTTGGGGCATGGCCTCTGAGGACAGAGCTGCCAGAAACATACCTGTGCAGTTCCTCTCCTGAGCATCGAGGGCGAAGCCATTGCCACACACGCAGCGGAAGCTGCCCACCGTGTTCCTGCATGAGCCATGGGTGCAGAGGCCGGGGAAGGCCTTGCATTCATTCACATCTGGTGTGTTGTTGGGGAAGGGAAGGAGGAGAAAATGGGAGAAGTCACACTTTGTCCCTCAGAGAGAATCTCCTTCCCCTTTACTGGAGCCTTGTCCTGAGTCTTCTCACCTTTGTAGAAAGGCCTGCCAGAAAGGAAATCCCTGCTGGCAAAGCCAGGGCCCCGAGGGCAGATGAGGGCGAATTCTGGGGAGCCAGGTTCTGGGCATGCCTCACAGTCTGCACCCCAGGCAGCCCCCACTGAGCAGCAGCACATGTCCATCCGATATTTTCCCGACAGCGGGGCAAGGCATTCGTCTTCATCCCACTTCAGGAAACACTGCTCTACCCTCACATCTGCCCAAGGTGAGGGGGAAGAAAAGGGGTCACTGTGAGGCACATCTGGTCCAAGGTGGGCATCATCACCTTCCTGCCATCTGGAATTGCTCTACGTCAACATAGCCCTCTACCCTGTTGTGCCCTCCCTTATCATCCTCCTACCCACACCCACCTATATACCCACCACCCCCACTCACCCCCACATACACAGCCAGTGTACATCTGAGACCATGTCTTAGTCATCTTTGTGCCCTAAACCCTGACGACAGGGCCTCACACATCTTAGGCACTCAATAAGTATTCATCGAAATGATGCGAATTGCTAGCAGAATTTGAGCTTCAGGATGAGGTACAAAAGCTAACATTTATTTTTGCTTACTGAGCTTAATAAAAACTCATTCACTGACTGCTTTCCTGAGCCTATAAAGGACCTTGTATACAGTGGGCACCTAATACATATTTCCTGGATGGAATATTCAAATCAAGGTTCATTTGTAAGATCAGAACTAAGGTATAGTCTAGGAACAGTTAGAAGTCAAGGAATAAAAATGCCCATTAGATCTCTATCTCGATCCCTAAAGATACTGAGGACTTGTGAAAGATTCCGGGATGGGTAAGCATTCCTATGACCCCTGGGATGTCCCTTCTTGGGTCTGGGGAGCGAGCCCATGTCTTGAAGGACCAAGCAGAAGTGGCATCCTCACTCACCCACACACACTCTCCCTGTGCTGTCCAGGGTCAGGCCCTCAGGACACTCGCAGCGGAAGGAGCCAGCGGTGTTGAGGCAACGTCCATTGGGGCAGACACCAGGGAAGACCTCACACTCATTCACATCTGCAGATGGGGCAAGAGAGACAAGAGAAGGGGAGAGTTGAGGGTGGAGGGGGGTAAAAGAGGACCAGGAAGGCCTGGGGGATGGAGGTGAGTGCTGTGGGTACCTAAAAAAATCTGAGGCTAAACTTGGGGCAGGAAGGCAGGTTTGGGTGATCTGGTCGAGGTCCAGCTCCCTGTCTGGGGAAGCACAGGTTTTCTTTTGTAAGAAGATGTGATAATAGTGCCCTGACGATGGGGATGAGAGGACAAGGGAAAGCCCACTGTAGCAGGAGAGTAAGTGAAGAAGGGACGGGGGACTTCTGCCTTCAGCCCAGGGGATATAATCTGGAGGTGAGCACCTTAGGGACTGTGGCCTACTACAAAGAGAATAAAGGACTGCCTTTCTCTACTGTTTCATGGCTTACAAAATGCTTTCCTCATAACAATCCCAGAGAGGAAGGTAGGGTGAATAGTATCCTCTTCTTATGACAAGAAAACAGAAGATCAGAGAAGGGTAGCTACTTACCCAGGGTCACAGAGCTAGGATGGAGCGGAAGGAAGAAGGGAAGGTGATGCACAGCAGGGCCTGGGATTCATGGCCCCCAGCCTTAGGAAGGGGCTGGTCTTCCTGCCTGCCTTGGGATTAGGGTGCGAAGAGGGGAGGGACAAGGGAGAGTTACCTTCACAGGTGAGGCCTTTCATACGAGCAAATCCTCGGGAACAGGCTGGGTCTGGGAGGAGAAGGAAAGGGATTGATTCTGCTGGCTTCTGCTCCCCCGTCCCCCAAGCTGGTTGGCCCTGATGTGATCTCCAAAGCAGCAAACTCTTCTTCCATCTGACCCTCATGCCCCACCCCCTCCACAGAGATATGGTCCTCAGAGAATACTAGGTCAGTGGGAAGGAACATTTCCCTGGCAGTCAGAGGATCAGAGGATTTGAAACTGAAAAGAAACTGAACATCATCTGGTTCAATTCCCTCATTTTACTGAGCAAGAAACTGTCCCAGAGAAGGGAAGGGATGTGGCAAAAGTTAATCGAGGCAGGGAGTGGTAAAGCTGGGTCACTTTGCAGCCTGACACTCTCCCCATCTCCCTCATCTCCCTCTCAGGCTCCTCAGACCTCTCAGGCAGCCCTTTGGCCCTGGGCTCACCAACCTTGGCCAGCCCTGGGAAAGCCTCACACCTCAAGTCTCAATGTGATGAATATGGCCTGATGAGGGTTCACTACTATGAAGGCCCCTGTGGTAACATCAGGACTGGCCTTGGCCCCAGAACAAAGAGTCAAAACCTCTTAGGTTTGGAAGGTACTGAAGGGGCCACCCAGCCCAAGCTAAGCAGGAGTCTGATCTATAACATCATTGACAACAAAATGACTTTCCAGCTTCGGCTTGGAGAGCTTGAGTGATGGAGAGGTAGACAACCATTACATGCTTGGATTGCTCTCACCGATAGGAAGTTTTCCCATGTACTGAACCTCTGCTCACCCTTGCTTCTGAGTCTCTTCTCCAGCCCCTATAGTCAGCTCCCTGGTCTTCATCCCTCCCCGCTGTTTTGGACCTACCACTTACCTGTCTCACAGAGTTGGCAGGGGCTGCCCCAGGCAGCTCCCAGGGTGGCACAGCACTCAGACCTCAGCGTGGCACCATTGATGTTGGCTTCACAACGGCCATCCTGAATCTGGAGCCAGCATGTGCCTTTCATGCTGTCTGTGGGGCAGAGATGGAATTAATGGAGCAGGGGTGGGGTCTGGAGCTATCACTGGGGCTCCTTCATCCATGGCCCACATGGGTTTGGAAGATGGGCAGATGGATGGATATTCCATCAAGGGAGGAGGTCAGTAGTGCTCACCCACACAGACGTTGCCAGCAGGGTCCAACCGGCTGCCTGGGGAACACTCACAGGCAAAGGACCCTGCGTGGTTACGGCATAGCCCGTTCACACATGGATTGGATAGGCACTCATCAATATCTGTGGGAAGAGAAAATTGGGCCCTGGGTACAACCCCGGGGATCGGGGAAGCTCCTCTGCCCCAAGAGAACCCTTGTAGACCCTGGCCACGGCCCCAGCCTCTTCCCCAGGGTGCTCAAAGGAAGCTCATCCTCACTCGGCAGCAGTATGAGACTAGTGGGTACAGGGTCACATGTGTTTGTGCAAATGTGTACATGTACATGAGTGTGAAGCTCTGAGCGTGTAAGGGTACATGAGAGTTCACGTGTATTTCTGTGTGTGTGCTTGTGCTTGCACAGAGGAGGAGGGGCCATGGTCATGAAGGACCTCGAGATCATTTTATTGAAGATGGGTCAAAGGAACTAGTCAAGATTAATGAGAAGAGAAAGCTCTGGGGCCACATGATAGCTGTCTCCAGAGACCATATGTTCATAGGACTCTATACTCAGAACTGGAAAGGACCTCGGAGGCCACTGAGTCTAACCCCTTTATTTCTGTGATGAGTCCATGGGGTTAAATAATTTGGTCAGGGTCACACAGCTTATAAAGGTCTGAGGTCGGATTTGAACTCAGGTATCCCTGACCCCATACCCAGTTGTCTATCCAGAAGGACCTTCCCGTGGAAGAGGGATTTGATTTGTTTTGCTTGGGCCCAGAGAGCAGAACTAGGAACAGAGGGTAAAAGTCAAAGACAGGAGGATTCTGGCTTGATGTCAGGAGAATCGAGCTGTCCTAGAGCAGAATGGGTGGTCTTTGGGGTAGGGGCTCCCACCACTGGACTGGTCAGCCAGGCAGTGGCTAGCTGGCCACTTGTCAAGACTGTGGTAAAGGGCATTCTCTGTTAATGAGATTGAGCTAGAAACTCCTCTGAACTCCTCTCAGCCCTGAGACTCTACTAGTAAATGCACACAGCTGAGGATAGGGGTGTGTGTGTGTGTGTGTGTGTGTGTGTGTGTGTGTGTGTGTATGTATGTGTGTAGCTACTGTGTGTGTGAAGGGAGCATGGCCACGCACCTTCGCAGGAGTCTGTTTCAGTCTTGAAGATGAAACCTGTGGGGCAGGTACACGTGTAACTACCAGGGGTGTTCCGACACAGCCCGTTATCACAAAGGAGGCGGTTCAGGGCACACTCATCCACATCTGGGGAGGAAATCATGAGGTTTACAGGGATAGCACAGGAGGATGAGAAAAGAACCCCTCCCTCTCCCTAGCATTTGATATGGAATTAGAAAGGCACAGCTTCTAGGGATGGGGATGACTCCTGACCATCCCCTCTGGTTCCCAGCTCTTCTTTCAGCTCTGGCCAGTCCAGTCTTTGGCCTTTCTCTAACCCTGGTCTGGGTGAATGCTCTGGGTCCACCAGAGAAGCAGAGCTCAACGGGGGATGGGGCTGGTGAGATGTTTGCATGCGGTAAGCAGGACTGATATAAGAAGAAGAGAATGGGGGATAGGAGGGTGATAGACAGGAAGACAGAATGATAGAAGGACAATGGGATAGGGAAGTGTGTGTGCGTGTGTGTGTGTGTGTGTGAGAGAGAGAGACAGACAGACAGACAGACACAGAGACAGAGATAGAGAGACTGAGAGACAGAGTCAGAGACAGAAAGAAAGACAGAGGGATAGAGAGAGACAGAGAGACAGAGACAGAAAGAGAGAGAGAGAGAGAGAGAGAGAGAGAGAGAGAGAGAGAGAGAGAGAGAGAGAAATGGTAGTAAGCAAGGAAAGTCGGGTGGGTACAATAAGATAATGGGGTGTGGGGAAAGAGGGATGGAGGGTGAAGAGGGTGTAGAGGAAGAAGACTGGGGGATGGGACAATTAAGGTTAAGGGGAATGTGAGAGAAAGAGAAGAATAGGAGGAGAAATAGGGGTTGAGGGCTGGAAAAATGGAGGGGGAGGGAAAGGGACACAGAAGGATGAAGAGAATGGGACAGAACAAGAGGATATCAAAATGAGGAGGAAGGTTAACAGAAGAAAAGAAGAATGGGGAGATAGGAGGACAAAGAATGGAGTGGTATGAAGGATGGGGTTGCAGAGTAGTGCCTGCTCAGACTTATACATACCCACACATTCCTTGCCGGGAGGATCAGCCTCATAGCCCAGGTGGCAGATGCATCGGTAGCTGCCCCGAAGGTTCTCACATACACCATTGGGGCAGATGTCAGGGTTCAAGGCACACTCATTGATATCTGGGGTGGCAAAACAAAGGAAGCAATTTTACATCTCTCTGGGAAGCTGCTTGAGCCCCCCACCCCTACCCTTCTACCTCCACACTTAGCAGATTGGCCATAATATCCCCCTTTCTCCCCTGAGTCTTGAGTGAGAACTAACAGAAAACTAATAATGGTAGCTAATACTCCTAGAACACCTTAAGGGTTAACAACTATTTTCCTCCTCTTTGGAAAAAAGAAGAGGTTAGATGACTTTCTCAGTCCTTACCCTCAGGCAACTTCATCATTTTGTGATTTTTAGCCCCCAAGAGTCATTCACCTAGGGTTCTACAAGATCAGTGACAAAGTCAAATTTTTGGACCTAAACCTAATATTTCTTCCTCCCTTCCTTCAGCAATTCTACAACACTTAGGTGAGAAAACAGCTCTATGGAAAAGCCATTGGGTGTGTTTGTACTTGTGGTCTGTGAGAAAGTGAAAGACTAGGTTCACATTTAAGATTTCATTTCCTTTCAAGTTTCAAATTCGGGAATTTTGCACATTTAGTGCAGGGAAGAAGGATTTGGCAGCAGCTGTAGCCTGTTCTTACTAACAGTATCTCCCTGTGATCCAATAAAGGAAAAGATCCGAGGCCCTTTCTATCATCCCTCCCTGGCTCCACTTCAGGATTTTTCAGCCACTCTGCCTGGTCTAGACCATATCCAGGCAGGACCACAATTCCTTTCCTTATAAATTCTATCCACCCTCAACTCTGAGGTTCCTGGGCAGCCAGCACTTACCTCTGCCATCTGCTGTTATGCCAAGGCCACTACTGCAGAGAGCCTGGAATTCATCTGGAGAAGAGAAGAGGAAAAAAGGGAACAGGGGCAGGGACCTTGGTTCTAGCCCAAAGTACTGACCGTGGGCCTATAAAAATCACCTCTCTTCTTTCTCTACTCCCTGAGTCGAGTGAGTGTCAGAGAGTGAGCAGCCCTTGGAGAAGGCTCTAGGAAGTGACTTCCCTAGGGGAATGACTGTCTCCAGAAGAGCAAACTCCCCTATGAATGAGCCTTCCAGCAAAAAGCACCCCCATCAAAGTTCCCCCTCCTAGAGAGTTTTGCCCATATGGGAGAAAGCCACCCCACCCCAGGGCCTCAGGAGCCATAGATGGTTCCAGGAGCAACCAAGTTCTCAGAACCCAAATCGATGTCAGCCCCTGAGGACCTTGGAGCTGGGGCCAGGGCCAGGGCTGGCCACTGAGGACACTAGAGATAGCATGGGGCATGAGGGCAGAGAAGGCAGGGTCTGACCAGAGTTCTTTGCTGGGCAGGGCTGGCAGGGCTCGCCGAAACCATGGTCAGGGCTGGTGCAACAGCATTCGGACTTGGTGACAGCCCCAGGAAATGGCCGCGCGCAGGTGCCTTTCTTGATGGCCCCATAGCAAGTGCTTCGCATATGAGTGTCCACACAGACCCGGCCATCTGCTCCGATGGCCAGGCCCCCCACACACTCGCAGCGGAAGGAGCCTTCCGTGTTGATACACCAGCCATTCATACAGATGCCGGGCGTCTCACACTCATCAATGTCTGTAGGGAAAGGAGAGGGCAATGAGGGCTGGCAGTTGGGACACTTCCCTTGTGGTTACATGATGCAGGGCCAACTAAGAGAGGAAAAGAGAAGGAGAAAGGCAGAGAGGCTCAGGACTGGGGCTCAGGCCAGAAGAAGGGCAAGATGGAGTAGGGTGAAGCTGACTCAGGAGCAATGCCCAAGCACCCCCACCTGCTCTGCTCCCACTCTGTGCCTCTTCCCTTCCCCATCCCTCCTCTCTCCATGTCTCCACCATCTTTATTCCTCCTCCTTCCCATCCCCTGCTCCATTCATTCTGCCTACTCCCCTTCCTCACCGCTATCCTCCCCTTCTCATTCCCCCTTCACTTCCTTCTTCCTTCCCTCTTCCTCCTCTTTACCATGTTCACCATCTTCATTCCTCTTTTGTCCCCTCCATCTCTCCCCTCCTTGTCCTTCCTCCCTGCCCTGTCCTTCTCCCATGTTCCCACCATCTTCATTCTATTTTGGCCCCTCCACATCTCTCCTCCTTTTCTGTCTTTCCTGCCCTGTCCCTTCCACTCTAATTCCCCTCCTTCCTCTCCTTCCCCACTATCTCCCTCTTCTCCTGATTCCTTCTGTTTCCTAATTCCTTCTCACTTCCCTGTCCTTCTTTCCTCCCATGTCCCCACCATCTTTTTTCTATTTTGACCCTTCCATATCTCCCCTCCTTCTTTCCCCCCTCCTTCTCGCCTCCTGTCTCTTCCATTTTGTTCTTTCCCTCTTCTCACACTCCTTCCTTCCTCTCTGCTATCTTCCTTTATACTCTTCCCTCCTTCCCAAGAGCTTCTCCTTCCCTTTCTCTCCTTTCTGGACCCTTCTCCTGCTTTCCCTTCCTCCCTCCCCCACCCCTGCACCCAGGTCTACAGAGAACCAGAGAGTGGCATGTCTAACCTGTAATCTGTATGACCTCCCAGACAAGTGGTCATCCAGTCTTTTACGAAGATCTCTGGTGACGGAGATCACTACCTCCCACAAAGCAGCTCACTTTGCTTTTGTTAGTAAGTTTTTCCTACTGAGCCAGAACCTGCCTCTCTAGGCCCTGTCTCCATCACTGCCAGTTCTGCCCTCTGGGGCCAAACAGAACAAGTCTAATCTCTTTTCCACATGACAGTCCAGGTTAAACACCCCCAGTTCCTTCAACTGATGCTCATACTTTCAAGCATTCCAGGACAGCCATTAGCTGTGTCTGACTTAAAGGAACAGCAACACAGAATCATGGCTTCTAGGGTGTGAAAGGGGTATTGGAGATCAGGAGTACACTCTATCCACAGCATCCTGGATGACCACTTCTAGAGGCCGGGAGCTCTCTACTCTCAACTCAACACTAATTAAGCGCCTATCATGTCTGAGGGACCTAGATGACGCAAAGTCAAAGCTAACGGACTTGGAAGCCATTGTAATAGTCCAGGCAAAAGGTGATGAGGGCCTGCCCTAGGGTGCTGGCTGTACATAAGACATGCTGCGAAGGTAGAAAGAACATATTTTGACAACAGATTGGACATGTGAGGCAAATATGCTTATGTAGAGGTTGTGAATCTCTAAGTTCTCTCCTACTCAATAAACTCAGTGACTCTCTATTACCTCCAGGATCAAATGGGAAATCTTCTGTTTGGCATTTATATTTGTATTTTGCTCTCCCATCCCCCTCACATACTCTATGATTCAACAACATGGACCTTCTTGCTTTCCCTCTCACAGAACACTATCTTCTGACTCTGGTGGGCTTTTGCACTGGTTATCCTTTTGACTCATAGAATCTCTACCTTGATTTAAGCATTACCTTCTACATAAGTCTTTCCTAATTTCCTCTATCTCTAGTACTGTCTTCTCCTAACTATATTGTATTTATTTATTCTTCATACACAATAAATGCACATGTTATCTCCCTGATGGGATGTAAGGAAGTTCCTTGAGGGTGAGGGTAGTTTCATTTTTGTTTGGGGTTTTTTTTTGTATCTCTATGCATAGTGAATTTCAAATAGTTGCCTTAATAAGTGCTTATGGATTGATAAATTTATGATCCCATGATCCTCCATTCTTACTGTCTGCTTTCCCTATGTCTTTGTTTGTACCATCTTCCACTGGGGACGGGGAGGGACTTTCCTAAAGACTTAATTTTTCGAAGTCCATTTTTTTCTTCAAGGTCCAGTGCAGGTGCTACCTCTTCCTTGAAACCTTCTCTGTCTCCTCCACTAGGTAAAACAAAGCTCTCATTCCTCAGATTCCACACAGCAAAGAGTCTCTAATTGGAGGAGATGTCAGAAGTCATCTAATCCAACCTACACCTCAGTAAACATCCCTGAACTGGATTTAGTATTTCAGATGCAGTCTAACAAAGGTAGAATACAGTGAAATGATCACTTCATTGGTTTTAGATATTATACATCTATTAACCAAATCTAATCACTTTTTCTAAGAATTACATAATACTTTTTTTCTCATCTTGAATCTCAAACATCTCAAAGTTTGAAAGGACCTCACAGGATATTTAATATAAACATCTACATATACTGTTCACAAAAATAGGATGATAGGATTCTAGCAAGTTTCTTCTATGATGCAAATATGGTTTTGGTACCTAAGGTCACAGGAGAGACAAGACAGAGAAAGAAAACCATAATCTAATATCCTTAATGAATATCAATGCAAAAAATTTAAATTAAATGTTAGAAAATAAGTTAAAAAAGAGTATGTATCACAACTAGGTTGAACTTATGCCAAACTCAGAGTTGGTTCATTAGGAAAATTATAAACATAAAAAAATCATATTAACAACAACAAAGAAAGAAAAATTACATTCTTATATCAAAAGATGCAGAAAAATCTTTTGCCAAAATATAACATCCATTTCTATTAATCTTAAAAAGCATAGGAATAAATGGACTTTTCCTTAATATAGTAAACAGTAACTATTTAGTATGAAGAACCAGAATTATATGGAATAGAGATAAACCAGAGGCCTTTTCAAGAAGATCAGGGCTAAAACAGGGATATCTATGATCACTATGATTATTTGACAGTGCTATAAATGCTAGCTAGAAGAAGCACAGAAACAGCAAAATTATCCATTTTTACAGGTGGCCTACCTAGAAAACTCTAGGGAGTCAACTAAAAATTAATTGAAACAATTAACTTCAATAAAATAACAGAATATCAAATAAACCCACATAAATCATCAGTCTTTCTATATATTACTAAAAAATTAACCCAACAGGATAAGATAGAAGGAGAAATTCAGTTCAAAATACCAACCAAATGTATAAAGTATTTGGTAGTTTGCCTACCAGGGCATATGGAGAAGCCATATGAATACAATTACTAAATACTCCATACAGAAATAAAGATAGACCTGAACAGTTAAAGAGATATTAATTGCTCATTTTTGGTGCCAAAATAATAAAAATAACAATGATACCTAAGCAAATTTACAAATTTAGTGCCTCACCAATTAAACTATCAATGAATTACATTATAGAAATAGAAAGACTAAAAAAATTTGATTAAAGCTCATCTCAGAAGAAATAATGAAAAAGGGGAGGGGATAATGAAATGGAGCTTATCAGCAATAGATCTCAAATTATACTATAAAGCAATTATCACTAAAAACTATTTGATATTGTTTAAGGATAGAGAGTTCAATCATGTTAGGTATACAGCATACAGAAGCAAATGAGCATTAAAGCCTGGTGTTAAATAAATCCAAAGACCCTAACTTCTCGGGCAAGGATTTACTATATAACAAAAATCTTCTGGGGAATTTCAAAAGCAGTCTGGACGAAATTAGGCTTAGATGGAATACCTTATGCCAAAGGTATACATGACTTACATCCTTAAAAGGTCCCATGATAAATTAGAGGAGCAAGGAAGGAAATAGAGGAGTTCATGACCAAACAAAAGATGGAGAGTACCACAGAAGATAAAATGCACAATTTAGATTACATAAAAGTATGTTTTTGCACAAACAAAATTAATGCTATTAAAATTATAAGAGAAACAGTAAATTGGGTGGGATAAGACTCTGATATTCTATATATGGATGAGACTTTTATATTGTCAAAAGATATTAATAGGCAGATCGTAAAGGAAAAAAAATTGAGCTATCAACTACCATATGAAAAAATATTGCAAATAACTAATAATTAGAGAAATACAATTTTGAACAACCCTAAGATTCCATCTCCCATATATCATATTGGCAAAGATGATAAAAAGAAAACGATCATTGTTGCAGGTACTAAGGAAAAATAGACACTAATACACTTGGGAGAGCTGTGAACTGGTCTAGCAATTCTGGAAAGCAATTTGGAACTATATTCCCAAAGTCACTAAATGGTGCAAGATCTTTGACTCAGCACTACCATGATCAGGCTTATACTCCAAAGAGATCAAAGAAAGAGGAAAAAGATCCATATGTACCAAAAATACTTTTAGCAATTATTTTTGGAGTGGAAAAGAACTGGAAACTAAGGGGGCTGCCCATCAGTTGAGGAATGGCTGGACAAATTATGATATACTAATGTGATGGAGCATTATTGTGTCATAAGAAATGATAAAAGGGACAGTTTGAGAAACATCTTGGAAGACTTGTGTGAATGAATGAAGAATGAAGTAAGCAGAACCTACAGAGCAATTTATATAACAATAATGTGGTAAATAAAAACAACTAGAGAATGACTTAAGAACTTTAGTCAATTCAATGACCAATCATGATGCCAGAGGCTTGGTGATGATGCTGCCCGTGTCTCCATCTTTTGCCTTTAAGGTGATAAATTCAAGGTGCAGAACAAGATCCATATTTTTGGATGTGGCCAATTTGGGGATTTATTTTGCCTGACTAGGAGTATTTGATACAAAGATACTTTTTTCCTTCTTTCAATGGGGGGCGGCGCAGAGGGCCACAGGAAAACAGGGTTCAGGGGGAAAAGGATGGCTAGTATTAGGATTACCAACATGAAAAAAAGAAAAAATAAGAAAACAGGGTCATTGAAAGATTTAAAAAAAAATACACAGGGCAGAATAGAAGATTAAAAGGAAACACAGACAAGGAGGGCAACTTTGAAAATAACGTGTTGAATTTTTGGTACCACTTTGAAAATAATATGTTGAATTTTTGGTACACTTGGAGGGGGTGTAGCTTCATAGCTGTGTGTAGGATTTTTTTCTGTTCCGTGAAGCATACAGAGACTCTCATTTTATTTGGGGGTTAATTCAGTTAAAAATAAAAAAAAATTGAAATGAAATAAAATTAAATTTTAAAAAATTACCCTTTTCCTAAGACTTCTCTGAAAACTTGACAAGTGGTCCAATGCCTCCCCTCTCTTAATTACCTCCTATTTATCCTGCCCAGAGCTTGTTTTGTATGCAGCTGTTTGCATACTATATCCCTTATTAGATTGTAAGCTCCTGAAGGACAGGGACTCTCTTTTGTCTTTCACTGTGTCAGTGCCTGGCATATAGAAGGTACTCAAATAAATGTTCATTGATTGAGTAAGTGGTCTTTCTTTGCTTATAGACCTCCAGTGAGAGACTGCTGCTTCCTGAAATCTGTCTCCTTAAAAATTCCATCCATTGCTCCCAGTTCTGTGTGCTGCTGCCAAGCACAAATCTAATACCTCTTACATCAACTATTGGAAGAGAGCTCCTGTCTCTCTCTTCAGGCTTCCTTTTTTGCAGGCTAAATATTCCAAATTCCTCCAACAAATCTTCTTGGGCATGATCCCAAGATGCACTGCTACCTCAATTGCCCTTTATTTTTAGTGCACCCTCTAGCTTATCAATGTCCATCCTAATGTGCCCTTAGAACAGAACACAGTACTATAGATGTGATCTGAATAGGGTGGATTAAAATAAGGATATCACTTCCTAAATTTTGTATGCTCTTTTAAAGCAGTTTATTATTGTATTAGGTTTTTAAAGAAAATTGGTTGGGTTAAATAATAATAATCATAATAGCTTTCTTGGTTGCACCATCATACTGCTGATCGGTATTGAGCTTGGGGTCTACTAAAGACCCCCAGATCTTTTTTCAGAACAACTACTTTGCAGCCATACCCCCCCAACATACTGCACATTTGACACTGATTTTTTTTTAGAACCCATGAATTACTACCCTTTGGATCAGGTCATTGAACAATCTCCAAATTTACCCATCTCTATTATTATTACCCACTTGCCCATCTTGTCCATAAAGATAACCTGAGTCTTTGCCAAAAGCCTTGCTGGAATTAAGATACCATACATGAGGTTGATGGTCTTCCCTGGAGGGATGTTGAAAAAGGAAATTCTCTATCATCTGACCATACAGCCAGCCAGCTTCTATTTCTGGACCGACCACTAGCCCACTAGGACCACTAGTCCCTCTGTGAAACGACAGGCTTGCAATAAGAGCTGCTTATGTCTCTTGGTGACGGATGCTGAGCCAGGCAGGCTTGGGTATCAGTAGCAATTGTGCTCGTACACGGTTCGGAAAGTGAAGGAGAGAAAGAAGGCACACGACTCAGAGATCAGCAACAGTATAGACCTTGGCTTCCAAGGAGGAGCTACAGATGAGAAAGGACTTCCTTGTCATCGTGGGTGGATGGGAAGGGAGCAAAGTCAGGGAGGCCAATCAGGCAACTGTTGTAATAGTCCAGGTGCAAACTGATAAATGTTAGAATTAGGAATAACCACCCTTCTTGGATGAATGCTTTTGCTTTCATTGCTGTTAGCTGTATCTGAGTGGTTGCTACATGCTGGGTGCCCGACAGGAGGCGCTCTAGCACACAGAAAAGAACACTGTTTTTGAAGTCTGGGGGTGCTAACATTCATAAAGCTACTGACATCAATTTAGACATGCAGTACAATCATTTCTAGTGGAGTGATTCAAATACCTCTATGCAAGCTTGTCTGCTTCCTAGAGGCCCTCTAACCCAGGCCAATACAGTTTCAGAAACTTCCTTTGGGCCAAGGATTTCCAAAAATCCAAATTCAAAGAGGGAAGAGTTAGAAAGTCTGACAGCTAAGATTTCCTATGTAGAGAATGTAAAAACAGCACAAATCTTTGTCGCAGGAAAGCCTTTTTGAGCTCAACTTAGGGTCATTTGAGGGAAAAAGTGTCAGAAGTTTTTTTAATAAAGTTAATAAATGCCCTGAGGCACAAGTATTTAAGACAATCTATTAAAATACCATATGAGCTTAAACCGATTTATAATTGTAAAGATATATAATGATAGTCAGCATTTAACTTGCCCATAGTCAAAAGAGTCAGGTCTATAGTGCTTTAGTACAAGGTTTTCCTATTCCATGGGATGCACCAACAATCTCTATGGAGGATTCAAGTATCATGAAGCCAATGGTATTTCATGGTACCTGTCTCTCAAATATGGCCCCTTCTCTCCTCTGACAATGCCATCCCTCTACTATAGATCTTCATCACCTCACACCTGGATTACTGCAATATCCTGCTGGTGGGTCTGCCTGCCTCCAGTCTCTCCCCACTCCAATCCAACCTCCACTCAGCCACTAAAGTGATTTTTCTAAAGCATAAGTTTGATCATGCCATCCCCCCTCCTACTACTCAATAAACTTCAGTGGCTCCCTATCATCTCCAGGATCAAATGCAAAATTCTCTGCTTGGCAGTTAAAGTCCCTCAAACCCAGCCCTCTCCTCTCTTTCCAGTCTTCTCACACCTTGCTCCCCATCATGTACTCTCCGATCCAGAGACACCGGCCTCCTGGCTGTTCCACAAACAATTCCCTCCATCTCTCAACTCTGGGCATTCCCTCTGGAATCCCTGGAATGCTCTCCCTCTCCCTCCTCCTCTCCCTCCACCTGCTAGGCTTGATGTCAGGAAGAGCTCTCTGACCCTGAGAGCCATCTCAAAGTCAGACATGCTGCCTCCGGGGGGTGGGGGTAAATGGCGCCTTTTTCTCTCACATATGGATTGGACTAGATGCTCTCTAAGGCTCTTTTCAGCTCTGAGACTTTATGACACTAGATCAGCAAAATCTTTTCCTCATCTGCCCTTTCTTCCTTGATAACCCCCTAGTGTAGGTCGTTTCGTCCAACAGTTTCTGCATTATTGTCTTAGAGAGAAGAGCAGAGTGTGTATTTGACCAGTAGGAGCAGGGGGTCTGGGTACAAAAGCAACAGCAGCTTTTCTGCCTGTAGGGAGGTGCCCCCTCACCCCCACCCCATCATCTCTGCACCTTCCCCCTGCTTTCCTCTTGATTCTTGCCCTCCATTCTCCTCCTTCACATTCCCTTCCCTCCTCGTTAACCCTTGTGCCCCCTCCTTCCCACTGACCTTGATACCTTTTCCTTCCTCCCACCCCACTTCCCTCTCCCTTCTCTGTTTTTCCTTCCCATCTTTCTTATTCCTTTCTGTTTCCTTCTTCCTCCTCCCCTACATCCTGTCTTCCTCTTTCCCTGTCCCTATTCCCTCATCCTTTTTCCTTGTTTTCCTTCCCACTTTCCCCTCCCTTTTTCCTGCTTCTCTCCACTATATGCTGTCTTCCTCCCTCTCCCATCCACCCCCCCATCCTTCCCTTTCCATCATCCCCCCCCCTCTCGCCCAATCCCCACCTCCCCCTCCCTGATCCCTCTGCACACACGCAAACACACTCACCCACGCAGTAACGCCCGCTGGGATCCAGCAGGAAGCCGGGTTTACACAGGCACTTGAAGCTGCCAGCTTCATTGAGACACACACCATTGAGGCACATGGTAGTGGTTGCGCACTCATCGTGGTCTGTGGGGACGGACACAGGGAGAAGCTGGGCCCAGGTGGGTATTTCAAGCAGCCCCAGAATCTACACAGCTCCCCTCCCCGCGAGGATCGCACTCCAACAGGGCTGTCTACATTCCTGGATTCCGTCTCCCTCACCAGCTGTCAGGGAAGAGCTGTGTGGCTCTCTAGGGATTTTGTGTATGTTAGAGATGCCTGGATGAACCTCTAAGGCAAGAGGAGAAGCCCCAGGCTTAACTCTGAGCAGTCATCCCCAGAGTTGTGTGCTCGAGTGAGAACATGTCTAAACATATGGGTATAAATGCATGTAAGCATGTTAAGCATTTGAGTTAATGGATAAGGCTGACTGGTACAGAGCTGGCCAGCACAGAGCACCCCTGCCACGACCTTCAAGAATGTTCTGTTCCCTCCTGGCCATGATGAGACACTGGAGGGACTGAAGAGAGGTCTTATGCAGTTAATCATAGGGTCGCAGAATCAAAGGCTCTAGTCTAACCCCCTCATTATAAAGACGAGGAGACGGAAGCCCAGGAAGACGGCTCCCAGAGGGATAAAGTAACTTGCCCGAGGTCATCTAGGCAGCAGCAGAACCAGAATTAGAACCCAGGTCCTCTGACCCTGATCACTATACGTCACTACCTCTATATTCTAATTTGTAACATAATTGAGAGGCAGTGTTGTGTAGTCGAGAGAAGCTGACTTGAGGAAGAGCCAAAGACCTGAGTTCAAGTCCTACCATAGACACATACTAGCTACGTGCCACGAGACAAATCACTTCGTCCCTCAATGCTCTAGGTTGGAGAGATCAAACACTCAGGCTGGATGTGGCCCATTTAACCATATTAAAGTGTGGTTGGGAAATACTCAACAAAATAAATAAAAATACAATAAAGTATAGATAACATTACATTTTAAAATTAAATTAATATGCAGCCAGCAGGGATATTTATGTATGGTTGGGTTTCTATTTATGTTTGATACTGGTGCTATAGCAATCCTTGTAGTCTTTTATATGCAGAGAAGGTACCAAGCTGAATGGTTAGAAGGAGTTTTCTCATCTGAGGGCTCTCCATGTCAATGAAACCACAGGTCCAGGGCCTCTCCTATCATAGTTACCAAATAGACCTTGAATACTACAAAGGCAGAGTGAGGGTCTTGATACTTGTTTCTTCCTCACGTTAGTTGCACGATAATGTTTGCTTCATAAGTGGATGGATGGGTAGGATTCTGTTGTGAAGTTCACAAATCGTTTCCTGAGTAGCTCAGGTCCTTGCCTCTTGCGTCAAGCCTTCCCTGACCACTCTAGCCCTCAATCTTTCATAACAGAACACAAAACATAAGGGCTAGAGAGGCCCTTGTAGAGGAATTGGTGGTACTCACAGTGGAAGGCATCGTTTGCCCAGAGCCCTCCCCATATGCTTTTGCTTCCCTCCCCACTCTCAACCCCACACTTGCTTTCCAATCCACCAATATCTGGAGGCTTTGCTGTCACTGGGTGTGAGCACCAGAACAGGTCTTGCTCTCTCCCTCCCCCCACAGCCAACTTACCCACACAGTTCTTGCCATCTGGAGTGATCTCAAAGCCCGCATTGCAGATGCACTGAAAGCTTCCCTCTGTGTTAATGCAGCGCCCATGACGGCACATCCCACCGTTTAGGATACACTCATCAATATCTGTGAGAAGATGGAGTTGTAAGTGGGTGGGGGGCTGGAGGTAGGGGAGAGTGCGATGGAGGAAGCTCTGTGTATATGTGTATTTGAAAAAGGGAACGTGGTGGCCTATGGTGCAGTGGATAGACCATAGCCCTGAGGGGTCAGCAGTAATAACAGTAACAATCATTCTTATTTTATGCCTGTTTCTTTAGACTTTTCAAAGCATTTTCCTTCCAACAACCCTGAATGACACAGCGACTCGCCCAGGGGTCCGCATCCCTTGAGTAGCAGAGCCTAGGTCTCCTAGCTACCACTCTAGGGCTATTCCTTTTATACCAAGCAGCAGCCCTAGAGATGTCAGACCAAAAGATCATAGGATTTCAACCAGAAGGGGCCTTAGAGACCATCCAGTCCAACTCCTTTATATTCAGATGATGATGATGATGATAAAAAAACAACTACCATTCATATAATGCTTTAAGGATTACAGAGTACTTTACACATAATAATTTAGTTAATCCCAACAATCTTGGGAGGTAGGTACCATTATTCTCCCATTTTACAGATGAGGAAGCTGAGGCTGGAAGAAGTTAAGTGACTCATCCAAAGTCAAACAGTTAAATATGGGAGGCAAGGTTTTAACTCAGGTCTTCCAGACTCCAGGTCTAATACTCTACTCACTGTAGCATGTAGTCACCTATAGGCATCTTTCCTCAGATGAAGAAACTAAGTCCTGGAAAGGCTGGGTGATTTGCCCACAGAATTATGGGCTCTCTCTCCCCCACTAGACATAAAGATGAGCTGTGCACCCTTCCCAGGGGGATCATACCAACGCAGGACTGTTTGGTGGGGGTGCTCTGGAAGCCTTCTTGGCATTTACAATGATAAGAGCCAGGCGTGTTGACACAGTCTCCATGGACACAGGGGCTGCTGGAACACTCATCTACATCTGTGGAGAAAGTCTCAAACCTCAGTTACCCGTCCCCATTTCCCCAGCATCTCACAGAGACCCAGGTCCCTCCTTCCCTTCCTCTGTTTTCTCAGGACTCAGTAAGAATCCAGGCCCCTTTCCCTCATCCTTTAAGAACTTTATGGGAACCCGAGTCTTCCCCCTTATCGTCATCCTTCCAGAACTTAACAAAAACCCAGGTTCCTCCTCCCTCACTTTCCTCTGAAGTCTTAACAAACCCTCCGGGTTCCCTTTCTTGACCCTCCAGAGCCTAAGGGGCTTTAGATTCTCTCTCCTGACCCTCAGTCATCTCAGGACTCAGGAGGAGCCTAAGTGCCCCCTCCCCTCACTGTGTCCGCCCCTGGGCTTGGCCCTCACCAATGCATTCTCCACGCACGTCCTGCTTGTAGCCCATGTTGCACTCGCACCGATAGCTGGATGAGGTCGGGAGGCATCGCCCATTGAGGCAGAGGTTGGTAAAATGCTTGCAGATGTCAATAGTCTGATTCAGTGTGGCTGTGCCTAGAAGCAGGGGTCCATGAGGACAGGGGCCACCAGCTTCGTCCTAACCCCTTCATTCCAGAGTCCCAGAATCTTAGGGCTGAGAAGGATCTCAAAGGAGATCTGGTTAAGCCTGGTTAAGCCTCTAGCCTCTGCTTGAAGACATCTAGTGATGGAAAACTCACTCTCTCTCATTCCACTTCTGAAAGCTCTAATTGTTAGGAAGTTTTCCTTTACATCCAACCAAAATCTACCTCCCTACAATTCCCTCCTGATACTGACTCAGGTTCTGCCCTCTGGGGCCAAGCAGAAAAATCCTAATCCTTCAGTCCCTCCCTGCCTCACCTTACAACAGAGATGTCACGTGAAGCACCAGTCAAATGATCTTGGGAGGTAGGCAGTGAGGGGGAGAAAGGAGCTGAGTGTAGGGGAGGAAAGCAACATTTCCCCTTCAGGGCCAGCTCTCTGAAGTATCACCTTCTGCCCTTCTCAAGGCAGGAGAGGTCTCCTAGGCATCAGTGTTTGTAGTGGCGATAAGGGAGGAGAGGGTTTGTCCTTACCGATGCTGGAGCTGCCAGGGCCCAGGCCAGGAAGGCTGGGGAGGGCACCTTGTCCATTGGTACCATGAGGGCCATGTCGAGCAGGCCCAGTAAGGCCAGGACCCAGACCATTGGGACCAAATCCTGGAAGGCCTGGGAAGTGCCCAGGGTAGGCAGGCAGCACAGGAGGACCCTCAACACACAGCCGGCGAAACTCATCTACAAATCAGGGAGAGGGATGGTCATTGGACCTGGGGCCAACATAGAGGAGGAGGCAGAGCAAAAGTTGAGCTTTTGAGTCCTGGTCTCTTTGGGGCATGTAGACAGAGGGAGCTGGGGGTGATGGAGGATCAGGGATCTATGTTGAAATATCCATTGGCTTCTGTTCTTGGTGGTTGCCACGCCAGAGAAAAGATCCTTAGCAGAGAAGGTTTGGGGACCAATCCCACCTCTCTCCTTTGGGGGTATGGATAGAGGAGAGGCACAGTTACCCTTGCCTTCTATACTTCCTCCCTTTTCTCCCTCTTCTCCTCCTTCCCCTCCCCTTTCCTCCCAAGACTCCCACTATAGCTCCATTCCCAGATCAGCTCACCTGAGCCCCTTTGGGGGCACATCTCTGGCGTTGACCCCACGGCCCAGCACCGGCCCCATTCACAACAGCACTGCCTCTTGGAAGCTTGGCCTGGCAGCTCTCCAGCACAGCGGCCCCCCAGTAATGCTGAGAAGCAGGTACCTACTCTCTGATCTGTAGTATAGAATCACAGAGGCCATGAGCACCAGAGACACTGGGCACCAGAGGGAGATGGTGCTGAATCCAAGGAAGTCAGTCACTCATGGTGTTGTCTTGGGAAAGAGAAGGCTGGTCAAAATGAGAGGAGGCAGGGAGCCTCAGCTGAGGGCTTTGGGGTCACACTAGGAGAGAGAATGACTCATAGTTTTGGGTTGGAGGAATGGGGAGCTATGAAGGTCAATAGCACTAGAGAGTGTTTCCTGGAGGTGCTTGACCCCTATTGGTGAGACTGATAGAAAACCTGGTGCAGGGAGGTCAGATGGGAAACAATCTTACAATACTGTTCAGACATTTCAAATTCTAATGTCCCTCCAATCTCTGGCATCAAGTCCCTCCCAGCTCTGGTGTTCTGTGTTCTAAGGCCTTTCTAGCCCTGACATATGGGGTACTTTCAATGTTCTGAGATCACTCCCAGGTTTGGCATTCTATGTTTTAAGAAGCTCTAATATACTTTATCCTAAGGGCTCTCCCACCTCTGAAATTCTCTGTTCTGAGGGTCCTCCTAGCCTGGACATCCTCTGTTTTAAAGGCCCTCCCAGCTCTGACACTCTGTGTTCTAAAGGCCTTTTAAACTCTAACATTCTGGGTTCTAAGGGTCCTCCCAGCTCTGAAATCCTGTGTTCTAAGGGTCTTTTTTCCCATTTAGAAGATGGAGCCCAACCTTTGAAGCCAAGTACCCACTATCTGGGGCCCACCAATAAAAAGGCTAATAACATACCACCAGGGGAAAAAGGCCTCAGGTTTGGGAGTGGAGCAGAGCTGAGGTCTGTGGGGCTTATAAGAAAGAGGGAGCCAGGACCCCATCCTTCTCACTGAGCACAGAGCAATTAGACAGCATTAGGAGACCACAAGTCCTTGGCTAACATCCTAACATTCATTCAAGGTCTTAATCAGAGGGTGAGTCAATAGTCTTGCACTGAGGGTACCATAAGCCCTGTGCCTGAACATCAGGTACCAGGAAGGTCTCTGGTGATGGGCAGGATGATCTGGCTGTGGACTGAGGATGGGTATATGAGGATGGGTTGGGAGAGTCTGGAACCACCCCCAGGATCCCAAGGCCCTGAGAACCATCTTACCCAGGCAGTGAGAACCATCAGCACTGGCCATGAAGCCTCGGGGACAGGTGCAGACGTAGCTCCCCACCGTGTTGGCACATTCTCCACCTTCGCAGACACCAGGGATGGTGCTGCACTCGTCCACATCTGGATAGGGCCAAGGGCAAGGGGAGCTCATGAGATAACCTCCTCATCCTGAGCCCTGTTCTCCTTCCTCCATCCCCTCCATTGCATCCCCCTTTTCACAATGGCTCCCGTTTCAATAGCACTGTCCAAACACCTGCCTCCAGCCCTCTGACAGTGGGAAGGATTTCAAGGACTATTCCTCCCATTTCACAGATAAAGGTCAGAAAAGGGTCCAAAGTCACCCTTATTCTCCTCTCTGCCCAGGCCCTGTCACCAATATAGTAGAAATGTCCTGGTATAATAGAGATAGTGTTGAACTTAGAATCAGAGGGCCTTGGGTTCAAGGCTGGGCTTTGACACTTAACTAGCCGTGTGACAATAAGGGAATGACTTGCCTTCTCTGGGCTTCAATTTTCGCAAAATGGAGATAAAAATTCTTGCCCCACTGACCTCAGGATTATTGTGAGAAAAGTACTTTGTAAACTCTAACATATCATCAAAACGGGAGTTGTGACTATTCCAGAACTCTGAGCACGGGAGGCAGTGTGGGGTGATAAAGAGAGTCCTTTTTGAAACTAGGAAGACCTGGGTTTAAATTCTGCCTCTGATGTCTACTGGCTGTGTGACCGTGGGCAAGTTACTTAACCCTGTACAACTATACATTGCAGAGAAGGTGTCGATCTGCATTTGTGGAGGGAATTTCCTCAGTAGGAGCTCCCTGTGCTGATGAAATCACAGGTCTGATTTAAAAAAAAATGGCCAGGAAATAAGTCTGAACTCGTGCTAGAAGGATCTGGTCTCCAACTGAAGATCACAGGTTTAGAGCTAGAAGGAATCATCATTTACAGTACAGCTCCATCATTTTAAAGGTAAGGGATCTGAGGCCCAGAGAGAAGTGACTTTCCCAAGGTCACTCATTTAGAAAGTGGCAGGATCTGGACTCAGGTCCTAGCTACCGCAGAGGCAGTTAGGTGGTCTAGTGGATAGATCACTGGGCCTGAAGTCAGGAAGACCTGAGTTCAAATCTGGCCTCAGACGCTTACTAGCTGTATGACTCTGGGCAAGTCATTTAACCATTGTCTGCCTCAGTTTCCTTATCTGTAAAACGGGGATAATAAGAGCACCTACTTCCCAGGGTTGATTCAAGGATCAAACGAGGTGACATTGGCAAAGCATTTATTTAGCACAGTGCCTGGCAGAAATTTGCTCCCTTTCGCCTCCAAATCCAGCACTCCGCCTCCGCATCTCTGTGTCAGTCCTTCACCTTTGCCCCTGCTCCCCTGAATTCATGCATGTCTCATCCCTCCTGCTTCCCTTACCTTCACATTTGTGGCTGGCCTCACCCAGCCGGTGACCAGCGGGACAGCGGCACTCAAAGGAGCCCACGGAGTTGATGCAATTCCCTCCTTGGCACAGGCCTGGGATGGCCCGGCATTCATCCACATCTGCGAAGGACAAAGAGAGACAGAGGGTGACCCCCAAAGTCTGGCCCAGAGTCTAGAAATGGGGCCCCTCCACCAAGATACCCCACCACCCCACAACAATTCGTACATCCAGATCCCCTTTTCACCAGCTCTCAGATTCGGTCCCCTCCTGGACCCTATTCCATAGGCCTCCACCATTCTGATCCCTACCCACTGTGAACCTCCTATCACCCCCCATATCTCACAGGACTCAGAGTCTTAACAGGGAGTGTTCCCCTGCTCCCTCTTACTGCCCCCACACCCCCAGGCTGAGGGTCTTCCCAGTGAGTCCTCTCACACAAAGGCTTCAGGGTCTCTTCAATGAGTCTCCCCATCCCACAAGGCTCAGGGCCTGTCCAATGAGCTTCCTTCCCAAGAGGCTTAGTATACATCCTCTCCATGGGGCTCAGTTTCTCCCTAGCTATTTGCCCTGGTAGGGCTCAGGGGTTCAAAGTTTCTCCCCTTGCCCTGTCACCACCCTCCTCTCCCCCAGTATCTAGCATCCCCCTGGTCATTCTCCACACCATCATTTTAATACATGATTCTTTGCCCTCCTCTTTACCTTGACAGGCCCCAGTTCGTATGTTTGGGATGAAGCCTCTGCGGCAGGGGTGGGGCTGGGCAGGGCACGGCTCACAGGGGTGACCCCAGGCACGACCCACACTGGCACAACACATGGTCTTGGTGCAGACGAGGCCACTCAGCTGGCCCTGGCACACCTGGTTGTTGACTTGGGTGAAGCAAGGTCCGGTGCGGTAATCTGCCAGGAGGTGCAGGTGTTCAGTGAGAAAGACCAGGGCAGGGCTCCAGTCCTAGGCTCCTCCCCACAAATTCTAGCTTCGTCCTCAGCTGCTCTGGTCCTGTCCCCTCCCTCTTGGTGCCATCCTCTCAAATTCCTTTGAATTACTTGGCCCTCCCTCCCTCTCTCCCTCCATTCCATGAGCCCCATCCCCTCAAACCCTGCCCCCTACTCATATTTATAGATCAAAACTTGGGGAAATGATAAGCACTCATTTCAATGTGGCAGCTAAGTGGTGCCATGAATAGAGTTCTGGGTTTGGAGCCAGGAAGAGATGAGTTTGAATCTGATCTCAGACACTCCTTATCTCTATGATCTGGGCAAGTCACTTATAACCTCCTCAGTTTCCTCAACTGGGAAATAAAACACCTACCTTCTAGGGTTGTTGTTAGGATCAAATGAGAGAATATTTGTAAAAAGCCCTTAGCACATATGAAAAATGAGGAGCAGACCAACTTCATTATAACCTGGAAAGACTTATATGAACTAATGCTGAGTGAGGGGAGCAGAACCAGGAGAACATTATACACAATTACAGACATACAGTGTCTGAAAGGACTAACTTTGATAGACTTGGCTCTTCTCATCAATGCAAGGTTCAAAGACAGCACCAAAAGACTCATGATGGAAAAAACCATGCACATCCAGAGAAAGAATTACAGTTTGGACGCAGATTGAGGCAAACTATTTGCTCTTTTTTTCCTTCTTTTTTGGTTTTGTTTCTTCTTTCTCATGATTCATTCCATTGGTTATAATTTTTCTTTACAACTGGACTATTATGTAAATAAGTTCATGCGAAAGTATATGTAGAAGTTATATCAGATTACATGCCGTCTTGGCGGGGGGGTGGGAGGAGAAGGAGGGAGAGAAAATTTGGAACTCAAAAACTTGTGGAACTTAGTGTTGTAAACTAAAAATAAAAAAAAAATTAAAAAGCCCTTAGCACAATGCCTGGCATATAGTAGGAACTCATTTAAAATTGAAGGGGAATTTTAATAGGACCATAGGATGATAGCTTGTGAGTAGGAAGGGATTTCAAAGGTCATCTAGCCCAGGGGTCGTTAACCTGGGACCCTGGGGTCTGTGCATAGATTTATAGGGTCTGTGAACTTGAACAGGGGAAAAACTAAATCTTTATTTTCACTAAATACTAACTGACATTTAGCATTTTCTAAAATTATAAATTTTAAAAACTCCACATTATTCTGAGGAGTCCATATGCTTTTACCCATTTGACACTTGACACACTTACTAGCTGTGTGACCTTAGGCAAGTCACTTAACCCCAAATTGCCCTGCTTTCCCCCCTCTGAAATAAAAGAAAATGATCCTTTAAAAAACAAAACAAAAAAAACCTGTCAAAGTGGTTCATAACACAAAAGGTTAATAATCCCAAACTAGCTCAGCCTCTCAATTTTATTGTTGAGAAAACTGAGGCTAGATGGACCTTTGAGGTCTCTTCCAACTCACCCCAGTAGAGGTTAATGGACTTGCCAAAAGTCACACTGATTGTAAACGATGGAGCCAGGATTTGAACTCGAGTCCTTCCACTCCATATCAGTCACTTTTTTCTATTACATCATGTTGCCTCCCTTAGATGAACATCTCAGCACCTCAGAGGAGGTGCATTGGCCCAGGCCACCCAGCTAGTGAAGCATCAGATCCAGAACTTGATCCAGGCATCCTCCCTCCCAAACCAGAGCTCTTTGCATTAGAGCCCAGTGCCTCTGGATATCTGACCCTCCGAAGACCTACTGTGTGCTCAGTGTGAAGGGATGGAGAAGAAAGAAGGAACAGAGGCCATTTCTCTAACAAGCTCAAGCAGGGATATGGCCCAAGGACTCTGAGCCAGGGCCAGAGGACAATTCACCTCTCTGGCCTCTGCTACCTCATCTGTAAAATGAAGAGATTGGACTAGATAGTCTCCAGGACCCGTCCTAGGTCCAAGTCTGTGATCTGATCACCCTGTGACAGGGACCAGCTTTGCCCCTTGGTCGATCAGAACTGGGTACAGCAGCACTCCTTCGAGGAGTCACCATCCTGGGGGCAGAGACAACTCTGCCCAGGGGGGCATAGCTCCTGCATCAGCTCTTTGGGAAAGGGATGGTCTGCAGGCGTCTCAAACTCAGCGTGTCCCACATAGAGCGCAGCAGCAGCCACTCTGCTCCCAAGCCGGCCCCTCTTCCCAAACTCCTTCTTTCTTCTAGTCGCCCACATCTGTAGCTTCAGGGTCATCTCTGACTCTTCACTCCTCATCTCCCATATCCATTTAGCTGCTAAATTGTGTCATAAATCCAACTCCTCTCTACTTGACCAGCCTCATTCAGGCCCTCAATCTGCCTTCCTCTGGATCATTGCAATAGCATTCAAACTGGCCTCCCTGCCTCAAGGGTTCTTCCCTCCGATCCATGCTCCATCTAGCTGCCAAAATGATTTTGCTAAAGCATAGGGGTGACCGTGCCACCCCCCTGCTCCATGAGATAGATCCTGGTCACCTCTAGGTGACTTCCTCCGCCCTCCCCAGCCTGGCTCCGACCGACCTACCAGCTTTCAACCTACCTACCTTGCCAGCTTTCTTACACATCACGCTCATTGCTGTACTCTGTGGTCCAATCAGACTTGCCCTCTTGTTCCCCATAAACATGACCCTCCATTCTGTATGCCCATGCCTTGAATACACTCCTTCCTCCTCTTTACATTTCTACTTACCTTCAAGGTGTTGCTCTGACAATTAGCCCTGTATGAGGTCTTTTCACATAGGCAGCTAGGTGGGGCAATGGATAGAGCACCAGATTGGGGTTCAGGAAGACCTGAGTTGAAATTTGTCGTCCGGTACTTCCTAGATGTGTGAACTTGGCCAAGTCACCTAATATCAGTCTCCTTAACTGTAAAGCGGGGATAGCAATAGCACCTACCTCCCCAGTGGAAACACCAGCTCAAGTAGGTGGCACAGTGGATAGAGTACTGCGTCTGGAATCAGGAAGACTCCTCTCCCTGAGTTCAAATCCAGCCTCAGACACTTCCTAGCTGTGTGACCCTGGGCAAGTCACTTAACCCTGTTTGCCTCGGTTTCCTCATCTGTAAAATGAGCTGGAGAAGGAAATGGCAAAACATGCTAACATCTGTGCCAGGAAACGAGGTCACAAAGAGTCAGACGTGACTGAAAATCTACTGAACGACAACAATCCTTGGGAATGGTTTTCTTAATACCTTTGGACTCATCCCAAACAAGAAGCTACTCTTTACATGGACCAGAAAATTACTTCCATTTGAGGTGTTTCCATCTTACGCTAGGTAGTGCAATGGAGAGAGGACTAGATCTGAGTTCAAATTCAGCCTCACTGGGCAAGTCACTTCATTGTTCTCTGCCTCAGTTTCCCCATCTGTAAAATGGGAACAATGATGATAACACCCACCTCTAAGCTTTGTTGGGATGGTCAAATGAGAATATATTTATGAAATGCTTTGCAAGCCTTAAAGCACTGTATAAATGCTAGACACTATCATCATTATTATCATTACCTGAGCTCTGCAAGAGGTTTAAATACTGATATTTACTAAGATCACTCTATTTTTTTGATGCAATCATAGATAAGTGATTTGCCCAGGGTCACACAGTAAGTATCTGAGGCTGGATTTGAACTCAGGTCCTCCTGATTCCAGAGCTGGTGCTCTATCCACTGTAGCACCTAGCTAGCCCAAAGTACTATCATTCTAAAAACATTTTTATCTACCACTTCTATGACACAAGAGGATGATTCAATGTTAAGTACAGTCTAATCTGGGCAGCTCGGTGGCACAGCGGATAGAGTGCGAGGCCTGGAATCAGGAAAACTCATCTTTCTGAGTTCAAATCCAACCTTAGATGCTTGCTAGCTGTGTGACCCTGGGTAAGTCACTTCACCCTGTTTGCCTCAGTTTCCCCATCTGTTCAACGAGCTGCAGAAGGAAATGGCAAACCACTCCAGTATCTCTGCCAAGAAAACCCCAAATGAGATTACAAAGATTCGGATGTGACAGAAAAATGACTAAACACACAGTCTAATACGGTATTCACTTAAACAGTCAGCATTAGATGTAAGAGAGTATATCTAAGAAGGATTATTCTATTTGAGTATAAGTACCAGCTACTGTTGTCCATCAAAGACCTCCTTCTATGCCTCCCAGTGGCACGGCAGCGTCCCTTGGCTCAGGAAGGCTACACCACCAGAGAATACGATGTGGAGCATTGAATGTTGACTAGATGCACGGTTTTGCTGAACTTTAAGCATTTCACAGTTTAGTGAACCGCCCCAGTGAGGGTGACTAACCCAGGGTTACACAGGTAACAAGTTTCTAAGGCAGTATTCAAACACACATCTTTCTGACTCCAAGTCCAAGATGAAGTCTTCCTGATTCCAGGTCTGGTGCTCTATCTACTGTGCCACTCAGCTGCCACCTACCTTGCATTCCACTAAAATCCCCACATCTTTTTCAGGCAAAATGCCATGTAAAAATACCTCTTTCATCTTGTACTTGTGAAGTCTAGTTTTTGAAGCCAAGGGTAAGACTTTACACATATCCCTATTAAATATCCCTATTAGGGGTACAGCATGTCCTTGGTCAAAGGAAAAGGAACTAAGGACAGTGGTTAACAAGCACACTTGAGCCAGAGTCAAACTCACAATAGCTGATGTTGAAAAGGACAAGAGGATTTTTTTTGTTCAGAAGCATGCACAGTGCCACACAATTAGAAAGGGAGGCAAGCACAGGACTGGACCTCATCAGAGTGGACTCTTTGGATAAAAACTGGTCTGGCTCCAGGATTCTTGGCACAGATGCCAACAAAAGCAAAGGCATCGTCTGGGGCGAGGATATGCTGACGGAATACTTGGAAAACCCCAAGAAGTCTATCCATGGAACAGAAATGATCCTTGCTGGCATTCATAAGAAAGGAGGAAGGGCAGAATTGATAAGCATATCTCAGAAAAACTACCAATGAGTAATGGCCGTTTGCTGCCTCCCTTACAAAAAGATGCCTCGTGACGAGATTTCCTTTTTCTTTCCTTTTAACATATGCCACAACCCTCCCCTATTTAAATTGTTTTTATCAACCAGAGAACTTTGATCATGAATGGTTGCTTTAAAATTGTGTTCAGCAGCTATAATTTAAGGAATTATGTGGATTAGGTAGGTTTGTGTTTAAATGAACATAATTATGTTTTCTCCATTGTGGTTTTAAGTCTAGCCACAGAAAGCAGGATAACAATGAATAGAGATAGCTGGCCTCACAGAGAGGAAGACCAGGCCTCAAATCCTGCCTCATATACAAACATACATGTATACACATATTTATATACTCACATGTATATGTTAACATACACACATCTATTTATACATAGATGCAAGTGTGTACTGGCTATGTGACCCTGGACAAATCATAACATTTCAGTGGCTCTAGGCAACTAATACTATAAATTATAAAGAAAGTACCAACCAATACCAGTAAAGGGAATCGTCATCAGCTTCTCTTTCTCACCCCATATCTAATTTGTGGCCAAGACCTGAAGATTCTACCTCTGCAACACCTTTTGCACATGCCCCCTTTTCTCTTCTGTCCCTGCCAGGTCCTCATCACCTCATGCCTGGACTTTTGCTATAGCCTGCTGATTGACCTCCCTGCCTCAAGTCTTTACCTACTACATTGTATTCTCCACTCAGCCACCAAAATGATCTTCCTAAGCTTCAGTCTGACCATATCTCTCTCCTGCTCAATAAATTCCAATAGCTCCCCTTTTGCTTCCAGGATCAAATGCAAAATCCTCTGTTTGGCTTTTAAAGTTCTTCATAAACTGGCTTCATTCTGGTTATCTTATCCCTTCCTTTCCTCCATGTACTCTACAATCTAGTGACACTGGTTTCCTTGTTGTTCCTTCAAAAAGACACTCTATCTTTCACCTTCAGGCACTTTTACTGGCTATCCCTCATGCCTGGAATTCTCTTCCTCCTCACCTCTGTCCCTTGGCTTCTCTGGTTTAACTTCAAATCTACTAAAATTCAACTTTCTGTGAGAAGCCTTTCATGGTCCTCCTTACTGTTGGTACCTTTCCTTGGAGGTTATCTCCAGTTTATATTCTCTCTCTCTCTCTCTCTCTCTCTCTCTCTCTCTCTCTCTCTCTCTCTCTCTCTCTTTGATGTAGTTCGCTAGCTACATCCATATATATGGATACAGATAGATCTCTATCTATCCTGCTTATACATAGTGGTTTGCATGTTGTCTCTACCTATTATGTTGTGAGCTCCTTGAGGGTAGGAATAATTTTGGCCTTCTTTGTATCCACAATACTTAGGACAGTGTGATGCACAGTAAGTGCTTAATAAATGCTTGTTGGCTTTCCTCACCTGAAATGTCTCCATACCAATGAAATCACACAGGTCTTGTTCTTATCCTGATTATTAATTCATTTAGAGTGAGAAGATGTAAGTATGTATCATCATGAATTTGTAATGTTGTGATCATAAGGCTTAATTCAACAATGAAATATTCCTCAAAATGTCTAGGATAGATTTCCTCTTGTTAAATTCAGCCTCAGATTCCAGCCCACCAGGATTATTTTGGATCCTAACTTTGTCAGTCAGGGTGCTCACTCCCCCTCCCATCTTTATTTCTTCTGCATGTTTGATAAGCATGCCTTGTTTGCCTTAATCCAAATCAGTGATAAAGGAAAAGTTAAATGGTCTAGGACCTTGCCTAGTTTGTGAGTCCTCCAGTGGAGGTCTCTCTTCAAGCAGATGTTGAGCCATTTGCTGCTCTTCTTTGAGTCTGGCCACCCAACCAGCTCTAAAATTATCTCATGGTCTAGACCATTGTCTAGACCACATGGCTCTATTTTTTTCCCAGAAGAATAATATGAAGTCCTTTGTCAAACCCTTTACTCTAATCTAGGGTCTATAGCATTTTCCCCTTCCTCTACCATCTATAAAGCCCTGAAGAAGCCACATGGAAGCCACGCTATTGTGAAGACAAGTTGTCAGATAATGAAATGAGTCAGTCTTCAGGTTGTGTCAAAGTGGGCATAGCTAACCAAGCACCTCAAGCGGACTAAAACAGGGAAACCTCCATTGCTTAAAAGGCCTTAAGCACTCAGCATCCTGGGTCTTGAGGCCAAGCAAATGGTTATTACAATTTGCAATATCCATAAAATTGCACACTCAATCTTACTGCCACCTTTTCAATGTTCTTAACAGCATAGATGGGTAAAAGAAAGATGCCTCCAATATCCTTCCATCTTACCCCCCAAGTAACAGGGAGTGGGTGTGGGTGCATAAGGATATGTGAGTAAGGGAGCCTGGACTCAGAGAAAGGGAAAATGAGCAGAGTAATGACCAACTTAAATCACAGTGGCAATTCCATTCTTTGGAAGTGACGATGCATTATACCATGTATACCCACAGCATGTTTCTCAGAGGCTGATGTTACTTGCTGCAGAACATCTCTTGGGAGCAGAAGATGCTCCCTCTAGGATTTCAACAGTACTCCAGCTCTTGGCGCCAGATGGTGTTCCTAACGGAGGATTGGAAGGTGCTTCCTGATGGACATCTCCCAGAGCTAGATAGTGTTCCCCATAGGACACCTTTTGGAGCTAAAGGTATTCCCTCTGGTAAGGACATTGTTGACAATTAGAATATACTGTCTGTAAGATGTCTCCTAAATCTTGATGGTGGTCCCAGACAGTAGCTCTTGGAGCCAGATGGTATAATTGAGCCTTTCTAAGAGTTGGAAGGTGCTCCTCACAAGATGTCTCCCAGATCTTTAAAGTGCTCCCTATGCATTAGTTCTTAAAGCTAACAGGGTATTTCCAAGAGATGTAAGGTACTTCTTATAGGATATCTCCCTGAGCTAGATAATGCTTCCTGAGGGCATCTCCTGGAGCCAGACTTTATTACCCTCAGGACATCTCTGAAAGTTGGAAGGTGTTCCCTGCAGTACACCTCCCAAAGGTGGATGCATGCACAACATCTTTTGGAGCCAGATTGTGTTCCCAATAGGGCATCTCCAAGACTTAGGATATATCCCCTGCAGATTGTCTCCCAGGTCTTGATGGTGCTCCCCATGTAGTATCTCATGGAACTAGATGGTGTTCCTAATAGGGCACTTCCAAGAGCTCAGTGTACTCCCTACACGGAATCTTTTGAAGTATTCCCTCCAGTCCACATCTAAGAGTTAGAAGAAAATCTCTGCAGGACATCTCCCAGAGACGGAAGGAGCTTCCTAGGGATCGTTTCCTGCAGAACCTGAAGGAAGCAGAGAACTGCTTCATGGGGTATTTCCCAAACTGGTCTAAGACTGCTAAGCTCACTGTGGGCTGAATCTTTTCTTCAAAGATCTCAGGAGACTAAAGTCAGCCCTGGGATTTCCAAGTCCACTGGGGGAAGAATAGGATCATAAGATTTAAAACTGGGACAGACCTCAGAAGACATCTAGTCCAAGCCCCTTCTTTTGAAAATGAGGAAACTGATCCTCCAACAGGGGAAAGTTCTTGCCCAAGATCACACAGATATTAAGTGGCAGAGCTGAGACCAGTATCCAAGTCCTCTTAGGACCAAGCCAACATTCTGTTACTCCGCCCAGCTGATAAAACCCCTGAAATGTTGAGACCAACCTGCTTTTCAAGTACCTCTTGGGTCAGTGTGGGCCTGGCCCATGATCTGGGGAGGTTGGGAGGCAACGGAATAGGCTATTCCTCCAGCCCTACCCCCACCATGACCTTTCTCACAAACTCAAGCATGTCTAGTGAACCCCCTCCCCCACTCCTTGCTCTGATCAGTGCCCACTCTATGTGTCTTGGTGGAGAACAGCTGGCTGCACAGCTGGAGAGTCTGTCTGATTTCTGGCCCCAAGCTCAATTTAAGCCCATCCACCAGCGCTTTGGGAAACCTCCTGTTTGAAGACATTTTATGCATACAAGATGTCGGCAAAGGCTGCACAAACAAGCAAAGGCCCCTTTGTGTCTCTAGCCTCACATCCCCCTCCCCACTCCCTTTTATAGAAGTGATTTCCTTTCTGATTCTGCTTGCCAGATGTTCTTAATAAAGCAGCTTGACCCCAAGAGGAAAAGGGCAAGGACAATCTCAGTTCAAGTCCCAATTCTAACACTTACTAACTGCATGACCCTGAAAAAGTGGCAGATCTCTGAGCCTCAGTTTACTCACCTGCAAAATAGGGATAATGAGTTTTGTACTACCTACCCCAGAGAGTTGTTGTCAAGAAAGGACTATGTAAACCTTGAAACACTAGAAATGTTAACTTGCTATTAATATAACTGCTGTTATTGTCTATTATAACTTGAGAAATCAACACACACATATACACATGTGTACACACACATGTATATGTATATATACACAGATATAGGTATATATCTGTGTATACACACACGCATAGATACATTTTTATATATGTTTACATACACATACACATGGGATACACTAGATGGATGAAAAATGCTTATTGACCAGATGATGAGATGCAGTTACGGGACAGTTCATCAAGTTGTCCTGCTAGAGAGACATTTCTGATAGACAAATTAAAGCACCCAGAGTTTGATCGAAGAGGAACCAAGATTAAATTTAGGAAATTATGCCATGTTCTTTCAACAATCTCAAGCTGTTGCTGGTCCCCAAGCCTATCTTTTTAGCTTTTAAATAAGACAAGAAGAAGTAGTAAAGTGTCATGGAAAGAGTACAGGGCGGAGAGACAGGAAAGACCTGAGTGCAAATCCTGCTGCTAATACTCATGCTCTCTTTGACTCTGGGCAAGAAATTCTCTCTAATCCTCAGTTTCTACATGTGAAAAAAGAGGATAATGACACATGTAGTGCCTACCTTACATGGATGTTGTGAAGGTCATAGATAGGGATAGAGAATGTGCTTTCATTGTTAATAACAAGAACAACCAAAAATAGCTACTATTTATATAGTACCTACTATGTGCCAAGCACTGTGCTAAGAGCTTTACAAGGATTGACCCTCACAAGCACCCTGGAGAGTAGGTGCTGGTATTATGGCTATTTTAGAGTGGAGGAAACTGAGGCCAATAGAGGCTGATCTTGACTGAAGTCTTCCTGGCTCCAAGGCTGGCTCTCTATCCACTGCACCGCACCATCTTTAGGCCACTTCATAAACATTTAAGAGTGATATCAGTGATGGCTGTTATTATCCCATGGAACCCTCAGATCACAGAACAATTAGACCATCAAAAGAGCCAGAAGAGGGCCTTTCACATGTTGGATAAACCCTCTAGGGAGCATTTAAGGAGGAAAAGGGACAAGAATTGCCCAGGATGAGAAGGCATGGCTAGGTTATGATCTTCATGAGTGGAGGAAATGCCACCACCATTCGGGTCACAGATTCATTGAAACATCATGGGGCAACCAGGTGGTGCAGTGGATAGCACACTGGCTCTGGAGTCAGGAGGACCTGAGTTCAAATTCAGCCTCAGACACTTGACACTTACTACCTGTATGACCCTGGGCAAGTCACTTAACCCTGATTGCCTCCCTCCAAAAAAGATTTTTAAAAAGTCACAGAATCTTCAGTTTAGATCTGCAAGGGAGCTCAGATCCTTCAAAGTCCAGCTCTTTACAGATGAGGAAAGTGAGACTTGGAGAGGTTTAAATGGACTTGCCCAAGGTCATGCAGGTAGTAAGCATCATGGAGAGGATTTGAATCCAAGCCCTCTGACTTCAGATCTGGAGCTCTTTGCACTAAACTATGCTTCGGCCCTTGAAAAAGTCAAGGCCTCTAGGAGGATCAGGATAGGAAGAGGGCTGCAGGGCTCAACCTGAGGGGCCTGAAGAGCCTGACCTGGGCTGGGCAGCCTCTGGCAGGTCACCCTCCCAACAGTAGAGGCTGGAGACCATCAGAGGAGGGCAAAGCCCAGTGTTCCAGCCTCAGTGCATTTTCCCAGGGGCTCTAGAGCGGGTCCCAGAGGAGGAGGAGGACCTGTAAGGGGAGGATGGGAAGGGGCAGAAGAAGAGGAAAGGTGGAAGAGGAGGAGGAAGTAGAAAAGGAAGAAGAATAAGAAGAAGGGGGAAAGGAGGGGTGCGGGATGGAATGACACAAATCTTCTTGCTTGCACTTAATCTCCAGGCTAAAGTACAATTGAGTCACACTTGAAAATGTACTTTTTAAAGGCGAAAGCTGTTAACGGCAGGGAGAAGACTTGAAGGGAGAGAGGAAGCTGGGTACCTACACCCCACAGGGGCCAAGGCCTCAGCACTTCCAAACCACGGTTTCATTCCCCCAGCCCAGCCCTCCCCTACCCACCCGGCTCAGTCCTGTCCAGGGTGGTTCCCAAAAGCCCCGCCCAAACACCCCTCCTCCACCTATGCCTCACCTACTACCAGTCCAATCCTCAGGCATTCATAACTCCTCCCTCTCCCGCCCCTCATCCCCACTCCGGATTCCTCTGGGCTCACCCCCTGGCACAAGGCATTCTACCTACCTCTCTCACACTGGGGCCCGGTGAAGCCATAGACACAGGCACAGCGGTTGGGGCCAATGCACCGGCCCCCATTCTGACAACTCTGGTCACACACAGCTGGAGGGAGACAGAAGGAGAGCCATGTTAACCAGTAGGGGCCTGCCTGGGGTGGTAGCATGGACTCCAAGGGCATCACACCCTGTTCTCCTAGGGGAAGGGAGGGCTGGTCTGGCCTCTGGCATCCTCTGAAAAGCTGCCAGTAACCTAGAGACAAGGACTCTTAAAGCCTTGGGCTGGGAGGGAACATCATCCATCTTTGGGTGTGTGTGTGTGCATGTGGGGTCCATCTATTTAGCATAAACCCTTCGTTTCATAGGTAGCCAGGTGCTCTGGTGGCTTGAGGGCCAGACTTAGAGTCAGAAAGGCCTCAGTTCAAATCCCGCCTGTGTGAACCTGGGCAAGTCACAACTCAATTCCCCCATCTGGAAAGTGAGAACAACAAAGACATTTCCCTCACCGGGTTATTGTGAGTACCAAAAACGATGACGTACATAATGTGCTTTGCCAATCTTTAAGCCCTAGGTAGATGTGAGCTATTACTAGCTATTATCATTATTATTACAGATGGGAAAGTTGAGGCTCAGAGACTAGAAGTAAGGGCAAGGGGTTTGAGCCAGGTCATCTGACCCCAAATTCAACAGTCTCTCCACTGGATCTTATTACCACCCAGACTTTTCTTTTTTCTTCAATAATTGGAAAAGAAAGACACTTCCCTCTACCAAATACCTAAGGAGTAATCATGCCACTTTTTCTTAAAGGCCTCCGGAAGAGAGGCAGCCCACTGCTTCTGGAAGCAGCCCATCCCACTCAGGGCCAGCTCTCACAGTTGGGAAGTCTCTCCTTCTATAAAGTCTAAATTTGCCTCCTTGCAAATTCTACCCGTTGGTTTTAGTACTACTCCAATGTAGGCCGACCAGACGGAGCACAGAAGGACTGTCACCTCCCTACTCCTGGACACTATGTCATCAGCAGAGGTTAGCTTGCAAATTACCATTTGGACTTTGGCAGAATCACAGAATCTCAAAGATGGAAGGGACCTCTGGGGCCATGTAATCTGATTCTTCCCAGTCCAAGAATCCTCCTTTACCACACTGCCAACAATTCATCATTCAACCTTTCCTGGAAGACCTCCCAAGGAAGGCACCCACCTATCTCTGGGAACAGTCCGTTCTATTTTGGGACGATCTCATTGTTATATTTTTTTAATCTTTCTAAAAATCTTAGTATAGAAACTGGTCCTTTTTATTGGGAAAGCTTGGCCTTCTTTGTAATAGGTGTTTGAGAACTGGAATGCTGGGATTTGTAGTTTAATAGGGCAAGAATTCCCCCAGCCCGGAGAGTGATTTGGCACTATGCCAAATCCTTGAATCAGAAGGCAGACTTGAGCCATGCCTGGGAAATTAAAAAAATATCGCACACAGTTTTTGAAAAGTCAGATTGAAAGGAAAGAGTGGGGAGATGGCAAGATGGCATCCTTGTAACCTCACAAAGGATTTAATGAGCTGAGCCAGACAGCATAGGAAGCAGAAGAAATGAGGAGAAACCAAAAGGAGGATGGAGAGATCAAAGTGTACTAGGAAGTTTCTGCAGGAATCTTGGAAGAGGAGATTTGGGTTGAAGCTGCTGATTGTACCTATCTCTTCAAGGGTTGACAGAAGTTAAAAGAAAAAAAAGAAAAAAAGTCTGCTCTTTCTCCAGCCTCTCCTCCCTATATGCGTTTAGTAGGAGATAATATAATGTGTTTTGCTTACTCCTAGAAAGAGCAGAGCTGAATTCCAACTAGTTCTTGATTGTCTCTCCCCACCCTCCTCTTAATTTCTCACATCAGAGGCTATGATTTAATACTTTACATCCTGTTACTAAAATTAGCTTCCTTTTTAGCCTGGGGCCAATATGAAGGTTTTCAGGTCCCCTCCTCTGCTGCTTTATTGAGTTTAGGTCAGATGAAAGTTATTAGTACAATCGTAATAGCTGAGAGCCCCCAGTTAGGAAAATTCCTAACATTTGGACAGAAGTTCGGCTTTAGACCTTAATTTAGATTTTTGTGTATCTCCAACTAAGTCCTGGCTTCTCCATATTTGAGACAAATCAGGACTCCAGAAATGTTTAGATAGGAGAAGCAAGCAGAGAGCATTTTACAGTGTCTGTTACTGGACAGGCACAAAAAGGGGAATTTAGGTGTAAAAAAAAGACTTGTTTAAAAAAAAAGCTATCCTTAGTCCTTGAAGAGATGAGTGAAAGTAGAAGCTTCAGCCTGAGTCTTTGTCCCCAGATGCCCGCAGAAGCCTGATGCTGCACCTCCATCTCTTCCTTCTCTGTCATATCTCCACCCTCCTTTTGGCTTCTCCTTTTAGCTTATTTTGTTATTTGTCCCTGTGCCAATGATGCTTTACAACTCAGTTTATTAAGCGCTTGGTGGGGCTGAGGACACCATTTCCCAGCTCCTTACTCTCTGTCTATTCTCCTGAGGTACATGTCCTTTTACAAAACTTCCAGGTATGACTCAAGTCTACCTTCTAGCAGCCTCAGGGCAAAGAAGAAATTCTTGTCCCCCTGAACTACAAAACCTAGAAAGGCAATTGATCCTCAAACCCTTCTTATATAACCTTGACCCTTCATTCCCTCACCTCCCACTTCCAATCAATTGTCAAATCTTGTGGATCCAATCTTCACATCTCTTGTATCCACCCTCTCCTCTCCACTCCCATGGCCACCACCCTGGCTCAGAGCTCCATCACCACCTGGGGACTATTATAATAGCTTCCTAACTGTCCTTGCTACCCCAAGTCTTGCTCCTTTCCAGTCTATTCTTCAAGAAGTTCCTACAATAATCTTTCTCAAGGTCTTATTATGGCACTCCCCTGATCAAAAACCTTTAGCGGCTCTCTAGGATAAAATGTAAATCCTTAAGTTTGGCATTTACAGCCCTCCAGGGATGATCTGTCTCTAACCCATCATTCTAACCTGATTTTTCCTCTACTTCCCTTTGTATATTCAATGATCCAGCCAACCTGGACTCTTCTCTGTTCTCCACTCCTATTCTATCTTATCTGGCCTCAATGCCTAGAACACAGATCTTCCTCATCTCTGTTTATTGAAATTCTTCTCTTTCTTTAGTGACTGCCTTAAGTACCACCATCTCCATTGACATTTCAAGGTTTCTCTCTCTTCAAATTTTCCAAGTGTTACTTTGGGTCTTTCCTCTTTCCCTGTCCCATTATACCCAATGTCCTATTTATCAGTGAACATATATTATTCTCTTTAATAGAGCACAAGCCCCTTGAGGCATGGGGACAGTGATTTAAAAAAACTGTATCCCCAGTATAAAGCACAGTGCTTTGCACAAAAGCAGACATTCTAAGTGTTTGTTGATTTGTAGAAACAGTTGTAAATATGTGGCAATGCATCAGAAAAGGAAGTTTTCTGTCTTTCCTGATCTTAGTCTTTCAAGGGAAGTGCTAGCTCACCTTACCTTCAGAAAGATTTTAAGAACATATCAGGGTAGGAACAATAAAAACAGGCCTTCTATTTCACAAGGACCAGGGGACTAAGAGAAAAGTAGGGAGGGAGAGATTGGGAGTGGAGGGAAGATTATCTAGTGGGCCTCTTGAATGACCGAAGAAATATTACTAAAAAGAGATAGATTTCTTAGGCACATACGTGAAGTAAGGCCAAAGATAAGTTGGACTCTATAATCACATTATGTGCTTAACATTTGCTAACCAATATAGAGTTTGTGTTCTACAGGAGCATGTTAGAATGAAAAGAATGCCGAATTTAGAATTGGAAGACCTATGTTTGAATCACCTCTCTAATGCTTATTAGTTCATCTCTCTGAACCCAAGTTTTATTCATAAAATGGGAAAAATAATATTTATATTCCATATATCACAGGATTATTATAAGAGTTATGTAAAACTTTAAAGCATCATAGAAATGGGAGATGATGATGGTCATCACCATCATCTTATTCTTCTCATTTTTTTGATGGGGCTCAAATAGAAATGGTCCTGGGGCATGTTGTTAGCTCACTATTATTCTTTTATATTTCATGTTCTGTGGGATATTGCAAGGTGGATAAAATTACTTTTTTTATAACTGAATGAAAATGTAAGGATGTAGACTCATCCCTTATACATGTCTTGTATATACCCACATATGTATATGTTGTCTCTCCCATAAGAAAGTAAGCTCCTTGAGGGCAGGGATTGTTTTCACACTTTCTTGCTATCTCAACCACTTAGCACAGTGCATGGCAAATAGTAAGTGCTTAATAAATACTTGTTGGTTGATTGTAGGCTCACTGAAGGAAACCTCCATTCCACCCTAGTAGTAGACAGGACAACAAGGATCGGTACCTTGTCCCATTCCCACATAGTTGTCTGTCTCATCTGCTAGATCTATTTTGAAGTTATTTTGCTCTATGTAGATTGAAAACTATATTACTTGGTATGGTAACATATATTAAAATGTTGCTCTTAAGTTTTTATGTCTAGGCAACTAGGCAGCAGTTTAGCTTGTTCAGTCCAGTTCTAGTAGAGTTTATTGGGATACTTTGAGGGCAGTATTTGTATTATGGGGATTTTCCATCTGTTGGTTCATAAAAGACAACTAGCTACTGAAGTGTAATTTTAACCACCAGGTCATGTCTTGCTAGGTTTTTGGTAAGTAGTAAATTTTTACAGCCTCTAACAATGTGTTGTACAGTTTCTGCTATTTCCTAAAGTGATCTACATTGGTTGCTAATTTCAGTCTTCTTAAAGAACTCTTTTGTAATTTCCGGTGGCAATGGCATGGTTCTCAATTACCGTCATAAATTCTTCCATTTTTACAAACAAATACACATGGATAAACCATTTGTTTGAGGCTTGTCTTTCAGCGTATTGTTGGCTGAGTGCACGACGATGTCATCTATAGAGGTCTTTTTGATTCCACTCTTGGATCGTAGTTACTTGACAGGTTCCATCTGGTGGTAAACCACTTTTGATTATTATGTTCAACAAATATAATGGTGCAGACCTTTATCAGCCTTTATATTACTCAGAGAAATGATTTCTGCTTGTTTCAGAAGTATTTTAACAAGTCTAAAATGTAGTCTAAGAATGCCTATCAATTTTCTTTCTCCTTTTCGTAAGGAATTGTTCATCTTTCTATAACTGCCCTAGGGTCTCATGTTTCATTAATATTGTACAGGTTTTTGTTAAGATGCTTTCCAAATCTGTTAGGGTCCATTATATAGATCTGAAAGTATGTGCATCAAGACGGGTGTCACATAGCTGTTAGTCACTTTAAACACATTCTTCCCATTCAGCTTTGATTTCAGGATGGCTAGAAGTCTCTTAAATTTTTGCTGTTGTTTAGTTGTTTTCAGTCATGTCTGACTTTTCATGACTGCATTTGGGGTTTTCTTGGCAAAGATACTGGAGCTATTTGCCATTTCCTTTTCCAGATCGTTTTACAGATGAAGAATTGGAGGCAAACAGGGTTAAGTGACTGTGTTGGTAATCAAAAATGGGCTCCTTAGCACTTAGTCAACAAGTGCCCTTGAATAGTTTGGCTTTTTCCCCAGAACTAACTGAACGCTGTCTGTATGTTGGATTGGAGTAAGCTTGTCAGCCCCTTCACCTTGCTTCCCTTGACTAAGCAGATTGAAAGAACCTATGCTTTCCCAGTCAACCCCTTTACCTTGCTTCCCTTGGTTAAGCAGATCGAAAGAACCTGTGTTTTCCCCAGCATACCTTACACCCCTGCAGAAGCTGCTAGCCAGATGGTTAAAAACAGCTTCCGTTGGAGCCAGAGACAGCTACAGCTACAGCCGAAGCTGAAGCAGGAGCTGCCGGTAGCAGAGCTGACCTACGTGTGGACCGAGGAGTGCTGAGCAAGGACTTGAGGCCAATGGGTAATCTTTTTACCGTAGAGGGGGTGCATGTATATGATTTTGCTTTATACCATCATGCTTTTCTGTGGCCTCCTGATTACTCTTGTGAGGCAGACTTATTGGGCCTGGAGGCTTTTGATCAATATATCAAAATGGGGATGCTGGTTTGTGGGTTTGTTACTGTGGAGCTTAAATATATGCTTTGATTTTTCTGCCTCCTACTTTGAGAATTCCTTATATCCGGTGGTTCCAAACCTTTCAGACATATATATGATCTTCTTTGAAATTATAAACTCTGCTCTCATAGTACAGTGACTTGGCCAGGGTGACATAGCTAATAAGTGTCTGAGGCCAGATTTGAATTCAGGAAGAAGAATCTTCTGACTCCAGGTCTAGTGCTCTATCCACCGTGCCACCTAGCTATCCTGCACCACCTAACTGCTCTTAACATATTTGGCCACAGCTTTTTCTTTCATCCCTTCACACTCAATATGTCTTACTTGGAGGTATTACCTATATCCACTGATTCAATGTCACCTCCCGATTGAAGTTCAAAGCCTTCAGTTTCTATCTTGCCTTGGCAAAGTTACTAATTTTACACTTATTCAATCAAAATGACATTTTGATGTTATCAGGGAAAGATTCCATGAGATAAATTATTATTATAGCTACAATCTCATTAATTTCATCCTTTCCTTTTTATGAGGTTCAGATAGAAACAGTCTTGAGACAAGTCTATTCTGTTATATATAATGTTCTATGGACTCTTGCAAGGTATGTAAAAGAACTGCTTTCTGTAGCTGAACAAAAGCATTAGGATATATTAGCATCCTCAATAACAGAGCTTCTTAATTTGGGGTCTGCAAACTATTAATTTTTTTTGTAACTGTATTTCAACATGACTAGCTTTTTGTAATCCCATATATTTATTTTATGCATTTCAAAACATTATTTGAAGAAAGGGGCCACAGGCTTCACCAGATTGCCAAAGGGATACAAGATACAAAGAAGGTTCAGCATCCCTGCCTTATAGGCTCACCAAGGGAATCCTTGACATAATTCCAGAAGGAGAAAGGAAAACAGGGGTGATAAGCACCCCTCGGCCCAGCTTTCCATTCCATGTGGCTTAGAAATTGTGAGTATTTGGGGTGTTAACATCTATTAAAAATTCTTCTTGAATTTTTATTAATTAATGTTATAGTCAGGTGATAAAGTCAGCCTTTGTGGGGCTTGGGACAGCAGTGTCTGTGTTTGGCCTTCAGTGCCTATTACTTATTAGCCCTATGGCTAAGTAATCCCATAGAAGTACTATAACTTAGCAGGTAGTTACTTTTCCACTCCTGCTGGCACCTGGAGGCAGCTAGGAGGTACAGTGGTCAGAAAGACCCAAGTTTGAATCTGGTCTCTGACACTTAGTAACTGTGATTCTGGCAAAGTCACTTAACCTTTCTTTGCCTCCGTTTTCTCAGCTGTAAGATGGGAATCATAAAAGCACCTACCTCCTTGGGTTGTTGTAATGAGACAATATTTGTAAAGCCTTTAGCACAGTTACTTTTGGACAGAGGCAGAATTCCTCATTTCAGGGCCTACCATTTAATACTGAGGAAGGAAGTAAGAAGTGGTCTGAGGAGGCTGCTTATCTCCCAGTAGCAGGGCAGCCAGACCAGATAGACCAATAGGGAAGAGAACAGCATTAGCCATGTGTTTGGGCCAGTGTCAAAGACCAAAAATGTAGGTCATCTTGATCCCTGCCTGCATTCTAGACCAAGTCCTAACATACTATGTAGTCCTGAGCAAATCCCTGTCCCTCATTCTCTCCATGTGTAAAATGAAGGTGCTGGACTAGATGATCTCCTCTCACCTCTGACATTCCATATTCTAAGGCCCTTCCCACACCGACATTCCACATTCCCTCCCAGATCTGACATCCTGTGTTCTAAGGCCCTTCCCACCCCTGACATTCCATGTTTTAAGGGCCCTCCCAGCTCTGACATTATGTCCTCTAAGGATGCTCCCAGCTCTGACATCCTGTGTTCTAAAAGCTCTCCCAGCTCTGACATTCTCTGTTCTAAGGTCCTTTCCAGCTCTGACATTCTGTGTCCTAAGGGTCCTCCCAGCTCTGACATCTTGGGTCCAAAGAGATCCCAGCTTGGACATTCTGTCTTCTCTAGCCCCTCCACGCCTCCCTTTTCCCTCACCTCCTACCCTCTCTCCTAGACCCCCTCACCTCCACTGGCACCACAGCTGGGGGAGAGCTGTCCATTGGCACAGGCACACAAATTGGGTCGGGAGCAGAACCCTTCCCCACAGGAATTCCGGCAAATAGCTGTAAAGAGGAAAAGAAGGAGATGGTGAGGACAAGGTTGGCCACTCCATCTGCTGTACCTGCTGGCACACTGTGGCAGTGGTATCTGGAATCAGGAAAGGATTCCCAGATGGGGAGTGAGGAGACCTGAGTTTGAATCATGATTCAGAAACTAATTTGCTGTGTGACCCTGGGCAAGTACCTTCCCCTCTTCAGTTCTCAGTTTTCATATCTGTCAATGGGTATCATAATACTGGTTGAACTGATGTGAAGTTATAGTCAGAAGGATGTATGGGACATTGTGAAGAACTTCCCTGGGAGAAGAGGAATGATTATGGAATCCTGTTTCTTGGAGGCAGCCAAGGCAAAGAGAAATGACACTCTTTGAGAAGGATAGGGGCCCGCCTGCCCAGGTCTAGAAAAAGGAAATGACTCTGAGAGTGCCTTTCTAACTTCTCCCATTCTGTTTGTAGAGTGAAGCCCGGTTTCCTGTCCTAGAAGGGGGGCGATGCTGCAGGAACCCCTTCCCCACCACTCCCAAGTCCAGAGCCTGAACAAGAAGCTCTCACTTACGGACAATGCACTGATTTCCCCCAGGGAGGGTCCTCCATCCTGGGCAGCAGTAAGAATGAAACCGGGAGCCACAGACATTAGGCCTGGAAAAGAACAAGGACACAGAATGAATCCTCACACATAAGCTCCCGGGCTCCAGCAGAACATCTTAGATCCAGGGGGCAAGGACTTTGAATGAAGGAAGGAAGGAAGAAAGGAAGGAAGGAAAGAATAATGGCCCTGCCTCAACCCCCAGAACATAGGGAGAGCAGCCTTGATCGTTCCCTCAGGACCTACAGAGTGCTCTCTGGGGTCTCATGATGGAGGTTATAATCAAGTTGAAGAGCAGCTAATTAACTCTAGGCCAACGTCAGCAGACCAAGGCCCAAGGGCTAAATCCAGCAGGTAACCCGGCCCATCATTAAACTTAAGAAAAAAGCTCAGGATCAGCCAGATCCTGCCTTCAGGCCGTAGTATGACAACTCCTGCTCTAGGCACATGGTATCAATCTGAAAATGTGGGAAAAGGGGCACAAACTCAGAAGTCACTTTGGATTTACTCACACAGGGCATTGTGGGCACCATGCATGGGGCATCCTGGACAGGGTGCCCATAGCACCACCATTACAAGGTGTTCAGACCCAGAGCACCTCAACCCTTGTTTGCAGGCCCAGGCTCACTATTTAGACAGAAGCTGTAATATCAAAATGAGGTAATATTTGTAAAGCATTTTATAAACCTTGAAGTTAGCTGTTACTAATAACTATCTATTGTAGTCAGCTAAATGGCATAGTGGATGGCAAGCTAGGCCTGGAGTTGGGAAGACCCGAATTCAAATTCTGCCTTAGATACTTTTTAACCATGTGACTCTGGGAAAATCACTTTAACCTCTGCCTGCCTCAGTTTCTTCAACTGTAAAATGTGGTAATAATAGCACTTATCCCCCAGGGCTGTTGTGAGGATCAAGTGTGATAATAATGTAAAGCTTAGCACATAGTAGTGCCTGGCACATAGTAGGTGATTATATAAATGGTTATTCTCTTCCCTTCCTTAATGTCCTGTTCTGTCCACTGTGTCCCAGGGGCCTCTGGTTTCCTTTGCTCTCCCCTGTTCTCTGGCTTCCCTTATTTTTATGCTTCACTTCCCTAATCATTTAATCCCAGATGGGGAAAGAGGGAGGAATTTAAGGTAGAAGTGGGGAGAAGGGAGTTGTTACTAAGGGACCTTTGAGGGAAAACCTGAAGCCACCCCCTGAGGGCCAGAGTGGAGGGGCCCCTGATGGTGTCCACCTTTTTATCTCAACAACCTCTCCCATTCCCCTACAGACGGGAGGGAGCCTGGTATGAACGTACCCTCTTAAGGTGTCAAAGCCTCTTCTTCGAACCCGGCTCAAGGCTGGTGTCTCCTCAGAGCCAGCAGCCTTGTCTGTCCGAATGGCCCCTTCCCATTGGGCCCAGGCCACGCAGACCAGCATTGTCCAACCCAGCAGGATCTGGGTCAGCCGGCTCCCGGCCATGGTCATGCCTCTTCCCCTGGCCCCGTCTCTTACGGCTTAGTCCCCAGAGCTGGTCGTCACAGGCTCTTGTCCTGTGTTGGAAGGGAAGGAGGGGGAAGAAGAAGGACTTAATGAAATAACAATGACATCCAAGCACTTCCAGAGGAACAAAGGACTTTTCTCTCAATACTCCGTTGAGGTTGCAAGGGTCACTATCCCCACATTACAGAGAGAAAAACTGAATTTTAGAGCATGAATTGTTGCAAGCCACAGGAATAATAAGCAAGTCAGACCTAAGCCTCAAGTGCAGGCCTCTCTCACTCCAAGCTCAAGGCCTTTTTCCATTATGTCATTGTTACATGGAGTCAAGTTAGCTTCCACATGTACTCTCCTGATCGAAGCCCCTCCATCCTGGGACAAGCTAACACTGTTCTCTGGATGAGAGTGCCACCTTCCTCAGACTCTGTTCCCTTCCCCTTCCCCAAATTCTACAGATGCTTTTAGGCTGAGCTTAGCTCAGGCACCACCTCCTCTGCTCCGAGTCCTTCTTGATCCCTCTAGTCATTATGAATACTCTCTCCTTTCTTGAGCAGTAGAGTGCTGAACCTAGAATCACAAGACCTGGGTTCAAATCTCACCTTGGACTCTTTGCTGCTTTATGACTCTGGACAAATCACTTAACCTAGTGAAGCCTCAGAGAATTCTCTGAGACTCCAAGTTCCAGATGGGGTATAATCTGTGTGGTTAGGGGGAGGATGACGAGATCACCAGTCTTTGAAACACAGAATGTAAGCAGGGACCATTTAAAATTTTTACCTTTGTATTTCTTTGTTTAAAAAACATTTGTTGAATTAAATTCATTCCTCCAATAAATATGTGGTGATATCTATTGGGTGACAAACGGTATCCTCATATTACAGAGGGATACAGACACATAAATAAGGCTCACGTGACCTGGTCCAGCCATTCTGGAAAGGAATTTGGAACAGTGCCCAAGAACTATTAAACTGTGCATGCCCTCTGACCCAGGAATGCTCCTACCAGGACTGTACTCAAAGAGATCATAGAAAGAGGAGAAGGACCCATATGTATAGAAATATTCATAGCAGATCTTTTTGCGGTGGCAAAGAAATGGAAACTGAGAAGCTGCCCATCAACTTTGGAACGGCTTAACAAGTTACGGTGGTATGAATGTGATGGACTACTATTCTGCTGTAAGAAACGATAGAAGAGATGGTTTCAGGAAAAGCTGGAAAGAGTTGTATGAACTGATATAGAATGAAGTAAACAAAACCGGGAGAACAATTTATATAATAACAACAATATTGTAAAGATAATCAATTTTGAAGACTTACTAACATCAACAAAGGCAGCGATCACAGTTCCAAAGGACCAGCGATGAGGCACGCTACCCATCTCCAGATGGAGAGCTGATGGACTCAAGAGTGAATACTGAAGCATATTTTCTTCCCACCCGCCCTCCCCCCATTTTTTTTTTGCAAGGGGAGGAGACATGCCTAACATGGGGATTTATTTTGCATGACTATACATGTTTATAATGGGTTTTATTTTTCTTGCCTTCTCATTGGGTGAGGGAGGGGGAGGAGGCAGGGAAAGAATTTGGAACAGAAAATAGAATAAATTGAATTTAATACATAAGTACAACAGAAATATCCAGAACCAAATGTTCTATGAGAGCCAATGCTTCTTCATACCTAGCAGGATGTCACATTGGGTCTGGGACTTACCTTGGCTAAGTTACTATCCAGGCCTTAGTTTGAGCACCTTTGAGGTGTGGAGGGTACACTCAGTGATCCCTCCAGGTTTAAAGCTATGAACCTGTGAACATCTTTACTAATGGGGGAATCCAGGAAGTCTTCCTGGAGGAGGTGGCACTGGATTAAACTTTTAAGGATGGTTAGGAAGTCCACGAATTTAGAAATCAGTATGAAATAAAGCTGGATGAGATAAGCAGCATGAATACATACATACATATATAAATATATGTGGGGGAGAGAGAGAGAGTGTTAGTTAGTTCTAGGGAGGATCCAGGGAAGAAAAGATCAGTTCTACCTGGGGCGAAGGGGAGGGAGAGTGGTATAGCAATCAAAGAAGGCTTCCAGGAAGAGATGACTCTTGAGTTGGGCTTGAAAAGTGGGTAGGATTTCCACAGGTGGAGATGGGAGAATGGGAACAAGGAGACTACCTGTTGGGGTGCATGAATATGCTGGTACAGTGGAGAGAGCAACGGACCTGGAGTCAGGAAGACCCGAGGTCAAATCCAGCCTCAAACACTTACCAGCTATGTGACCCTGGGCAGGTCACTTAATCTCTGCCTGCTTCAGTTTTCTCATCTATAAAATGAGATAATAATAGTTCCTACCTCCCAGGGTTGTTGTGAGGATTAAATGAGATATTTTTAGAATGCTTCGCATACCTTAGAAATGCTATTGTTATAAGTCCATTTTAGCTGGTTTGTAGGTTGTGTTGGGGGATGCTGAAGGAAGAGGGGGAGATTAGGTGGGGACAGACATTGGAGCCAGAGCTGGGAAGACTTTTAAGATTCTGACAAATCTCACTTTTTTCAGGAAGCTTCCTTGAATCCTGTATCTACCCTCCTCTCCCCTTTCTTTCTCTGATCTAGAGGATTCATTGCCCAGACCCCAAAATTCTGAACCAAGAATAAGAATCCTCTCTCATTCCTCCAGCACTTTATACTTCACAAAGGGCTTCCCTCACAACAGCATCATTAGGCAGGGCAGGCAAGTATGGGTATCCTCATTTTACAGATAAGGAATCTGAGTCTCAGAGACAGCCAGAAAGTGTCAGAGCCAGGACCGGAACCCTGATTTCCTGACTCTCGGTGATAAGGATCCCACAGCTGCCTCTCATACTCCTTCCCACTATCATTTGTTTATTCATTCATTGAACATATATTTATTAAGTACCTCCTGAGTGCAAAGTACAAACCAGTACTGGCAGGCTGGGTGGGAACCAGATTAAAATGTAATTGGGAAATATTTAACAAAATAAATAAAAATATGGTGGGACATAGATAATGTTCATATGTGGTTTTCTAAATCAACATGCAGCTCATAGGAATCCTTATGTAAGGTTTAGTGGTCCCTGTTTCTTTGTTTGACACCCCTGTCTTAAAGCACGTCATAAACTTGGGCCAGCTGATATACTAATTATTCAGGGAAGCCTTTCTTGATACCTTTCTCACAATAGTCCTTCCCCTCAACAGCTTTCATTTTACAAATGAGGAAGCTGAAGCCCAGGCAAGGGAAGTTTGTCTTACCTAAGGTCCCAGAGGTGATTAAATGAGAGATTCAAACCCATGTCCTTCAATTCCTTTGGATTCACCCGAATATTTGCAGAGGCAGTGTGGCTCAGTAGAAAGACTGTGGAATTCGGAGTCAAGGGAGGTGGGTTTGAATCGCTGCTTTGTGTGACTTTGGCCAAAGAGTAACTTCTCTGAGCTTCAGTTTACCTATCTATAAAAGGGGGGGCAGTAATTGCACATACCTCTCTCAGGGTTGTGGCAAGGGTCAAGCGAGGTGATCTTTGTAGTGTGCTTTGCCCACCCTTCAAGCACTTTATAAATGCTACCTGACTTTCAACGTGACCTATTGAAAAGAACCTCATCTCTCAGTTCATTTTCTTTCCCTGTAAAATCTAGAAAACAATGCTTCCAAGGCTCGACCCAGAGGACTGCTGTGAGAAAAGCATTTGGCATGCCTTAAACGGGTCAAGAGAGGTAAGCAGTCTTTGCTTTCCTGGGGTTTAGCCTAGTGGTAGGAGACACTCAAATACAGGATGTTATATGATACTTGCATTAGGGAGGTGTAATCAAACCTGTGCAAGGTCAGCTGGGGGTGGGTTTTTTATCGACTAGAGGGGATGCGGCAGGCTCGTTGGAGTAGTTGGCCTTTGAGTTGGGCTTTAAATGATGAGTAGTGATTCAACGGAAAGAGAATCCTAGAAGGTCAAGTGTTTGCATGGGTCTTGTCCTTGAATTGGGTGGGGAAGAGAGAAGCTTTTTCAAGTCCCGAATGACAGAGCAGAGGATCAGTTAGTATTAGGGATGTAAGGAGCTTTGATGACCGTTAGCTCTGTTACTGACTGTGTGACACTGGGGCAAGTCACTTCATCTTTCTGTGCCTTATTTGGGGTTAGATGGTCTCTGATGTCCTTTTCAGCCATTCTCATTGGACCTCCCTTGACCTTCCTTGCCTCTCAGTAAGATAAAACTCTATGGCCTCTGAGGTGCTTTCCAGCTCTGCAGCTAGTCTTTGACCTTGCTGGGTCTGTTTCTTCCTCTATAAAAAAAGTAGGTTGCGCTAAATGGTTTCTGAGATCCATTTCTACTCTAGATCTATGATCTCATCATCTTTTGACCTCCTTGGGCCTCAGTTTCCCTCTCTGAAGAAGGAAGGGGTTGGTCTGGATGCTCTCGAAAGTTCCTTTAACTCTGAATCTATGAGACTGTGATCTCATCCACCCAGGGTCTTGATGTGGCTCCCAAAGAAACTCCCTTACGGAGGGTCTGGGCACTGAGAGGTAACAGCCCCATCTAGCCCCAACCAAATTAGCCACAAGCCTTCATGCTGAGGGTATGGGAAGGGATTACCTCTTCCTTCCCACTCCCCCAGCCCACCAGGGGCTCCAGCTCTCTGGAGTCATGAATGCAGGGAAACGGCCAACTCCTTGGGGTCTAGCAAGGAAACCAATGCAGCATTTCCTCCCTGCAGGCCGGGCCGGGCCTCCCACTGACAGAGCTCAGCAGCTGGAGCCAGAGCAGGGAAGGGGGTCCCCAAGGACTTCCCCACTTGGCTCAATCTCGAGGAGGGCCCCTGGAGTTCCTTATGGGAAGGGAAGGAGCCGGCTGGGAGGGAATGAGGGCTGGGAGGGATGAAGGAGAGGGCGGGGCAGTCAGGAGTCAGCCTCTGTTCAGGGGAAGAGGCCCCGGCCCAGGACTCTGTGAAGTCCCAGTTCTGGGCTGGGCAGGAGGAAAGGGGAGGGAATTAGAGACTTTCCAGCTGAAAAGGACCTCGGAGATCATTTAGTTCAACCCCTTCATTTTACAGAGATAGAAACTGAGCCCTAGAGATGGGAAGTGGCTTCCCCAAGGTCACATTGAGGGGACTGGCAGATCCAAAGCCAGGTTCTTTGACTCCAAATCCAGGGAGTAGAGATGGGTAAAGAATTCTAACTCGGGAGCCAGAGCTGGACGCAGGGACCACACCGCTAAGAGACTGGAAGGGAAGGCTGAGGGGATCGGGGCACAGGACGTTGTCCCTGATTGGCCTCTGGGAAGGGCGCAGAGACAGCCTGGGAGGTACGAGGATGGGAAGTTAGAGATCCAGGGAGAGGGAGTGAAGGGGAATGGGAGGGGTGGGGGGACAAGCAAGGATGGAGGGAATGTGTGTGGGATGGTGAAGAAGATGGAGGAAGTGGGAGAAAAGGGGTCCCCTGCAGGGAGCAGAGGAGAGAGAGTGAGAGGGAAGTTAGGACAAGGAGAGTGAGAAAAGGAAATGGGAGGAAGGGGCACTAGAGGAAAGAGACGGGGGCCTTAGCCCCAGTGGAGACAAAGAGACTGGCCTTCCTGGCCTCGATCTCAACCTTGGTCCGATCTGGGGCTCCCCAAGCCGCCATCAGAGCCCCAGGCAGAGAGAGCACCGTCTCAGCCTCCCTCCCTCTGACCATCTATCCATCCTGTGGGAGGGGAGGAGAGGGGAAGGAGCCTCAGCCCGAACTGCCCGGGCCTGAGTGTGCCCCAGCTCTGGTGTCCTGAGATCCCCCGGAGTAAAGCCGGGGTTCTCACCTGCCTGGTGATCCTAGGCTGCAGGCGGACTGACTGGGGCTCCCCGCACCAGTAAGAGCAGCCGCAGCAGCTGCGGGGGCCCCGGGCTCCGCTCCGAGCTGGAGCGCACAGCGTGCGCCCGGAGCGGAGCAGCCTCCGCCAGCCCCGGCTCAGAGGAGGGGGCTGGGCAGGGCTAAGCGGGGCTTGGGGCTGCTAGGGCTGGAAACAAAGAAAAGCTTCCCTCCCCCCAGCCAGGGGCTCCCTCCCTCCCTCCCCACCCTTCCCACCACTCGCTCCCCCCATCCCCCTCCCCGCAGTGTGGCCCGACAGCTCCCTCCCTGAAATACCTGCGGGACCAGGCCGGGTCCTGAGGCTGCAGGCTGGCAGGCTGTGGACTGTGGGGGCCCTGGGCTGGGGCTGGAGCCGGGGTGTGTGGGGAAGGGACGGACTGAGGGAGGGAAAGAGGGAGAGAGGGAGGGAAGGAAGGAGGCTGCAAGGTAGAGTGTAATCCAATTTGGGCGGGGGGCGGGGGCCTGGGCGGGGAGGGCCTTCTCCCTGGGAGAGCTGGGGGGCAGAGGGAGGGAGGGGAGCAGGAGGCCAGCCCTACCACATTCCCGAGCCAAAAGGCTGAACCTTCAAGGGGGAGTTGGGGGCGGGGTGGGGGGAGGCTTAGGGCTGGGAGACTTTGGAGGGAACTGACTGGAGACATTAGCACCTACCAGTTCCCAGGAGCAGAGGCCTGGCAGGCTGGAGAACTTATGGGGCCTTGGCAATAGGGGCGACTCGGGGTTCAAGATTGGGGGGAGGACTAGACCAGAGCTAGGGGGGGACTCAGATGTAGCTGCCCCAAAGGGTGTTGCCTACCTGCCTAAAGGAGGCAGAAAGAAGTTAAAATTTGGAGGTGGAGTGGGGACTCCTGTGGAACCCTGAGTCTTTGGGGATGGAGCAGAAGCCACTAGACAGAAGAATGCCAGAGCTGAAAACTACCTTAGAACATAGAATATCAGAGATGGGAGAACCCTTAGAACATGGAATTTCAGATCTGGTAGGGCCCTGAAACACAGGTCAGAACTGGTATTGATAATAGAACACAATATGTCAGTACTGGAAACGTCCTTAGAACACGGAATGTCAGCACTGTAAGGAATCTCAGGATCAAGAAGAACCTTAGAACATAGAACATCAGAGCTAGGAGAAGCAGGGGCAGCTAGTTGGTGCAATGAATAGAGCAGTGGCCCCTGAGTCAGGAAGACCTGAGTTCAAATATGGCCTCAGACACTAGCTAGCAAGTCACTTAACCTTATCTGCTTCAGTTCCTCATCTGTAAAATGAACTGGAGAAGAAAATAGCAAACTCCAGTAACTTTTTCAAGAAAACCCCAAATACGGTCATGAAGAGTTGGACACAACTAAAATGACTCAACCGTGACAGGAGAGAGGCAATCCGTGTGTCGGGAAGCACAGTAGATTTGGGCTTGGAGAACCTGGGTTCAAATCTAGACTCTTACTTTTTTTGTGTCCTTAGGCACATCACTTAACACTCTAGCTCTGGGTTTCCTAATATGTAAAACTGAGGGGATCATTTCCAGCGTTTAACCCTATTATTATGAAAATAGATTTGGAAGGATCCTTATAGTTAAATTTAATGAGCGTCTCTAATGAACTGGATGTTCAACCAGGCACTGTGAGGAGAGTAACTACACTTTCCTCATAGAGTTGTTGTGGGACTCGAAGGAGACTATAGAAAGTGATACCTAGCCTTTCTATGGTGTATATAAACTTCAGCTATATACACATGAGCTATTAGGCAGTAGGCACCAAGGATATAAATAACTAACGTTTATTACACTTAAAGTTTTGTGAAGCACTTTTTATATTACCTCATCTGCTCCTCCCAATAATCCCTGTGATGCATGTTTAATGGATATCATATTGTCAATGGATGGGGCAGGGAGAAAATTGGAAACTCAAAAAAATTTTAAATGAATATTAAAATAATTATGAATGTTAAAAAAAATCCCTGTGATGGAGGTGTCATTATTATACCCATGGGACAAATGAAGAAACAGATTTAGGGAACATGAATCATTTGTCCAGGGTCCCAGAGCTAGTGAATGACTGAGGCAGCGTTAAGCTCTGGTCTTTCTTCAGCACCCACAACTTTACCCACCTCGTCTATGGGTCCTATCTACAGTCCTCGCCCCCCATCTTCCAACAGTCCCTTGCCCTCAAGAAGCTTTGCATCCTACTTACCTTCTTGCATCTAATCTCAACCCCCACTACTTTCATGATGGACAAAGGCCCAGAAAAGGGGAGGGATTTGCTAGAGGTCCCCTGGTCATTTAGTGGCAGAACAAAGTAGATAAAAGCTGGTTCCTAAGCTCAAAGCTATTTCCGTTTTACCCACTGCCCTCTTTAAGCACTTTCTGATCTGTGTGATCTGAGTTGGTTCCTTGTCCTAAATTTCTTATGACCTAAGGCTTTGTCTGCTGTTCATGATCACAGCCCCTGTCGTCTACCCTTTCTTAGAATTGACCCCCATTAGCATTGTACAAACTCTCCATCTGAAGTGAACATTTTACAAATTTACATGGGGGTTTTCTCACCAATATTTATGCCAGAGGCGAGCATGGATACTACTGGAGAATCAGTTTCATTTACATGCTAGGGGACCTGGTGACATCAAGAATATAGGGTGTCATCATTGATTATTCAAATGGAGGAACACCAAGTGGGGAAATGTAATCTCTTGGAGGGCACGAACTGTTTTTAAATTCAACTTTGAAGCTCCAGCCCTGAACATAGTGCCTCACATTCAGTACTTGCTTAATAAATATGTGTTGGCATTGGATTGGACTGGAGATGATACCAGATTCCAGAGACAGTCACTGGGAAAGGGAGAGTGTGTGTATGTTTCAAGGCTGTGTGTGTGTGGTCTGTGTGAGGACAATTTTCATTCTAGGAAGGTGGAGGCTAAGAAGGGTCAGAGTCTACAAATTTGGGAAGGGGATAGAGGTAGAGAGAATGTGGATTTGTTGGCCAAATCCTGACTCTAGAGCAAGGGGCCCCTTGAAGCATGAGAGAGGTTAAGTTTATGACAAGTAGAAGAAAGGCAGGCTCATCTGATATACAGGTGAAACCAAGTTGGGAGGGACAATCCATGAAGGCTTAAAAAAAACAGACTTTCGTTCAACAACCCACAAGCTGAATTTTAGCAGTAAACGTTTGTGTTTTCAACAACATTAGCAAAACAGAAACTTGATTAAAGCAGTAAGCCTGTAACCAGCATTTTATTTGGAGCTGATAAGACATCCTTCAATTTCAAACTGTTTCCATTCCCCCTCCCTACCTCCCGTTTTCAGTGGTCTGGACAAGATGCTGGGAAACTTGGTGCAAACATTTTGGGACTGAGGAGGCATGAGCTTCCCTCAATGTTCCTGCAAATACCTTTGCTGTTTGGATACCTCCCCAAAGTCAGCGCTTGCCAATCTCTCCTAAACAAGGAAAGGAGAAGGACACGGCTCTAAAGCTTCCTGTGTTGGGACCCCAGACTCCCACTTCTTCCTCCTCTCCCTCATTTTGCTCCTCCCCAGCCTTTGACCAGTTACGTCCCGAGCTTCCAGGAGCCCCCAGCTGTAGAGAGGACTAAGGAGGGACCGGAAAGTGGAATGAATGGATATTCCGCCGGGGAGGAGAGTTCCTGCCCGGCTCACTGAGGCTAATGGATTACAGATGTCTTGCATACTTCCCGCCTTCCCCAAGAACCTCCCCGTGTCTGGTCTGGTCTGGTCTCTCAGACTCTGTAAGTGTGGTGTGTGTGTGTGTTGGGGGGAGGTAAAGCCGAACACTGCACAGGAGACATACCGGCGACTTTTAGTCTGTGACTAGGGGTTTCCAGAAAGCATATTCAGGGGCTGTGGCCACGGTTCTATGGCCAGGTGAAAAGCCAAGAGGTGGCCGAGAAGTTTGCTATAATATAGTTCTCCCTATGGGCAGTGGATCTTGAGGTAAAGGACCAAAGAATGTCAAAATGGAAAGATCCTTTGAACACAGAATGTTAGAGCTGGGGAGAGAATTTAAAACGTGAACAGTCAGAGCTGGGAGGGGCCTTAAAACATGGAAAGTCAACTCTAGCTGGGGCCTGAAAACAGGGAATTTCAGAGTTAGGAGTACCCTTAGAACACAATATCCGAGCTGAGAAGGGTTTTAGAAAACAGCTGTCAGGCCTTGGAGGGAATTTAGAACATGGAATGTCAGAACTGAGAGGATCCTTAGAAGACAGAACATCAGAGCTAGGTGAGCCCTTAGGACACAGGATGACAGAGCTGGGAGGGTCCTTAGAACACAGAATGTCACAGCTGGGAGAGCCCTCAAAACAGAGAATGTCAGAGCTGAGAGGGCCCTTAGGACATAGGATGGCAGAGCTGGTAGGGTCCTTAGGACACAGGATGTTAGAGCTGGGGAGGCTGTAGAACACAGGATGTCAGAGTTGGGAGAGCCCTTTAACATTGCAAACCAGAGGGAAGGACACTAGAAATAATCTTGGCCAACCTCCATATTTACATGTGAGGAAACTGAGGCCCCAAATGGGAAAGGGCTCAAGATCAAACAGCCAGCCAGTGGAAAAAGAGGGCTAGAACCAAGGTGTCCTGATTCAAAGCCAAAGCTCTGTCAGGGGTACCTCACTGCTTCCCTGAATACTCTATCACTCTGCAGAGACAACCAAGGTCCTGGGCCACACTGCAATTCTGACCCCAAGAGGGCCTTTTATCCAGAATTCTTCATGAAAATGTGCATGTGGTCTCAAAGTGTGGGACCCTGAAGCTAAGATGCCCATATTCATCTTCCCAAATCATTCTTTTCCCAGTATCCTTCCCCTGCTCAAATACCTTTAAACGGATTTAAATTGTTGTCAGCATCAAATGCAATCAACACACATCTGTCAAGGACCTCTCTGTGCCAGACCCTATGCTGGGCCTTGTGGATTTGAAACAAGTGATGGAGTCTCCACCTTCAGGGAATTCATATTCTACCGAGAGGACACACATCATATCCAAAGATAATAAAATATGAGATTCTAAATGTAATAATAATAATTAGTTTTTATATCGTTCTCAAAGTGCTTTATACATATTAGCTCATTTAATCCTTACCAGAATCCTGAGAGAGGCAGATGCTATCATTATATCCATTTTACAGATGAGGAAAGTGAGGCAGGCATCACCCAGCTAGTGTCTGAGGCTGGATTTGAACTTAGGTCTTCCAGACTCCAGGTTGGGAGGCAGGCAGTAACAACTGGAACAATCTTTTAAAAGTAGTAGCTCTTGAACTGAGCCTTGAAGCTAGCCGGCCTATGAAGGGCCATCAATGGAGTGGCCAGTTGGGATGGAACTTTAGGTTCGTGATGGGGAGTTACATGTCCTAAGCCCGGAAAAGTAGTTTGGAGTCAAATGAGGCAGGACTTTAAATGTCTACCTGGGAACTTGGGGTTTTGTGCTAGAGATAACAGGAAGCTGCTGGAGGTCGAGCGTGGGAGTGATTTTATTTCACATACTTTAGACATAGGGGTGTTCCAGAGCCAGCTCGAATGTGCTCTGGAGAGCCAACTGTTAAAATTTCCACGGAAGCATTTACACCTTGGAAATCAGCAAATGCTGCAAAACAAGGCTTGATTTGTTGTTTCGTTGGTTGCCTTAAGAAAGTAACGGAAAAAATGTTAGTAATGCAAATTAAACTTAAAAGTGTTTTGCGGGTCCTTCCCCCTCCCCACCTCCTGAAGGCAGTTGTTGCATACCACTGCTAAGAAAATCAATTTGGTGACTGGGCAGGGTATAGATTGGAGAAGGAGAAAAGCTAGATTCAAAAAGAACAGTTAAGAAGTTCATGAAAAAAGATGTAATGGGGCAGCTAGGTGGCAAAGTGGATAGAGCATCAGTCCTGGAGTCAGGAGGACCTGAGTTTAAATCCTGTCTCAGACACTACCTGTGTGACCCTGGGCAAGTCACTTAACTCAGATTGCCTCCAAAAACGAAGAAACAAACAAATATTATATGAAGATAAAATCAACAAGACAGCAATTGTTTCAATATGGAGGGAGTGGAAGTGAAAATAAGGAGATGAGATTGATTTCCAGCTTGTGAACCAAGTGATGGGAAGGATGAAGATTTGCTAAAAAACATAAGAAGTCAGGCAGTTGGGTGGTAAGATAATGAGCTCGGTTTGGGATGGATTGAGGTTGATATACCTGTGGGACAGGGGGATCTCCAACTGGTAGGCAGTTGGATACTTGGCGATGAAACTCAGGAGAGATGTGACGACCTGAATTTACCTGGTAATGAGATGTTTTCCAGTGGCTGTTAATAGATTAGTCGGGATACTAAGAGCATGGTTACAAAAATGAGCAATCATTTTTCACAGGGTCCCGGCTTTCAGAACTGGGCCCAGTTGGCAAGTGCCCGATTGTAATGTTCACAATTATCTGTGAATGAGATCTCTGAGAGACTATGGAGGCAGAAGGGAAGAAGGTAAAAGATAGAGCCCTGGGGTATATCCATAGTCAGGGGGTGGGACATGGATAATGAGCCTGCACAAGAGGTTTGGACATAGGAGGAGATATGACAGGGCAATAAAAACCCAAGGGGAAGAGACTATCCAGAAGATGGGAGTGATCAACAGGGTAAAGCATTGAAAAGAAGTAAAGAAGGATAAGGACTGAGAAAAGGCCGCTGGACTTAGCTATGAAGAGATCATTGATGACCTTGGAGAGAGCAGTTTCCATTGATAGGTGAGACTGGAAGCCAGATTACAAGAAGCCAACAGAAGATAAAGTGGAAGCATCTCTCTCTAGGAGTTTGATTGTGAAAGAGAAAAGAGAAGAAAGGAGGAAAGCTGGAGGGTAGATTAGGGTCAAGAGAAGCTTGTTTTTTTTTTTAAAGGCTTGGGTAGACCTGACTCTGTTTGTAGGCAGCCAGGTTGTATTTAGTGTCTTAGGACCAAAGATTGAGCTCTGGGCCTGAAGTTGGGAAGAGCTGAGGTCCAAACCAGACTCAGATACCTGCCTAGCAGTACTTTTACAGAATCCAGATGCTAATTAGCTGTGTGACCCCAGGTAAGTCACCTAACTTCTATCTGCCTCAATGCTTTTCATTTGTAAAATGAGGATAATAAAACCACCTACCTCTCAGACTTGTTGTAAAGATCAAATGAGATATTTTAAATTACCTGGCACATAGTAGGCACTTAAAAATGCTTGTTTCCTTCCTTCCATGTGTATTTTACATATTTTTATAAAGTCTGGGATACTTTATATTCAACAATCTGACCTATGTTCTATGTTTCTGTCACCTATGTCCCATGCTCCTCATTCCAAGACTCTGGACTCCCATGGACTGAGTCCAATCTTGGGAACTGACCCCAAAGGATCAATTTCTCTTTTTGGCAAATTGCACTAGGAGAAAATCTCCTAGTATTCTCATAGCATAGCTCAAGTCTAGACTTGGTTCCTGTACAAGCATTCAAGGTAACAAGGCAACATAGGAAAATTGGATATGGGAAAATCTTTAATGCAACAAAAAATGAATGTTACAAGGGTCTCATAGGAGGTCATAAACAGATATGGAAAAAGATATAAAGGTCTCAAATTGCCCATCAGCTCTCCTAGAAGGAAACTGAACTTGAGATCATTATTGGGGTAATCCTTTGACATTTTTTTCTCATTTTCCCTTTTGCAGAATCCTACACAGTCTCTCCAAGATTTATAATACCACCCTGTGGTTTAGACTTCTAGGGGCTAGATGGTAAACATGCTTTAGGGGTTGCTAAGCAGAGCAATTTCCTTCTCTATAAGAATCTCACTGTAATTCACAGGCTTTGCTTTCCACGTTGAACACTGAATAGGAATCATGTGAGCAATCCTTCTTTCTCAACAAAACACATTGCAACGGGACAATCCCCTGTCTCTCTAGAGAGTGCAATAACTGAACTATTGAGTTTGTGGTTGCCCAGACAATCCCTCATTTCTAATTAGAAGATTAGATTCCAGGATTATGTTGCCCAAGGAATTTGAAATCCCTCCGCCTCTGCACAAGAATTTGGGGTTCAGCATCACTATCTATGGACACCCCTCTCAGGCCATACGCAAGAATGTATCTACTCCTCCCTTAGACTTCTGCCACAAGCTGTCACCAACTGACCCTGGGGGACAAAACTGTGTAGAAGCACAAGGTCCCTGCTCCCTCAGCATGCAGGTCCAGCCTGCTGTATGCTGGTCTCTCTTCTCTTACTCCAAGCATAATGACCCCAGAGGGCAGAGCTAGAAGCAATGGGTACAAATTGGAGAGGTACATTTAAGTGTATCTAGAAGTGGAATGGGTTACCTGATGAAGTATTGTGTTCCCTTCCCTAAAGGCTGGGCAACCTTTATCAGGTGTGTCATGCAGAGATCACTTTTTCAGGTATGGCTTCTGTGATCCATTCCAACTCTGAGATTCTATTATACCACATAAGTGACTTATGAGGATTGAGAAGCTAAAATGTTGTAATGTATGAACATTGTTATCTCACTTTCCCAGTGTAACCGCCTGTTACAATAATTAACTTGTTTTAAGTCTAAGATCAACATAATGGCCTCTCAGGTCTCTGTGCCTCCTTCTTCTACATCTTTAGGGAATTTATTTTATGGTTTTTTTGTATATTTTAATTTTGAGTTCCAAATTCTTTCCCTTCTTCCACGTCTCCCTCACCCTTGCTAAGGCAAGAAATATGATATCCATTATACATATGAAGTCATGCAACATATATTTCAACATTAGCCATGTTGCAAAAAAGCAAGAAAAATAAAGTGAAAAAATGCTTTGATTTGTACTCAAATTTTCTCTTCAGAGCTGGATAACATTTTTCATTATGAGGCCTTTGGAATTGTTGTGGATCATTGTATTGATCAGAGTAGCTAAGTCTTTCACAGTTGATCATCCATTGCAATCTTGCTGTTACTGTGTACAATGTTCTCCTGATTCTGCTCACTTCAATTTGTGTGAATTCATATAAGACTTCCCGAGTTTTCTGAAACCATCCTGCTTGTCATTTCTTATAGCACGATAGTATTTCACCACAATCATATATCACAATTTGTTCAGTCATTCCAAAATTGATTGGCATCCCTTCAGTTTCCAACTCTTTACCACTACAAAAAATATCTGCTATAAATCTTTTTGTGCACATGGGTCCTTTTGCTTCTTTTTTGATCTCTGGATTACAGACCTAGTGGTGGAATTGCTAGGTCAAATGGCATACACAGTTTTATAGGCCTTTGGACCTCATTCCAAATTGTTCTCCAGAATTGTTACGCTAGTTCTCAACTCCACCAATAGTGCATTAGTGTATCTATTTTTCCACACTCCCTCTAGCATTTGTAATTTTCCTTTTCTGTCGGGTTAGCCAGTTATATTAATTTTTATTTCCATAATTATTAGTGATTTAGAGCATTTTTATGATTGCTGATAGCTTTGGTTTCTTCTTATGAAAACTCTCTGTTCATATCCTTTGAATATAGATCAACTGGGGAATCTCTTATTTTTTTTATAAATTTGACTCAGTTCTTTATATATTAGAAAAATGAGACCTTTATCAGAGAAATTTGCTGTAAATCACCTCTCCCTTCCCCAGTTCCCTGCTTTCCTTCTAATTTTGGCTACATTGATTCTGTTTGTGCAGAACCATTTTAATTTAATGTAATCAAAATTATCCATTTCACTTCCCTTAATCCTCTCTATCTCTTGTTTGGTTATGAACTCTTGGGATTTATTTTAGATGAAAACTTAGGAACACAATCACAATGGCCGTGAGGCCCCCAGTTAGGAAAATTCCTTACTTTTGGGCAAAGGTTTGTCTCTGCCTTAGGAGTATGTAAATATAGATAGAGAAATAGATACATAGAGATATCTCTAGAGATAGATGATCTGTCTCTCTGCATATATAGGTATATATGTATATACATATACACATATGTACATATGTGTGTGTATATATATACATATACATATATATGTATATAGAGTTACCCTGGACTCTTTGTGGTTGGGACAAAATTCAGATTTTGAATAATGAAGCAACAGATTGCATTATAGCGTCTATTGTCAGGCACCCGGAAGGGAATTTGGGTAGAGGGCATGCCTTTTTCTTGGAGCTTCCCTTCATTCTTGAGTAGGTGACGTCAGACTGAGGGTGCTGCTCTGAGATGCCTGAAGATTCTATGGCCCTTCCTCAGAGCTCACATCTCTGCTATACCTCAGTCTTATCTTCTCTTTCCCCTTTCGTTGGCTGCTCCTTGGCTCTAGGTACTTTCCTCTTTACTTTCAGAAATCTGAAGTCTCTAACAGGTTCTGAGACAGTTCCTCCTTTTTATACAAGCTCTGTAGAACAGTGGCCTAGTCTCTCAGCAATCAATGACTTTGATTCAAGGGGGTTTACAGGCCCTATTTACACTCACTTCTGGTTGATTGATTCAATCAAAAAGTTTTCTTTTTTAACACATTTTCTTACTTAACAAAGACAATTATTTTTAATTCAGGGTGAGGAGGGGAGGTAAGTAGGACAATAAAAGGAGACCCACAATTACACCAACATATAGTTTATTATAGTTATTTGCTAATGTCCTTAATTTCCCTACTACAGGATGAGCTCCACAGGGCCAGGGACTGTGCATTTTTCTTCTTTGTATCTAGCATAATGCTTTGTACATAGGTTGTTGTTGTTGCTCAGTCATTTCAATTCTGTCTGACTCTTCATGACCCTATTTGGGGTTTTCTTGGCAAAGATATTGGAGAAGTTTGCCATTTCCTTTTCCAGCTCATTTTACAGATGAGGAAACTGAGGCAAACAGGGTTTAGTGATTTGCCCAGGGTCACATAACTAGTAAGTGTCTGAAGTTGGATTTGAACTCAAGAAGATGAATCTTCAGGTTTGGCACTCTATTCACTGCACCACCTAGCTGCCCTGTTTTCACATAGTAGGTACTGAATAAAACAGTCCAAGGAAGGATAAAAGTGCAGAGGAAAGTAGAGGGACAGAGAATGAGAGATTGAGAGAGGTAAGATAAAGAAAGAGACAGAGAAACAGAGACAGATAGCGAGAGTGAGATGAAGGGAGGGAGGGAGAGAAAAAGAAGTAAAAGAGAATACAAGAGAGGGAGAAAGACAAAGAGAGGGAAAAGGAGGGAGGAAGAAGGAAGAGAGAGAGAGAGAGAGAGAGAGAGAGAGAGAGAGAGAAGCTTACAGATCTCCGAGGAACCTCAGGACCCAGTAGCTGAGATGAAGACTTATCCATTATTGATGTCTCATTTGGTCCTTAACTTAGTAGGACTAATCCTAGAACCTTGACGGGGAGATGTAGTGTCCTAGTTTTGGGGGTAGTGAGTCCAGAGATGGACTGCTCCAAAGGTAATTGGAAAACTTGTCAAATTGATCAGGCACTATCCTCTCACATTCCTTCTGACCCCTAGGCAGGACCCATTGGGGGAATCAAAACCTCACAGATTTAGAGCTACAATGGAATTCAAAGGTCATTTAATCCAACCCCTTCATTTTACAGATAAAAAAACTGAGATTTAATGAGATAAAGGCACCTAGGATCATAGGATCGATCATATATCTAGAACTGGAGGAGAACTTAGATGCTATCAAGTTTAATGTCTTCATTTTCCAGATAAGGAAACTGAGACCCAGAGAGGTGAGATGATTTGTCTAATTACTTAAGAAATTGTAGTCAGCCAGCTTTTACTATTGACCTACCATGGGTTAGGCTCTGGGGATACAAAGCAAGGCAAAAAACCAGATCTTGCTCTCAAGGAGTTCACAGTCTAATGTGCAGAAAACATGCAAATGACTATGTACAAAGGAGATAGAGATAAGGTAAGTGTGGAGAAGTCTCAGATGGAAGGTGCTAAAATTAAGGACCGGAAAAGGCTTTTTCCAGAAATTTGTTAGGGGCAGAGTCAGTATTTGAATGTAGCTCCCCTGGAGCTTGGAAGCAGCTTGATGTAGTGGATGGAAAGATGGTCTTGGAGCCAGGAAGATCTGGATTCAAGTCCTGCTTCATATTGAGATAGACTATTTGATTCTGGGAAAGTCACTTTAATCACTGAATTTTGTTAATTGGATCCACTACAGATTTTTGCTACATTATCTCAACTGAGTCCTCCCTGCAGAAAGACACTCCTTTTACACCCCCACCCCCAATTAATTTACTATGTCATTCTCCCCAGTGGCTATTCCAAAATTTTTTCATCCTTTCTCAAGATTCCAGTGGCGTTTCTTCCCTGACTCTTTCAGCCTTTCTCTCTCTCTCCCTCTCTCTCTCTTCTCTCTCTCTCTCTCTTCTCTCTCTCACACTCTCTTCCCTCTCTCTTCTCTCTCTCTCTCTCACACACACACACACACACACACATACACGAATCCATTCTCTGAGACCTCTTCCTCCTTCCCTCATCTTCTCATATCATTTAAACATCCTACCCCAATTTCCACCATCTCCTCCTTTACTCTTGTGTCACCTAAGAGGTGACCCTTCTCCTGGCTAGATCAAACCCCTGGACATTCACTCTTGATCCCATTCCCTCTGTCTTGTTTGGCAAATTGTCCTCTCTAGTCTTCAAACTCTCCTCATATACTGGCTTCTTCCCCAATGTCCCCAAACATACCCTACCCATGTCTCCCCCATCCTTTAAACAAAAAAACCCCAAAACCCTCATACTTGATCCAGTCATCTCCACTAGCTATCATTCAGAATATTCCCTTCCCTTCCCTGGTTGAATTCAGAAAGCTTTCCACAAGTAGTTCCTTCAATTCCTCTCCTCTCACTTTTGAAAACTCTGCTATCTGGCTTTCAACCCACTCATTTAACTGAAACCAGTGACCTTCTAAACGCCCAATCTAATGGTCTTGTCTCAGCCCTCAACCTCAAATTTTTGGCATCTTTTGACATTGTCAATAATACTCCCCTCCTGAATACTCTCTGCTCTAGGTTTTCATGACCCTGCTTTCTCCTCAATCTCTTCCCACCTATCCAACCACTCCTTGTCTTCTTTGATGTTCATCCATGTTACCTCAACTGACCATGATTAATGTCTCCCAAGGCTATGTCCCGATTCCTCTTATCTTTTCCCTTTAGATTATCTAACCTAATGATCTTATCAGCTCCAACTATTATCTCTATGTGGAGGTCACCTAGACCTATATAACTAGCCCTAATCTCTAGAACTTTACTCTTGCATCAACAACTAACTCTCAGAGATCTCCAATTAGATGTCCCTTAGGCATCTTAAATTTAACTTAGCAGAACTCATTCACTTTCCCATCCAAACCCTCCCCACTCCTCAATTTTTCTATTACTTTTCTTGGAAAACACCATCCTCCCAGTCACTCAGGCTCATAATCTTGGTTTCATCCTGGATTCCTGACTGGACCTACAGATCTGATCTGCTACCTTCACAATATCATTCAATACAGACACATGCAGATGTATGTACATACACACACTTAAATATATACATACATATGCATATGTATTAAGAGGGCAGAGTTTATAATCTCAAAGAGGATCATATATATGTCTGAAAGGTTCGGAACCGCCGGATATAAGAAACTCTCAAAGTAGGAGGCAGAAGAATCAAAGCATATATTTAGGCTCCACAGTAACCAACCCATGAACCAGCATCCCATTTTGACATATTGATCAAAAGCTTCCAGGCCCAATAAGTACGCCTTACAAGAGTAACCAGGAGGCTACAGAGAAGCATGATGGTGTAAAACAAAATCATGCTTCCCCCTCTATGGTAAAAAGATTACCCACTGGCTTCAAGTCCTTGTTCAGCTTCCTCCCATAGGTCAGCTCTGCTACTGGCAGCTCCTGCTTCAGCTTCGGCTGTGGCTGTAGCTATAGAAGCCTCTGGCTCCAACGGAAGCTGTTTTTAACCATCCAGCTTCTGTGGGGGTGTAAGGTACGCCGGGGAAAGCACAGGTTCTTTCAATCTGCTTAAGCAAGGTGAAGGGGTTGACCGGGAAAGCACAGGTTCTTTCCATCAGCTTAAGCAAGGGAAGCAAGGTGAAGGGGCCGACAAGCTTACTCCAGTCCAACATACAAACAGCATTCAGTTCAGGGGAAAAAGCCAAACTAGTCAAGGGCACTTGTTGACTAAGTGCTAAGGAGCCCATTTTTGGTTGCCAACACACTCCACCCCTTGTTATAGGATACATAATCTAATCAGCCATGTATCCTAGAACATATATTGTGATCCAATTACAAAGGAAACTAAAACATATCATTCATAATAAAGCAAAACCTATCATTTGGTGACATTCCTAAACATTGGTTTACGATTCAAATGTGATCCACCCCTAGGTCCCAGCAAGATAATCTCTTCAATCAATCATCCCAAAAATAATTATTAATAATTCAAATGTCCACCCCTAGATCCTTGTATCCATTACATAGGATCAATAATATCATAACAATAAAACAACATGGCAAGGATAACACAAAATAAGTAAACAGAACACTATCATCATTCCCACCACCCTTGAACGATTGGGGCTCAAAATCTTGGGGTAAGGGGTGAAGGTCTCATTTTCCATAGCTTCTTCTTGCTGAAATTGGATGTAGAGATGGCCCTGCCCCAAAAAGTCCCATTCCAGAGGTCAGTTCTTTAACGAGCTGGCAGGAATTCCAAGAATGCTACGTGCTTAGGCAGTCACCGGAAAGTGCAGGGTGCTTAAGCCTTTAAATAAAATCATCTCCAGTTTAGTTGAAATTTCAGTTATGCAGAGATCCAATATCAGAGCCAAATTCAGATGGGAAATGTTTCTTTTTAAACGGAACACAATGAGGAAACTAAGCAAGAAGATCCCACCCTAGATGGAGACCAGGATTGTCCTCCCAGCCTTTCCCCAGATGTACAAGGGAAACCAGGAGGATCCCATCCTAGATAGACTAGGATTGTCCTCCCAGACTTTCCCCAGATGTACAAGCTTTCATCCGTTAGTCACACAAAGTCACCTTCCCTCTGAGTGGCTTGTGTCAATTACCAGCATCAGCCATACCTGTGGGGTCCGTGAATCTAATATTATAGCCCTATTCACGGTAAAATATATGGTTCAGGGGCACGATTTGGTAATTATCTTCCCCTGAATAGACAACTGTTACAGTGTTGTTCTTCCCATGGGCTATGACTTCTGCAGCCTTTGGAATATCATCTGGCTTCCGTTTTACCCATACCTTAGCTCCCAACTTTATTCTATCAATGGAGCAAGCCCCTTTTGCCCCTCTAGTAGTTATTTTGGGAGGAGGGTCAGTTTTCACAAAGGGTATTTTTTCACAGGGAATAATAATCACTTGAACTATCCTATCATTTCTACAAAATTGTACAGGTTTTTTTACCCATATTCTGGAGTGTCACAACAATTTCTTTTTGATAATTCGAATCTATCACTCCAGCCAATACATGTATTCCTTGAGCCGCTAATCCTGGTTTAGGTAATATCCGTCCAAAATGATTCTTGGGGATTCTCATACATTCTCCAGTAGGGGTTTTTCTTATCTCTTTCCTATTCAACCTAAAATTCTCTATACAATGTAAATCATATCCTGCTGAACCAGGTGTTCCTGGACTTGGTAGGGGGACATCTTCCCTCACAGTCCAAAATTCAATGTTTTGGATCTCACATGTTTGCTGTTCTCTAATCTGCAGATTTGGGGTCATCATTCTGGCTAGAGGTGTACTCCCCCCAAGGGCCCATTATTCAAATTACGTAAGGCAATAGACAAATTATCCTTCCAATGTTGATATGAATTATTAGAGCTTACTTTTCTCAGCTGTTCTTTCAACAATCCATTCATTCTTTCAATTAGCCCAGATGCTTGTGGGTAATATGGAATATGATATATCCATTCTATATTATTCAACACACAATATCTTTTCACTTCTTTGCCCTTGAAATGTGACCCATTGTCACTTTGAATCTGCATTGGGGTTCCATAATATAAACTTACAATATCTAGAGTTTCACAAGTGTTTTTCTGAGTTGCGTCCTTATAAGGACAAGCCACTAGTACACCTGAATAGGTGTCGACACACGTACATACATACTTACATCCTTTATCCTGGGGTAGTGGGCCAATATAATCTATCTGCCAAATTTGGGCTGGAACTTTTCCCCTTGCTATTTCTCCAGTAACTGTCCTAGGAAGAGTTCGTTCTTTTTCTAATTGGCATATACAACTCTCCTCTGTTATTTGTTTTAACAACGCATGAGAAATACTGATACCTTGATCCTGTGCCCATCGATGGGTGGCCTGGACCCCTAAATGGCCAGCAGTCTGGTGGACCCATCTTGCTAAGGCTGGGTCATCAGTTGGAGTTGGAGTAGGAACAATACATTCAGTAGCAATCTTTGCTAGTCGATCCGCATGTGCATTGTACTCACGTTCTGGTGTGGTCAGGGTCGCATGAGCATCAACATGAAAAACTGACAGATCTGTAACCAAAGACATGTCCCATATATTTTCCCATAACTCTTTACCCCAAACTTGTTTGCCATGAATCTCCCAATTCTGATTCCTCCATATAGGCATCCAAGTAGCTAATCCATTAGCTACCGCCCACGAGTCAGTAAATATATGACACTGTGCTCCTTTCTCTGCTCTGATGGCCTGATGCACTGCCATCAGTTCAGCATATTGGCTACTTCCACCTATCCCAGAACTTTCCAGAGTTTGCCTTGTACAGGGGTTATAGGCTATTGTTTTCCAATGTCTCTTCTGTCCTAAATATTTTGCTGTCCATCAGTAAACCAAGCATGTTTCTTCTGTTCTTCATTTAGTCCGTCATATCCATTATTCCATTTCACTAAGGATGGTACCACCTGTTGCTTAGATTCAAGGGGCTTTTCATTCCTCTCAGTATCAATGTTCGCCACAGATTCATGTAGAGCAGAAACTCCATTTTTTCCTGCTCTGGACCTATTCTGAATATACCACTTCCATTTGATTATGCTTGCCTCTTGTGCATGTCCAATTCTGTGAGAAGCTAGGGTACTCATTACCCAAGTCATAATTGGAATTCCAGGCCTTAATACCACTTCATGACCCAGAGTTAGTTGCTCAGTTTCTACTAAAGCCCAATATGCAGCTAACAGCTGCTTCTCAAAAGGTGTATATTGCACTCCAGATGAGGGCAGTTTCCTTGACCAAAAGCCTAAAGGTACACTTCGGCTTTGTTGTTTTTGCCACAGACTCCAATTTGCATAGTCATCTTGTACAGTCACTTGTAACTCCACTGGCCCATTTTGCATAGGCCATAAGTCTAGAGCTAATTGGATAGCAGCCTTTGCTTCCTCAAAAGCTCTACTTTGTTCAAGTCCCCAATAAAATTCATATTTCTTTCTGGTGACTTTATACAAGGGTTTTAAAATCTGTCCCAAATGTGGGATGTGGTGTCTCCAATAACCAAATAGCCCTATGAATTTTTGGGCCTCTTTCTTATTGGTAGGGGTGGGAAAATCCTGGATTTTTTGTCGAGCTTGTGGGAGAATTTCTCGCAGTCCTCTATTCCACTGTATCCCCAAGAATTTTACAGTTTGACCTGGCCCTTGAACCTTTGCAGGGTTGATTTCCCATCCTTTGCTTTTCATATGGTCAATTAATAATGCTAAACTCTCCTCCACTTCCTTTATATTCTTTCCCTGTATCATGATGTCATCTATGTAATGTGTAAGCTGTACACCAGGTAACTTTAATTCATCCAAATGTTCAGCTACAATCCTGTGGCAAATAGTTGGGCTATGAATATATCCTTGCGGCAGACATGTAAATGTATACTGTCGGCCTTGCCAAGTAAAAGCAAACTGATTCCATTGCTTGGGGTCTATTGGGATTGTAAAGAAGGCATTGGCCAAATCAATAACTGCATACCAAGTCCCTTCATGTTTTTGTATTCTCTCTATTAAAGTAACCGTGTCTGGAACAGCAGCATACAAGGGAGGAGTCACTTTGTTCAGCTGTCTATAATCTACTGTCATCCTCCATGTCCCATCTGACTTTTGGACTGGCCAGACAGGATTGTTCCATTGAGTAGTTGTAGGGACTAACACTCCTGCCTCAACACATTCTCTTATAGTGTTGGCAATTTCATCTTGCCCACCTGGCACACGATATTGCCTCAAAGTAATTATTTTAGAAGGTTTGGGCAAAGTGATTGGATCCATCTTCATTTTCCCCACTAAGACTGCATTAATGCCCATTTTCCTCACAGCAAATTGGTATTTCCCTTCGGGTAAATTTAAGGTCATACCCTTAAATATGTCTATTTCAATGATGTATTTGGGAATAGGCACAATAACCACACTATATTCTTTCTTGGGCAACTGTCCAATTTTCATCATTAATTTAACTTGCATGGCTGATATTTCAGTCTCTCCTAGTCCTGTAATGGTAATAGGAATTCCATGGCTGAACTTGTCTGGATTTCCATAAATAAGGGTGGCCTCAACCCCAGTATCTATTAATGCCTCAGTTACCGTACTTGACCCATTTTTCCAATATATGGTCAAGTTAATGTGAGGTCTGCAATCCAGCCTGTGTATTTCCTTAATTTGGACTGGGGCTCGGCCTGTTCCCTAGTATTCCCTTTTATGTGATTCACTTGGGTTTGAAGGTTCAACATCTGTAGCATTTGCAGGAGCAGTTCTTATTTCCCTATCTCTCCTGTTATCAAGTCCTTTATCCTGGTACATTCTGTACAATTCATTGGTTGGAATGCCATCTATCATTTCAAAACCTACCCCTGCTCTCAATAGAGCAGTAAACATTTCTTTCCTTGTTACTCTCTTTTGGCGCCAAGTTTGCTGGTTATTTACCCTTCTCTCTCGAGGAGATCTATCCCTTCCCCAGTCACCTAAGTCATGTAACTGTAAAATCTTATTTATCACTGTTGTAAGATGGCTCCCTACTTCCCCAAGTAATAAATTCAAAATTAGTTGTTTATAAGCAGGGGGAGCTGTCCTAATTATTAAATTCCTATGAGGCAGTCCCATTGGATCATTGTAATATTTGTCTGCAGTTCCTATCATGATAGCAGTCTTCATTACCTCCTCCTTTAGTCTCATGATACAATCTCTAAGTGAATACCAGGGTCTGTGCTCAGTGGGCCACATAGAATCAGTAGCATATCTCTTATTGCATCCCACAGCGGCTAATGCCAACAGAGTAGTCCTGCTATCACCATCTCCTTGCTGATGATGTTCCCTAAAAGCTTGTTGAACTAGAGGATCATGGCTGATATCTATGAATCTCATACAGTCTGTCATATCTACTGATATTCCACTGGCCCCTTGATCACTGAGTCTTACCATCCAAGATATTAATGGTTCTCCTATTCTTTGGCTGAATCTACTCAAAATATCTGTGACCTCTTGCGGTGAGAAATCCTCCTGAATTTCCCTTGTAACTGAGTCATCACCTCGGGTTTCTGTCTTCCTCCTTTGTATGGGTCGAGCCCTGGTCTGATCATTTAACCATCTCCCATTCTCTGTGTGAGGGACATCCTGAACCCTAGTAGTATTTTGTGCCTCAGCCCTTAATGTTGTCTCATTTTCCCCCCACTTGCTTCCCCTGCCACCATGGCAAGGATGAAGCAGGCAGTCAGGCTCAGTCTGGGCTGGATTGGAATGCACTCTGGGCTTTTTTGGTCTCCTGTTGCTCCTAGCCACATTAATAGAAAAGTTCTCACTTGCATCAGTTTGTTCTCCTGCTATCTGAGATTCCCCTTCTTGCCGTGGGGTAGGAGTGACCCCATCTCTTTCACTTAATCTCAATCTTTCGTATACTAGCCGGTAGGCTGATAACACTATCCAGCTTTGCCTAGATAGTGATGCCCCTGACTGAATCCCAACTTCTTGTAAACACCTTTCCAAATCCCTAGGAGCTCCTCTCTCTAGCCTTGGTTCCCAGTTTTCACAGGGTCCAGCTTTTTTAGCCAATTCTTTTGCTAGGGAGGAATAAAATGGATCCTCCCACCCTGGGATATTCATCTCTTCCTCTAAAGTTCTTCTGCTTCTAAATAGAGATCTTATACCTAGCGATCCCATCCTCGTTGCCAAATGTATTAGGAGGGCAGAGTTTATAATCTCAAAGAGGATCATATATATGTCTGAAAGGTTCGGAACCGCCGGATATAAGAAACTCTCAAAGTAGGAGGCAGAAGAATCAAAGCATATATTTAGGCTCCACAGTAACCAACCCATGAACCAGCATCCCCATTTTGACATATTGATCAAAAGCTTCCAGGCCCAATAAGTACGCCTTACAAGAGTAACCAGGAGGCTACAGAGAAGCATGATGGTGTAAAACAAAATCATGCTTCCCCCTCTATGGTAAAAAGATTACCCACTGGCTTCAAGTCCTTGTTCAGCTTCCTCCCATAGGTCAGCTCTGCTACTGGCAGCTCCTGCTTCAGCTTCGGCTGTGGCTGTAGCTATAGAAGCCTCTGGCTCCAACGGAAGCTGTTTTTAACCATCCAGCTTCTGTGGGGGTGTAAGGTACGCCGGGGAAAGCACAGGTTCTTTCAATCTGCTTAAGCAAGGTGAAGGGGTTGACCAGGAAAGCACAGGTTCTTTCCATCAGCTTAAGCAAGGGAAGCAAGGTGAAGGGGCCGACAAGCTTACTCCAGTCCAACATACAAACAGCATTCAGTTCAGGGGAAAAAGCCAAACTAGTCAAGGGCACTTGTTGACTAAGTGCTAAGGAGCCCATTTTTGGTTGCCAACACACATACACACACTTAAATATATACATACATATGCATATATACACATATGTAAGGTCCAGAATTCCCCCACTTTGGGCATTCTGCATCTTCCTCCCAAACAGTGGGACAAGTCTGATATCAACGGAAGAAGCCAAAGAGCACCAGACTGATTATAGGTAGTAGTTTAATCAATTGGGTTACTTACATTGGGGCCAGGACGATGGATCCCTGCCAAAAGCTCAGATAATCAGTGGTCTGGGGTGGTGGCCAGACAAATGAATCGCTGAAGAAGAACCCCAAAAGTCTTCGTGGGAATTATAGAAAACAGACAAAGGAAGGAGGAGCTAGAGAGTGTATCCCTACTTATTGGTGGATATTTTTGGTTTTCTGTTTCGTAATGAGTTTGGGAGTTAAGCCAATGTTATGCCCAAACATAAGTTTGTGTATTGGTCATATATGGGTCACATATGAGTCACAATATTCTTGTTATGGTATTCATTATGTCATGGTGTCTAAGTTTTGACTCAGCATCTAAATTATGACTCAGTATCTGTTATGATTTTTAACATCTTTGGGCATCCACCTTTCACAGAGTTTAAGATTTTATGGCTTTTATCCAATTAGGACGCCACAATATACATACATACACACATGTATACACACATATCCCCATTTCTCCACTCACTACTTTGGTACAATTTTTTATCACTCCCTACATGGAATATTTCATTAGCCTTTCTGATTGGTGTCTCTGCCTCAAGTCTCTCCCCATTCCAATCCTTCTTCTACTCAGCTGTCAAACCGATTTTCCTAAAAAAAGTACAGACTGGTCTAACCACATCATCCTTCTTCTCATTAAACCCCAGTAACATCTCATTACCTTGAGGATCAAATATAGTCTTCTGCTTTTTATTTAAAGCCCTTTACAACCTGGTCCCTTCCTACCTTTATCATCTTCTTTACTCCCCTCCAAATGCTCTGTCATCTAGCTCCACTGCCCTCCCTGCTGTTCCTCTCACATGACTCCAAGAATTTATGTTGACTGATCCTCATACCTATACTGTTCTCTTTCCTTGTCTCCACCTCTTGGCTTCCCTTAAGATTCAGCTTAAATACCACCTTTTGTAGGAGGCTTTTCCCTCTTCATTCTACTTCAGAACCTCCCCTTGAAGATTACCTTCCATTTATGATATATGCACATGTTTATATGTATATGTATATACACATACATATATGTATTCATATCTATATCTACATATCTTGTATTTGCATATTGTTTCCCCTATTAGAATGTGACCTCCTTGAGAGCTGGGATTGATTTTTTTTCTTTCCTTTGTATTTTCAGCATTAAACATAGTGCCTGGCACATAATAAATTCTCAATAAATGCTTGTTGACCGACAGACAATCTCTCAGTGCTCTAGGCAGCTCTCTAAAAACTATGAATTATAGAGGTAGGGGGGCTTTCCTTATTTGGGAGTTCTCCAAACCAGTGGGGTATGTGGGGTGTTCAGGGAGGACTAGCCCCTCTATTGATTGTCGTAAGGGCTGCTGAGCCCTTTTCAAGGCTGCTTATCTACCCTTGGTAACCACCTGGCACCCAATCTTCACCTGTGGCTCCAGTAAGTTGTAGCATGTGCAGTAGCTACTCTCTGGCAAAACTGTGTTGGCAGGTAGGCTAAACAAGGTTGAGGGTAACTGACAGGTCTCATACCTGTCAGTGAGTTAGGTGGTATGCAAGGAGGAGAACAGTTTGTTTCAATGAAGCAGATACTGGAATGCTTAGAGCTGATTCAGACATTGAAGATGCCAAAGTAATCCATTGCATCCTGCTGCATTGCCAGTTGTCTTGACTTTTGTCCTGCCCCTGGATGTCAATGACTCTGGAAGAGCTCATCCGTCCTCTTTGAAAACAAAGGACAACAAACCAATGAAATTACCGGTTTAGTCCCTATGGCTCTGACTCCAAACCCAGTGTTCTTTCCAGTATGTACCATACTGTCTCGGTTACTGGGAGCAGGGGTGGCAGATTTTGTCTGTATAAGGAATGACTCCCTTATGTTGGGCTGCCCCTCAATAGAATAATATTAATTCACATTTCAATTGTCCTTTCTGGCTTGTGAAGCATTTTTCTCACAACACTCTTGGGAACGATATAGGGTAATTATTACTATCCTCGTGCTGCTGAGGAAGAAACTGAGTCTTAAAGAAGTGACATGGCTGGATAAAAAGTCCTGAGTTCACAGAAGAGCCAGAGATTGAAGTCAGGTGGGTCTCTGATTCCCAACCTAGTTATCTCTGTACAAATGACACCCTAGCATCTCTGAAAGCTATGGGATTTGTTTCATGAAGGAAAAGTTCTTTGTCTTTGAAAGTTTTCAAGAAGGGCCTGTGGGAGAAGCTGTAGAGCAGATTTTTTTTTAACCAGGAATAAATAGTAGGATGGACTTTCACAAATTTGAAAGTTTAGGATGTTCTAATTCTTTCCCATGACACTAGAGGGTGTCAGGTCATCACAAGAGGGATGGCTGAGCCTTAATCAGACCAGTTCTGTGTAGATGAGGTAATAAGAATGATATTGGTAATTATAACGATAGTCAGCATTTGTGTAGTGCCTTAAGATTCGCAAAGTGCTTTCTTTACAAATATTTTATGATTTGATCCTCACAACAACCTAGGAAGGTAGGTGCTATTATTATCCCTATTTTATAGATGGGGAAACTGAGGTAAACAGAGGCAAAGTGACTTGCCCAGGGTCCCACAACTAGAAAATATCAGAGGATGGATTCAAACCCAGGTCTTCCTGACTCTAGGCCCAGCGCCCATGCACTAGCTGCCTCTAAGAGATGATCTATAGTTTCTCCTGATACCATCTCAGGGCGATGTGTGGAAATAAGCATGATCTCAGGCTCCCTTCCTCTAGGTGCAGGTGCAGGGGAATTCTCTGTAATCCAGAAAAAGGCCTTCCTGGTGCCTTAAGTTGTGGGGATGTGCTGTATCACCAGGACCAATAATGTTGTAAAAGTCTCAGACTTTGCATCACAAAACTTGAGTCCAAGTCCTGGTTTTGTCACTGACTGGCTACGTGACCTTGGGCAAATCCACTTTTTGCTTTTGGAGCCTCAATTTCTCAATTTGTAAAATGGGCATAATCATCTTTGCACTATTTACTTCAGAGAGGTATGCTAAAGAAAGGTATTTCTCACTTTTAAAGAGCTCTAAAAAGGCAAGTTCCTAGGGTGGATAAATTAGTTTTCTCCACACACAGACTATGTCACTTGTTTGTTGGGTGACCTTGGGCGAATCATTCTCTTGGCTTGGGTCACCTCCTTTTTTGGCAGGTAGGTCCCCTGTAGAAGCTACCTCGTGTTCAAGATACTCCAAATGATAGTTCATGAGACCATACAGATGTACTTACTTGTGCCAGCCAGCCAGAGGACCCATTCACGCAAAGAAAAGACATCTATATAAATAGCACAACAAATAAAGTAGCAAAAACATTCCCAGCCCCCTCATGAAAGTATTGGAGTATACTCTCCCATAGGTAACCCCATCACCAATGGGGCAGGCACACACATAAATGGCCTGTGTGGCTATGGCAACTTATTTTTAAAAATTGATTATTTATTTTTAACATTAATTTTAAAAACAACTCTGAGTTTTCAATCCTCTCCCTCCCATCCGTTCTCACTCATTGAGAAGGCAAGAAATGTAATATCAACTATATATGTGAAATCATACAAAACATATTTCCATACCAACTACGCTACAAGAAAGGTCAAGAACAATAAAATGAAAAAAATTATGCTTCAATCTGTGTTCAGACTCCATCAGTTCTTTTTCTGGAGGTGGATAGAATTTTTCATCATGTTGGATCATTGTATTGATGAGAATAGCTAAGTCATTCACAGCTGATTATCTTTGCAATATGATTTACTATGTACAATGTTCTCCTGTTACTGCTTACTTTACTTTGCATGAGTTCATATGAATTTTCCCAGGTTTTTCTGAAACCATCCTGCTCATCATTTCTTATGGCACAATAGCATTCCATCACAATCATAGACCACAACTTGTTTAGTCATTTCCCAATTGATGGACATCCCCTCAATTTCCAATTCTTTGCCACCACAAAAAGAGTTGCTATGAATATTTTTGTGTGTGTATATATATACATACATATATATATGTATATGTACATTTCTTTTTTCTTTGATCTCTTTGGAATATCGACCTAGTGATATTGTTGGGTGATAGGGTATGCACAGTTTTATAGTCCTCTGGGTTTAGTTCCATATTGTTCTCCAGAATGTTTGGATCAGTTCATATATCCACCAATACTATATTAGTGTCCCAATTTTTCCACCTCACTTCCAACATTTGTCATTTTTCTCTTCTGTCACATTAGCCAATCTGATAGGCATGAGGTGGTACCTCAGAGTAGTTTTGATTTGCATTTCTCTAATCAAAAGTGATTTAGAGAATTTTTTCATATGACTATAGATAGCTTTGATTTCTTCTTCTGAGAACCCCTTGTTCATATCCTTTGACCATTTATCAATTAGGAAATGTCTCATAGTCTTATAAATTTGACTCTGTTCTCCATATAGTTGAGAAATGAAGCCTTTATCAGAGAAACTTGCTGTAAACCCCACCCCTCCCAGTTTCCTGCTTTCCTTCTCATCTTGGCTATGTTGAATTTTTTGTGAAAAGCTTTTTTAATTTAATGTAATCAGAATTATTGATTTTGCCTCCCTTAATAGTCCCTCTCTCTTGTTTTGTCGTAAATTCTTCCCATATCCATAAATCTAACAGGTAAAATTTTCCATGCTCCCCTAATTTGCTTATGATATTATCTTTAATGTCTAAATCATGTACCAATTTTGACCTTATGTTGGTACACAGTGTGAGATGTTGGTCTATACCTAGTTTCTACCAAACTGTTTTCTAATTTTCCCAGAAATTTTTGTTAAATAGTGAGTTCTTATCCCAAAGTTTGGTTCTTTGCATTTATCAAATGCTGTATTACTATAGTTATTTACTACTGTCTTGTCTATCTAATCTATTCCACTGGTCCACCACTCTATTTGTTAGCCAGTATCAAATTGTTATCATGGTTATCACTTTGTAATATAGTTTGAAATCTGGTACTGCTAGTCTCCCTTCCTTCACATTTTAAAAATTAATTCCCTTGATAATCTTGACCTTTTGTTTTTCCAGGTAATTTTGTTATGAATTTTTTCTAGCTCTGTAAAAATAATTTTTAACACTGTGGTATGGCAATGAATAAGTATATTAACTCAGGTAGAGCTGTCATTTTTATTATATTGGCTCAGCCTATCCATGAGCAATTACTATTTATCCAATTGTTTAGATCTGTGTGTGAAAAGTGTTCTGTAATTGTGTTCACATAGTTCCTGGGTTTGTCTTGGCAGGCAGATGTTAAGTATTTTGTATTGTTTGCAATTATTTTAAATGAAATTTCTCTGTCTTTTCCTGCTTGGTAATATGTAGAAATGCCGATGATTTGTGTTGTTTTATTTTATATCCTTGCTAAAGTTGTTAATTGTTTCAACTAGTTTTGTAGTTGACTCTAGGATTCTCTAAGTATACAATCATATCATCTGAAAAGTGATAGTTTTGTTTCTTTGTTGCCTGCTACAATTCCTAAATTTCCTTTTCTTATTGCTATAAATCTAGAATTTCTAGTACAACATTGAATAATAGTCGTGATAATAGGCATCTTTGCTTCCCCTCTGATCTTATTGGGAAAGCTTCTAGTTTATCCCCATTACAGATAATGCTTGATGGTGGTTTTAATATGTATCATTGAAAGGAACGTTCCATTTATTCCCATGCTTTCTAATGTTTTTCTAATAGGGTTGAGTGTTGTATTTTGTCAAAAACTTTTTTTGAGTCTATTAAGATAATCATAGGATTTCTGGTTTTTTAAAAAATTGATATGGTCAATTATGCTGATAATTTTCCTAACACTGAACCAGCCTTGCATCTCTGGTATAAACTTCACCTAGTCATAGTATTTGATCCTTATGATATATTGCTGTAATCTCCTTGCTAGTATTTTATTTCAAATTTTTGCATAAAATTCATTAGGCTAATTGTTCTGTAGTTTTCTTTCTCTGGTTTTGCTCTTCCTGGTTGAGGTATAAGCACCATATTTGTGTTGTTAAAGGAATTTGGTTAAGATTCCTTCTTTGCCTATTTTTCCAAATCATTTATATAGTATTAAAATTAATTGCTCTTTAAATGTTTGGTAGAATTCACTCCTGGATCCATTTGTCCTGAGGAACTTTCTTAGGGACCTCATTTATGGCTTGTTTAATTTCTTTTTTTTAAGATAGGGTTATTTAAGTATTATATTTTCTCTTCTGTTAATCTAAGCAATTTATATTTTTATAAATATTTATTCATTTCACTTAGATTATCACATTTGTTAGCATATAAATTATATATAAAGTATATATAAATATATGTAATATATATTTATATAAAAATATATAAAATAGCCCCTAATAATTGCTCTAATTTCCTCTTCATTGATGGTGCAGTCACCCTTTTAATTTTTGATATGGGTTTGTCTATTAACTAGCTCCTAGTTTTATTTGTTAGTTCAATTGTTTTCTTACTTTCAATTTTTTTAATCTCTGATTTTCAGGATTTTCAATTTGGTGTCTAATTAGGGATTTTTTATTTTTTTCTAGCATTTTTTAAAAAAATGCTATGATCAATTCATTGATCTGCTCTTTCTCTATTCTATTGATGTAAGCATTTAGAGATATAACTTTCTCTATAAATACTGCTTTTTACTGCATCTCACAAATTTTGGCATGTTGTCTCATTGTTTTCATTCTCTTTAATGAAATTATTGATTGTTTTTATGATTTGTTCTTTGATCCTCTCATTCTTTAGGATTAGATTATTTAGTGTCTAATCAATTTTTAATCTATGTTTCCATGGTCCTTTAATGAATGTTATTTTATGCATTATGGTCTGAAAAGGATGCATTTTCTGCATTAATTTGTGAGGTTTTTAATGCCCTAATACATGATCAGTTTTTGCAAGTGTGCCATGTATAACTGAGAAAATGACATATTCCTTCCTATTTCCATTCAATTTTCTTTAAAGGTCTATCATATCTAACTTTTCTAAAATTTTATTCCTTTCCTTAACTTCTTTCTTATTTATTTTATGGTTAGATTTATCTATTTCTGAGTGGGGAAAGTCAAAGTCCCCCACTAATAGAGTTTTACTGTCTATTTCCTTTTGTAATTCATTTAACTTTTACTTTAAGAATTTGGATGCTACATTATTGGGTGCATATATGTTTAGCATAGATATTACTACAGTACCTTTTAGCAAAATGTAGCTCTCCTGTTTATCTCTTTTAATTAGATCTATTTTTGCTTTTGCTTTATCTGAGATCACAACTGTTACCACTTCCCTTTTTCTTAACTGAAACATGATAATTCTGTTCCAGTGCTTTACATGTTTCTCTCTTTCAAGTATGTCTCTTGTGCACAACATACTGTTGGGTTCTGGTTTCTAATTCATTCTGATATCTGTTTCCAATTTATTCATGAGTGCTTCCCATTCCAAGTTATGAATACTGTGTTTTTTCCTCCATCCTATTTTCCGCCTGTTTCTCTCTCTCTCTCTCTCTCTCTCTCTCTCTCTCTCTCTCTCCTTGTGCTTGCTCAAAAGTCTGTTTTACTTCTGACCATTGTCTCCCTTAAATACACCCTCCCTTCTCTCAGTCCTCTTCTTCCTCTTATCCGCTTCCCTACCAACTTCCCTGTTGGGTAAGATAGATTTCTACGCACAATTGAGTATGTATGTTATTCCCTCTTTGAACCAATTTTGATGAGGGCAAGGTTTAAGTATAGCCCATGTTATGATTGAATTTTAACAAAAGGGCAAACTGAGGCATATTTCTGAGCAAGATCAATGCTAAAAGGAAGCTCAGATGTGGATGTGTCTGGTGATGAAAGAAAAGTCTGATGCTGTAAAGATCAATATTGCAGAGGAACTTGGAATGTGAGATCTATGAACCAAGGTAAACTGGATGTGGTCAAACAGGAAATGGAAAGATTAAACATTGACATCTTATTGACATTGAACTTATGAATTCAGGTGATCACTATAAATACCTCTGTGGGCAAGAATCCCTTAAAGAAATGGAGTAGCCCTCAGAGTCAATAAAAGGATGAGAAAAACATTACTGGGGTATAATCTCAAATATAACAGAATGATATCTATTCTAATCCAAGGAAAACTATTCACCATCACAGTAATATGCATCTATGCTCCAAGCACTGATACCTAAGAGGTCAAAGTTGATCAGTTCTATAAAGACTTACAACATCTTCTAGAAATAACACACACAAGAAAAGTATTACATTCATTATAGGGGATTGGAATGCTAAAGAAGGAAACCAAAAAATAATTGGAATAACAGGCAAGCTTGGCCTTGGAGTACAAAATGAAGCAGTGAAGAGACTGATAAAATTTTGTGAAAATAACTTCCTGGTCATAGCAAACACTCTTTTTCAACCAAGCAAAAGGCAATACATGGACATTACCAGATGGTCAACATCAAAATGTCACAAATAAAATTCATAGAGACAAAGTTTCCTGGTATTAAAAATCAATTTGTTAATTAGGCTGGCCAATAATCAATAAATTGATGGTCAGTAGTCTCTCTCAGTAACCAAAGACACTAAGGAAAATCCCTCACCAGTATAAATTCAGGTCCGTCTTTCTGACAGCAAATCACTGGGAACTGCCCTGACAAGAGAAAAGTAACCCCTGATTGGTGGATATTAAATGAGGAGGTGGGCTAAGAGCTCTCATTTCCTCCTGATTACTTATCTTTGGTGGGGGCAGGTCAGCTGAAAATGTGGCTTGGTCATAAGGTGGCTGGAAGATAGAGAATATATTGGGAAATAAAAGTCAAAAGATAGCAATAGAAAATTAAAAACAAAGAAATATTGCATGCATCTTGCTTGAGTGAAGGTGACAAACAACACTTTGCACATCATCAATAGCACACATAACAGCAGTGTATGGATTAAATTAAGGACATATATCCCACAGCAATACCAAACACAGAGCAGTACATATGTAAAATGAGGGAGTGGGACTATATTCCTCCAAGGGGTCTCTCAGCTCAAAACCTATGATCCTATGAAATGAGTTGCATAAAGGAACTGAATGCATAGATTGCATGCAGAAATATACCATACCTTGGTATTGCTAGAATAAATGCATAACCTGGCATGTTAGTATATATAAAAAAGCATAACATCGCCAGAAAAATATGCTGCAAAGCAAGATAACACTTAATAACATGTTCAATAGAAAATACATATTATATGCACTTTAATAACAGTTGTCTTTTGACTTTCTGCATAAAGACTCCTCCCTTGTCTCCTAAAGGATGCTAAGTGTCGTTCCCATAGTTTTAAGCACCACAAAGTCAGTCCTTTATCCTATCAACAGGTGGCGCCATTGTACTCAGCCGAGTGTCTTGGAGGCTGGCCTAGAGTTTGCAATTGCAGACTGAAACTCACAAGGACTTCAAACTATCAAGGCAGTGAGCCGCCTAATGGGACCTTGAGCTGAGCAGCAGATTCACCTAATAAACATCTCATGAGTTGAATGCATTTGCTATGAGCAGCAGGTTTTAGTTAGCTGCTAAAATTCCACCTTCTGCAAGAAGCCTTTCACAATGCCCGTTCATGCTAGTGCCTTCCCTGTCCTGATTATCTCCAGTTTATCCTATCTATAATTTGTACCTGTGCACCCTCATTAGATTGTTAACTCCTTGAGATCCAGGATCGCCTTTTGCCTTTATTTGTATCCCCAGAGCTTAGCACAATGCCTGGCACAATTAGAGGAAAGGAAAAGAGAAAGAATAAGCATTTATGGTTTAAAGGTTGGTAAGACTTGGATGGCTTGTGCTTTCTGGGCTGTTCAGCGTTCGTGAACTGGTGCAGAGAAAGCTTTATTGCATCCTCTAGTAGCTTGGAACCCAAGGAGTTGCTTTAGTCACACTAGTGTGACTAAATTCTTATAAGGAGGGAAGAGAGGCAAGTGTTTCAAATAAAATTAGAGAACCAAAAGTGACCTTCTCTTACCAGATCTTGTCCAACCCCTTGGTTTTAGAAATGAGGTACCTGAAATCCAAGGAAACTAAGTGACTTGGCCAAGGTCAAACAGGAAGTAAACATCGGGTGGAGGGGAGGATTTAAACCCAGAACCTCTGACTTCCAAGGCTGTCCTCTTTTCACTATACCATGTCGGACTAAATGTCATTCAACAAACTTTTACTGAGTCCTTGGATGGACTTGAGAGAGCTGGAGGACGGGGACCATCTTTTGCCTCTTTGGATCCCATTGCTTGGCCCAGTGCCTGGCCCTCAATTAAGGTTTATAGTGTTGAATTGAATCTAAGGCCCCTTCCAACTCTAAATCAATGATTCTGTATGTTCTTGTTGTCTCTCCACCTTCTCCCAACCAATAGAACGTAAGCTCATCGAGGGGGGAGGTCCTGTTTAACATTTTGTCTTTTTACCTGTGAGGCTCCGCAGACAGCCCACCTGAATATTTCTGCCCTAGAGAAGCTTACAATCAGGGTGATAGTAGGGAGGCTGAGGCAGGGGGAAGGTTCCACAACTTATACATGTACATACATCCATACATATATACATATATATGTAAATACAAATAATAATGACCCTAATGATAGCTCTAGCATTTACACAGTGCTTTAAGGTTTGCAAACCTTATACTGCATTACAAATGTTCTCCCATTTCATCCTCTCCACACCTCTGGAAGGTAGGTGCTATTATAGAGCAGCAGAGAGAGGGCCAGGCCTGGGGTCAGGAAGACCTGAGTTCGAATCTGGCCTCAGACACTTACTAGATGTGTGACCCTGGGAAAGTCCCTTAACCCTATTTGCCTCAGTTTCCTCATTTGTAAAATGAGCTGGAGAAGGAAATGGCAAAATGTGCTGGTATCTTTGCCAAGAGAACCCTAAATGGGGTCGTGAAGAGTTGGACATGACTGAACAACAAACAATGGGTACTCATGTTATTCCCATTTTATAGATGAAGAAATTGAGGCTGAAAACAGTTGAGTGATCACAAAGCTAGTGACTTCAGGAGGCAGGATTTGAATTCAGATCTTTCTGACTCTGATTACAGCACCAATACAAAATAGGTGTAGGCCCAATCGACCGCAGGGTCTTCTGGGAAATGTAGTTTTTCCAGCTGTAGGAAGTAGTGGGGGTTGACCGAAATCTTTTGAGAGAGGCCTGTCCTACATAGGTACCGTATAATGAGGCGAAGGTACTGCATGAGTGTTCAGGTGACGAGTAAGTACAGGAATGCAGTAGGCACTTAATGTTGTTGTTCATTTGTCCTTTGTTTTCAAAGAGGACCGATGATGTCACGAGGTGATGTCAACTTGTGGGTGAGAGTTAAGTGAGGCAGAGTTGCACAAAGTCATCAGCCTCCCTCTCTTTTCTAGGGTCCTCAAAGTACCGTGGCAGGACAAAAGTCAGGATGACTGGAGATGGCTCAGGCTGCAGTGGAAAACTATGGCGCCTTGGATGCCTAACTAAGCTCTAGGGAGAAAGCAAGGGACTTCCAGAAAAACATCTCTGTCTGCTCCACGGACTACATTAAAGTCTTTGATTGTGCGGACCAAAACAAAGTGTGGTAAATCCTTAGAGACAGGACCACCAGATCATCTTACTTGTCTCCTGAGGAATCTGTATGTGGGCCAAGAACAACAAGAACCAAACAGGGAACCACTGATTGGTTTAAGATTGGGCAAGGAGTATGACAAAGTTGTCTATTGTCACCTTATTTATTTAACTTATATACAAAGTACATCATGTAAATTGCCAGGCTAGATGAATCGAAAGCTAGAATAAAGATTGCCAAGAGAAATATCGACAGTCTCAGATATGCAGATGATAACACTCTGATGGCAGAAAGTGAAGAGGAATTAAGAAGCTTCTTGATGAGGGTGAAAGAAGAGAGCGTAAAACCTGGCTTGAAGCTTAACATAACCCCTCCCCTCCAAAAAAACCAACAACCAACCAACAAAACAAACAAAGTTTAAGATTTTGGCAACTGGTCCCCTCACTTCTTGGCAAGCAGAGGAAGAAGAAATGGAAGCAGCATCATATTTTATATTCTTGGGCTCAAAGATCACTGCAGCCATGAAATTAAAAGACACTCACTCCTCAGAAGAAAAGCTCTGACAAATCTGGACAACATACTAAAAAACACAGTCATCACCTTGCTAACAAAGGACTATAGTCAAAGCTATGGTTTTTCCAGCAGCATTGTATGGCTGTGAGAGTTGGACTATAAAGAAAGCTGAGTGCCACAGAATTGACGCTTCTGAATCGAGGTTCTGGAGATTTTTTGTGGTGGGGGGAAGATTTTTGAGAGTCCCTTGGATAGTAAGGAGATCAAATCAGTCAATACTTAAAGAAATTAATTCAAACTATTCACTGGGAGGTCAAATAATAGAGCTGAAGCTTAAATACTTTGGCCACAAAATGAGAAGACAGAACTCACTAGAAAAGACCTTAATGTTGGGAAAGATTGAAGGAAAAAGGAAAAGGGGACAGCAGAGGATGAGATGGATAGACAGTGCCATGGAAACAATGAACATGAACTTGGACAGACTTCTAGAGATAGTGAAGGATAGAAGGGCCTAGTTGGACATGACTGAACAACAAAAAACTGAGGCAGATAGGTTAAGTGACTTACCTAGGGTCACACAGCTAGTAAGTATCTGAGACTGGATTTGAACTTAGGTCTTCCTGACTCCAGCCCGGTGCTCTATCTCTGTGCCACTGAGCTGTCTATAGATAGTTAATGATGGATATTTCTATAATGGAATAAAGTCAAATACAGCCATATTTGAAATAAATGAGACTAGATACATGTCCAAAATGTGTAACTAGATTATCTATAGTCTTCTAGATCGGAGTCCTTAGGGCCCTCTAAAGTGGCCCTGGGGTCTTAAGAAGGCTCGTCCTTTCAGCTCCTTACCTCCACCTGGGACTTCCTTTCCCATGACTGACTTCCAAATATATCCCTGTGGCTTTCCATCTCCCTAATAACGTTCCTTTCTGCCTGATGTTTGCTGAGATCTAAGTGTGGGATTTTTGCCTCCTTGGTAGTGTGTGTTTATCTTTTTCTATAGGTCCAGATTTTGTCCAGTTCTGACAACACTAGCTCAGTTTGTTCAGGCATGCATGGAGAGGAAGGTGATCTCATCATTAGAGGGAATATTGCTGATAACCCAGAACTGTTTGAGTTTTAAAAGATGGTGGTTTAGGGGCAGGAGGATGGGCAGGTGCTCTGCTTCCAGCAGGACCTCCAAATCTTCAGGGACCTCATTGTTCTATTTATCTTTGAGTCAGCCTGTCTAAAACTGATCTCCCTAAACCAGCTTCCTCTTCCAATTTCCCACTGCTGTCCATGACAATGGATAACAGGATCCAAAAAGTTATAGTGAGAGAATTTTGGATTCAGTTTAATAAATAACTTTCAGCAGTCAGCGCATAGAATGTGCTGTGTAACTCTCTCCATCATACCAATGATCACTTGGTATGGAAGTTTGTAGAGGGCATTCTGTTCAAGTTGGGCTCTTGGAAGTCCTTTCTGGTTCTAACATTCAAAGATTCTGTATCCAGGAAAACTGTGAAAAATTGAAATAATTTAAAAATTATGAAAGAGGTAGTAAAGATGATAAAGGTGAACTCCGAATGAGGAACAAAGTTGATAACAAAAGAGGCTAGAGGCTCAGAGACAGTAAATCCTAGTCACTTAAGTTTTATTATTCCCATCTCTGGGCCTGATTCTCTTGGATCTGCAAGGAGAGAGCCTAATCAACTTAGTCCAGCCCCAGGCCTGTATCCTGAGTCCCTTCTCATTGGTTCAGGGAGCTGATGGTTCCTTCTTGGCCTCCATGGGGTTCTGGGGGCTCCCTAATCTCTCTCTTCAGTGGCATCTGCATGGATAGAACAGAACCATTAACCTGGGGAAGGTCTAAAGAATCTTCATTCCCTCCCCAGCATCACCCCTATGAAGGCTTGTAATACATGGGAACAGTGCTCAGCAGTCAGGCCAGGAACACTGGCTCAAAAAGAAAATCATTAAACTCATCCTAAAATCCCATGGAGAGATTGCATGCTTCTCCTTTTTTCCTTCAGGTTTAACAGAAGTGGGGATGGACTGAGAGATAGGGAGAGACAGAAATAAAGGTTTATGGTCCAGAACCAGTCTTGTTCTGTAGAGTCCACACCCAATAAGAATCTGGGAGATTTCCCATAATGACCTAATCCTTAGAAGACCCATCACCCATGTTTCATCCCTCGACTGGGGAATCTGTTGGCCTTAGGTGAGACCAGGCTATGCTGCTGGAACAGGCACATTGATCACTTGGGACCCCCACTCCTCGAGCCCGGAGGAGGTTGCAGGAGTTGGTATCATCATTGGACTGAAGCTGCCTGTTCCTTTGCCTCTCCGTCTCTGCCTGCTCATCACTTGTGTCTTGTTCCTCCAAGTCACTCCTCACGTCAGTCTTCTGAAAATCAGAGGCCAAGAAAGGAAGTGGATCAAAAAGAGAGGAAGAGGGATGGACAGGTGGAAAGTAGCCAATCGGAGGTGGTACAAATAAAAAAAAAAGAAAGACAGTCCCTTCCCTCAAGGAGCTTACTCTCTCTTGGGGGAGATAATACACAAAAGGAAGTTGGAAGGAGAATGGGACACCAGGTCAACAATTTTTTTACATGGATTTGAGACCAAGCAGGGCTGCAGATAGTAGAGGGAGCTGCAAAATCCAGGTTGTACTGCTATGAAGTAAAGCTCTGGGTGGAGCCGGGTGCTCTGCCCTCCAGGATTCCCTTCTGCTAGGACTGCCTAGGTGCCCATTAGCACTAGCATTGCAGTCCTGAGTCCTCATTCCCACTATTCATGCACCCTCCCCCAACATATCTACAAAGGCCTCTGGGGCTGGGATTCCTGTTTACTTGCCCTTGAGATGCTTAAGAGGTAACTGAGACAGGAAGCTCATCAAGATATAGAGGAATCAGAAACCAAGATTAGGGCCAGCTTTCTACATACCTTTTTACTCACAACAAGTGAATGGACTATACGGAGAATGAAGTGGGACCAGAAGACATGGAGACCCTGCAGGACCATTAGGAGGGTAATGACTAAATAATATCCAAAGAAGGGCTTTAACCCTGTGGAATAATAGGCAAATTGGATGATTCTGCAGGAGAGAAAGAAAATTAGGTCACTTTGGGGACCTTCTAGACAACCCTTGGTCACTAGTAATACAAGCCCCCAGGGAGGAAAGAAGAGCACCAAGCCTCAACAGGTCCCCATCCCAACTTTCCCATCAGCTTTTTAAAGGTCAGATCTTGGCAACAGGAGGTCCTATAAGAGGAGGACTTCGGGGCCTAGGTTTCCCAGGGCTCACAACCACTTCCCACAACCCTCACCATCTCCTGAGAAAGAGATCACTTGTTTGGGAAAAGAATGAGCCGGCTAACAAAGAACACCACAGCAAAGAGGATGAAGAGTATATCACATGTATGTTTCCACTGTGCATAATGGAACACCTTACTGGCCTGGGAGGGGAAGAGAAAGAAAATCTTAGAATCACATAACGTCAGTTAAGAGAGGCCTCAGAAGGTATTTAGCCCAATGCATACTTGATCAGGAATCTCTTTTACAATTCCTTGACAAACTGTCATTCACATTCTATTTGAAGACCTCCAATAATGTGGTCTTGCTACTTCTAAGAGACCACCCATTCCACCTTCATTTAGCTCTGATCTTTAGTAAGTTTTTCCCCTTGGGTCTAGCCTTATCCTCACTTCCCTCACCCCCCACTGTTCCTAGTTCTTCCCTATAGGACAAATCAGGTGATAGATCAATTATTACTTATTAAGTGCCTACTATGGGTTAGGTGCTGTGACATAATTGAAAACAGACTATTCCCTCAATATAACTTAAAAGTCCAGCTTGGGGAGAGAACACGGGCCTGTGTAGATATATAAGACATAGATGCAAGGTGTTTTGATAAGATAGCTCATTACCTGTGATATCATTGGTTCTTTTTGAAAATGAAGGATGAACAACAGTAACAGTGAGTGATTTTTTCTTGTGTTCCCAGAGTAAGTTGATCGCCCACCAGAGAAGAAGGTAAAGGGATTAAAAGAATACCTCTCCACACTCCAGGTTGATAGGGAGAATGAAGGACACCCAAAAGAAAAAGATGTAAGGCATTGATTGGGGAAAAAAAGGATCTGAGGTGGAGTAGAAAAGACTTGACCTTTGTCAGGATGATGTAGTACAGAAGACTGTTATAAAGAGAAGAAAAGGAAGGAAAAGGACGGCTGTACAATTAGAGCTTAAAAACTGCATAAATTTGAGGATCTTCCTTCAAGAAGACCTGGATGCCCCAAGGCAAAAGAAAATCATCAGATGAGAGATCATCTTAGGAGGGGCTGGTTGGTTGGCTGGTTGTTGTCCTTCATTCTAGAAGAGGAGCAAGATGACATCACTATGCTAGAGTCAAGTTTCAATGTGTCCGACTGTGGCTGATCAGACCATTACGAGCTCGGAATCCTCCACCACAGGTCGGGCACAAATAGTCGTGTGTGAATATTTGGGGTGGATACACCAAATTTGCACATCTTGTGTTTCCTTTGAGTTGTCTCGGTTCTGTTTTGCTCAGAGAGCACACCACTTTCTCTGCTTGGGCTTGCCATGCTCAGCATCCTGTGCCAGTGTCTCCCATGTCACACAATTAATTCCAAAGTTCTTAAGAGAGACCTTGAGAGTGTCACTCTATAAGGGGCAGATAAAGAAGAGAGGATCGTAGTAGTAGATGATACCCTGCTTAGGAGCATTTGTTAACTTGATAATAGAGGGATTTTTGGTCTTCCTGGAGCATGTAGCCACCACATAACAGAGAGCTTCCCAAAACTTATAAAAATGGATGACAACCACTGACATTTGGTGATTCGTGTGGACACAAATGATACTACCAGAAGGAAACCAAAAAGTATTGCCAGTGATTAAGAAGCCTTGGGTGAGAAACAAAACCAAAATGGTATTGTTGCTCTTGCTGTTGTCTGTTGGAGTCAAAGGATATGGAAGTAAAAAAAGACTATTTTGGGAAATGAACAGCTAGCTAAGAAGGTGGTGTCTGGTAATGGGATTTGGATTTCTGTATTACAGTTTTTTAATTTTTTTAATTTTTTAATTTTTATTTTAGGTTTGCAACACATGGTTCTACATAATTTTGAGTTCCAGATTTTCTTCCCTCCCTCACCCCCTCCCTCCCCAAGACAGCATGGAATCCCATATAACTTCCATGTATAACTTGGCGTTGAATTAATTTACACACTAGTCAAGTTGTGGAGAAGAATTATGACCAATGGAATGAATCATGAGAAAGAAGAAACAGAACCAAAAAAAAAAAAAAACCTCAACCCAACAACAAATACAAAAGAGAGGAAAAAAAGGGGGGGAGAAAAAGGTGAGCATGAAGTGTGCCTCGATCTGCATTCATACTTCATAGTTCTTTCTCTGGGTGTAGATAGCACTCTCCATCGTGAGTTCTTTGGAGCTGTCTCTGCATATTGGGTTGCTGAGAAGAGCAAAGTCTGTCAGGGTTAGTCATCAGAGAATCCATATATCTGTGGTTGTGTATAATGTTCTCTTGGCTCTGCTCTGCTCACTCAGCATTATGTCGTGTAGGTTTTTCCAGGTTGTTATGAAATCCGTATCATCCCCATTTCTTATAGCACAATAGTATTCCATTACCTTCATATACCATAGCTTGTTCAGCCATTCCCCAATTGATGGGCATTCCTTTGATTTCCAATTCTTAGCTACTACAAAAAGAGCCGCTATAAATATTTTTGTACATATGGGTCCTTTTCCCACTTGTGTGATGTCTTTGGGATACAACCCTGGGAGTGGTATTGCTGGGTCAAAGGGTATGAACATTTTTATAGCCCTTTGGGCATAGTTCCAAATTGCTCCCCAAAATGGCTGAATCAGTTCACAACTCCACCAGCAATGTAACAATGTTCCAATTTTCCCACATCCTCTCCAACATTTATCATTTTCCTGTTTTGTTATTTTAGCCAATCTGACAGGAGAGAGATGGTATCTAGGAGTTGTTTTGATTTGCATTTCTCTAATCGGTAGTGATTTCGAGCATTTTTTCATATGTCTATAGATATCTTTAATTTCTTCCTCTGAAAACTGTCTGTTCATATCCTTTGACCACTTCTCAATTGGGGAATGACTTGTATTCCTATATATTTGGTTCAGTTCCCTGTATATTTTGGAAATGAGGCCTTTATCAGTGACACTAGTTGTAAAGATTTTCTCCCAATTTTCTGCCTCCCTCCTAATCTTTGTTGCATTGGCTTTTTTGTACAAAACATTTCAATTTAACATAATCAAAATTATCCATTTTGCATTTTGTAATGCTCTCTATCTCTTGTTGGGTCATGAATTCTTTTCTTTTCCATAAATCTGATAGGTAAACTATTCCTTGCTCTCCCAAATTGCTTATAGTTTCAGCCTTTATTCCTAAATCATGAACCCATTTTGACTTTATTTTGGCATATGATATAAGATATTGGTCTATGCCCAGTTTCTGCTCTACCATTTTCTAATTTTCCCAGCCGTTTTTGTGAAATAGTGAATTCTTAGCCCAGAAGCTGGCCTCTTTGGGTTTATCAAAGAGTAGATTGCTATAGTCGTTGACTTCTCCATCTTGTGTACCTATCCTATTCCACTGATCCACGACTCTGTTTCTTAGCCAGTACCAGGTAGTTTTGATGACTGCTGCTCTATAGTACAGTTTAATATCTGGTATGGCTAGGCCACCTTCTCTAGCACTTCTTTTCATTAATACCCTAGATATTCTAGACCTCTTCTTCTTCCAGATGAATTTTGTTATTATTTTATCCAGCTCTGTAAAATAATTTTTTGGTAGTTCAATTGGTATGGCACTGAATAGATAGATTAATTTAGGTAAAATTGTCATTTTTATTATATTAGCTCAGCCTAACCATGAGCAACTGATATTATTCCATTTATTTTGATCTGACTTTATTTGTGTGGAGAGTGTTTCATAATTATGTTCATATAGGCTCTGGGTTTGTCTTGGCAGATAAACTCCCAAATATTTTATAGTGTCTACAGTAACTTTGAATGGAATTTCTCTTTCTATCTCTAGCTGTTGGGCTTTGTTAGTAATGTATAGGAATGCTGAGGATTTATGTGGGTTTATTTTATATCCTGCAACTTTGCTAAAGTTGTTTATTATTTCAAGTAGTTTTTTACTTGATTCTCTAGGATTCTCTAAGTAAATCATCATATCATCTGCAAAAAGTGATAATTTAGTTTCTTCTTTGCCTATTCTAATTCCTTCAATTTCTTTTTCTTCTCTTATTGCTACAGCTAACATTTCTAGTACCAAATTGAACAGTAGGGTGATAATGGACATCCTTGTTTCACCCCTGATCTTATTGGGAATGCATCTAGCTTATCCCCATTACAAATAATGCTTGTTGATGGTTTTAGGTAGATGTTATTTATAATTTTAAGGAAGGCTCCATTTATTCCTATGCTTTCTAGTGTTTTTAATAGGAATGGGTGTTGTATTTTGTCAAAGGTTTTTTCTGCATCTATTGAGATGATCATATGGTTTCTGCTAGTTTTGTTGCTGATATGGTCAGTTATGCTAATCGTTTTCCTAATATTGAACCAGCCTTGCATTCCTGGAATAAATCCTACCTGGTCATAGTGTATTATTCTCATGATAAGTTGCTGCAATCTTTTTGCTAATATTTTATTTAGAATTTTTGCATCAATATTCATTAGGGAAATTGGTCTATAATTTTCTTTCTCTGTTTTGACTCTACCTGGTTTGGGTATTAGTACCATATTTGTGTCATAAAAAGAATTTGGTAGGACTCCTTCTTCACCTATTTTCCCAAATAGTCTACAAAGTATCGGAATTAATTGTTCTTTAAATGTTTGATAGAATTCACATGTAAAACTATCTGGCCCTGGAGATTTTTTCCTAGGGAGTTCATTGATGGCTAGCTCAATTTCTTTTTCTGAGATGGGATTATTTAGAAATTTTACTTCCTTTTCTGTTAACCTGGGCAATTTATGTTTTTGTAGATATACATCCATATCTCTAAGGTTGTCAAATTTATGGGCATATAATTGGGCAAAACAATTCCTAATTATTGTTTTGATTTCCTTTTCATTAGAGGTGAACTCACCCTTTTCATTTTTGATACTGGTAATTTGATTTTCCTCTTTCTTTTTTTAAATGAAATTGACCAAAGGTTTATCAATTTTATTGGTTTCTTTCATAAAACCAGCTCTTTGTTTTATTTATTAATTCAATAGTTTTCTTGATTTCAATTTTATTAATCTCTCCTTTGATTTTCAGTATTTCTAATTTGGTATTTAATTGGGGATTTTCAGTTTGTTCTTTTTCTAGCTTTTTCAGTTGTATGCCCAAATCATTGATCTCCTTTTTCCCTATTTTATTCATGTAGGCATTTAGAGATATAAAACTTCCCCTAAGAACTGCTTTTGCTGCATCCCATAAGTTTTGGTATGTTGTCTCATTATTGTCTTTCTCTTGAACGAAGTTATTAATTGTTTCTCTGATTTGTTCTTTGGCCCACTCATTCTTTAGAATTAGATTATTTAATTTCCAATTAATTTTTGGCTTATTTTTCCATGGTTCTTTGTTACAAATAATTCTTATTGCATCATGATCTGAAAAGTATGCTTTGACTACTTCTGCCTTTCTACACTGGATTGTGAGGTTTTCATGCCCTAGTACATGGTCAATTTTTGAGTATGTGCAATATACCGCGGAGTAGAAAGTATATTCCTTTTTATCCCCATTTAGTTTTCTCCAGAGGTCTATCATATCTGCCTTTTCTAAAATTCTGTTCACTTCCTTAACTTCTTTCTTATTTATTTTGAGGTTAGATTTATCAAGTTCAGAAAGGGGAAAGTTGGGGTCTCCCAATATTATAGTTTTGCTGTCTATTTTTTCCTGTAACTCCCTTAACCTCTCCTCTAAGAATCTGCATGCCATACCACTTGGTACATAAATGTTAAACAATGATATTGCTTCATTGTTTATGGTGCCTTTTAGCAGGATGTAGTGTCCTTCCTTATCTCTTTTATTTAAATCTATCTACTTTTGCTTTGTCTGAGATTAGGATTGCTACACTGGCTTTTTTTTACTTTAGCTGAGGCACAATATATTTTACTCCAGCCTTTTACCTTTACCCTATGTGTATCCCCCTGTTTTATGTGTGTTCCTTGTAAACAACACACTGTAGTATTATGGTTTTTAATCCATTCTGCTATCTGCTTCCGTTTTATGGGAGAGTTCATCCCATTCACATTCACAGTTACGATTTCTATCTGTGTCTTTTTCTCCATCCTATTTCCCCCTGTTTATGCTTTTATTTCTCCCTTTCCCCTTCCTCTCCTCAACAAAGTTTTGCCTTTGACTGCAGCCTTCCTCAGTTTACCCTCTCTCTTTATTGCCCTCCCTTGTGTTACCATTTCCCACTTGCTACTTCTCCCCTCCCTTCTGAACACCCCCCCTCCCTTTTTTTCCCCTTTCCCCTCTTACTTCCTGTAGGGCAAGTTAGATTTCTATACTTATCAGGGTATGCTATTCCCTTCTTGAACAAGATCAGATGACAGTAAAGATCAAATACTGCTCTTCTCCCTCCCTTCTTTCCCTCTACTAAAATGTGGTTTTTTTTGCCTTTTCATTTGGTGTAATTTACCCTTTTCTACTACCTCCTTACCTCCTCTCTCAAAGCCCTCCCTTTACATCTCTTAATTATGTTTTTTATCCTTATATCAGTTACTTTATACAGACATTCACAGTCTATGCGTATCCCTTTCAATTGTCATAATAGCTGTACTATTCTCAAGATTGACATATATATATATATGTATACATATAAAACATACATAAGATGATGTAATTCTATATAAAGATGCAAATAATTTGCCCTTATTGATTAATAAGGTTTGTGGGGGTTTCCCCCCCTGTTTACTTTTTTATGTCTCTCTTGAGTTTTGTATTTGGAAATCAAATTTTCCAATGAGTTCTGGCCTTTTCATCAGGAAGGTCTGGAATTCCCTTATTTTGTTGAATGTCCATCTCCTTCCCTGAAAAATTATGCTTAATTTTGCTGGGTAGTTGATCCTTGGTTGTAGTCCCAGCTCCTTTGCCCTTCGGAATATCATATTCCAGTTTCTCCTGTCTTTTAAAATGGAAGCTGAAAGATCCTGTGTGATACTGACTGTAGTTCCACGATATTTGAATTGTTTCTTTTTGGCTGCTCTCAGTATTTTCTCCTTGATTTTGTAATTCTGAAATTTGGCTATAATATTTCTTGGAGTTTTCAGTTTGGGATCTCTTTCAGGGGGTGATCGGTGAATTCTTTCAATGACTATTTTGCCCTCTGATTTGGGCAGTTGTCTTTGATAATTTCTTCGAAGATACTGTCAAGGCTCTTTCCTTCATCGTGGATTTCTGGTAGACCAATAACTCTTAAATTGTCTCTCCTGGATCTATTTTCCAGGTCAGTTGTTTTCCAATCAGATATTTCACACTTTTTTCTATTTTTTCATTCTTTACATTTTGTTTGACTACTTCTTGATGCCTCATAGAGTCATTAGCTTCCACTTGCTCAACTCTAATTTTTTTTTGGGGGGGGGGATATAAATTTTTAAAATTTATTTATTTATTTTTAGTTTACCACACACGGTTCTACATAGTTTTGAGTTCCAGATTTTCTCCCCTCCCTCCCCCCTCCCTCCCCAAGATGGCATGGAATCTCATCTCATATAACTGTCATGTATAACTTCGCATTGAATTAATTTATACACTAGTCAAGTTGTGGAGAAGAATTTTGACCAATGGAATGAATCATGCAAAAGAAGAAACAGAACCAAAAAAAAAAACAGCCCAAAAACAAAAACAAAAGAGGAGCAAAAAAAGGCGAGCATGTAGTGCTCCTCGATCTGTATTCAAACTTCACAGTTCTTTCTCTGGATGGAGATAGCATTCTCCATCGTGAGTCCCCTGGAGTTATCCTTGCCCCTTAGGTTGCTGAGAAGAGCGCAGTATGTAAGGGTTGGTCCTCACGGAATCCATATATCTGTGGCTGTACACAACATTCTCCTGGCTCTACTCCGCTCACTCAGCATTATGTCGTGTAGGTTTTTCCAGGTTGTTACGAATTCTGCATCATCCCCATTTCTTATGGCACAATAGTATTCCATCACCTTCATATACCACAGTCAACTCTAATTTTTTTTTTAAATGCAATTTATTTATTTAACATATTTGGTTTTCAGCATTGATTTTCACAACATTTTGAATTACAAATTTTCTCCCCATTTCTACCCTCCCCCCCACTCCAAGATGGCTTATATTCTGGTTGCCCTGTTCCCCAGTCAGCCCTCCCCTCTATCACCCCCCTCCCCTCTCATCCCCTTTTCCCTTCCTTTCTTGTAGGGCAAGATAAATTTCTATGCCCCATTGCCTGTGTATCTTATTTTTTAGTTGCATGCAAAAACTTTTTTTGTTTTTGAACATCTGATTTTAAAACTTTGAGTTCCAAATTCTCTTCCCTCTTCCCTTCCCACCCACCCTCCCTAAGAAGTTGAGCAATTCAACCTAGGCCACACATGTATTATTATGTATAACCCTTCCACAATACTCATGTTGTGAAAGGCTAACTACATTTTGCTCCTTCCCAACCCATCCCGCTTTATTGAATTTTCTCCCTTGACCCTGTCCCCTTTCCAAAGTGTTTGTTTTGATTACCTCCACCCCCGTCTGCCCTCCCCTCCATCATCCCCCCACCTTTTATTTTTTTTTTTATCTTCCTCCCTCTTCTTTCCTGTGGGGTAAGATACCCAACTGAGTATGTATGGTATTCCCCCTCAGGCCAAATCTGATGAGAGCAAGGTTCACTCATTCCCCCCTCACCTGCCCTCTCCCCTCCTCCTATAGAACTGCTTCCTCTTGCCACCTTTATGCGAGATAATCCACCCCATTCTATCTCTCCCTATCTCCCTCTCTCAGTATGTTACTCTCTCATCCCTTAATTTCATTTTATTTCTTTTAGATATCTTCCCTTCATCTTCAACTCACCCTGTGTCTGCTCTCTCTCTTTTACATATATATATATATAAACACATATACATATACACATACATACATATACACATAGATATATACATACATACACATTCACTTATATATATACATAAACATATATATATATATACACATACATATATATATATATATGCATATTCCCTTCAACTACCCTAATACTGAGGTCTCATGAGTCATACTCATCATCTTTCCATGTAGGAATGTAAACAAAACAGTTCAACTTTAGTAAGTCCCTTGCAATTTCCGTTTCTTGATTACCTTTTCATGCTTCTCTTGATTCTTGTGTTTGAAAGTCAAATTTTCTATTCAGTTCTGGTTTTTTCACTGAGAAAGCTTGAAAGTCCTCTATTTTATTGAAACTCCATATTTTACCTTGGAACATGATACTCAGTTTTGCTGGGTAGGTGATTCTAGGTTTTAATCCTAGCTCCATTGACCTCCGGAATATCGCATTCCAAGCCCTTCGATCTCTTAATGTAGAAGCTGCCAGATCTTGGGTTATTCTGATTGGGTTTCCACAATACTCAAATTGTTTCTTTCTGGCTGCTTGCAGTATTTTCTCCTTGATCTGGGAGCTCTGGAATTTGGCAACAATATTCCTAGGAGATTTCTTTTTGGGATCTATTTGAGGAGGCGATCGATGGATTCTTTCAATTTCTATTTTGCCCTGTGGCTCTAGAATATCAGGGCAGTTCTCCTTGATAATTTCCTGAAAGATGGTATCTAGGCTCTTTTTTTGATCATGGCTTTCAGGTAGTCCAATAATTTTTAAATTATCTCTCCTGGATCTATTTTCCAGGTCAGTGGTTTTTCCAAGGAGATATTTCACATTGTCTTCCATTTTTTCATTCCTCTGGTTCTGTTTTATAATATCCTGATTTCTCATAAAGTCACTAGCTTCCACTTGCTCCAATCTAATTTTTAAAGTAGTATTTTCTTCAGTGGTCTTTTGGACCTCCTTTTCCATTTGGTTAATTCTGCCTTTCAAGGCATTCTTCTCCTCATTGGCTTTTTGGAGCTCTTTTGCCATTTGAGTTAGTCTGTTTTTTAAGGTGTTGTTTTCTTCAGTGTATTTTTCAGTATTTTTTGGGTCTCCTTTAGCAAGTCATTGACTTGTTTTTCATGGTTTTCTCGCATCCTTCTCATTTCTCTTCCCAATTTTTCCTCTACTTCTCTAACTTGCTTTTCCAAATCCTTTTTGAGTTCTTCTATGGCCTGGGGCCAGTTCATGTTTTTCTCGGAGGCTTTTGTTGTAGGCTCTATGACTTTGTTGTCTTCTTTAGGCTGTATGTTTTGGTCTTCTTTGTCACCAAAGAAAGAATCCAAAGTCTGAGACTGAATCTGGGCGCGTTTTCGCTGCCTGGCCATATTCCCAACCAACTAACTTGACCCTTGAGTTTTTCAGTGGGGTACGACTGCTTGTAGACTAACGAGTTCTATGTTCTATGTTTGGGGGGGAGGTGCCAGCTCTGTCAGAGCCGCACTCCTCCTTCCCCAAGGACCCCCAGTCCAGACTGGGCTTAGATCTTCAGCAGGCTGTTGCACTCCTGATCTGATCCGCCACTTAATTCCTCCCACCAGGTGGGCCTGGAGCCGGAAGCAGCAGCAGCCGTAGCTGCCCCACCTCCGCTGCCCCCGGGGCTGGAAGCCGAACTGCGAACTCCTTCCACTCCCGCAGCTTTTCCCACTAACCTTCTCTGCAGTCTTTGGTGTTTGTGGGTCAAGGGGTCTGGTAACTGCCGCAGCTCACATATTCAGGGCGCTAGGGCCCCCTGCGCCCAGCTTCTGGTCTGGATGGTCCACGCCGCTCAGGCTGGGCTCTGCTCCACTCTGTTCCCAGCTCCCAGCTCCCAGCTCCCAGCTCCCAGCTCCCAGCTCCGTGTGGAATAGACCTCACCCAGAGACCATCCAGGCTGTCCTGGGCTGGAGCCCTGCTTCCCTCTGCTGTTCTGTGGGTTCTGCCGTTCTAGAATTGGTTCAGAGCCATTTTTATAGGTTTTTGGAGGGACTCGGGTATGGAGCTCACTCTAGGCCGTGCTTACCAGCCGCCATCTTGGCTCCCAACTCTAATTTTTAATGAATTAATGTCTTCATTTTGCTTTTGAGTCTCCTTTTCCAGTTGGTTGATTTTACCTCTCAGGGTGTCATTTTCTCTCTTAGATTCTGAATCTCCATAGCCATTTTGCCAATCTTATTCTTTAGGGACTTGATTTCATCAGTGGATTTTTTTTTTCCATTTTTTCCATTTTTTTTCCATTTTTTTTCCATTTTTTCTTTTACCTCCCTAATTTGGTTTTTAAAATCCTTCTTTAGCTCTTCCAGTAATGCTTTTTGGGCTGGAGACCAGTTCACATTACCTTTTGAGGTATCAGATGTGGGTATAGTGTCATTGTTATCCTCTTCCAAATTGGTATTTTGATCATGCCTGTCTCCATACAAAGAATCAATGGTCATCCGTTTTGTGTTCTTCATGTTGGTTAGCCTTTTCCTGGCTTTACAATAAATATCTGCTTTTGGGGCTCAGGGCTCTCTGTCCCAGCTTTCTTATTCTTGGGATTGTGAGTCTTGTTGTTGGCTTTGTGAATTATAGCCTTCAGTTTCCTGAGGTGTGGGGGAGGGGGTCTGGTTGCCCAAAATGTCCTCTTCCCCTGGGGTTGTTCTCCAGCACTGTTGCTCTTCAGCAATGGTCTCAGCTTTTTGTTGTTTGAGCTGGGTGTCTGGCACTTCCCCTGGAGGAGCAAGATTACGTCTGGGCTCCTGGTGTTGACCCCTGCTGGCTCTGCCCCTCTGCGACTCAGGTACTCCCACTACTCAGCCACTGAAGCCCCACTTCTGTCTCCTCTATTCTAGCGTTTTTGTTCCCCCCCTCCCCAGGAATTCTCTGGGTGGGGAGGGGAGGGATGAGAACCATTTACCTGGCCATTATGTCTCCTGGAAGTTCAAGAAGCCGAGTTTCATACCTTTGGGCTGCAAGCCTCAGGAGTTGATATCTCACAGTCAGTGGCATTGCACTGCCTCTCGTCGCTTCCACAGAGTGCCGTCCTGTGTTGGGAGGCCTGGGGATCTCCTCTGGTTTCGGGCGCCTGACTTTCTCCCAGCCTGTCTCCCAGACAGCTGCTTTCGCTTTGGTCCCGTCTGGAGCAGCTCCTCATGCCGAGTGCTCTCCTAGCCCACAGATTCGTTCCTTCGGCCTTTCAGACTCTCCTGGCTGGAAAATTTGCCCCGTTCAGACTGCTTGCCATTTCTAACTCTCTCAAATCTGCTCAAATTCACTTTTTTATAGGAATCTGACAGAACTTGTGAGAGAGCTCCAGTAAGATGCTGTTTTCATGTGGCCATCTTCTCTGTATTACAGTTAACAACATAGGATTTATAAATTCCTGACCAGAGGTGAAGTGCACCTAACAAAGGCTGATAAGAATGTATTTGCGGGTCTTTTGCAAATCTCATCAAGAGGGTTTTAAACAAGGTGGAGAGAGAAGACTGCCTGTGTATATTCTCAAATGTAGATACTATGAAGAATAGCCATATAGCAATGGAGACCCAGGAATTCACAAGAGACACAACTCCAAAACAGTAGCTGGTAGCAAAACCCTTGGCCCTGAGTGTCTCTGCACTTGAGGCAGCTAGGTGGCACATTGAATAGAGCTTTGGGCCTGGAGTCAGGAAGACCTGAGTTTAAAACCAGACTCAGACACTTACTAGCTGTGTGACCCTGGGCAAGTCATTAAGCTTCTGTTTGCCTTATAAAAAGGTAGATGGTAACAACACTTACCTTTCAGAATTGTCATAAGGATCCAGTGAGATATTTACAAAGTGCTTAGCATAGTGCCTGGCACATAATGGGCACTAAACAAATGCTTATTCTCACACATGCACACACGTATGCACACACGCATGCGTGCACACACACACATACAAACACACACAGGGGCAATAAAGCTTAGGCAACAAACCAGCAATTCAACTTAACTAAATTCTGACTTAGTGCTGTGGAATGAATAACTGGACGATGCCTTTGGGTGAGTATCTTATTAAAAATATAAGCAAAAATCCCTAGATATAAAGAAGGGTAGGTGATATTATATGTTAAGAAGGTATATTTTTGTGAGGAAACCTGGGAACCAAAAGAAGGAAGGAGCATGATGGTCAGCATTTGGATGGAGGTTAAAAAGGAAGGACGAACAGAAGTAATTTTGTCATTGGACTATTTTACAGACCATTTGTACAGAAATAAATAAATGAGGAGTTTGAGAAGTAGATCCCAAGCCTGCTCTAGAAGTATGGTATAGTAGTGATGGGGGACTTTAGTTATCCAGATATCTGCTGGGGATTCTCTCTCTACCAAAGGCCAAGAAAAAAAGACTACTTAATTTGCCTTAGGGGTAACCACATCCTTAAAATGCTAGAAGAACCAACAAAGGGGAATTCTGTTTTGGATGTGATTCTCATTAACAGAGAATGATAGAAATGATGGGAAACTTGGGAGGAGATGACCATTCTATCCTAGAGTTTATAAAGAAGAAAAAAACTGGGCATAGTCTGACATGTATCCTAGATTTAAGGAAAGCAAATTTCAGTGGATTCGGAAGAAAGATAGGATCCAATGGACTAAAATGCTCTGGAGAAGTTTGCCCAAGAGACATAGGAAACACTCAAGAATTAAATTCTAATGAGACAAAAGGAAACAAATCAGTTGAAGAAAAATGGTTTTTTTTCTAAAAAGCATGATGCAGAAAGGAAATATGCAGAAGATGGAATTAAGACCAGTTAACAGAAAATCAATATAAAAGCGAGGAAAAGTCCTATAAAAATCACATCAGGAAAGCTGAAGAATGAACTGAGCCTGTTGAATGAAACCAAGGATAACAAAAAAGACCCTTTATGTTGAGAGAGGAAAAAAAGGAGAATCAAAGAAGGGTTAGAACCTCTGCTTAGGATGGATGGATCAGTCAGATGGATGGATCAGGCAACAGATAGAAGGTGGAGCTGCTTGATTTTTATTGTGTTTGTTTTCTCTGCAAAAAGAATGGCCTTTTCACCAAAAACAATAGAAGAAAAATGACAGGAAGAATAAAAATGACAAAAAATAACCAAGATATATTATGGACTAGTACGGGAACATTTAGCTGTTCTTGATGAGTACAAGTACCTCAGGTATCTGCCCTAGCCTGTCAAGATCTTTTTGAAACTTGACTCTACCATCCAATGTATTAGCTATGCCTCCCAGCTTTGTCATCTTCAAATTTGATGATAGCATTCACGTATTTATGTCAGTGATGAAAATATTATACACCACGGGGTGAAATACAGATACCTGAGGTACTCCACAGGAGACCTCCTCTAATGCTGGCCCTAAACAATTACCAACTACTCTTTAAGTATGGTCATCCAATCAGTTGTAAATACATCTAATAAAATGAAGTTCCATAGGCAAGGATAAACATAAATATAAATTTGGGTACAAAGAAAACAACTTTGTAATTATAAGGTGTGGAGACATGGGTAGATAGTTGTGGTTCTGAAAAGAATCTAGAGTTCAACATGGGCCAGCAGCATGACGTGGCAGCCAAAAATCTAATGTGATTTTGACCTCCATTAAGAGGGGCCTAGCCTCCAGAAATAGGGAGGCAGTAGTCCTGATGTACTCTGCTTTTGTTAGACTTCAACTTCAGTTCTGAGCACAGTGTGGAGAGGAAGGCAACCAGGACAGTGAAGGGTTCATGACACATGAAGATTTTTTTTGAAAGAAGTAGGCATTTTTTAGCCTGTTCTAAGGAAGACTCATGGGCACCATAATAGCTATGGTCAAGTATTTGAAGGGCTGTCACGTGGAGGATGGTTTGGACTTGTTCTGTTTGACCCCAGACAGTGGAGCAAGGAACTATGGATTGAAGTGACAAAGAGGCAAATTTGGGCTTAATATCAGGAAAAACTTGCTAACCATTAGTGTTGTCCCAAAGCACAATGGGCTATGGCTAGAGCTGGTGAGTTGTCCTCCTTCAAGGTCTTCAAACAGAAGTTGGACAACCACTTGTTGGTATGTCAGAGTGAAGATTCCCTCACCTATGCATTAGAGTAAATCATCACTGAAGGTTCCACCCTGCTCTAAATTCTGTGATTCTGACAGTCATTGCAAAGACACAGAGATCGGAAATGTGGTGCTACATTTGAATGATGAATGATTGAAAAAACATTTATTAAGCACTTAATATATGCAAAGCACTGTGTTAACCACTTGGGATATAAACAGGAAAGACAGTCCTTGCTTTCAAGGAGCTCCTATCATAATGGAGATAGCACATAGAGGTTTCAGCTGTGAGCCGGATGGAAAAGTCCAGTGGTCCTTAGGATGCAGAAGTGAAACGGATGCTAATGCATCTCTTAATAGCATTCCCATTGATAAAACTACTTGTGATGTTGAACCACTTGAACAGCAAGAACTAGCAAGTTTGCCTAGACCACATCGTGTAGAGGGGAGAAATGTGCAACAAGATGAGAAAAGAATGCTGGCACCATGTTGTGACATGTTGAATTGCCAAAACAGAATAGTGTATTTGATCCCAGACATAATAGGGAGCCACTAGAGTTTATTGAGTAGGGGAGTAACAGCCCAAATTTGCACTTTAGGAAAATTTGTTGACCAGCTTAATAAGGTTGGATTAGAAAGGGTAAAGATGAGGTGATTAAAAGGCTATTCTCCCATGTCACAGACCTTCAAATACCTGATATCAGTTATTATGTCTCACTTACTTTGAATTCCAAGTTTTCTCCTCTCCAAGTCAAACACCCCCAATTCCTTCAATTGATCCTTGTTTGGCTTGGACTTCAGTCCACTACCTCTCCTGGTCACCCTTCTCTAGAATCTCTCTAGCTTGTCTGTTCTTTGTATGGATTCCTCACTGCTGATACTCATGTCTAATAATAACAATAATAGCTAGCATCCATATTGTGCCTACTATGTGCCACACACTTCTAAGTGTTTTTATAAATATTATCTCATTTGATCCTCACAACGACTTGGGGAGATAGATGCTATTATCACCATTTTACAGCTGAAGAAACAGAGGCAAACAGATGTTAAGTGACTTGCCCAAAGTCACACAACTAGTAAGTGTGTGTGTGTGTGTGTGTGTGTGCGCGTATTTTTAGATTTAAACTCAGGTCTTCTTGACCCAGCACTCTATCCACTGGGCCATCTAGTCGCCTTATCCTTCCCAAAATGTAGGGTCTAAACCTGTACACAGTACTGCAGAGATGTTTTGTGCACTTCTATAGGACAGTAGCTCTTATCCCCACAAGACTCTCAGAGACTCAGGTTGATTCCATCTGTACTCACCCTGATAAGAGAATGAAGGATGGCTCACTAACCTTCAATAAGATGTCAGTTATGTCATGTAGCAGCAGCACCAGGGCACCAAAGTATATCAGGTTGTAACAATAGGAGAGGAACATCAAGGTGATGACGATAAAGTGATGGATGACCCGCTCCTTGGTGTCCTGGGAAGAGGAAGGCAACCATCACATTATGACCTTTAGGACTTCCCTGGGTTCGAAGCTGCCTGGCCTTGATCAAGGTAGATCTAATCCATACTTTAGTTACAGAATAGCAGATACCAGTTCCACCCTGACTACATGGGCATCCTCTAGGGGAGGTCTAGGTCTGTCAAAGGGAGGTAGAATCACATTAAGTGAGATAGAAGTAGAAGATGTGATGCCAGGATACATGTGACATCAACAGGAGATGAAGGTAGAGGTGGTAGAAAAACTACATAGTAGGAGAAGTAGAAACCTGGTGGGTTTACGGTATATACTGGTTGTGGAATTAAACTTAATTGATGTGGCACCTAAGATGCAGCCTCCTCCCCTAACCTGATCCCACACACCCTGCATCTTGTTCAGCAGAGCATAACGAGTTAATATTCACCAAGACTGTCGTTGCTTCTATGAGGCCATCTGTATGGTCCTGGGGAATGACTTTCAGGGCCATGGCTAAGCTTGACATTTTCCCAAGAGGGTAAGGATTGGAAGTGAGCCTTCTTTTTAACTCCTGTTCTCTACTCCCATCTAGCTAATTGTGGTGGGGGGTGGGGGACAGGGATTTTCACTGAAGCTCAACTTCCTCTTCACATCAAAGGGCAGAGTGAGCAGCAAAGAGTGGTAGAAGCTAATCTCCAGCAGGACCCAGCAACATATACCAGTCTTCAGAGGCTTAGGGTCAGAGCATCATGTGGTCAAATAATGTTGCAAACCCAACACACCAAAAAGCAAACAAAACTAAGCCAAGACCCAAACCCCACACTATAGGTTTCAAAAGGGAGACAAAAATGCATCAGGATCCATGAGATCAAAACTATGTCTTGTACCTTCTCTTTTCACAATCCTTTGGATTCCATAGAGTCAGACACTTGTGACTGGTCAGATAATACCAGACTAACATAATTGGGGTTACTAGACTAACATCTCTCAACTCTAGGAAAAGAAAGACCTCAAAATCTATCTGATTGAAATGAACTCTTTCTCCCTCCCAACCTGGAAAACCCTTAATCTTTTCTCAAATTAAAAATCAGATTACCTAATTTTGTATCCTGGCTTATATCCTGTTGATTGTTTTCTTTTAACTATTTGGTCTTATTTGATTAATCGTTTCTAATACATAAAAATTTGTCTCACTCTGTATTCAGAGTCTTTGGACTGACTGGGGAGTCCATTGACCTGTTTATTACACCTATTTTGCCAACAAATCATATAGCTCAGATTGTTTTCTCAATTATTATTAATTATCCACCACAATACTAAAGTAGAAATTCAGAAAATCAAAGACAATACTAACAGCATTGAAAGCCAACACTGAATTAATAAGTTTTTTGAAAAAAATTTAACATAACAGATATAAAATTAGCTAGTCTGATTTTTTTTAAAGAGAGAAAAGCCAAATTGTATCAAAAAAGAAAAAGGAGAATCCATAAAATTGAAGAAATAAAGGAATTTTTGCCCAATTAAATGCCAACAAACTTGATAACTTCAATGAAATAGACAAATATTTACAAAAATACAAAATACCTTAACAAAAAAGAAATAGGTTATTCCAACAACTGAATATCAGATAAATTGAACAAACCAAAAATGAATTGCCAAAGAAAATACCCTAGGACCAGATGGATTTACAAGTGAACTCTACTAAACATTCAAAGAACAATTTCAATATTATGTGAATTGTTTGCAAAAATAGGAATAGAGGGAAATCTTTCAAACTTGATGATACAAATATGATCTTAGTACCTCAACCAGGGAGAGAGAACAGAGAAAGAAAAAATATGGAATAAAATATTAGTAAAGACATTACAACACTATATTTAAAAGATTATGTATTACTAAGATGAGAAATGCAAACCAAAACCCTGTTTCTACTTTGTAGCTAGCAAATAGTCAAAGATGACAAAAGATAGGAATAGCCAACGTTGAAGGGGTTGTAGAAAGATGTACTAACATGTGTGAACTGCTAGGAATATTCTGGAAAGCAGCTGGGAATTATGTTAAGAAAGTGACTAAAATGTCATGCCTGCTGACTTAAAGATTCCACTGTTAGGTATACACCCTCAAGGAGTTCATTAACAAAAAGAACATTTGTAGCTGCACTTTTCATGGTAACAAAGAATTGTAAACAAAGTAGAAATTCACTAAACGGGGAATGGCTGAACAAATTGTAATACATGAATATTATGGAATTAGTAGCATATTGTCATAATAGCAATTTAGATTTGAAGATCTTTCCCACCCATTAATAGGCCATGTAACCTACTTACATCACAGGAAGCCTAAGTCACATGTGGTGGGAGGAGCTTGCTGAGAGGAAAAAGAAATTGTGTCACATTTCCTGTTGAGAGAGCAGTTACGACAGTTAGAGCTGAGAGAGAGAGCAGATGTGTGGTGGCTGTGAGTGAGTTTGTTTTTGGGAAGGCCCCCGGGGTGGAGGGAAGATGTTTTTGGGATGGCGAGGCTCTATGCTGTGATACTGTGTTTTAAGTTCCTTGCTGTTATGATAAAGTGGGCCTACTGGTTGTGCGAGTTGGTTGTTTGGTTATGGGATCTGGTTCTCTGGTGTTTGAATAAATGGTTTACTTCTACACTCTATGTGGAGAGTCTTGTATATTTTGTGATACAGAACCACACAGGCATTTTGACAATTATCATCTATATTGTGATTATTGCCTTGCTGATACACTTGTATGGAACAAACATGATAAATACAGAGAAACATGGAAAGAATTATAGGAACTAAGTTAAAGGGAAGTAAGCAGGATCAAGAAAATAACCTAAACAATGACTGTGACAATGCAATAATTCAAAAATTATTGAAACTGAATGTTGCAAAACTGCAAAGAACCAGTTTGGCCCCAGAAAAGGAATATGAGAAAACAGTTCCTTCTTTTTTGTAGTGGTCAGTGTGTAGAAAGGTAAGGTGGGTCTACTGGTGAGGAACATTGCATATGTTAACCCTATTTTTATGTATCACACAGTTTTTCTGTATATTTTTCATCTTCCTTTTAAAACAGTTCTTTGTTATAAGGGAAGGCTTTCTAGGAGAGGGTGTGGGGGGTAAAGGAAGATATCTATATGATGTAAAAACAAAAGATATGAATAAAATGCTGTTTTGTAAAAGTATTATTGTTTTGTATTATTTATAAAATAATATTGCTTTGTATTATTTGTAAAATAATATATATTATGACCAGGTTGGACTTTTATCAAAAGTTCATTATTAGGAAAACTACAAATAGTAGAGCATAGTAATAACAAAAATAATGAAAATGGCATATTATCAACAGATTTAGGAAATTTTTTTTGTCGAATCCAACACTATTTTCTTGAAAAAAAACATTAAAAAGTATAGGAATATATGGACAGTTCCTTAATAGGATAAGTAGTATCTATCTAAAACCTAAAGTTAACTTTATGTACAATGGAGAAAGGTTAGAAGCCTTTCCAATAAGATCGGGGGTAAAACTAGGATGTCTATAATCACTAATGTTTGACAATTCTAGAAATACTACCTATAGAAATAAAACAAAAAAGAAGAAATTGAATGAATAAGAGGCAAAGAAGAGACAAGAACTCAAATGAGTTAACTAAAATTATTTTAAAATAACTAGAAAAGGTACAGGATACAAAATAAATCTACAAAAGCCACCAGCTTTTCAGGATCTTACCAACAAAACCCATCAAGAAGAGAGAAATTCTATTGAAAGTAACTTCAAAACGTATAAAATATTTGTAAGTATCTACCAACACACATGCAGGCGTTGTATCTAAACAAATATCAAACATCCTTTTTAGAAGTAGACCTAAATAATTGTAGAAATATTAATTAGCCATAAGTGGGTCATGCCAATGTAATAAAAATAGACTGATGTAAATTAAATAACTTATTCAGTGCCAAGTCAGTTAAGCTGCCAAAGGACTGCTTTATAGAGGTAGAAAAAAAATAATGAAATCCATTTAAATGGAAAAAAAGGTCAAGAATCTCAAGGAAAGTAATGAAAAAAGTGGAAAGGAATGGGGAGCTAAATGAACCAGGTCTCAAACCATACTACAAAGGAATAATCATCAAAACTACTTGTTGGTGATTAAAAAATATGTTCATCAGTGGGACTGATTAGGTATATTACATTTAGAAGCAAATAAACATAATAGCATAGTGTTCAATAAACTTTGAGACCTCAACTACTGGGGTAAGGGCTCGCTATTTCACAAAAGATGCTCAGAAAATAGTAATGCAATCTGTCAGAAATGAAATATAGCCCAATATCTCACACCATACACTAAGATAAACTCCAAGTGGACACATGATTTAAATATAAAAGATCATATAATAAATTAGAGGAGAAAGAAAAAAAAATACCTCTTGTATCTATGGATAGGTAAAGAATTCATGTCCAAAGAAGGGATTGAGATAATTAGAGATGATGACATGGGCAGTTTTGATAACATAACATTTAAAATTTTACATAAACAAAACCAATACAGTTAAAATTAGAAGAGAAACAGTTAACAAGGGAAAAATTGGCAGTAATTTTCTCTAATAAAGGCCTTATATACCCAAAATATATAAAGAACTACTTCAAGGAAGCAGAAAATGCAGTGCTTGGAATCAGAGAGATCTGAATACAAATCTTAGTACAAATCTGAGTACAGACCCTTCATATTTGTATGATCCTGAATAAGTCACTTGACCTCTGGATGCCGCAGTTTTCTCATCAGTAAAATGAAGCTGGGGGCAGCTAGGTGGAGGAGTGAGTAGAGCACCAGCCCTGGAGTCAGGAGGACCTGAGTTCAAATCCAGCTTCAGACACTTGACACATTAGCTGTGTGACCTTGAGCAAGTCACTTAACCCCAATTGCCTTGCCTTCCCCCCTCAAAAAAACCCAAACAAACAAAGAATGAAGCTAGTAATAGGACCTTTCCTACAGCCTTGCTCTGAAGATCAAACGAAATAGCGTGCATGGTTCTTCACAAACTTTAAAGCCTATATAAATGATATTATTCTCATAAGAACAAGAGCCATCTCTTAATAGATAAATGTTCAAGGCATATGAACAATTTTCAAAGGAAACCGTCCAAGTTGTCAACAACTACATGTAAGCAATGTTTTAAAATCACTAATAATTAGAGAAATTAAAATTAAAGTAACTTAGCTTCCACCTCACACCCATCAAATTGGCAAAGATAATAAGGAAAATGATCCTTATTGGAAGCTTCAGAAAAAATATACACTGTTGGTAGAGCTAGGAAATAGTCCTATCATTCCTGAACGCAATTTGGGGAACTGTGGCCCCCCAAATCACTAAACTGTGTTTACACATTGGCCTAGAGATGCTACTACTAGGCTTATACCCTAAAGAGATAAAAAAGAGGAAAAAGACATATATACAAACATATTTATAGCAGTTCTTCTTGAGGTGGCAAAGGCCTAAGAAACTAAGAAACAAACTAATCATGGAACAGTTGAGCAAATTAGAGTATAAGAATTGATGAAAATGATGAAATGGACTGTTTCAAAGAAATCTAGAAGAGTTATATGAACTAATGTAAAATGAAGTAAGCAAGACCAGTAGAACAATTCATACAGTGACAGCAAACATTGTCCAGAAAGAGCTTTGAAAGACTTTGAAGAGGGGCAGCTAGGTGGCACAGTGAGTAGAGCACCAGCCCTTGGGCAAGTCACTTAACCCCAATTGTCCTGCCAAAAAGCAAAAAAAAAAAAAAAGACTTGAAGGCCTCTGATCAATGCAATGGCAATGACCAACCATTGTCTCAGTGTACCAACTATCAAGCAGGCTCTCTACTTCCTAGCAGAGAAATGATGACCTCAAGATACAGAACAGGATGCAAAGTGGGAATTTATTTTGCTTGCCTATGCATATCTGTTACCAGGGTTTGGCCTTTATTTTATTTTTTCTGTTGGGGCCAGGGTTTATGGGAAAGGAATGGAGCTAGGGATAAGAGTTTCCAAGAAATAAAGAAAAGAGGGTCATTAAAGTATTTTTTAAAATGTACAGAGGAGAACAGAAAGAAGGCTAAAAAGGGAGTCACTGATAGGGCATACACATACATGCATATATTATATTTCATATATATTATTATTTATTATATTGTTATACATATATATAAATATGCTTAAAACTAGTTGTACATAGCTGATATTCAGTTTCATGTACAATTCATTCTGTTCTAATGTGTGTGAGGAAATATTCATTTTATTTGGTATTAAGTTCAGAATTTAAAATATATAAACAAATCAAAGATAAATGCAAAGTCTTACATCTTAGTTAAAAATCAGCTTCACAAATAATGAGATGATATAGGATTGACTGGATAATAATTTATCTAAGAAAGATTTTTTTTTTGCTTACTATGAGTCAGTAGTGTGATTTGGCAGACAAAAGTGCTAATGAGATTTTAGGTTGCATGAGAGTTTTCAGCATGAGGAAGATCATAATCCCACTCTACTTTGACCCTTCTGGACTAATCTGTTTAGGGCTGGGTGCCATATTTTAGGAAGACCTTTTCGGATCCATAGAAGAACAACCGGATGGTGAGAGGCATTGAAATCATATCGTACCATGATCTAACTGAAAAAACTAAGGAGTTTTAGCTTGGAGAAGATAAACAAAGGAACCTGATATTTGTCTTTCAATATCTGAAGGCATTTTATGTGGAAAAGAGAGAAATTAGACTTGTTCTGATTGGCCTCAGAAGACAAAACTAGATGCAAAGGGTGGTAGATGCAAAGAGGTAAATTTAATGTAACAAAAATCTTCCTAACAATTAAAGCTGTCCCTAAATGAGATGAATTGCCTTGGGAAATATTGGCTTTCCCTCCCCGGATGTCTTCAAGTACAAGGTCAATGAGCTCTTCTTAGGTTGTAGAAGGCATTCCTCTCCATCATTCCTCATGTAGAGTGTACTAGATGGCTTCAGAAGTTCTTTCCAACTCAGATACTCTGATTCTGAGTAGGAATGTGCTTCAGCTTCTAAGACCCATTTTGATGGGCGACTCTGATACCCACCCTTGTCCTGGCATGCTCACCTGCTTGGGGTATCCCTCAAAGCATCTCGAGGGCTCCCAAAACCATGTCTCCTGGAAGAAACAAAGAACAAATCACAGGGAAAAAACCAAACTCTTGGCAAGGCTAACGTCCGCAGGCATCAGCTGTGCCCTTATTAATTCCCCAGAGAACTCCAAGTACTTGACAGGAATCGTCCCATTCCCACTTTGGAGCATTCCTTAATTCCTCATCATTATTCTGGCTTCACCTTTTCTCTCTTCCTCAGGTCGGGACACAATCAGAGTCAAACCTGCCTGGCAAAGGCTCTGGTGAAAGGAGAGGTTTTTACCCCAATTCTTGTTCTTGTTTCTTCCTCCTTCTGCGCTATCAGGACCTGAACCCTGTCTTATCTTTGACATAGCCCTGGGTGGGGGAAGACGAGGGTGATCTGCCAAACTAGCAGCTCATCAAATAGGACCCTGGCCAAATTGTCTGCCTTTCGACTGGTGCATACATCAATACACCCAAGCACCTGAGTTTGCCTATTTCCTGAGCCCTAGGTTAGCCCTTTGCCTGCTCAGCTGCTTGAGGTATCTCTCAAAGCCTGTCTTGGGCTTCTAAAACCATGTCTTCTGGAAGAAATCTATCTCCATTATATACCACCTCCCAAACAAACCTCTTCAGCCTGGTTCTGCCACCCCCACAAGTCTTACTTCAGTGGTTTAACACCATGATTTTTGTTTTGGTTTGTGTGACTCAGGGTTTCTAATCCATCCTGTTTGCTGGTCAGGCCATTCCCCATACCCCCACATCCCAAAGGGACTTTGAGGGAAGGATAATATAGGGGAATGGAGGACAATGTGGGGTGGACTGAGGGAAAAGGTAGAAGTGGAAGAAGGAAGATAATCAATGAAACAGCTATTATAGGGAGGGAACAGGAAAGGATAAAGATGGTAGGGAAAAGTGGGGATAGATTAGAAGGCAGTGTAGAATAGAGGGGAATGGAGGGACAGGGAGAGTGATCAAGAAGAAGATGAAGATTAAGAGGACTGAGGTGACAGAGGGGTATGGAAAGGACAGGGGATGGAAGGGAAAGAGAGAGATAAAGAGGGTGTTCAGGTAGGGCAAGAAGGTACAGGGAGGAACATGAGTTCAGGTGCTTGGGAATTTAGAGGTGGGGTCACATGGTAAATATGGGAACTGGACCAAAGAGAACAGGAATGGAGGAAATGAGAAGGCGAGGTGAGGAGAGGGAGGAAGATGGTTAGGGATAAAAGGGGAACTTTTGGACACAGCCAATACAGGAATTTGTTTTGCTTGACCATGCATATTTGTCACAAGAGGTTTCTTGGGGTTGGGGGGGGGGAGTGGAAGGAAGAGAAAATATATGTTAATTGAAAAAAATTAAACAAATGACATAGTACAGTGGAAAGGGTCAGAGGGATAATGGGGATATGAGATGAAAAAAGAGAGGATGAAGGGAGAGAGGGGGTGGAGAGGCCCGATGGTGGGGATGGATATACTCACATTGTAAACAGTGAGGATGCCACCAAAGAAAGAAGAAAAATAAAATAAAAATCTCCAACTGAAAATACAGAACAAGGGAGAGGGGATAAGGGAAGTTTGGGAGGATGAGATGTACAGATAGGGTCACTGTTGTGGGGGGGTGGACAGGGAGACAAACAAATGAGTCCCCTATCTTCCCAGTGAAGTCTAGTCCCAAAGCTCCTTGACCCGAACCTGCTCCACCACTCTGCTGTCCTGGTCTTGGTTCTAGTCCTTCAATAGCCCTCCACCCTTCATCCCACCCCATGTTACCTGGATTCACAGAACTTCTTCATCAGATTTGGTCGCTCTTGGTTCCTCTGTCTTTGAAACCAGCACTGGGTCTGCCGCACAGAGAGGCCACACTGACTGGCCAAGTGACACAATTGAGCCTAGGGATCAAGGGAAGGGGAGACCTCAAATTTCAGTAACTAGTGGGGACCTCAGCAGATGTTAAATGTCCACTATGTGCCGGGTATGGTGCAAAAACAAAACCAAATATTCTCTTCCTTCAAGTGCTTGTTTTCTACTGGGGGTGGGGCATGGTGCACATATGAGAAGAAAATTCCAAGTATATACAAAATAAACATGAAGTAATTTGGGGAGAACACGAATTATGCATATTCACAATTATCGCTGATGTTTTTCTTTATTGCCATGCTAATACAAGGTGACACTAGAGTTCACCCCTGAAGGGAGCTAAGAATTGTAAGAGGTGGAGGTGAGTACGGAGAGCATTGCATGAGTGTCAGCTGGCCTATGCGCTATGAAGGGCACTACCATTCTCCTAGTCACCTATCCAGGCTCAAGATCTCAGGGGCATCTTTGACTCCTCTCTTGAATGCATTCCACACGTCCAATCTCTTGCCAAGTTTTATTTTTATCTTCACAACATTACCTGTCAAAGTCTTCTCTCCACTTACACAGCCACTGCCCTTGTAAAGGCCCTCATTCAATTAATTCATTCAATAAACATTTATTAAGCACTTACTATATATGAGACACCATGGTATGTGGTGGATATACAAAAAGGGGCAAAAGACGGTCCCTGTCCTCAAGGAGTTTAGAATCTAATAAGGGAGATGACACAGAGACAAATATATACAAAGGAACCTATAGACTGGAAAAATAGGAAATAATTAACAGAAGAAAACACTGGAATTAAGTGCGGGAGGCTTCCTGCAGAAGTATTGCAGTAGCCTTCTGGTGGGTCTTCTTGACTCAAGTCTCTCCTCATTCCAAGCCATGCTCCACTCAGTTGCCAAAGTGATTTTCTTAAATCTTAAGTCTGATTATGTCATCCCCCTCCCCCTCCCAACCTCACTCAACAAACCTTACTAGTTTCTTAATAGTGCCAGGACCAAAAATAAAATCCTCTGGCATTTAAAGCTCTTCTCAGCCTGACCCCTTCTTATATTTCCAATCTTCTGACACTTTACTCTCCTTAATATATTTTGTGATCCAGTGACATTGCTCTTTTTATTTTTTTTGAGTGTTATATTTATTTCATTGTTTTCACTTCATTTTGGTTTCATTTAGATGGATCCTATTTAATAGTTCTTTTAATTTGTGGAATAAAACAAACATTTCCATTACATAGTATAATGAAAAAGATAATTGCACATGAAACTGTAAATCTACTATGTACAACTTGCTATTCCTTTTAAATATATAATAAAGTTATCATGTAAATTTATTTTTTTCCTCCCCCCCACCTTCTTTGTATCAGCTCACTCCCTTGCCTGGAATGTTCACCTCCACCTCCTGGCTTCCTTCAAGATAAAGATCAGATTATACTTCTGGAGGCCTTCTTTCCTGGTCCCCCAGCTACTGGTGCCTTCTCTCTGACATTACTTTCCATTTGCACCAGCTCCATCTTGTATGATGGTTATTTGTGTATTTTGTCTCTCATTAGAACGTCAGTTCCTTGAGGCAGATTGAATTCCTATTACTTTGTACAGTACCTCTTACATAGCACTCAATAAATGTTTGTTGAATTACTAACTGTGCAAAAAGGATGGAGAAGAGGAAAGCTGTGCTGGAAAATAGTAGGTAGACCAGTTTAGTTGGCACACTGAGCGTTAGAGAGGGAGTAATCCTTCAAAGACAGAATGGAGCCTTGTTATGAAAGGTTTTAAATATCAAAAAGAGTTTTCATTTGATTTTAGAGCCAATAGGAAGCCACAAATGCTTCTCAAGAGAAGGAATAACAAGGCCATATCTCTATTCTAAGAATATAAGTTTGGCAGCCGTGCAGAGGATAGATCATAGAGGGAACAGACTGGAAGCAAGAAGATCAATCTGGAGGCTACTACAAGAATGAAAACAAAGCGTAATGAAGCTCTGAATTAGGGTAGTCGTGTATAAGCGGGGAGAAGGGGATGTTTGAGGTGCATGAAGTCAAGACTAGACAACTGAATGAATGTGGTGGTGAGTGAGAGTGAAGAATCAAGGATGCCTTTTAATGAGCAAACCCACATCCACAGAAAGAGAATGTCAGATGTGTAAATGATATTAGAAATCATGATGTCCAACTTCCTAATTTTGCAGGTGAGAAAACTGGCTCTTAGGACAAATGGATTGGCTAAGGTCACATGGCAAGTCAGTGGCAAAGCTGAGGTTAGGGTCCAGTGGAATGCCAGTTCTCTCTGGTGTCAATTAGATAGATGGAAGATGATACCACAAGGAATCTGTGTCTGAGCCGGTCCTGGGCACAGAGTTATCCATCTTCTATCTATTTGCTGTTCAAAAATCAGAAGACAATAGCTGCTCCTGAAGGTCTTTGGAGGCATCTCTGATTTCTTAGTGGCATTCAAATCAGAGGACTGCTCACCTCTTTGGGATTCCAAGTCTGAGTCTGGAAAAAAGACTCCAGAATGAGGTTGGGAGCAGCCTTTACTCTAAGGTAGTCACGAACACCCATGATCCCGCTCAGAAGTACCCCAATGTTCCTGCAAGAGAAGAAAGGAGGAGGTGAGTAGCCAGAAACCCACATCAGTCCTCTTTTACCATTTCTGACTTAGAAACTCATGTCCATCCTCCCTCCCCCATGATCTCTGACCCAAAAGCTCATGTCGACCCTTTCTGCCCCACGCTGTCTCTAGCCATTTGGGAGCTTCCTTTGCCAAATCTTGCCCACCAATTGGCCCAACCAAGATATCTTGGCACAGCCTGAGAGAGATGGGGGGATGTGTAGAAGCTACATGAAGGGTCAGGGGTGTCTCCATGGGAGCACATATAGGGTGCTGAACCTGGGGAAAAAGAAATCCATCATCCTTATTTATGGGAGGGGTGCCCTTCAAGCTCTCAGGAAGGGCATAAGAACATGCCTGCAAATGAGTTCTTAATCAGAAAGGCTACCCGAGAAGCTGTGCCTCAAGCCAAAGAGCAAATATTCTCCTCCCCTCAAATCCAACAAGCTTTGTGCCTACTGTATACAAAGTCCTTCTTGATGCTGAGATGTTGGAAATACATCCATTAGGTAAGATATCATTTTTGTCCTCAGAGAGTTTGCAGTCTACTGGGTAGGGGTTTGATATCCATACAGATATTCCTAATATTACAATATAAGTGCATTGGGGCACCCAAAAAATAAAAGGTTAGAATTCTGGGAAGACAGAGTAGGTCAGAAACCTTTCGGCTCTCTAAATTTCCTCCACAAAAAAGGCAGAACATCACCTCAGAAGAACACAGAGCAGCTGAAATAAACAAAAGTCTGGGTAAAGCAGTTGTTCTCCTAAGACAACTTGAGGAGATCCCAGGAAAGACCTGACCTCCAGGAGTGGAGGTGAATCCTACAGAATCAACAAACAACAAGCCTGGAGGCAGCTGGGTTGGGAGGCACCCTCAGCCTTAGAAACTTTCATCTCTCAAACAGTGTTAGGGTTTGATGGCTGAGTAGGAGAAGATTTTGAAAGACCTTCCACTGTTGAGGGATGCCAAGCACAGATATGCTGACCAGATGCATCCTAGGCTGTGGCTGCGGGGAGAAGGAACTAGTGCACACCTGGTGCGTGCAATAGCGGAGGAGTAGGACCTTTGCTGGCTGTGGGCACTTGCAGGAGAGCAGAGTCTCTGGTTTCAGTTCTGGGGCAGAGAGGATAGCTATACTTTGCAGCCACCAGGGGGGGACTACAGGGAGCAAGATCATTTGCTGGACAGTGTGGCTGGTGGCCTTAGTTATGGCTTAGGAGTGGAGAGAAGAGCCCAAGGTTGGGCCCTGGGACAGACCTCAGAAAATAACAGTAAGAAGGACCTGAGGCTTGCGGAATCATTCCCCATACCTCAGGACCAAAACTTGATTACACTAACAGCTGCTAAAAACAAAAAAAAAAATGAATATGCAAAAGAGAAAGAACTCAACCATAGACAGCTACTATAGGGATAGAGAAGATGTAGGTTCATATTCAGAGGAAGATAATGGAGCTACCAAGCACAAAAAGAGTTCTTGGAAAAACTTAAAAAGGACTTTAAAAATCAAATAAGGCAGATTGAGGAAAAATTAGAAAAAAACAGCAATCCAATAAAATCAAGAAACTTATGAAAAGAAAGTCAACCACCTTGAAATAAAGAATCAAAAACTTAAGGAAGAAAATAATTCTGTGAAAACCAGAACTGGGTAAGGTGAAACTAATGATGTTCCTAGACACCAAGAAATAATAAAATAAAATCAAAAGAATGGAAAATAGAAGAGATGTAAAAGTTCTCATCAGGAAAAAAAATACTGATCTGGAGAACAGATCAAGGAGAAATAACATAAGAATAGCTGGACCACCTGAAAATTATGATTAAAAAGAATCTTGATACAATATTACAAGAAATTATCAAGGAAAATTGCCCTGAAGTTCTAGAACAGGAGGCAAAGCAGAAATAGAAAAAAGTCCACCAATCATTACCTGAAAGAGATCTTAGGAGGAAAATTTACAGGAATATCATAGCCAAGTTTCAAAGCTCCCAGGTTAAGGAGGAACTATTGAAAGCAACAAGAAAAAAACAATTTAAATATCATAAAGCTATAATAAGGATTACCCAAGATGTAGCAGCTACTAAGTTGACAGACTATAAGCCTTGGAATACTATATTTCATAATACTATATTTCATAGAGCAAAAGAGCTGGAGTTACAACCAAGGATAACTTACTCAGCAAAGTTAAGTATAATCCTGAATAAAAAAAGGACATTTAACAAACTAAAAGACTTTCAAGTATTTATAACAAAACAGTAGCACTTAGACATATAACATCCAGGAGAAATATAAGGTAAACATTAAAGACCAATTACAAGGGATTCAATAAGGCCAAGTTGTTTACTTCTTATATATGAAAATATTATCAGTACTTTTATGACTATCATTAATATTTGGTTAGTTTGAAAGTAAGGCTTGAGCTGAGCTGAAAGAATAAAATTCTATAGGGAGAGATAAATAGGAGTAACTATCTTGTACAAAGGAGACATAAGAGGAAAAATTGATACAGAAGAAGATAGTAGGGGGAAGGGCAGGTAGTGCCTTATTCTCATCAGGAACAGGTTGAAGAGGGAACAACATATATATCTAGAAGGGTATAAAAGTCTTTGAAATTCAGAAAGAAATAAGAAGGCGAGGGGATAGGGTGGGGAGAGACGGTTGGGTAGGTTAAAGAATAGGAGGGCAAGGTAGCTGGTAAGAAGTAAAATAAAAGAGTGAGGAGGGATAGGAATAGTGTGAGAAAGCTAGTGAAGAAAAATAAGAATGAGGAAAATAGACAAGTAATTATAACTTAGAATATGAATGGGATAAATTTACCCATAAAATGGAAACAGAGCAGATTAAGAATTTGAATTAAATAACATGCTGCTTCCAGTAAATGTTATAAAAATGAGAGATACACACAAAGATAAAATAAAGATTAGGAGTAGAATTTGTTATGTAAAAAAGCAGGGGTAGTAATCACGATCTCAGGCAAAATCGAAGATAAAACAGATATAATTAAAAGAGAAAAATAGAGAAACCACACTGTGTCAGCAATATTATTCTATGTTGTTTAGACCACTTAAAATAACTAGACAGTACAAAACATCTGAGAGTATACCTGCCAAAAGAGACACAGGGACCATATGAATATAAACATAAAACACTTTTTATACAAATAAAGTCAGATATAAATAATTGAAACAATATTGTTGTTCATGGGTAGGTAAAGCCAATGGAATAAAAAAAAAATTCAACCTGACCTATTTATTTAATTTCATGCCAATTAAATTACTAAAAGAATATCTTACTGAGTTAAAAAAAATAATAAGAAAGTTCATTTGGAAGAACAAAAGATCAGAAACTTCAAAGAAACCAGAGAAAAAAAGATGTAAAGGAAGCAGATACAGTAACATCAGACCTTAAACTGTATTATAAGGTGAGAGCATTGTTGAAGTAGAAAATAGATAATTTTGATTACTTTAAATTAAAATTTTCTTGTGTAAATAAAACCTATGCATCTAAGAATAGAAGGAATGCAAAAATTGGGAAAACTTTTATAGCCAATCTCTCAAAAAGGATATGATTGAGTTGGAATATTGCTGTGGTATAGGAAATGATAAGTTGGTTGATTTAGAAAAACATGGAAAGATTTGAGCTTATGAAGGACAATGCTATCCACCTTCAGAGAAACAGATGACATGTGGAAATAAGCACACTATAGTCTTACATATATGTGCATGAATGCATATGTGTATGTTTATATCTATCTATCTGTCTATCTAGGTATAGATCTATCTATCTATATCTATATCTCCGCCTTTAATTGTAGCCTTCTTTAGGGTGGTGGAGTAGGGAGGGAGGGGAAAATAAAGTAAAAAGTGCACAGCAAAGAACAAAAGAAAACCTGTAAGGAAGCAAAAAAAAAATCTAGGCAGCTTTGAAAACAATGTGCAGTATTTATTATATAGGCTTTCTTAAAATGGAAATTTATTGTTTTATATTGAATCCTTTCTTATGTTCTGCTATGTGCATGGCAAAGTTTTTTTTTCTTTTCTCATTTTGTATTTAAGTTTAAAATAATAAAAAAATTCACACACATATACACAAAGAAAAAAATAAGAGGGCACCTTTAGATAGGCAAGATCATTGCCACTAGTGGGAGGGGGAGGAGGAAGATCAGCAACAGCTTTCTGGAGTAAGTAAGAAAGTAGTGTCAGATTTTGGCTTCTAAAGATTCAGGATAATTCAACATGTGAAGATAGGAGGGAGAACATTCCAGGTATAGAGAACATAGAAGAGGCATGGAAGTGGAAGGATGTAGGAGTGTAAGTGAGCAGGAGGTCTAGGGAGAGGGACAGAGAGAGTTGATCTGCAGAATCATCCAGCTGAGGCAGCTAGGTGGTACTGTGGAGAGCACCAGGCTTGGAATCAAGATGACCTGAGTTCAAATCCAGCCTCAGACACTTACTAACTATGGTCTTGATAAGTCATTTAATCTCTGTTGCTTCAGGTTCTTCTACTGAAAAATGGTGACTATAAGTCTATATATAATTAGGACTATCGATATCTAAGTATATGTATGTGTAAGTGAGTGCATGTATGTACAGATATGTGTGTATGTGTATATCTATATATGTATATGCCTATGTATGTATGTATGTGTACATATCTATATATAAATATATCTACCCTTAATGGTAGCCTTTGGTGGGGGAGGAAGGGGGAAAAAGAACAGAGTAAAAAGTGCACAGCAGAGGACAAAAGAAAATTTATAAGGAAGCAAAGAAAAGAAAAATGGTGGTAGTAATAGCACCTACCTAGTAGGGTTGTTGTGAGGTTCAAAGAATATTTGTAGAGCATTTGGTGTAGTACCTGGCACATTATTGATGATGATGATGATGATGATGATGATGCTAGAATATAGAGCACATGGAGGACAGTCATGAGATAAATGCCACTTCCATTTCCAATGGCCTAATAATATTCCATTATATTTATATGCCACCATTTCATAGAATTACTGTGAGGAAAGTACCTTGTCAACCTAGCTAACTTCTTTAAATCACCTGGCATATAAATTGTGTATCCCTTTGACTCAGAGATAACTACTAGACGGAAGACATAAAAGGAAAAGGATTCATACATACAAATATGTATACATGTACAAAAGTAGTTCTTTTTTGTGGGGGCAAAAAACTGGAAACTGAGGGGGTCCACATCAATCAAGGAATGGCTGAAGGAATCATGGTATATAAATGTAAGAGAATATCATTGTGCCTCAAGAAACGATGAAGGAGCCAATTTCAGAGAAATCTGAGAGGACTTGTATGAACTGAAGCAGATGGAAGTGAGCAGAACCTGAAGAACAATGTACATTATAGCAACAATGTAAAAATGAATAACTTAAAGAACTCTGATCAATGAATGACCAACCATGGTTCTAGAGAGCTGATGATGAAGTTTGCTGCCCATCCGGGCAGAGAGGTGATGGACTCGATCCAACGAGACGTATTTCTTTGACATGGTCGATAAGGGAATATGTTTTGTTTGACTACGAATATTTTTTTTTATTTTTTTTTATTTTTTTTTTTAGCATCCAAATTCTTTTTTTTGTTTTTTAAATTAAATAAATTTCTTTATTTATTTTTAGTTTACCACACACGGTTCTACATAGTTTTGAGTTCCAGTTTTTCTCCCCTCCCTCCCCCCTCCCTCCCCAAGACGGCATGAAGTCCCATATAACTGTCATGTATAACTTCGCATTGAATTAATTTATGCTCTAGTCAGGTCGTGGAGAAGAATTTTGACCAATGGAATGAATCATGAGAAAGAAGAAACAGAACCAAAAAAAAAAAAAAACCCAAAAACAAAAACAAAAGAGAAGCAGAAAAGGCGAGCATGTAGTGTGCCTCAGTCTGTATTCAAACTTCGCAGTTCTTTCTCTGAATGAAGATAGCATTCTCCATCGTGAGTCCCCTGGAGTTGTCCTTGCCCTTTAGGTTGCTGAGAAAAGCGCAGTATGTCAGGGTTGGTCCTCACGGAATCCACATATCTGTGGCTGTGCACAACGTTCTCCTGGCTCTGCTCCGCTCACTCAGCATTATGTCGTGTAGGTTTTTCCAGGTTGTTATGGACTACGAATATTTTTAACAAAAGATTTAGTTTATGTTTTGGGGGGGTGAGAGGAAGAGAAAAAATGCTTGTCAATTTGAAAAGATTTAATTTGAAAAATAAAATGAACAACGTGTTTCAGTGGAAAGAACAATGGAATTGAAATCAGAGGAATAGAGCTGGAATCCTAGCCTTGTTTTTTTTTTATTTTACTATTTTATCTTATGCAAATTATTTGACTTGTTGGGGCTCAGTTTTCCAAGAAAATGAAGAGTTGGACTAAGACAAATGCTTACTGAAGGCCTTGTAGAGCTAGACAAGAAACAAGATAGTATAAGTGAAACTAAGCAGAAGGACATAATCCTGTCTTAGGACAGGAATGAAAATCAATACAAAAGAAATAAATGAAGGAAAAGATAGGACAATTAATGATAAAGAATAATTTGCCAATACCTATATTGTCAAAGGACATAATTCTCAAACATGTTTGGTAGACAGTGGTTGGCATGTCATAAGCATTTGATAAATGCTTTGTCTTTCAAAAGAAGAATTGTAAGTTATAAAAAAGCTATATGAAAGCTTATTCCAAATTGCTAGTAATGAGGAATGCAAATCAAAACCTCTCTGAGGTTTCATTTCAAACCCAGCAAATCATCAAAGATGACCGAGGATGTAAGAGGTCCATTTTAAAGGGCTTATGGAAAGACAGATATGCTAATACAATGTTGGTAAGTCTAAGAATTGTTTAAACTGTCGGGAAAAACAATTTGGATTGGTTGGGAAAAGTCATTAACTGTTCATACCTTTTTACCTAAACATCTGAGCACTAGTTATATATCCCAATGAGCTCCAAGGCAGAAAAAAGTCCCATAGATAACAAAATATTCATAGTAGTACTTTTTGGAAAGCAAAATTGAAAGCGTTAGTGATTCCCCAGTGATTGAGAATATGATAAATTGTGGTATGTGAACATGTGATGCATGTTGTCCTGTCCCCCCTCCCAAAAGAATTCCCTTCTTGAAGGGAAAGACTTTAAGTTTTTTCTTTTATATCTCAAGTGACTAGCACAGGGTCTGGTACATAGTATGAATGAATGAATGAATGAATGAATGAATGAATGAATGAATGAATGAAAAAGCATTTATTAAGTGCTTATATGCTCAGCACTGGGGACATAAATAGAAAAGTAAGCCAGTTTCCATTACTATTCCAGTGGGGGAGATAATACATATGGAAGGTTTCCATTGCAAGTTACATGGAAAAGTCTGATGGTCCCTCGGGTGCAGCAGAAAATTAGATGACAGGTGTGTAATAAATCTTTCTTTATTGATATCAATATAATTCAATATTATACTATAAGAAATAACAATTGTGAGGAATTCAGAGAAACTTTGCAAAACTCTCACAAACTGAGGTGGAATGAAGGAAGAAGAAGCAGGAGATAATTACAATCATCTGAGTAAAAAGACCATTAGCAAGAACTCAAATGCTATGTAACTGGTAGTGACCAGTCTTGGCCTCTGAGAAAAGATGAACCAGCACAGAAGTGGAGGACTACAGGTGCAGGATGCTAGTTATATTTGTTGCTAGATGAAGTCCCATCATTTGTTTTTTGTTACATGGGAAGGCTCAAGCTGTACTGTGGGGGAGTTAGAGGGAAGAGTACAGTATGACCAGTAGCGACTTGTGTAAAAACAAAACGTATGAATAAAATTTTAATTTTGATGGAGACAGACAGAAAAGGAGAGACAGACATGGAGAGAAAAGGAGAGAAGTGCATAGTTGACTCACCTCTCGAAGCCATATCGGATGATCACTAAGATAAATGCCAGGGGAATGGTTGCCAGGAGATCCTTGGTGTGAGGGTATGTGACCCCGTTGGAATCCTCCATGTCAGCCCATGTGTACCCAGGAGGCAACCAGTACTCATCCTTCCAAAACCACTGGTACAGGTTGGCCAGCATCCTGGGGCCAGAAGGCCAAAAAATTTTACTGTAGATGTCTAAAGAGGCTGAAGACAGAGCAAAACTCTGGTTAACTTGAAGTCAGTTCACATAAATCACCAATTTTAGAAGCTGAGAATGTCAGGTTGCAAGGGGCCTAAAGGAAATGCTGTCTCCTCGTTTTCCAGATGTGCAAACTGAAAGGACTTACCTGAGCTCATGAGGTGAGTCAGTGGCAGAACTGGGCCTCAAAGCCAGGTCAACTTGACTCCTTATCCAAAATTGTTTCTACTGAACCTTGCCACCACCAGGCAACAGGGAGGGAATTGGCTGGATGGTATTCCTCAAATGTGCTGCCTACTGCCTGAATCTTTCTTGGCATAAGAGACCCAGGTGTTTGAGATTTTGTCCAGCACTGGCCTGCCCCTGGCCTAGCCTCGCCTAGAACTGTTCCCTGTGGCAGCATGGATGGGGAGGTGCCATGGGGTGGGAAAGGCAGCTCTCAGGCCAGGAAAACAGACCCTAGAACCAGGGAGGGGCCTTAAAACAAGAATTGTCAGAGCTAGAAGGGCCTTTGGAACCTAGAATATCAGAGCTGGGAGGGCCCTTTGAACACAGTGTCAGAACTGGGAGATCTGGAAGATTGGTAGTTAGTTGGGAGGAACTCAATTAGACCTTGCAATGCATAGTCAGCTCCATTACTGAAGATATTCAGTCAGAAGCCGAGAGATTCCTTTGCTTTAGGAGTGAATTCCAGTTTCAAGTGAAGGTTGTTAACAGACACTGTTAGAGGGCCCTTCCAGCACTGGCCCTCTAGGCTTCCTCTCTGACTTGCTCAGCACTCGCTCCATCTTTGTGCAGTGACCCCTCTGCAGTCCTGCTACTGAGGAAAATATATGAGATGGCCTCTGTGACCTCACCTTCCCTGGGTTCAGGATGCCTTCCAAGGTGCCCCCTTCCCCTGAATCTCCAAGCAGCCAGAAGTGGAGAGATCAGAAAGACATCTGGGACCAGTCACTGGGAAGGCTAGGACAGCATCTGGCTGCCAAAGAAACATCCTGACTTTCCTTATGTCAGATGAGCATCCCTTCCTCTACCCTCTTCTGGTAGCATTTTTTCCAGGCAGCTGGTCTCAGACTAGCTGTATGATCTTAAGCAAGTCACTTCACCTCTGCTTGACTCAATTTCCTTAAATGTAAAATGAAGATAATAATAGCCCCTACCTTCCAGTGTTATAGTGAGGATCAAATGATACAATATTTGTAAAGTGCCTGGTACACAATAAATGCTATAGAAATGTTATTTAATTTTTATTTATCTGAGGTGTCCCCAGACTTTGGAAGATCTGTTTTCAAAGTCCAAAGAGGACAGGGGTCTAACCTCTTCCTTGGAGACTCTGAAAGGAAGGATGGCTCAAGCTGAGAGGGTCAGGGAAGGAAATGTCAATGAAGAGAGTATGGTACAGAAGGAACTCAGAATCTGGAATCAAAAGACTTCAGCTCAAATTTTAACTTTCCTGCTTACTAGTTAGTTGTATGACTTGGCACTTTCCCCTTTTGATCTCAATCTCCAAGGTCTCTTCCAATTCTAAATTCAATGACCTGAAACAAAGGGGAAGGTATCCTAATGAGCCCAACATAGCTACATAGACTCTTAAAAGTGCCTGGATCACAAATGGAAACCAGGGAATGTAATTGAGGAAGAATTTGAAAGGCCTGAGAATTGTATCAGGAAGGCCACAGCTCAGAATGAGTTCAAGCCTGTGACAAATGCTCAGGATAACAAAGAGCTCTCTGTCTCTCTCTGTCTTTATCTCTCTGTCTCTCTGTTTCTCTGCTTCTCTCTCTCTCTCTGTCTCTGTCTCTGTCTCTCTCTCTCTCTCTCTCTCTCTCTCTCTCTCTCTCTCTTTCTGTCTCTCTCTCTCTCTCTGTCTTTGTCTCTGTCTCTTTCTCTTTTCTTTTAAGTTGTGCTAGAAGTCAGAAAAGCAAGCAAGGGGCTTGTCCACTGCTTGGGAGAGAGACAACTGGAGTATTATGTTCAGTTCAAACACCATGTTTTGGGAAGCACTTGGAAATGGACAAACTGGAGTTTTCCTGAACTGTGAAGCAAATGGAGATATTTAACCTGGAGATGTGGGAAAATGTAGTTTGTGTTGAGGGTGGGGTAGGAAAGGACAAGGTGGGTGACATCTGTCATCATTTATTTAAAATTCTGCCAATTAGAAGAGGGATTAGATGTGCTCTCCTTCTCCCCAGAGGACAGCAATGGATTCATCTCCAGGCCATGATATCTTAATTAACAGCAAGTGATTGAATGCAAAGTCATCCTGCCCACTACAACAGGGTGACAGAACCTAGTTGCCTGGAGCAGCACCCAAATGTCCACTATGGCCCTCTTGCAAACCTTCCTATGAAAATAATAGGTCAAATTTCCAGGGATGTTTAAAGATTCCAGAAAGAGAGCTACTGCAAGGATTGCCACAGGACTGTAAGAATTCAAACTGGAAAAGGATTTTAGAATTCATATAGTTCTATTTCATTACACAGAGGAGGAAACTTAGGCTCGGTGAGATTAAATAATTTGCCCAAGGTTGCACACAATTATACCATTTGAAGTTGGGTCTTTCAAAACAAATGCTCTTTCTCTTACATCCTGTCTTCTTCCATTGCTAATCTGATTTTATAGATGTAGAAAATAAGACTTAGAAGAGGGATGTGCAAAAAAGGGCAAAGGACCTATTGGTACAAAAATATTTATAGCACCTCTTTTTGTGGTGGCTCAAAATTGGAAGTTGAGAGGATGCCCATCAGTTGGGAAATGGCTAAACAAGTTATGGGATATGATTGTGATGGAATTTATTGTGCTATAAGAAATGACAAGCAGGATGATTTCAGAAAAACCTCGAAAGACATACAGGAGCTGATGTAAAGTGAAGTGAATAGAACCAGGAGAGCATTGTACATTAACAGCAATATTGCACGATGATCAACTGTGAATGACTTACATAGTCTCAGCAATATGATGATCTAAGATAATCCCAAAGGACTCATGCTGAAGCATGCTATCCGCCTCCAGAGAAAGAATTAATATTGTTTGAATATAGACTGAAGCGTGCTATTTTTCACTTTCTTTCATTCTAGTCTTCTTGTACAAAATGATTAAAATATGGATGTTTTACCTGATTGCACATGTATAATCTACATCTGATTGTTTACCATTTCAGGGAGGAAGGGAGGGATAGAATTGGGAACTTAAAAAAATGAAACGTTTAAAAAAATTGTTTTAAGATGTAATTGGGGTAAAATAAAATATTATATTAAAAAAAGAAAAAAGGGATGTGAGTCACTCAAGATCTCATAGCTAGTAAATGTCCTGGCAAGAATTAGACCTAACTCTTCTTACTCCAAGTTCTTTTTCCTCCATCTCCAAAGCCCTTTTATCATACTTCATTGTTTCTCTGAATCAACTTAGAAGCCACATTGTTCCAACCCTCAAGGTCTGTCTAATTGGCTTCAATCCAAACTTTGCCTCCGGACCTTCAGAGCTCTCCTCCCCATCAGCCCCAGGCTCACCGCAAAGAGAACTGGATTTGTAGTCAGAGAACCTGGCTTCATTCCAGGCTCTGCCAATTCTTAGCTATGTGACCTCAGACAAATTCCTTCCCTTCTCTGAACCTCAGTCTCTATCTCTGAGGCCCCTCCTAGCTTTCAATTTTATGGCCCATTATAACCCACCCTTCTTTTCCATCAATCTCTCCCTCCTCCAAGAAGTCCTACCTGCTTCTCCATACCCAACTCTGCCCATCTTGAGGCAGCCTAGCATGGGAGATAGAAATGAAAGTGGATAAGCTGGAGTAACCAAAGAAGGGCAACAAGGATGGAGATGGGCTCGAAATTTATGCCGTGTGATGACTCACTGAAGCAAAGGGGGATGTTTAGCCTGGAGGAGATGAGGGGTGTGTACTGGGGGTGGGGGAGGAAAAGACAGGGTGGGAGGACAGCTGGGGCTACCATGGTGAAGAACTAGGTTCAGATTAGCTGTATGATCGTGGACAACTTCACTTAACCTCTCTGTGCCTCAGTTTTTTCTTTTGTAAAACAGGAGAAAATAATGATTATAACACTTATTTCATAGAGTAGTTGTCAGCGAAGTACGCTGAAAGTCTTAAGAGGAGCCTGATTATATTCCCTGTTCTCTATGGCTTCAGTTTGTCTTCATCTACTGTTTTATCCTGATTTTCCTCCAGGTTCTTATTTGGGCAGCCTGGGGTCAAGATACCACTCTAGGAGGGTCAGATTATTAGGCAGGGGAAAGAGAGAGAAGGAAATAAACATTTATGAAGCACCTACCAGGCTCTATGCTAAGTGTTTTACAAATATCTTAGTTGATCTCAGGTTCTTTCACGTGGAATCCCAACATCTTAACTCGGACAAGAGCCCTCCTCCCTAAAACCCAAAAGCTCTAGGAACATTCTGTCATATCTAACACCAAGAATAGTGATAGTGTTTTAAGGTATGCAGATATTATCTCATTGGATTCTCACAACAGCCCTGGGAAGTAGGTTATTATTATTACCCCCATCTTACAGACAAAGAAACTGAGGTATAGAGAAGTTAATTGACTTGCCCAGGGTCCCACAGCCAGCTTAGTGTCTGCGGCCATGTTTGAACTCAGGTTTTCCTGAATCAGTCCATTGCTCTATTCACTTCACCACCTACCCGCCTCAATGAATAATCACCAAGCATTTATTAAGGGTCTATTATATACCTTGCGCTGTGCAATTACCTCTCTCTTCACCAGTCTTCACCTTTTCCTGTGACCATGACTCTGTCTCTTCCCTTCTCTGGCTTTGATACAAGTATGACAGAGATGTGTGTGACAGGTATGTGTATGTTTAACACAGGGATGTATTTAGGATATGGGCTATCTGACATTGTTCTCTGTGTGATAGAGGTATTTGTGTGTGTGTGTGTGTGTGTGTGTGTGTGTGTGTGTGTGTGCGTGTGTGTGTGTGTGAGAGAGAGAGAGAGAGAGAGAGAGATGGAGAAGGAGTATTACTGGGCTGCCAAGATTATGGCAGACAGAGAGAAGGAGAGTAAATAGGGGACCCTGCCGGGCACTGTGCTCAACACTGGGGATATAAAGAAAGGCAAAAGATGGCCCAGCTCTCAGGGAGCTCCCAGTCTTTACAAATGCGATGTAGACAGGATCAGTTGGAGATCATATCAGAGAGAAGGCACTAGAATTAAGAGGGCTTGGGAAAGGTTTCTTAGGAAAGGCTGAGATTTAAAGGAAGGCAGGGAAGCCAGGAGGTAGAGTTGAGAGAGGGAATTCTAGGCAAAGGGGACTGAGTGAAAATGCCTGGAGCTGGAAGATAGAATGTCTTCTTTGAGGAAGAACAAGAAGATCAGAGTCTCTGGATCCTATAGTGAGGCAAAAGCAGACTGGAAAAGTGGGGTGGGGGAAGGTCCTGAAGGATTTTAAAAGCTAAACGGAGGATTTATCACCTGGAGGTGACAGGGAACCAGTGCAGTTTACTGAATAGGACGATGAAGGAGGAGTGTGTGACATGGTCAGATCTGGGCTTTAGGAAGAGAGGATAAACTGGAGTGGAGAGAGACCTGAGGCAAGAAGATTGAGCAGAAGCCATGAAATGGTCTAGACACAAAGTGATGTGCCAGGTTCATCCCAGAGTCCGAGGAGAGAAGGGGAGTGGGAGAAAGGACAGGATCTGATGAGTGCTTGGATATGAAATGTGAGAGAGCATGTAAGGAGGTGAGGATGACACCTAAGTACTTGAGCCTGGGTGACTGAGAGCCTGGAGATACCCTCAACACTAGAAGAGAAGTTTGGAAGAAGGAACAGTTTGGCGTGAAAGATGATGAGTTTGGTTTTGGACTTATTACCAGAAAGCCTCCCTTAGGTGGATGGGAATGTATCACTGACAGAGCAGATCTTTAAAGGCTCTAACATCACCTCTGCTTTTGCAGGACTAGTCTGAACAAGAAAGATCTGGGCAAAGGGCAGGAGGGGTTGAGCTGGGGGAATGGGTGCATGCAGGGAGTACCACTTACCTGCACACAGACAGACAGATGTTGGAACGGAGGCTTCCTGAGGCTCACCTGCTTCTGCTGCTGCAGGGTTTTCGTGTGTCTGACACCAAGCTTTATAGTTACAAGCTAACCTTCTTGTTTTTTCAGCAGGAAGCCAATAAATCACCAAACTGTTGCTTCCTGCCCAGAGGCGGTGCCCAGAGAAGGAGGGAAGGGTTAGGGAGGGACTTGGGAATAGGAGGAAGGAGGTGGAGGATGCTGCTGAGCTCCCTGGGGTGGGAATCAGTCATTCATTCAAAAAGCAATTTCTTAGGTGCCTACTATGTGCTAGCTGACTGTGCCATACTCTGAGGGTACAAAGGCAAAATAGTCCCCGACCTCAAGGAGATCTTAGTCTAATGGGGAGGGGAGGGGCATTTGTATCACTGTGTGCAAAAAAGATAAATAGAATAAATTGTAGATAATTACCAGACTGGGGTGGGGGAAGATGACTGGGAGACTCTGGAGGGATCTGGGGACCCTGGGACTTTGGGGTCTTGGAAAAGTATGGAAGAGGCATGAACTAGTGGGGAGAGGCTTGGGAGGGTGGAGGAGGCCCAGAAGAACAGGAGGCAGGCTTGGGTTCAGTCGAAGGGTGAGATGCTAGGACCTACCTCTGAGGACTGCAGGGCTGAGGTGGATGGCCTCCTCCACCTGTTAGGAGAGTGCCAAGAAATTCTCAAGTGAGTTCAAGAGGCAGTCTTAGAGGAGAGGTGTGAGTCAAGAAGCAGGAAAGAGGCAGTGCCAGATACAGGTGCTTCAGAAGGGACAGAAATGGAAGATGAAGGAGTTAAGTGAAGGTCAAAAGTAGGGCCACTGAGAGCTCTGGGTAGGAGCTCATCATCGGTCCTTGTCTATCCCACCTGGACCCAATCTGCATCCAGTTACATAAGAGGGAGGGAGCCATATCCTTGCAGCCTCCTGGAACATCCACTTTGGGCATCTGTTGAGGGCTAAACACAGGGATTCAGGAATCCCAAGACTGTAGTTCCCAGGGCAAGGTTGTTGGGGGGGTACCCCTCAAGCACCAGAGCACTAGAGAGGATCAGGGCTGTCTGGAATAAATTCATGATCTCAAGCATTCTTTAAGTCAAGGTGGCAAAGAAATTATTACACTTTTCAGCGGGCAAGAGTTCTTAGGGAACCTGCAACCTTACTGGGGTGCAGGTAAACTTTATATAGTTTATATTCTTTTTTTGTTTTTGTTTTGTTTTGGCAGGGCAATTGGGGTTAAGTGACTTGCCCAAGGTCACACAGCTAGTAAACGTATCCAGTGTCTGAGGCTGGATTTGAACTCAGGTCCTCCTGACTCCAGGGCCGGTGCTCTACTCACTGCACCACCTAGCTGCCCCTAACTTCATATATTTTATTCTATAGTAAAACAAGTGCCAAATATGTTAATTAGGTGATTCAGGGCAGGGTTAGGGAGTGGTTAAGGAGTGGTCAGTTCTTAAAGGAACATGCACTTTTTGTATCTACTGTGCAGGTATCTTACCCAGAGTTCACTGGGAAATAGCCCAAGGCGGGGCTATGTGGAGGTGTGGTTTTAGGCCTGAAACATCACTAAGTCAACCAACAGTCTGAGCTGACTGGGAAATACCCAGGCTGCTCCCATCAATGACTTGTTAGATAAGATAAGGGAGTATACATATATCTAGGTCTAGCATGCATATGATAGGTCAGTGAGTAGTAAATATCTCTATGACCCGGTACAGTACACAGCCAGTTCAGCCAGTACACAGATGGTTCGGAACTAATAAATTCTATAGGTACAGCTGGCTGCTGTATCAGGAAGACAGATAAATATTTTGCTAGGGTATTCTGTCCTGTTTTGCTAGAGAGAAACTGCTAGGGACAGTGTTTTGAGGCTACGGAGAGATGTGATTTTGGACCTGGAGTCCAAGCACAGGCACCCAAGCACCCCATCACATCCATGATTCAAGGAACCTGCTCCAGCCCACTCCCTCGGCCATTTGGGCTCTCCTCTTCACTCACACAGTCCCTCTCCATTCAAAACAGCTAACCACAGTCCAGCTCCATTTCCTATACAAAGAGGACTACTCAGAAACTGGGATACCCAGCCACGGCATTGTTTTACTTTCTCTCTCCCCACCTCCACCCTCACTTCTATTGTTCTTTCACCTTCCCTCAAGGAACCTTCTTTCCTTTGGGGGGTGGAGGGTGGGGGCAGGAAAAATATAGCACATCATTGGAGATGGGAATTTGGGGATGATCACATTCTCATTCCCTAACTCACTATGTGTTGTACTTTGTAAAAAGTGAAACACAATAGAAAGCAGAGTTATTCTTTTTATTTCTCATGCTTCTTACTGTCTCCCCAAGTTTATAGCCATCTCCAATTTTCTTCAAGCAAAAGGAAGAATACAGAAGAGACAGAAGCAACAATAGCAGGGTCACGTGCTCAAGACCCGTGTGGCCTAGTTGAATACATAGAGGCCCTGGGTATCTTTCTTGTCTTTTATCTTGGAAACTGCCAGTCAAGAACAGGGACCACTTTTGCTTTGGTTCAGGGGTGGCCTTGAGGCCACAGGTTCCCTACCCTTGAGGTTCTTTTTGAATGGAACACCAGTTGATCAAAATTGACTTCTCTTTGCCACATGGTTAGTGAACCAGAAGTAATTACAGAACACCAGTATATAGCACAAAATCTATATAAGGATCATATCAGCTGAGTATGCTTTTTGGCCTGCTCTTGAGGACTGGGCTTATGGGCCAGTCTACCATTACATTTATTTATTTATTTTTTTGGGTTCTGGTCTGACTTTATTAGAAGGAGCTTAAGAACTGGGTGAGGCTGTAATGGCAGAAGTAGGCTGGAGAAGGTTTAAATGGGGCTAACTAAGGTGGAGGGGGTTCCTTCAAAGCTAAGGCAGGGGAGGAGAGGAATAGGGGGAAAATGGGGAGGAGAGGCAGGATGGGGTCTGGACTCAAAGTGGGCCACAAAGCAGAAAAGCTAGCAGGAGAGGGCTCAGAAAGGAGCTTCCTGGGAAGTGCGAGCGGCCATTAGGGCCCCTTTCAGTTGCTCATAGGTGACAAACTTTGCTACATTCCAGCAGCCTCCAAGTGGAGGAAGGAAGGCATTAACTTTGTAGAAGGCTTGGGGTCCCTTCTTCCTAAGCATAGTGAGGGTGCAGTGGCCAGCACTGGCATACTGGCCCATGGCAGAGTTCATGTATCTCGTCTTGACCACATCCACGGGGGAAGCAATGATGGTGGTGCAGAATCCAGCCCCAAAGGCTGATGTGAAGTGGCATGGAAGGCCATCAGTCATGAGATGGGCCTTCAGGAGGGCTTCTTTGATGAGATCATAGGTCACCAGCTCAGCACAGTTGACAATAGCATTGCAGGCAACATTAGGTGAAGTTCCTTTCCATAAGCCCCGAAGGCCCTCCTCTTGGGCAATAGTCTTACAGGCATCCATTGTACCCTGGTATCTCCGGCTGCCACCTGCAGGAGCCTGGGCCTGGAAACATACCTTTACCACATCTGTGAGTTGGGCTACGCTCACTGCCAGTGCCCTTGCAGTGCAGCCTGCCAGGAGGCGGCTCCCAATGCCTGCATGCTCAGATCCCTTGGTGTAGAACTGCTTGACAGAGTCATAGAGGCCAACGCTGACAGAGGCAAAACTCATCTGGTGCTGCAACCCAGCCACTAGCCCATTGTACAGACTGTCAGGGCCCTCAGTCTTCATGATGGTCAGAATGGTGCCCATGATATCCTGATACTGGGCATTGGTAGAGGAAGCTCAGATGGCCACCTGGCTCTCTCCTTGAATCTGCAGCCGGATTTTGGCTGTGTCCAGGGGGAAGGTGATGAGGTCAGCGATGCAGGTGGTGGTGCCAGCCCCGAGGAACTTTACGGTGGCTGTTGGAGGCACATCTGTAGGCTTAAATGCAACCACTATGAATGCTGTCTTTCTGCTACTTCCCAGGAGGCAGACGAGAAATGGAAAGATAACCTCCACTGATTGAGCAAGACCAGATAGAAGAACTCTGCCAGAGTCCTGATCCAGAGGGTCTCACAATGATGGCACCTTGATCAAACTTCTCTGAAGGTGTCCTGCTGTTCAAAGTTGCTCACAGCAACCATGGCCCACTTCCCTTGATTTTCCATAGAAAGTTGTTGGGAAACTGAACACCTAATGATCATACTATGTGCCCAGGACTGTAGAGGAAAACACGAGGGGGGGGCAGGAAACATGAGGTCTGCAGCAGAGTATGGTGTCCGGCAGGCTGGAGGGGCTGCCTAGCTGTCTCTTGGAGGTCTCAGCCTTGGAGGAGGTTGAAGCGTGCACTGAGCTACGATTACATTTAAATAATAATTCTGAAATGATTGTTTGTGCCTAGAGGGTGATTGTATTTTAGGTCACTAGCCAATACAAAGAGAAAATTTTAATCCATATTTCGCTGATAGAAGAAATGATTTCCTAGTTACATTAAAGAGTTTTGTGTTTCTGCTGATAATTCTTGTTTTTCTCATTCAACTGAACTAGGCATTGCTTTATAACAAGTTTATGTTTGTGAGACAATATTTCAAATTTAAGGCCCTTGGATTTATAGATTGACTTTTTTCAATGACTAAAAAACTAAACTCTGTGTGTGTGTGTGTGTGTGTGTGTGTGTGTGTGTACGTGCATGTGGTTGTTGTTGATTTTAGTCAGTTGCACCTGACTCTCCATGACCCCATTTGGGGTTCTCTTGGCAGATACTAGAGTGGTTTGCCATTTCCTTCTGCAGCTCATTTTACAGAGAAGGAAACTGAGGTAAATGGGGTTAAGTGACTTGCCCAGGGTCACACAGTGTCTGAGGCTAGATTTGAACTCAGGTTTTCCTGATTCTAGGCCTGACACACTAGCCACTACATCACCTAGCTGCCACACACACACATGCACAGACACACACAGAGAGATATATGATACATATATGTAATATATATATACACACATATATGTACGTATATATCAAAGGGATTTAATTTGATAAATATATCAAAGGATTTTAGCATATATGTATTATATACACACACGTTTACATACGCTCGCACAGATAGGTAGATAGATAGATAGATAGATAGATAGATAGATAGATAGACAGACAGAAAGATAGGTAGATAGATTGTTGAATCTCATTGTGGTACTTAAGTTCTATAAAGTCTCCATGAAGACTGAATTAGCAAATATCGAACAAATATTCCAAGGGATATACAGGGTTAGGTTTCTTTGAGCCTCTGGTCACAGCAATTAGTTTAGCACTTTCTAGAGCAGCCTCGTATACAGATCAGTGGATTCCCTCTTCCTTTCTCTGGATGGACCATATTCTTAATTCACTAACATCGAACTCATGGCCAAGAGCCCTATCATTCAGGCCTGAATGAAGCTTACCTAATGCATGTGTTTTTTTTGTTTTCCCACAAGGTACGTCACAGCCTCCTGGTGCTTAGGGACTCTGGACAGCACTTCAACTCTATACTTGGTGCCTTTTTAAACAGTGAAATCACCAACAAAAAGCACTGAAACGTAAAAGTTGCTCTAAATAGATTGTGAAGAGCATAGAGCACGTAAACTGAAGCAAGGCAGATGTTACCTTGTTCTGCCTCATCTGGGAATTTGTGCATCAGTAACTCCAATTTTTCACTGCTCTGTAAGTGTCTGCAAATGACAATGGAATCACTACAAGTATTGAATGTGGGGTTATAGATAAATTTCAGCAAGAAGATGAGCTTCCAAATACAGAATCCAGGAATAATAAGTATTGAATATGAATATATATGTAAACATGTATATGCATATATATACACACATACACATATACATACACATATATTTGTTTTTAGAACTTATCAAATAAATTCCCTGAGTCACAGGAGCAAGGGATCATCAGGAAAAATAATCTTTAATCTGATTTTTATTAACACTGGACAATATGACATTGTCACTGTGCTTTCCATCGAAATTTATTTTATTGCATGCTAAAATGGCAGTGTGTGTTTGTCTTCTCAACAGAGAAAGAAAAGCTCTTGTCATTAACAGGAAGGATCAGGCCAGGAATGGGCCTGTGATTTCATTGGCATAGCGAACTCCCCCATGAGGGGGCTCTCTCTACCCAAGCATTTTGCGCCGCCCCCCTTTTCCAACTTACAGTCTTCAAGGCAAGTTAAAGAGTTATATAGAGTAGGGGTGTCAAACATGTGGGCCATGGTGGTGTGGCTCAAACTAGATTAAAATGTGATTAGGAAATATCTAACTAAATAAAAATACTATAAAACACAGATAACATTACATTTTAAAACTAAGGCAGTATGAGGCCTGCAGGGATCCTTACGTATTGATCAGTGGCCCCCATTTCTATCTGAGTTTGACACCCTCGGTCTAGAGCATTGAGAGGCTAAGTGATTTGCAAGGTATGGGAGCCACACAGCAAGTATTTGTTAAAGGTGGGTCTTGAGCCTGGGTCTTCCTGACTCTAGGTCTACCTCGCTATATGAATGATGGATAGGGTGATGAGACATTCTGTATGGAGGTTATATATTCAATTGTTTTTTTTTCTTGTTCAAAGTGCCTGTATTTCAGCCTCAAATAGTTAGCCCCTTTCCTGAAGCTGTGCATAACTGTAGATAATTGTGCAAGCTAATTCATTTTAGATGGACCACAAGAGATAAAGTTGGCTCACTAGAGCTTTGCTCCAGCTTATTTTCATTGTTAGGAGCTTTATTTAGCCATGATAAACCAGCACTTTAAAAATATTGCGCACAAAAATTCAATTACATGACTGTACTTGTTGCCTTGATCAGGGCTGAAATGTATGGATGAAACTGTTATGTAGAAAATATTGAATTCTGATTATCATACCACCAAGTTATCAAAATGTGATTTGTAGTCCACTATGTCATTGAGAAGATAATCCAGCAGGAATCCAATAGGAAAATTGCCCTCTCTAAGTGCATCCACGCAGTGAAACTAAAACCTTTTACTATTATGGTATTGCATTGGTCAGTTGGCATTACATTCTTAGTGGCCTAGAGGTAAAAATCAATTTATATTTATCTCAGTTCTTCTAAAACATAAATTGAGAAAACTCTGATCTATATTAAAATGAATGACACTGTACAATGATATATGATGTACATGCCTTTATTGTTGAGTTATGATGCAACTGTGCTCATGACCTACCCAAAATAATTGGCTTAGGCATATTATCCTGATTTTACAAAGTATATTAGAAAACAGGTAACTTAACTTTATTGAGATGTTGATTTGGATCTTGACTTATTTCTGCCTTAAACTTATTTTATTCCATTTGGGAAGCATAACATCAGAGAAATTACCTACCAGAACTTTTACGGACAGAATCCAAGGCAGAAAGAGGACATTTAAGTTGAGACACTAAGTTCCAGAGATGTGAGTTACTTTAATTACATGAGTTTTTCTCATTCATGTCCTCCCTGACAAATTTTCACAAAGATATGCTCACTTTCCTCCATAGATACTAAATGCATTAGTAGTATGTGACCCAGGTCTGTTTGTGGACTTCACTGTATTTATTATTTCTGAATTTATTTTTACTATATAAGTACTTCTGATGTTATTATTTCTTTTGCCTAAGTAAATGGTTATGTTTAAGATGGGAAAGTGTCATAATTGTGAGTGGCTATTTTGAGTACATGGAAACAAACAGGTGGTGGTTCAAGATGTAGAGAGGTAAGAGGAGTATCTGTCTGTCTGTCTGTCTATCTATCTATCGATCAATCAATCTATCTATCTATATCTCCCCACAATAGGGTTACCCCAAGGACCTTGACAGTTCAAATGTAATCATGGGGAGTAGTCCTTCTTTGGGAGCTAAGCCTTTTGCGAGCTGTGAAAATAGCTCAGAATGATCAAGTCAGCCCAGAGAGTGAGTAGGTGTCCAAAGACACTATGTGGGAGGTGTAGGATGTTACAACATATATGGTAGCTAGCCAAGTATCTATTATATATGTACCTTTAACAGGAGTAACATAAAAGCACCCATTTGGAAATCTTAGATGACGATCTATCAAATCCAATTAGCCCTTTAATTGCTTACATTTGTTGTTGGATTAAGCATATGACCAATGGGAAAGGCATTATAGATTTGGGATTTTACTGAATCTTCATACAATAATTAAACAAACATTTAACACCTTTGTGTATGGTAATTTTTTTAAAAAAAATTTAACTTCTGAAGATATTAGGGTTAAAGACTTTCTCAGGCCTAGAATTTACATTCTAGACCATCAAAGAGTAAGGCTTCCAGAAAGCTTGCTGGAAAAGTCCTCACCAGGTACCCCCAGACCACTAGACCTGGTGTCAAACATCAGGACCATCAACTATGAATCCTCCTGCCTACATTAAAAGATATTTCTTTCCCTATAGAAATTAGGATTAAAATAGAAGGGCAGATCGTCTGTGCAGATAACTTCTTCCCCAAGAGAGAGTCAAGAACAAAGTACCCACAGCCTTGGAAATTGTGCAAATCTTAACTCCTAGAGTGTTATAAAGGTTCACAATGCTACTGACGGTTGCTTTGGAATATATTTTACATGAAAAGTAGCCTGAGGGATATCAGGTGAGGGGTGGGGGAAGGAAAGAGCTGGAAGTCAGAGATTTCTAGAAGATTGTGTGAACTCCAACAAGCTCGAAAGATGGATATTTTATAAATGTCATATTGCTTAAAAGTGTAGAGTTGGCTGGTATTGGTGGTAGCTCTAGGGAAAAGTGGGCCTTAATTGCAAACACTGAAACTTATTGTGTAATGATTCATAGTACATACAGTTAATGAAGATAATGAAGCTATGCTACCCATTCCCAGGCCCATCCCTACCCCCACAAGTGATGGATCCACAATGCATAATGAGAGCGTACATTTTATACACATCCAATGAAGAAATTTGTTTTGCTTGGCTATCTATATTTGTTACAAGGATTTGCTTTTATTTTTAATAAGTTTTTATTGATGCATTTAATTTTATTTAAACATCATCATAGTTTTCTTCAGTATCTCTCTCCCTTCCTCTCCCAGACAACCATCCCATATAACAAATAGTATTTGTTAAGATGAAAAAAGAGGAAAAATTCAACATAACTGATCCATACATTGAAAAAGTCTGAAAATAACATGTAATCCACAATGCTTGTGAATCTCCTGCCTCTGCAGAAAGGCTGGATGGAATGTCTTCTCATATTTCTTTTTCTGAGGCATGCTTACTCTTTGTAATTTTATAGCATTCACTTTTTCTTGTTTCCAGCTGGGGTAGTAACAAGAAGGAGGGGCGGGGGGATAAGGAGTAGAGTTCTGCTCTCAATCTTTTTAAAAAAAAATTCAAAGAGAATAGAAGGAAGGCCAAAAGGAAGGGCAGACTAGCAAGATGGCTTTGAAAGGGTAGCTTTACATGTTGAATTTACTTGAAAAACATACTGCACATGGTAAAGATGAAGAGTTTAATGTAGAATTTCCTTTATTCTTAACAGACAGAAAGGCAATCAGGTGGCTCAGATTGTTGGGTCTGGAGTCAGAAAGACTTGAGCTGTGTGACCCTGGGCAAGTCACTTAACCACTGTCTGCCTTGGTTTCCTCAACTTGTAAAATGGGAATAGTAATAGCACCTACTTCACAGGGTTGCTGTGAATATCAAGTGGTATCTGTAAAGCACTGAGCATGTTCCTGGCACATAGTAGGTACTTAATGAATGCTTATTCTCAATGTCAAGATGTTTGGAGACACCCTTTCTCCCAGTGTTAAGGCCCAGCAAGCAGGCTGTGCCCTGAGCTTGGCATAACAACAATCCTTTGCATTCTGGATGATCTCACTTTCTGGCAAAGTATGTTGCTTTGACTAACACCAGGTGTTCACCACTCCCTGTTTCCTAGGGACCTAAGAGCCACCCAGCACACCTCTTGACATGCTCACAATACCCGTTTCTTGTAACAGCTAAGTGAACCAAACTAGGTACTGCACTCCCGTTCCCACAAAGCTAACTCTGGTTCTGTACCCCGCTGTTATTCAATCAACTTGGAGACCATTCCCGCAGGACCCAGGAACACCTGCATTGTCTATTCATGAGCCTGCTATGAGAATGGCTCAAGACCTAAGAATGATTGTCATGGTGTGGCCCATTTGTGGTTTATTATGTATATAAAGCACTGTCTTGGCCCAGCAAGTTAAGCCCTCCTCCTCAGGAAGACTTCTGCTTGCAAGCATTTCCTCACTCTGAAATTAATTAAGCTTCTGTTTATGCCCTGACTCTCCTACCTCTGGCTTGCTTTCTATGGCTCTGGCCACTCACAGGTTAGAGGCCAGTTCCGGTCCGGTTAACACTTCCCTCCAACTCTATAATGTACATGGAAATGCTCATTGTATTTGGTGTTAAATTCAGGATTAAAATAAAGGAAAACAATTTTTAAAAGAAAAAAAAAACCTTACTGTCTGAGCTGGAGCTTCTTTGAGGATAAATTCAATGTGACTGATTTGATTACCTCAGGGGGATCCAAGCTGCTTCACTGTTAATGTCTCACAGAAGGGCAGATGTTTGTAGGCCCGAGGTGGAATGCTGAGAAAGGAAAGCCTCAGGCCTGTTAGACAATGGGCCTGGCAATCATACTCCTTATGGAAGGTGAAGTTATAAATTGACCTTTAGAAGATAACTTTTTATACTTTTCTTTGGCATCAAATGGAACTGAGAAAATGTTTTAGCATATGTCAGGAGAAGTCAGTTGCAAACTTTATGACCTACCCCCGACTGAAACATAAAGATGTTACAGCTATATCTCACTTCCCTTTTTAGAATAAAACCTTCTGACTGAGGAGTGCCTTATGGTACATTTCACTGTCTTGTATATCCTTGAATCCACAACCATGGAGATACAGGGTTGGAATTTTCTTAGAAGGCTCAGACTCTTAATTTGTTGCGTGTACCAAATTTCAGTTCAAGAAGGCTAAGGTGGGGCATAGAGTCTATTATGGGGAACTGACAGGTGAGCCTTAGTCTGCCAGCTCAAGGAAGGGCTGTGGGAGGGATGTAAAATTTTTTCTCTCCCTCTGTCTCATCTCCTAACTTTTATTACTCTGTGATCTTAGAGTTCACCTCTCTTGCAATTCCATCCACTGGATATGAGGGTATTGTTCTTTTTTTTTAGTTTACAACATTCAGTTCCACAGGTTTTTGGGTTCCAAATTTTCTCTCCCTCACCTTTGTTCTTACATCTGGGAGAAAGGTGTCAAATGCCTTTATTTATTTTTTTTATTTTAAACAAGAAGTTTATTTAAACAACAAGCTGTTTGACTTGAAGGGAAAACTATCTAGGATCAATTTCTTTATAGTAACTTATCCCTACTGAGAGACAGAGATTGCCCTATATGTACCAGCTACATACAAAATGTTATAAAATCATCCTTGGTTTTATATTGATAAAAGACAAACATTGAAATTATCCAGTCAAATGGTATGCAAGGATTTTTTTTTTGGTGGGTTTTTGTTGTTGTTGTTAAATAGTGAGAGTAAAATAACTTACTGGAATATAGAGATGAAAGTTGAATGAGTATGCCATTAATGGAAAAAGGGATATTTTCACAGAACCAGTTTGTTTTTTTCCCCTTCTCATCTCCATTTGATGTTGATCAAAATATACTGTTGGCCATTTAGTTAAAAAAAAATAAGCATTATGCCTGTGCACACACACCAGTTACTTTATGTATAATAAAGGAATGGGGGAAGGGAATCAAAAAAGAGAGAACACTGTACTGCAGTAGTCAGGATGTGGATGATCCAAATCTTGGTTTTCTAATTGTGAATGTATTATTTTCCTTGGGAGCACAGTTCTGGAGTAGAATTGTAGATTCTCTTTTTAGTAAGCGCCTCCGATCTGCTGCTGGAATACATCAATTGTATCTTCATCCTCCATTTCTAACTGTGCAGGTGTGTCTGTTTTATTGATTGGTTTTCCATCAATCGGAATCTGATCTGCCTCATTGACAAAGCCTGTCGCTCACAATAGGCTTTCATTAGTTTACTAAGTGCTGTGTACCTCTTAATTTTAAATTGCACCACCGAACCATCTTGCTCTGCCACCTTCAAATTAACGTGGTTATGGCTTTCAGTCTTGACTCCTTCCTTTGGCTTTTCGTTGGCCTTGGTGAGTCTGGAGGTCTCCTCAGTGGCTGTTTCACAAAAGAGGCACCAGGATGGTCCACTCCAAGGGAACAGGGGAGAAGCAGTAGCAGCAGTGAATGATATTTGTATGTTTGATTAAATTGAGATTGTTAACCCCTTAACATTGCTTTCCTTAGTAAAGCAGATCAAAAGAAACTGTGCTGGCAGTGTTCTTATTGCTGGGCTTGTGTTGGTCTTTCACCCCCACAACAGCTGCTAGCCGAATTGTGGCAACACCATCAGATTCCTCCATCCTTCAGACATGACTGTCTCCCCCCATTCACTCACATATAAAGTTGGATCTCATTGGGGCTGCTGAATTGTCTGATTTTGCCTCAATTGTCTCTCTTGCTCAGTGCCAGTGCCTAGGAATGTAGACCCTGAGGTGACTGCCCGATGGGTCTTTGAAGCCCACCCCTCTATGACTTCACTTAAGCCTATCTGTTTCTCAGTCCATAAGCATTTATTAAACACTGACTGTGTGCCAGGCACTATTCTAAGCACTGGGATACAAAGAAAAGCAAAAGCACGGTCTCTGCCTTCAAGGAGCTCACATTCTGATGAGGAAGGGGACATGTAAATTACTAGGAAAGACCAACTAGGTACATGCAAGGCACACACAGAGAGGTGATCTTGGTGTGGGTGGGGGGCAAAGACTAGGAAAGACATCCTGAATAACGTAAGCCTTGCAGGAATCCAGAGCATCCAGGAACTGGTGGCGAGGGGAGCGTCCTTGACATAGCCCTCTCAGGTCTGGAACCCTATAAATCCACCACTATATTCACTGACAAAAGGAATAAATCCCTCAGCTGAATAGCTGTGAAAATAAACATCAGCAATGAACCAGACATAGGTCTTGTTTGTATCATGACAGTGAGCAAGTACAGAGACTGAGCACGAGGGACCTACAGGTGAGGAACACATGTGGAAGAGCAAAATGTGCTGCCAACATTGCAGGATTGCTGGGTCCCTTCATGCTGTCCGTGAGCCACATGGGGCCTGTTCTCTGCTGGACACACTGCTCCTCTGGCTGACCAAAGTCTGTGCCATCTCTGATTTCAGGCTAAGCTAAAATCTTTGACCAGGAGGTGGCCAGGTTCTTTCAGAAGGAGCCACAGCCCCTGCCTTTGGGCCAATGTAAAGATTCCCTGGCTCCCTTTCCTTGGAATCTCAGCTCTGAGGCCTGTCATCTCCTAAGCAGCAGGATCCCAGCTATAGACACCAAACTTTCTCCTTACTTCCTCCCCAAAATCTTAGGGGTTCTGGAAGCCATGTCCTGGTTCCCCTCTTGGGCTATATACAAATACTCCTGTTATGGCCATGTGTTTCTGCCATGAGACACCATTGTTGAGATGGGGTCCCTCTCTTCCTCTCCCCATTCTGCCTGTTCCTTCTCTTCCAATACTCTTCTCCTCTCCCTTCTCCTCCTTTCCTTTCCCTTACTTTTTCCCCCTCCCCTCCCCTTTCCTCCTCTCCTCTCACCTCCCCTTCCATCTGTTCCCATCCCTCTCTCTTCCCCTCCTCTCTCTTCTCCTCCTCTCCCATCTTCTCCTTTCCTTTCCTTTCCTCTCTTCCCTTTCCCTCTGCTCCCCTTCCCTTTCTTTCTCTCCTCTCCCCTCCCCTTCCTTCGGTTCCACTCTCCTGCCCCTTGCTCACTCCCTAATAGATGCTAGAATATTCTCTCTTGGGGAGCTGAATGTGTCCTCAGGGCACTCTTGGTAACTGCCTTTCTTTTCATCTCTTCAGACTGGACTCCTTCAGAGCTAACTCTTTCCATAGAGCTGACTGATTTTAGAGTCAGTCAAGCTTCCTTTAAGAATGTATTTTAAATTTATTTTTAATTAACAAGCACTTATTTTCTCTCTTCCCCACCCCCCTAATTTAAATGGTTAAAAGAAAAACAGAACCTGAGTGAAAAATATGCCTGGTCAAGCAAAATAAATTCCTGTGTGGTAGGAATATATATTGTCCAAATATGTATGTCTCACTCTGTACCCTGAGCATTTCACCTCTGTCAGGAGATGGGCAGGGTCAGGCTGGTCCCTTCTTCTCTTTCTCTGACCCTTAGTCAGAAGCTGAGGCAGGAGTGGGCCTGATACAGAATCACTGAATCAACCCCACTGAGGCAGAGGAGGTTATTGGCCAGGGGTGGATCTGTTGGTTAATGATTTGGAGTTGTAGAGTTCAGGTCCTGATGGAATACTTAAGCAACACTAAGGGAGCAGGAAAGGATTCCTACAACAAAGGGACTGGTCATTATGGCCTGCAAAGTGTGTCCCAGGGTAGATGACCAAAACAGCCACTACAGTGTTATGTTTTCTGTCTCTCTGTCTCTCTCTGTCTCTTTTTCTCTGTTTCTGTGTCTCTCTCCCCTTATCTATCTCCCTACCTATTTAGACAGAGCACTAACAAAACACTCACAAGCAATTAAAATAAAAAGAGATTTGTTTTCTCATTGTTCAAATCAATAACATTAATTCAGTTGAATATATTTCTAAATTATCTTCATGGAAAAGCAAAATAACTCCATGTACGTGTCTCCCTATGTTGCCACTCCATGTTGACTGCATTAAAAACACAACAAAAACAAAAACAAAAAACAAATCCGAAAAATCAAACCAACATTGAGTAGTCATTAATGACAAAATTACAAAGATATATACAATTATCCATTAATTGCTATACACAACACAAAGCAACTATGCAATGGATAGTAACTGCTTCTAATCAGTCATTCAAACATCATATAAATCAGAGTCGGAGCTGCTCAACTCTCAATGTTGCTCCATGATTTCAGCCGCCTTTTCCGAATCCACGCCAGGAAGCCAGCAACTGTGAAATTGAGATTAAAAGTCATTAGAAATCTCAAGTCTCTCCCACTGCTTGGGAAGGAAGGGAGGGTGTTTTCAGGTATAGTATCCTGTCCCAGGCAGTTTCTAGAATGCAGATGTGCCCCTTTTCACTGATTTAATGAACTTTTCCAATTTGCTCTAGAGTTTCTCATATGTCTTTTATGGGTGGTAGAGGCTGTTCTTCTCTTTATAAGACAGTCACCCTACGTTTGTAACAAGCATTCCTCCGAGGGGAATTTATTGCTCTTGTTATCCCACTAACTGGGAGTGTGTCATATCTCAAGGAGGATGGATGGGAGTGGAAAGAGATTTGAGTCAGGGAGAGGATTTAGAGGGTTATTGTAATGGTCAAGATAAGAGGTGGTGAGGGACTGAACTGCGGTGGTGGGTATGAAAGAGGGAAGGAAGGAAATAAGCACACACACACACACACACATATACATGCCAGGCACTGTGCTAAGCACTGTATAAATATTACCTCATTTGATCCATACAGCAACTCTGTGAAGTAGGTGCTATTATTAGCCTCATCTTGCAGATGAGGAAACTGGGGTACACAGAGGTTAAATGACTTGCCCAGAGCTACAATCTAGTAAATGTCTGAACTCTGATTTGAACTCACTTCTTGAGTCTAGGTACAACACTCTCTCCACAGTCTCTCATTGTATGAAATCAAGGGACAGACTGAAAGATGTTATGGAGACAGACATGTAAAATTGATTGGATATGATGGAATTTTTTCACCTGATTGATGAAGAAAAGTCTCAAGGTTGTATGTAAGAACCTGGGTTAATGAAAGGATTGTGGAGTCCCTGACAGTAATAGGAAAGTTTATCAGAAGGGTGGGCTTGAAGGCAAAAGATAGTACAATAATAGTACGTGCTTGCTCATCCTGAGTTCATTCTTTGGGGGATGTAATCACAGCCACGAAACGATCTGGGGGGCAGGTGGTAGAAAGCAAATGTTCCCAATGGCACCTACCTAGCTGCTGTGGTAGAGGTCCTGTAGTCCTTTGAATTTCCCTGAGGGGCAGACTTCTAGCTCAGAAGGGGAAGAGGTTGGGAAGTTGCACAGATGAGGGATGAGTGATACGGCAGGGTCAGGGGGGTAGTAATGTCGACAAGCCCAAATGATTGGCTGTAATGGGCAAGAGTCAGACGCCATGTATTTTTTCACTTTTTGATTTGTTGATCACATGCCCCTTAGGGCCGATCCACAGTCTTTGTCCTCACTTTGGAAACCATTGGTCTAGACAACTTTCTAAGACCATAGAACTACAAAGAAGATGCTGCTCTACATTGACAGAGAGAGCTCATTGAAGGGTTCCCTACGCCAGCTATCTCTCTGGAAAACTGCCCCAGGTTTGGGTAGAAGTGGTGTTACACTTATATCAATGATATCACAGATCCAGTATTTATGTTTATTCTTCAGCTTTATGTTTACTGGGATTTTCTTTTAGTGGCTAAATCACTTCTATATATTCCTTCTCATTTCCTGAGCTTCAAGTCTACATTGTGCCATGAATTCTCTCTCTCTCTCTCTCTCTATTTCTCTCACTCTCTCTCTCTCATTCTCTCTCTTCTTTCTCCTTTCTTTCTCCTCTCTCTCTCTCTATCTGTCTCTCTGTCTCTTTATCTGTCTGTCTCTCTATCTCTCTGTCTGTCTCTCTATTTTCTCCTTTCTTTCTCTTCTCTGTCTTTCTCTTTGTCTCTCTCTGTCTCTATCTATCTGTCTCTCCATTTCTCTGTCTCTCTGTCTCTGTCTGTCTGTCTCTCTTCCTCTCTCCCTCTGTTTTTTTCTGTCTCTGTTTCTGACATATTGATTATCTTGAAAACCAGACCAATTCAGTTGCAAGTTACTACATCTCCCTTTGTTTTGATGTGATATTTCACTGCTAGGTGGCATGGTGGATCGAGGGCTGGACATGAAGTCAAGAGGGTCTGAGTTCAAATGCTCCTTCAGACACTTATTAGCTGTGTGACCTTGGGCACTTAGTAATTTCTCCTCTGTCTGCCTCAATTTTCTCACCTATAGAATGGGTATCATAATAGTGCCAACTTCCCAGGGTTGTTGTGAGGATAAAATGAGATAATACTTGTAAAGTGCTTTGCACATCATAAGTGCTAAATAATTGTTTGTTTCCTCCCCCCTTTTTGGATTCACCACATGAATTTATTAATCTTATGTTGTGAGAGCTTTCCCCCACATATAGCATGGGGTGTCATTGTGTGGCTCAAAGAGAGGCAGAATAGACATCTCTAACCCCTTCTACCCTTATATTTCTCTTTCTTTAGTTTCCTCCAGGAAGGGAAGCAGGTGGCTGGGACCAGAAGTTAGATACTCTGCTCTCCTTAAAGGGAGGGAATACCAGGTTGTTGTTGTTCATCCTTCGTTTTCAAAGGCCAATGACATCAAGGGTGAAGTCCTGACTTGCGCGTGGATTGGATTTAAGTGAGGCAGAATTGGGCAAAATTGTCAGGCTCACTCTCTTTTCCACAGTCACTGAAATCCAGTGGTAAGACAAATGTCAAGATGACTGTCTATGGCTGGGGATGCAGTGGATGACCTTGGCATCTTTCATGTATGACCAAGCTCTAAGTGTTTGGTAGTACCTGCCTCAGCTGCCTTCATGGGCATTGGAACAGATTGTTCTCACCTGGCCATTCCACCAGGCAATGTCTTTACATGCTTAGGGTAGACATCCTCCTAACTCATCGACAGGTATGAGGCTGGTTTGGCCCATCTGCCAAGACAGTTAATTGGGGTGTGGCTGCTGTGCATGCCACAGCTTCTTGAAGCCACAGGTGAGAGTCGGGTGAATCAGGTGGACACCAAAGGTGGATGGGCAGCCCTGAAAAGGGCTCAGCAGCCCTCCCAGCAGAGGTACTAGTCCTCCCTGAACATCCTATACACCATAGATACCAGGTTAGAATTATGTCAGTCTGCTCCCTTAAATATTATGAGCGTAGGAGATGTGGTTTTCAGGTTTAAGCTAACTTCTGATGACTGTTTCATTAATTGAGGGGCATAAGACCCAAAGCTTTATATGCAAGGCTTAATTCTCTTCCCACCAAATATCAGTGGCACAGTAAACACACATAGCACGTGGCCAAGAAACCCATTTGTCTAAGTCAATAGCCCCTCCTCCCAAAAAAAGGAAATCAGATAAATCAATTTGCATGGGAAAATATCCGCGAAATAGTATTAAGTAAAGGAACCCTTCCATTGGGAGTAAGGTAACTCAGCTCAACCAGGGAAGAGAGGGAGTTCCTGATCCCACTGAAAGCTAAGTTCTCTGAATTCTCTAGCATAGCAAGCTGGGTATAGGGACATGATGGAGAATCCAGACTTCTTTTATGTTAGGGTTTCTTCCCAGAGTCTTTTCCTTCAGCAACTTGAGGTAAGATTGCCATTGTCTATCTTCTCTCTCAAAGATGGAAGCCAGAAGTGCCTGAAACCCAAAAAGACGTAGACTCAAAAGACCTGAAGAGCTCTCCTTTATCTCACTCTTGCCAGCTCTGCCCTGAACCTTACACAGGTACAGGGCATTGATCAATTGACCAATTGATGTGGGATAGAACCCATACCAGTAATCTTTGGGATTTGGTTTACACTTATACTTCTCTGTTTCCAATCATGTTTTGCACGTTCCAGTAGTGATCTAATTTTGGCTCGACATGGCTTCTACTTTTTTGGAAAAGTCTTGAATTCATTACATAACTTTGTGAACAGGTCATCTGAAGGGTAATTGCCAGTTTTACACAGTTTTAAATTTTGGCACATAAGCCATTGGTCCAATTCGATTTCTTTCTTACAAACCTGTAACTATAAGATGCCTTCAAATCTCTCCCCTTTCTTCCTTTCCAGTTCTTTCTAGGTACTCAGATGATTACAATTCAATCTCTATACACATTACACACGTTTAATTAAGTGAACGACTCAGTTCTGCCAAATCGCTCAGATTGGCCGTGTGTTTAGGTAAGTCACACTTATATTGCTAAAAGGTATTGCTCTCCCCGCTAAATATTTTTACAATGGAAGAAACTTTGTCTTGCCTTCCCTTATCCCTTCTCCTTAAACACAGACATCCTTTCCCCAAGGCTAAAAATGTTTCTTCTCCAAGATGAAGAGGAGAGAAGACAAAAAAGCTCACACTCTTAGGGCTGGAATTATCAAGCACAAGATAAAGTTGCAGTGAAAGCAGAGATTCTGGTATTTGGGGAGTCACCAAAAAACTTTCTTTTAAAAATTGACTTTAATTCTGTTAAGACTGAACACTTCCTTAACTGAGCAGACTCCATCACAAATACACATCAAAAGGAAAAGAATGAACATCCATTGCTGGCATCCAGCGAAAAATATTTTAAAGGCTCTATTTTTTTGTCCAGAACAAAGGATCTTTGTTTTGAAAACTGTTTCCCCTGGTAATCTCTAGTCTATCAGTTCCATTTATTTAAGAAAGTGCAAGTTTCATGGCTACAACGGATGTGCATATAAGATGTTGGCCTTATCTGGGACAGAGCTATTCTTATCCTGTGAAACAGATTCTGTTTCACAGATTGGAGACTCCTCACATCTTGTCAGTGAACACTGTGTTCTGAGAGGTAGCTGGTCTTAGTTCTCAGTGATCAGCTGATACCTAGTTCAAACCATACCCACTGGGAGAATCTGTTCTTAGACCTTGATGATTGGCAGAAATCTGGTCTGAGCCACAAAGGGAATAATTTTTGCAACTTTACTGCTGCACAAATAAAGGCAAATAAAGTCAACTAGCATTTATTTAGCATCTACTATGTACTGGGCAAATAAAGTCAACTACATTTATTAAGCACCTACTATGTGCTGTGCTTAGTTCTGGGGATACAAAGAAAAGGAAAAGACAATCTTTGCCCTCAAGGAGCTCACAGTCTAATGAAAGAGACAACATGCAGACGAGTATGTACAAACATGATATATATGTATATACAATACACATATGCATATATTTGTTTGTATATTGTATATATATATTATATATGTGTATATATATACATATGTAATAAATAGGAATGGAGTACTCTCAGAGGGAAAGCACTAAGATTAAGGAGGAATGGGAACAGTTTCTCAAAGAAGGTAGGATTTTAGGTGAGACTTGAAGGAAGCCAGGAGGCTGAATGAGGAGAGAGAATTCTATGCATGGGAGGCGGCAGTCAGTGAAAATGCCTGAAGTTGGGAGATGGAGCATTTTGTTCGAGAAACAGCAAGGAAGCCAATGTCACTGGATTGCAGAGTATAGGGTAGGGAGTAATGAGTTGGTTGGTTGTTGTTCTTCATTCTTTTTTTTCTTTTAAAAAAATTTATTGATATCTTTGGTTTTTGCATCCCGAACTTTTCCCACTATATCTTTCCCCTTGCTCCCTCCCACAGAACCATCCCTTATAATAATGAGTTTCTTTTAAAGAAAACAACCAACATATTGAAAAAATCGATGTTATATTCAGTATTCCATTTCTATGGTCCTCCAACTCAGCAAAGGAGCCAAGAAGGTGTTATCATAATAAGGGAGCATTGGTTACATTTTTTGTTATGGTTGTGGTTGCTCTTTCCATTTACAATGTTATAGTCACTGTGTACATAGTTTCTTCGTGCTGCTTACTTCACTTTGAATCAGTTCATATAAGTTTCTCCATGCTTCTTTTGTATTCATGGTGTTAATTGTTTCTTATAGCATAGTAATATTCCAGACATTCACTTACAAAAATTTGTTTAGTCATTCTCTGATGAGTGGACATCTACTCTATTTCCAGTTTTTTGCTACCACATACAAAAATGTTGCTACGAATTTAGGCATATATAGGGACTTTCTTTTTGTTCCTGATTATCTTACTGTCTATGTCTAGCAGCTATTTTAGTCACTTCAGACAATTCCAAAATGCTTTCCAGAATAATTGGACCAATCAACAGCTCTACAAATAATACATGGTTGTGCCTATTTTTCCACAGCCCATCCATCATTGACGCTTCCCATCTTCTGTCATTTTTCCAGTTTGCTGGGTATGAGGTAAAACTGCAAGGTTGTTTCAGTTTTACGTTTTCTGTTATTAGTAGTGACTTGAAACATCCTTTTTATATGTTAGTATTCACTTCTCCTCTTCCAATCTTATTTGAAATTCTTATTGATAATTCTGTTCATATTCTTTCATCACTTATCTGTAGTGGGGGTGGTTATCCTCCCCACCCCCCTCCACAACCTTAATCAAAATGACATTTTTCAAGAGCAGGCACAGGCCACAGTGTGGAATTTATCTGAATCAGGGATCTGGCAGATGAACAGTTTCGCCTCCATCCTTAAGGACCTTTACAGGAATAAGCCTACATCTTCCAGGGTATGAGGCTTAAGGTCGTTCACAGTGGATAAGCGACCATCATGGTGAAATATACATCCCAAGTGTGGGGGACCTTCCCACTGAGACACATATATGTACCCTATAGCTTCTGTGAGTGTCATGTATTTGTTGATGCCCTTCTTGGAAAGGAATACACCCTCTTCTTTCAAGGGGTTTCTTTTTTTTTTTGCAAACTTTATTTAATTTATTTAATATATTTAGTTTTCAGCATTGATTTTCACAAGAGTTGAATTATGAATTTTCTTCCCGTTTCTACCCTCCCCCCCACTCCAAGATGGCATATATTCTGGTTGCCCCATTTCCCAGTCAGCCTTCCCGTCTGTCCCCCCACTCCCCTCCCATCCCCCTTTCCCTTCTTCTCTTGTAGGACAAGATAAATTTCTATGCCCCACTGCCTGTGTATCTTATTTCCTAGTTGCATGCAAAAGTTGTTTTTTGTTTTTGAATGTCTGTTTTAAAACTTTGAGTTCCAAATTCTCTCCCCTCTTCCCTCCCCACCCACCCTCCCTAAGAAGGCAAGCAATTCAACATAGGCCACATGCGTGTCATTATGTAAAACACTTCCACAATACTCATGTTGTGAAAGATTAACTATGTTTTGCTCCTTCCTAACCTATCCCCCTTTATTGAATTTTCTCCCTTGACCCTGTCCCTTTTAGAAAGTGTTTGTTTTTGATTATTTCCTCCCCATCTGCCCTCCCTTCTATCATCCCCCCTTTTTTATCTTCTTCCTCCTTCTTTCCTGTGGGGTAGGATACCCAATTGAGTGTGTATGGTATTCCCTCCTCAGGTCAAATCCGATGAGAGCAAGATTTACTCATTCCTCCTCACCTGCCCCCTCTTCCCTTCCTAGAGAACTGCTTTTTCTTGCCACTTTTATGCGAGATAATTTACCCCATTCTATCTCTCCCTTTCTCCCTCTCTCAATATATTCCTCCCTTATCCCTTAATTTGATTTTATTTTTTTAGATATCATTCCTTCATATTCAGCTCACCCTGTGCCCTCTGTCCATATATATATGTGTGTGTGTATATATATATATATATACACCTACATATATACATACATAGACACACATATGTATACACACACACATACACACACACATATATATATATGCATATTCCTTTCAGCTACTATGATACTGAGGTCTCATGAATCATACACATCATCTTTCCATGTAGGGATGTAAACAAAACAGTTCAACTTTAGTAAGTCCCTTATGATTTCTCTTTCTTGTTTACCTATTCATGCTTCTCTTGATTGTTGTGTTTGAAAGTCAAATTTTCTATTCAGCTCTGGTCTTTTCACTGAGAAAGCTTGAAAGTCCTCTATTTTATTGAAAATCCATATTTTGCCTTGGAGCATGACACTCAGTTTTGCTGGGTAAGTGATTCTTGATTTTAATCCTAGCTCCATTGACCTCCAGCATATTGTATTCCAAGCCCTTCAATCTCTTAATGTTGAAGCTGCTAGATCTTGGATTATTCTGATTGTGTTCCCACAATACTCAAATTATTTTTTCTGGCTGCTTGCAGTATTTTCTCCTTGACCTGGGAGCTCTGGAATTTGGCCACAATATTCCTAGGAGTTTTCTTTTTGGGATCTTTCTGAGGAGGCAATCAGTGGATTCTTTCAATTTCTATTTTACCCTCTGGCTCTAGAATATCAGGGCAGTTCTCCTTGATAATTTCTTGAAAGATAATGCCTAGGCTCTTTTTTTATCATAGCTTTCAGGTAGTCCAATAATTTTTAAATTATCTCTCCTGGATCTATTTTCCAGGTCAGTGGTTTTTCCAATGAAATATTTCACATTGTCTTCCATTTTTTCATTCCTTTGGTTCTGTTTTATAATATCTTGATTTCTCATAAAGTCACTAGCTTCCACTTGCTCCAATCTAATTTTTAAGGTAGTATTTTCTTCAGTAGTCTGTTGGACCTCCTTTTCTATTTGGTTAATTCTGCCTTTCAGGGCATTCTTCTCCTCATTGGCTTTTTGGAGCTCTTTTGCCATTGGAGTTAGTCTATTTTTAAGGTGTTGTTTTCTTCAGTATTTTTTTGGTTCTCCTTTAGCAAGTCATTGACTTGTTTTTCATGGTTTTCTTGCATCCTTCTCATTTCTCTTCCCAATTTTTCCTCTACTTCTCTAACTTGCATTTACAAATCCTTTTTGAGTTCTTCCATGGCCTGAGACCAGTTCATGTTTTTCTTGGAGGCTTTTGATGTAGGCTCTTTGACTTTGTTGACTTCTTCTTGCTGTATGTTTTGGTCTTCTTTGTCACCAAAGAAAGATTCCAAAGTCTGAATCTGAATCCGAGTGGGTTTTCCTTGCATGGACATGTTCCCAGCCAACTCACTTGACCCTTGAGTTTTTTGTTGGGGTATGATTGCTTGTAGAGCAAAGAGTACTTTGTTCCAAGCTTGAGGGGATGCGCCGTTGATTTCAGAGCTCTTTCTATACAGCCAGGTTTGCCGCCCCAGCACTCCTCCTTCCACAAGAACTGCCAACCTGGACCTGATAGAAATCTTAAGCAGGTTCTGCACTCCTGCTCTTATCCGACACTTAATTCCTCCCACCAGCTGGGCCTGGGGCTGGAAGTAACTGCAGCTGTAGTTCTGTAGCTGCACCACCTCTGCTACCCCTGGGGCGGTGGCTGAACCGCAAACTCTTTTCACTCTGTCTCTCACAGCTTTTCCCACTATCCTTCTCTGTTGTCTTTGGTGTTTGTGGGTTGAGAAGTCTGGTAACTGCCACAGCTCCCTGACTCAGGGAGCCAGTGCTTGTTCCGCCAGACTCCTGTCTGGTTGGTCCTGCCACCGCCCATGCTGAGCTCTGCTCTCCTCTGCTCCCTGCATGATAGACCTCATTCAGCAACCATCCAGGCTGTCCTGGGCTGGATCCCTGCTTCCCTCTCCTATTTTGTGGGTTCTGCAGTTCTAGAATTTGTTCAGAGCCATTTTATAGGTTTTTGGAGGCACCTGGTGGGGAGCTCACATAAGTCTCTGTTTCCCAGCCACCATCTTGGCTCCACAACCCCCCTTGCAAGGGGTTTCTAGCAGGTATGTTACAAGATTTCATTGACATATGGAGATGATCTGTTGGCTTGGAGGCCTGGTCTGGCTCTTTGGATTCAGCAAACTCTTTGTCTTTATTGGAAGGAATTATATTGTCCAGCTAGGCAAGAACACTTTGAGGACTAAGATAATGATTCTCCTCTTCTGTCTCTTGCTGGTTCTCAGGAGCTAAATCACTCATCAGAGGAAATTGGCTGGGTCTTGAAGAATCGCCTTCTATTTGATGCTGCTTAAGGAGAAAGTCATGTTTCCTTTGGGACTTGGGAAAATAATTAAGTATTTTCAATTTCACTAAATGTGATTGACTGAGACCAAATGTTTTCATATCTGAGTGACTGTTTCTTGAAAGCCCTGAGCAAGTCTTGCCCTCTGATGAACTAGGAGAACCAGAAGAATGGCCAAAGTAGGAAACAGGTCTTTTGTCTTCTGAGAAATCTATCTCCTGAACATCATCACAGATTCCTAGAATGATTTGATATATGTTCTGGTTTCCTTTGGAGTCAAGAGGCTGTACAACATTGGCCTCGTTTCTGACATCTTGATTGACAAGATATAGATTCTTTACATTCTGATGGGTGACTTTCAGATCCAGGCAGGATGATGATATGAAGGAGACCCAGTCATCAATTATCCTCCTCCATGAAGGTGCTCAGATTCAATCTGGCCTGCTGGCACTAGTGACACAAATGTCCAGACTCCCCAAGAGTCCAACCAATGCTCAGGCTCCTTAAGAGTCCACCCAACATGGCAAATCTTTGGAATTGAAAAGGACTGACCCATTATATGATTGGGGGCTGGAAGTCACTCCCTCCACAAAGTAGGATTTGGAAGAAAGCCTCGAGAAACAAACAAGAAACCAAAAAAAGTACCTAAAGTTTTCCCAATTCCCTAGTACTGAGAGAACTGAGAGAATTGGGCATATGCTTCCAGATAGGGCATCATTCTTTATCCTCTATGCTTCGGAAGGTGTGCCCAGGTCCATGGCCTTGAACATAACCACTGGACCAAAACCCTGAGAGTGTCAGGCCCAAAAAGCACCTCCAACATGCTTGGAGAGCAACTCCAACTCCAACTGTAGGGTGAGAAGGGGATAGGAAGAGGGGGAGGTTATCATACCTTCCAGTCTTGGCTGGAGAACAACTTGAGATGAGCAGTTTTCCTAGTCCCAGGAAAACAAAATATTGAGGTTTAGGGGTTCTAGGACCCCAAAAGAGCAACATTTCGGTTCCTGCCTGAATGAAATTGATGCAATTCTTCTTTGAGCCAAAGAAACACAAAGTTTATTAAAGATTCACCGAATTGGGTAGACTCCCAAGGAACCCAGACACTGGCCAGACTACTAAGGAATCTGAGTATTTGCATTGCCAATGCCAGCAGGCCAGATTGAATCTAAGCATTGTTCTTCATTCTTGAAGAGGACCAAAATGACATCACTATGTTAGAGTCAAGTTAAAGTGTGTCCAACTAGGGCTGATCAGACCAATATAAGCTTGGAATACTCTACCACAGGTTGGGCACAAATAGTCCATGTGAACACTTGAGGTAGATTCTCTAAATTTGCACATCTCATGTTTCTTTTGCGCTACTTCAATTCTGCTTTGCTCATAGACCACAGCACCTTCTCTAATGAGGGCACGCCATGCAGGGTCATCTTGTGAAAGTGTCTCCCATGTAATGAAATCAATTCCTAAGTTCTTAAGAGAGACCTTGAGAGTGTCCTGTATCATTTTTTTCTGACCACCATGTGAGTGCTTGCCTTGTGCGAGTTCTCTGTAAAATAGTCTTTTAGGCAAGCATATATTTCAACAATGTGGCCCATGCAGAGTGTGATCTCTGTAGTAGAGTTTGAATGCTTGGCAGTTTAGTTCAAGAAAGGACCTTGAAAGGAATAATGAATAAAAAGACTGGAAAGGAAGGAAGGGGACAGGTTATAAAGGATTTTTTCACATTAAAATTGAATATTGTCAACATTTCTTCATCATGGTCTTTTTTAAAATTAAATTTTATTTTCAGTTCTAGATTTTCTCCTTTCCCCTCCCCATTACCCACTAATTTAGAAGGCAAGAAAAACAAAATCCATAGCAAATAGGTACAATCATTCAAAACAAATTCCTGTATCAGCCAAATCTTAAAAAGGGAAAAAAATAAAGAAAAGCATATATGCTTCAATCTGCACTGAGTCCATTATATCTCTATCTGGAGGTGGATAGCATATTTTATCATGAGTCCTTTGGAAGTGTGTTGGGTACACCATCAATCTTGTTAAGTCTTTCAAAGTTGATTATCTTCATAATATTGTTGTTGTATAAATTGTTCTCCTGGTTCTGCTCACTCACTTTGCATCAGTTCATACAAGTTTTCCCAGGTTTCTCTAAAGCCATCCCCTGAACCATTTCTTACAGCACAATACTATTCCGACACATCCATATACCAGAAATTGTTCAGCCCTTCTCCAGCAGATAGGGTGGGCATCCTCTCAGTTTTCAATTCTTTGCTATAGCAAAATGAACTACTATGACTATTTTTGTACATAGAGGTCCTTTTTCTGTTTCTTTGATTTCTTTGGAGTGTAGACCTAATAGTAGTATCACTGGTTTAAAGTGTATGCCTGACTCAATAACTATTGGGCACAGTTCCAGATTTCTTTCCAGAATGGGTGTATCAGGCCACAGTTCTACCACTAGTGCATTAAAATGCCTATTTGCCTATAGCCTCTCTACTATGTATCATTTTTCTTTTTTGTCAATAGCCAATCTGTTGAAAGTTTGGTGTTACCTGAGTTGTTTCTAAACGAAAATATTTTATTTGTTTTAATCAGCCAAGCTCTCCCATTCCAACCCTTCCCCCACACCAATTGAGAACACAAGAAAAATTAAGTCCATTAAAAACTAAGTCCATTCAATAAAAACAAATTTCCACATTGAACGTATCCAAACATTTTTCATTCTGCATTCTAAGTCTCCTACCTCTCTTTCAGGAGGTGTGCAGTATGTTTCGTATTCAGTCTTCTAGTAGGTCATCACATTGATCAGAGTTCAACACAATAATATTCCCTCACATTTATTTACCATCATCCATTCTTCAATTTACCAGTTTGTTTTTGTTGTTCAGTCATTTCAATCATGTTCAACTTTTCATGACCCCATTTGGGATTTTCTTGGCAAAGATACTAGAATAGTTTGCCATTTCCTTCTCCAGCTCATTTTACAGATGAGGAAGCTAAGGCAAAAAGGGTTGGGGCAGCTAGGTGGTGCAGTGAGTAGAGCACCAGCACTGAATTCAAGAGGACCTGAGTTCAAATCCGGCCTCAGACACTTGACATACTTATTAGTGTGACCTTGGGCAAGTCATTTAACCCCAATTGCCCGGCCTTCTCCTCTGCAAAAAAAAGGGTGAAGTGACTTGCCCAGGGTCACAGAGTTAGGAAGCATCTGGGGCCACATTTGAACTCAGGTCTTCCTGACTCCAGGCCCAGCACTGAGGCACCTAGCTGCCCTCAATTTACTGGTACCATTCTTTGTCATCTCCAGAAGATCTATTTGTACTTGCAGTTTATTTTGCTTAGGACTAATCCCTCCCTCATTCTACCCTCCCTCTAATTCATCTCTCACCTCTCTCTCTTTTCTCTCCCATTTCCTTGTTGAGTGAAATATATTTCTGTATACCCCGCAGTGTGTGTATATATTCTTTTTTCTGGACCAGTTCAGATGAGAGTGAGGTTCAAGTGTGAGCTGTCCCCTTTCCCCTCCCCATTGACTGTATAGTCATCTACTTGTGTACTCTGATAATATGAGATGATTGTTCCTAATCTTGCTTTCCTTTCTCTTCCCCCAACCCAATGCAGTCTTCTTCCTCTCTCTTTTCCTCTTTCCATTTCCATTTTCTCATTCCATTGACAAAACAGAACCACTCCCAGGCCCTCTGACTCCCTCTATGAACCTTGATGACAGGTCTCACAAGGGGACATGTGTCATCTCCCTGTATTTGAATATAAGTAGTTGATCCCTATTTAGTCACATTTTTTTCTTTATTCTTGTGTTTGAATTTCAAAGTTTCTCCACAACTCTGATCTTTTCATAAAAATACTTAGAAGTCCTTTACTATGTTAAAGCATTATAATTGGTTTTGCTGAGTAAGTTATTCTTGGCTATAAGCACATATCTGTTACCTTCTGGAATATCATGTTCCAGGTTCTTCTCAACTATATAATGTTGGCTGCTAAATCACATGTGACTCTCACTGTGGTTCTTTAGTATTTAAATTCTTTTCTTTTGGAAGCTTGTAGTGTTTTTTTTTTGACTTGGGAGCTGTGGATTTTAGCTATGATGTTCCTGGTAGTTATTTTTTAATTTTTATTTTCAAAAAATTGACTTGATGGATTCTTTTTTCCCTTGGTTCTAAGAGATGTGAGCAATTTTAAGATTTCTTGAAATATGAGGTCTAAGTTTTTTTGAATTTTTGTCATGGCATTCACATAGTCTAATGATTCTTAAATTTTCTCTCCCAGATGAGTTTTCCAGGTCAGTTGTTATTTTCCTATCAGATACCTTACATTTCCTTTTTTTCCAGCCTTTTGACTTTGTTTGAAAATTTCTTGTTTTCTCATGGAATTATTGGCTTCTATTTGTTCCTTTCTAATTTGGGGGAAGTTTAGTACTCAAGCAAGGTTTTGTACTGCTTGTGCCAAGCAGTTGATTCTATTTCCAATTCTTTTTTTCCATAGCTCTCATTCCTTTTTCAATTTCTTCATCACAATGTGTTTTTTTCTGAGGCTTTGCTTATAGATCTGAACTGTGCATGTTGCTGACTTGGGTTTGTGTCTGAGCAAGTGTACACTGCTGCTGGACTCTGACATTATTAGCTAGCTGAAAAGCTTTGTTAGTTCAGAGTGGCAGAATTCTAGGCTCCCTTTTGGTCTGAGACTCCTGCCTTGATTATTCCTCTGCAGATGGGGCTAGATGTTTGAAGTGACACCCTTCTTTAAGCTTGGGTCTAGGCCACCCTACTGCTCCTTCTGGCTTCTGAATTTGCTCTTTTTTTGGTATGCCACTCATGTCCTCCCTAACCAGAACATCACCCATACACAATTTGCCTTTCCACTCTCACCCTTGATTTGCAAGATTTGCAACCAGGTTCTGGAAAATGGATGACAAAGCTGCCAGTTCTCTTTTCCTGGTCACAGTGCCTTGATATATGGCTGGCAAAGCCCCAATATAATTCTGAAATTTCCTCTTGCTTTGATGCACAGCTTCTTTCTGAGTGCTAGAATGCCTTGCAGCATGCTCCCAGTCAGCTTCCATCACAAGTGTTTGCATACCTATCTGTCTTTTGTTCTTTGCTGAGCTGGACTGGGCAAATGATTCAAGCCATTTTCTGCATTTCCCCATCAGGATTTGGTCTGGTGAATTTTCTCTATCTGATTGGAGGAGTTTCTGGAGGAGGACCCACCATATTGCTTCCTATCATTCCACCATCTTTGCTTCACCTCTGGTAGGAAGAGCTTGAAAATCCAAACACAGAATTTTATATTGGATTCTGTCTAATTGCTTCTATCTTGGCTTAACAACATATTGCCAGTTTCCCCCTAGCCAATCTTACATTCAAGACCAGTCTATATCTGAACACAGAACAAATTGACATGTACTAAGAAAGCCAACAACAAATAGTGTGGGGAGAAAAATACAATCAATGCTGAAAACTAAAAATATTAAATAAATAATTTAAAAAAGGAAAATAATGAAAAAATGTAAAGGAAAGAGGCATAGATGTATAAGATCTCAAACTTTACTACAAAGTAATAATCATGAAAATTATTTGGTTAAAAAGAAAAAGAAGAAAAGATGATCTGTGGGTCAGATTTGAAAGTGAAAACCCAGAAGCAAATGAACATAGTGGGATGGTGTTCGATGAACCCCAAAACCTCAACTACTGGGGCAAAGACTCATGAAAAAACTGCTAGGGAAATAAGAAGAGTCTTGCAGAAATTAGATTAAGACTAAAATCTCATACCAGGAATCACAATAATGATATGACAAAAAAGTCACTAAATAAACAAATTAGAGAAAACTGTCAAACCCCCATTTTGAGGAAAAATGTCCAAGCCAGCCATGCCATTCTGCTCTAGGATGCACCCTTGATTCTCCAGATATCAGCAGCATTCAACCATGTAGCCCTCTCCCCCACTTCTGTTTTTCAGCTCCCTTTTATGAGTCTGGAGGCAGCGAGGTAGCACAATAGGTAGGACCCTGAGTCTGGAGTCAGGAAGACCTAAATTCAAATCCAGCCTCAGATGCTTACTGTCTGTGTGACTCCGGGTAAATCACTTAGCTTTTGTTTGCCTCAATTTCCTGAACTGTAAAACAGGGATAATAAATAACACTTACTTCTCAGGGGTTGTTTTGAGGATGAAATGAGAGAATATTTGTAAAGTGCTTAGCACAGTGCTTGACACATAGTAGGTGCTTAGAAAATGTTTGTTCCCTTCCCTCCCCTATTTTGTCCTCTCCTCTCCTCAAGGGCAAGGACTGCCTTTTCTCTGCTTGTACGTGTTTACACAGTGCTTGGTATATAGTAAGCACTTAATAAATGCTTCTCTTGTTATTGTAAATCTTAGAATCTATGAGAACATTCAGCTGCGCTCTGAGAGAATGGAGCCTGCTATAGAGTAGGAGCTCTGAGGTAGAGAGACAGGATATTTAATATTTCAATATCTTGAGCCATATACCACTTCATGCCCTAGAATCAAACTCAAATGTGACCTATTAAAGGGTTAATCAAAAGTGCTTTTGCATCACTGCTGTTGAGATTGATTTATACATGTAATGCTGGAGAGGTGTTTGGAAACATCACCATCTGGTGGGCAGGTGAGATAAGGCAGTCACTGAGTAATTTACCAGACTTGAATGGGTGGTTGTATAGAGTGCCACCTAATGGTCAACTGATATATTGCACCCAGCTAATTGAAATTCTTTGCAGAATAATTATGACATGCTTTCTGTAATCTTCAGGAAAGAAGCACTTGAGCCACACAACCAAAGGGTTCCGTGAGGGACCAGGGGCACAGAAGCATTCCCAAGTCATGGAATGAGAATTCTGTGATATCTGGTCATGTATGACATTAAATTTGGATCCCTTGAGGTTTTCCATTAGTCTCCTTTGCTTTTCCAGTTTAATACCCTAACAGTGCTCTAGACTTTCATCATCATGTCCCATCTAAGGCTCAGATAATTCCTCCCCAGAATGGTGTGTATAAGAGGGGTTATCAGAAGAGTTACTCCACTCATGCAGAGTATAGATGTGTCTTTTAGTCCTTTGTTGGAAATCTAGGCAATTGTTGTCATGAGTGCCTGTATAGGAGATGAGGACTCTGTTAAAGTCCCCTAGTATGTGGCCCAACTTACAGAGGCAGGGAAAGGTAGTAAGTCAACTACTGTACACGTTAAGAAAGAAAACTTTCATTAAGGAAGGCTCTTAGGCCGGCCGTCTCTTCATTTCCCAGCTGACTGCATTCTTCCAGACTTCTCTATCATGCCCACAAGCTGGGTACCTTCCCTTTGCCTCTCCCCCTTTCAATTTACTTTTGTGTGTTGTCCTACCTGCATTGGATTATAAGCTCCTTGAAGGCAGGAGCTTTCTTTTTCATATTTATTTCCCCAGCTCTTTGCACAATGCTTGGCACATAGTAGGCACTTAATTAATGTTTATTGGCCAACGCAGGGGACAATGACCCAGAGGCTGATAGACATCAATTACCATGACCATCAGAATATATAGGACTGGGTAGCTCCAGGGTATCTTGATCCACAAGTCAGGACTGAGAGTGGTCACACTACCTCGTCCCTTGTAGAGTCCAGGCTCCCACGGAAACAGGCAGAATCTTGTTTCCCCAATGTAGGTCCTTTATCAGGACTTCAATGGGGATTGGGGAAAGATGAGGGGCTGGAAAGAATGTATATTTCTCTATACACCAATTCTATTCCCAGGGGAGAGCAAGAAGGCCACACAGCTCAGACCTTGCATGCCCAGAATGCCACAGGAACAGGCTGGCCAGGGTGAGGGGAAATGCTTCCGGAAGATGTAAATTCTTCTTTGGCCCTCTGGGCTCATCTCATCGTTCCTATTTCTCTCTTCTTCCAAAGAAAAAGAAGCTCCCTTAGGCTATGGCTTCCTCAAGGAGAACTCAAGCATGATGTCAGCAGCAGTCAGTGTAGGAGCATCCATCAACCAGCAAGGACTGAGAGGGCATCCATGCTAACAGCTAGTAGTAGGTTTGGGACTTGAGTGATCCAGTATATAACTTTCTCAGATCTACGGTCCTGCTCCCAACACCCCATTCCCCAAAGCACCTCCTCCCAAAACTTCATTGGATATTTGGGAATAAAGGAAGATACCCACCTTCTGATGGGAAACTGGGGTAGGTCCGGACATGTGGCCACCTGCCCTGATTCTGCCCTGATTCTGCCCCTTTCTCCTTACCTGAGACAACCACCACCCGTGTGAACTTCAGAAATCATGTCCCATCCTTCCATATATGCTCACTCCCTCTAATAAGGGAAGATAGAGATCTACCAGCCATATTTCAGCCAAAAACTCTTGCCTAATTGGTGAACGGGACTGCAAAATGAGTATTGTGACCAATGATGCACTTCCTCCCTTTGGATCTCTGTATCTTTGTGAGGTATCGCCTACAGCTATGGCAGCCATCAAAACTAAGCAGGTAACTCCTGAACTGAACTGAACTGAAATCCACAACTTTGAATCCCTGTTACAAGGAATTAAGCTGAGAATTTCAAAAATAGTGAAGCATAATCAACCATATTGCTCTCAGCAAAAATAGTATAATTTTGGAGGGCTTTTGTATGATTAATATGTACAACACCATTTCATCTTTATCTCAACTCTTTTTAATTTTTATTTTTGTGTAAGATGTATAACATGAAGTTATAGTAGCATATGATTTAGAGATAAAAGCATCTATGTGATTTAGAGATAAATCAGCATGCACATATTATAGGTATGTGATCAAAAATGTTATAGTGATGGAACATGTGATTAGAAAAGTTTGGGGACAGGATAGACTTCAACAATCAGTTCAAGGACATTAGCTCAGAGAAAAGGCTGTTTGAGGGAAAGATCATTAATCCTATGTAGAAATTCCATCTTTCCCCCTCTTCCCTCAAGCCCAATACAGGTAGGGAGAGACAGATAGGGAGAAAAGGGGTGCTGGACCAGCTCTGGTTTTGTCCTATGGAGCTGAACGCTGAATCAGAATCTGGGAGATTTCTCATATTGACTTGATCTCTAGGTGGTCAGAAGACCAGCCATGCAGAATTCATCCTTGATTTGGACCATCTGAGGCTCCTGTGTCGAACCAGGCTATGTTGTTGGAACTGACCGGCGCTTTTTGGTTGAGGACAGCTTTCCTGGCACCCTAGGGCTGGAGAAGGCTGAGAGTGTCTGTAATATCACTGGACTCCTGCTCTTCTGCTGTTCTATCTCTGACTGTTCATCTCCGGTGCACTGCTCTTCTAAATCACTCCTCACATCATCTGGCATCTGAGAACCAGACAACAAAGTTGAGGCAGACACAGAGAGAGAAAGAAGGATAGACAGAGATAGGGAGCGGCAATAAGAGAGAGAGGGAGTGAAATATAGGAACCAGGAGAAATATAAGGGGATAGAAAGGATGAGAAGTAAGAGAGAGAAAGATGGATGGGGGAAAGGATAGATATTGATTAAGTGCCTACCATGTACCAGGCACTAAGCACTTTACAAATATCTCATAAAGAGAGGAAAATGTACAAAGACAGACAAGAAGAGGAGGGAACAAAAAAGAAAGAGGTAGATAGGAGAAAATGAGACAAGGAGGTATCAGGAAGACAAGGAGAAAGAAGAAACAGAGAGGTAGAAAAGAGAAGGCAAAGGGAGGAAAAAGAGATTGGATGAAAGAGTCAGGAGAGGTAGAGAAAGGAAAAAGTGGGAAGTGAGAGGGAAAGAGGAAAGGGCTTTGGGTGAGACCTTCCTCCCTTCCCCATCCCCACCCCCCAGCCAATCCAGGACTGCTTGGTGGCTACTAGCATTAGAATGCCAGGCCCAAATCCTCATTTTCCATCCCCTACTCCTACCTATGGCTTATTCTGGTTGCATAGACCCTTCTTTCTATAATTCCTATTCACTTGTCTTTCAGCTGCTGGAATGACCTCTGAGACAACAGGCCAGCAGGTTTGCCAGGTTACAGAAGAATCAGGGGCCAAAGCCAGAGACAGCCTTTGTACACACCTTGCCTACAATAAAAAGTCTGCAGAGCATGTGAAGGATCAGGAATGACCAGAAGACACTCAGAATCTGAAGAGTCATCAGGAAGGCATTGCTAAAGTAGTATCCAAAGAAGGGTTTATGGTTGGCCATGGAACTATAATAGGTATGGTAGAGGACTCTGTTGAAAAGAGAGAAGACTCAGGTGATGGTAGGGGCCAGGTGACCAGAAACATTGCTGGGCCTGGCCTCTAAATGTCTTGTGTCCCAGGTGAGACCTCTTCTTCCAGAAAGGGGGTAGGACTTAGTAGGAAGCCCTAAGTATGGGGGAACAGTACCTTGAAAAGACCCACAGGCTTCCTAGCCTGACCAGGAACCAATTCTCACTCCCCTTTAAAGGGCAGCTTTTGATAGCAGAAAATCCCAAAAAAGAAAGACTTGAAGTGCCAAGCCCCCCAGGCCCCCCAGGACACACAGTCACTGCCCACAACCTTTCACATCTGGAATCAGGCTTACTTGTATGGGAAGACAATAATCCGGCTAATGAGAAATACCACAGCAAAGATGAAAAATGTTATTTTGCTTGAATTCTTCCACTTTAAATAAATGAGCATCTTGCTTGCCTTGGAGGAGAGGAGAGTAGAAATCTTACAATGACATAAACTGAGAAGAGAGGGACCTTTGAGGGCATCTTGTCCATCCCATACTTTGACTTCTCAACCACTGGTTGGTCATGTAGCCTCTACATGATTACATCCAGCAAAGGAGATCTCATCCCTTCCCAGAGGCAGCCTATTATGCACTCAGACTGTTAAGAAGGTTTTCCTTAGAGTCAGCCCGAACTTGACTCTGCAACTTCACCATTCACCTGGACCCAGTTCCTCCTTCTGCTTTTGGGGCCAGACAGAGCAAATTTAAAGTGTAAACACTTGAAATCAACTCTCATGTCCTACTCTCCCACTGCTGAGTCTTCTCTGAGTCAAGCACCCCCAATGCCACCAATTGATCCATGCTTGGCATGAGCTTCACAGACACCCTCCTCAGGAAGTTCTCCAGCTCCTCGGTGCCCAAGATACCTCTCTGATGGCTCTCTTCCTTCCACAAGTGTTTCCTAAATGTGGGTACTAGAGCTGTACTGAACACTCCAGATGGAGTCGAACCCATATACAGCCCAAAGGGACTGTTACCTGCCTTGTCCTGGATTTTGGGCTTCTGAATGAAGTCCAAGATCTCACTAAATTATGCCACCCTGCAGACTTACAATAAGCTTGTTGTCCATTGAAAGCCCCAGAAGTTTCATAGAAAAGTATTGTCTAACCACAACTCCTCATTGTAGGGTTGTAAGTAGATTTTATTTTATTTTTTTAAATCTCAAGTACAGAACTTGATGTGGCTCATGTCCCTCACTGGGTCAGATCTTTGGGGGTTGTAGTAGATTGATCACTGGATGTGGAGTTGGGAAGACAACTTTGACTCCAGCCCCAGGCACTTACTAGTTGCATGACCCTGGGCAGGTCACTTAACTTCTCCCAGCCTCAGTTTCCTTATCTGTAAAATGGGGATAATAATAGCACCTCCCTTACATTATTCTTGAGAGAGTTAAATGAAATAACCTATGTAAAGTTCTTTGCTAATCTCAAGGCACTACCATCACCATCAGCCTGATTATAGCTTGTTTGTACATATTTATTTGTTTGTTGTCTCCACCTTTAGATTGTGAGCTCCTCAATGGCAGGGACCGTCCTTGCCTCTCTTTGTTTCCTGAGTGCTTGGCAGGGTGCCTGGCCCATAATAGGTACTTGATAAATGCTTATTATCTATCTGATTGGTATCCTGCATGTTGCTTCTCCCTTCATTGTTGGGCCACATTTACTAAGCTGGCAATGCTTCCTTTAACCAAGTTACAGGGTTAGGCCCATCCTGGCTGAGTTCCCCTTCATCCAGTCCCATTTACTCCCTATGTTTAAAGATACTTCCCCTCCCTCAACACACACACCCCATCACCTGCTGTAATATCAATTAAGTTGGGTGTCTCTGATTGAGTCTTATTAGGTGCTAAACCCCAGGCCCCAAACCCTATCTACTAGGTGCTAAGTCTATGTGAGTGTGAAGCCCTCAGGATCCTAAGGGGGCTGCTAAGACCAGAGCCAATAGTAGGAGCTTGAGTTCTGGTCACTCAGATGACATCTGATGATGGCTAAAGAGTATATAAAAAGAGAGAACAGAGCTATTTGCTGGGGGCTCTCACTCTTGGTGGAGCGCTGATGTGGAGACTCTGGGTAGCTATAATTAAGAGCCCCCCAACTTGTAACCCCGGATGTTCGGACATTGTTATCCCTGGTAACTATGCATTGAGATTTGAATCAGACAAGGTCTGTCTGTTGATGTTTGTAATTTGTTTGTATTTGCTCTGAGGTTCAGGGTGCTGGCTTTTTCCCCTGAACTAAGTGAATGACATTCGTATGTTCGATTAAATTGAGATTGTTAACCCCTTAATGTTGCTTTTCTTAGTAAAGCAGATCAAAAGAACCTGTATTGGCAGCTTTCTGTGTGCTGGTTGTTGGTGGGTCTTATACCCCTACAGCAGCTGCTAGCAGATTGTTGCAACACCTGCCAAATCCTGACTTCACATTGTCACAGAATTCAGGGCTAGAAGAAGTCTCAAGACAAAAGTGCAGGCCATAACTACAAGAAGCAAGCCTGATTACCAGACTGCTGTGAGCATAGGAACATCTGGGGTAAGATGATCCCTGCCCTTCTCTGACCCTGCAGCTCCTGTAAAAATGAGGCTCCCAGGGGCTCAGGCTAATCCAGGCTAATCCAACTTCCTGTGAACAGTGGGTTGACTCACTCACCTCCAATAAAATATCAGATGCATCATGGATCAGCATCACCAGGGTCCCAATGCGTATGTAGTTGCCACAATAAGAGAAGTAGATCAAGATGATGACAGAAAAGTGGTGGATGATTTGCTGTTTGAAGTCCTGGGAAGAGGAGGGCAGCCATGTGGCCAAGGCCTTTGGGATTTCCCATGGAATGGAGCTGGTCTTGCCTTTGCTCAGGGTTAGTAGCCCCTGATCCATGCAGAGCAACCCTACACTACGTCACCTTGAACATCCTCTGCAGGAAGGCCAGGGGCTTTCAAGGAGAGGCCAAGGTACTTTAGGTGAGACATATGGAGAAGTGAAATGAGATGAGGTGAGTAGGAGAGATTTGGGGGGTCAGGGGGAAGACAGACAACATGATGGGAGAACTGGACACCTGCTCACTTACAGACCTGAGGAGAAGACCTCCAGGGGGCATGCACTGGTTGTCAAATTGAACTGCCCTGAACTGGCCTCTGGGGTAAAACCTTCCTTGTCTATTCTTCATAACAGCATGTTGACCAGGCCTGCTCTTGCTGCTTCAATGGGACAAATCCCTTTTGATCATACCAGGGATTCCAGGGATAGTCCTACAGAGCCAGGTCTAAGTTCACAATTTTTCTAGGATGGCCTCCCTTTCTTTCCACTTGGGACTTTTCCCAAAGCCTAGGCTCCCACCACACTCACCTTTCTTCTTACATCAAAGGATAAGGTCATCACGAGGGAGAGGTAGAAACCAAACTCCAGAATGTACCACCAGTATATGGCAGGCTTCAGAGGCTGAGGGTCAAAGAAACCATCAGGTCAGATTGTGGTACCAAAAGAGCCAGGGGTCAAGAGGAGACAAACTGTTTGGAGAGAAATTTCCTAGGACCAAAGACTATGCCTTGTATCTTCTCTGCCCATGTATGTTTGGGCCTCTTGATCAAAGGACATCTGGGGCAAGTCCTCCCCAAGTCAGGTAATGTCTGACTTACCACATTATCTTTTCCTGATGGGGTTACTAGTAAACTGTATTGAATACTGAAAAGAGATTTTCACCTGTATTGTAGCCAAGCATTTAATAAAATTTCTCATGCTATTCCTGGAGTAAAAAATAGAGAAATACTGACTAGTTGATAGTATGGTTAAGTAATTCCAGACTTAGTTGAATGGGCCCAATGGGTGGTCATTGTCTCAATGTCAACTTGAAAGGAAGTCCCTAATGAAGTGCCCAAGAGATCAGTGCTCATCCCTGGACATTTTAGTATTTTTATCAATGACTTGTAGAGGGAGAGGAGAGAGAGGGAAGTAAGTTTATCAAATTTGTACATGACACTAAGTTAGGAGATGGGACTATCCAAAAGGCTCTTGACCAGCTAGAGAGAATAGTGAGCTAAATATAACATAGATGGGGGGGGGGGGGTGGAGCCAAGATGGCAGCTGGAAAGCAGGGACTTGCGTGAGCTCCCATCCAGGTCCTTCCAAACACCTGTAAAAAATGTCCCCTGAACAAATTCCAGAACTGCAGAACCCACGAAATAGCAGAGGGAAACAGGGCTCCAGCCTAGGACAGCCTGGATGGTCACGGGGTAAGGTCTATTGCACGGACCGGGGGGCAGAGCAGAGCCCAGCATGGGCCACGCAGACCAACCAGACCAGGAGCCAGGTGGAACAGGCCCTAGTGCCCTGAATCAGTGAGCTGTGGCAGTTACCAGACTTCTCAACCCACAAACACCAAAGACAACAGAGAAGGTTAGTGGGAAAAACTGCAGGGACAGAGTGAAAGGAGTTAATGGTTTCAGCCACCAACCTGGGGGCAGCAGAGGTGGTGCAGCTACAGAACTACAGCTGCAGTTGTTTCTGGCCCCAGGCCCACCTGGAGGGAGGAATTAAGTGGCGGATCAGAGCATGAGTGCAGAGCCTGCTTAGATCTAGTGCAGTCGAGGTTGGTGGTTCTTGGGGAAGGACTAGCACTGGTGTGGCAGAGCTTGCTGTGTAGCCCTGAAAACAGTAGCATAGCCCCTCAAGCTTGGGACAAAATACTCTATACTGTACAAGCAGTCATACCCCGACAAAAACTCAAGGGTCAAGTGAGTTGGCTGGGAACATGGGCAGGCAGCGAAAACGGACTCAGATTCAGACTCAGACTTTGGAATCTTTCTTTGGTGACAAAGAAAACCAAAACATACAGCCAGAAGAAGTCAACAAAGTCAAAGAACCTACATCAAAAGCCTCCAAGAAAAACATGAACTGGTCTCAGGCCATGGAAGAGCTCAAAAAGGATTTGGAAAAGCAAGTTAGAGAAGCAGAGGAAAAATTGGGAAGAGAAATGGGAATGATGTGAGAAAACCATGAAAAACAAGTCAAGGACTGGCTACAGGACACCCAAAAAAGAAGAGCTCAAAAAAAGAGCTCCAAAAAGCCAATGAGGAGAAGAATGCCTCGAAAGGCAGAATTAGCCAAATGGAAAGGGAGGTCCAAAAGACCACTGAAGAAAATAATACCTTAAAAATTAGATTGGAGCAAGTGGAAGCTAGAGACTTTATGATTAATCAAGATATTACCAAACAGAACCAAAGGAATAACAAAATGGAAGACAATGTGAAATATCTCATTGGAAAAGCCACTGACCTGGAAAATAGATCCAGGAGAGAGAATTTAAAAATTATTGGACTACCTGAAAGCCATGATCAAAAAAAGAGCCTAGATATTATCTTTCAAGAAATTATCAAGGAGAACTGCCCTGATATTCTAGAGCCAGAGGTTAAAATAGAAATTGAAAGAATCCACGGATCACCTCCTGACAAAGATCCCAAAAGAAAACTCCTGGGAATATTGTGGCCAAATTCCAGAGCTCCCAGACTATGGAGAAAATACTGCAAGCAGCCAGGAAGAAACAATTTGAATATTGTGGAAACACAATCAGGATAACACAAGATCTCGCAGCTTCTACATTAAGGGATCGAAGGGCTTGGAATATGATATTCCAGAGGTCAATGGAGCTAGGATTAAAACCAAGAATCACCTACCCAGCAAAACTGAGTATCTTGCTCCAAGGCAAAATATGGACTTTCAATAAAATAGAGGACTTTCAAGCTTTCTCAGTGAAAAGACCAGAGCTGAATAAAAAATTTGACTTTCAAACACAAGAATCAAGAGAAGCATGAAAAGGTAAACAACAAAGAGAAATCATAGGGGACTTACTAAAATTGAACTGTTTTGTTTACATTCTTGCATGGAAAGATGATGTGTATAATTCATGAGACCTCAGTATTAGGGTAGCTGAAGGGAATATACATATATAGAGAGACAGAGGGCACAGGGTGAGTCGAATATAAAGGGATGATATCTAAAAAAATAAAATTAAATTAAGGGACGAGACAGGAATATATTGAGAGAGGGAGAAAGGGAGAGATAGAATGGGTAAATTATCTCACATAAAAGTGGCAAGAAAAAAGCAGTTCTGTTGGAAGGGAAGAGGGGGCAGGTGAGGGGGAATGAGTGAATCTTGCTCTCATCGGAATTGACCTGAGGAGGGAATACTATACATACTCAATTGGGTATCCTACCCCACAGGAAAGAAGGAGGAAGGAGATTTAAAAAAAGGGGGGACTATAGGAGGGAGGACAGATAGGGGGAGGAAGTAATCAAAAACAAACACTTTCGAAAAGGGACAGGGTCAAGGGAGAAAACTGAATAAAGGAGGACAGGATAGGAAGGAGCAAAATATAGTTAGTCTTTCACAACATGAGTATTGTGATAGGGTTTTACATAATGATACTCATGTGGCCTGTGTGGAATTGCTTGCCTTCTTAGGGAGGGTGAGTGGGGAGGGAAGAGGGGAGAGAATTTGGAACTCAAAGTTTTAAAAACAGATGTTCAAAAAAAAAGTTTTTGCATGCAATTAGGAAATAAGATATACAGGCAATGGGGCATAGAAATCTGTCTTGCCCCTCAAGAAAGTAAAGGAAAAGGGGTTTGGGGGTAGGGAGTCATGTGACAGAAGGGAGGGCTGCCTGGGGAATGGGGCAACCAGAATATATGCTACCTTGGGAGGGTAGAAATGGGGAGAAAATTTGTAATTCAAACTCTTGTGAAAATCAATGCTGAAAACTAAAAATAATAAATCAACAAAATCCCTTAAAAATAAATATAACATAGATAAATGTAATAAATGTACACTTGGGTTAAAAATTCAGCTTCCTAGATACAAGATAGGGAAGCAGTTGACTAGAGAGCAATTAGTATGAATAACATTTGGTTTTTTTAATGACCTGCAAACTAGCTCCATAGGAGATAGCAGCATGATCTGAAAGCAAACAAACAAACCAACAACAAAAAAGCCCCACAAAGCAAAACAAAATTTAAAAAAATCTCTAATTCAATATTAGGCTGTGTTGTGAGATGAATAGTGTTTTGGATTAGGCAGGAAATATTCCAAAGTGACCATTCTGCATCTGGGGTGATGGATCACCCAGAGCCTGAGGGCTCAAACTTATAACTCATTTAATAAAAATGTGTTCAAATATCTTCCTCCCTTTGCTTATATGTCCCCTTCTCCAAGAAATTCCCAAGATAGCTAAAAAGAAACTAAGGAACATAAAAGCTGATAAAAACCACTCAGAAGGAAGTTTAAAAAAAATTTGCAAGGAGGTTCCCTGGAGTCTTGGGAGCTCTTTGCTTAAAAATTGCTTTTAAATTCTTCTTGCCCAAAGGGGCCACAGCTAGGACTGAGTTCAATCATCTTGGGGGCAAAGTTATCCTCAACCACCTGGCTCTCTGCTTCCTTGCTCACAACAGTCCCTGCTGGGGATGTGGAGTTTAATCCAGGCCTCCTAGTCAGACCTCACTTGAAGCATTATTTTTAGTTCCGGGCATTGTAGGTATTGTGTTGGTAAACTGGAGCAGGCCCAGAAGAGGACAATCAGAATGGCAGAAATCCTTGAAATCATGTCCTGCCATCATCTAACCTGAAAAAAATCATGGAAATATGTACCTTGGAGAGGGGTAGAAGTAGATGGGAGAAGAAAGCCGGTTTCAAGTGTTTGCAAATGTGGAAGAACTTCAGCTTGGCTTCCCAAGGCAAACCAGAGCAAAAGGTAGATTGCCAAAGAGTTAAATTAAGTCTAATGTAGGGAAATACATGCTAATGTTTAGAGCTGTCCCAAAGGAGAACGGGCTGTGCTCAAGGCCTTCCAATAGAGACTTTATGAGCTCTGGTTAGGTTTGCTGTAGAGGGGATTCCTGTTCAGATACAGCCTCTGAAGGTCCCTTCCAACAGTTGGATGCTGGGATTTGGAGTGAACATAGGCTTCAGCAACTAGGATCCACTTTAAAGGGCATCTCTGATACCCACCCTTGTCCTGGAGCTGCTCACCTGTTTAGGGAATTCATTCCAGCATAGCTCAGGCTTCCAGAACCATGGCTCCTGGAAGAAACAAGGGTCAAGTCCCTGGAAACTGCCCTCATCAAGGCCAGCCTCCACAGGCAGTGGCTCTGCCCCATAGCTTGAGTTGGGTATTTCCCCAGGAAATTCCAAACACTCAATAGGAAATATTTTAGCCCCACTTTGTAGAAACATCCATCATTTCCCTGGCTTCCCCTTTCTCTTTCCTTCTCAGGGAAGCAAGTCAGAGACAAAGAAAGGTCAAGGAGAGGTTTGGCCCCAGATTCCTGCTCTGGTCCTTTCCTCTGAATCATCAGCATCTGACCCTTCTCTGTGTTGGCTATGGTATAGCCTGAACTGGGGGTGGGGCTAGGGTGGTTTCTCAAACTGGGCACCAACCCAATAGGACATGACCAAATTGTACTCCCAAATGGGTCACCTACCACTCTAGGCCCATACAAACTAAGCACCTGTCTGCCTATCCCTACATTCTTCCTTTACCCCAGCCTAGATGTATTCTCCCCACAAACCCTGCTTCAATGACCTGATGCCATCATATGCCATTATCACATTTTACTCAAAGTTTCTGATTCATCCTTTCTGTTTCTCAGATGGGCCCATCTAGCTGCAGAACCCCTGGAATGGATATAGTCATGCATTCCTCCCACTGGTAGAGACATTGAGGGAAGGCGTGGAATGAACATGAGGAAAAAGTCAACGAATGAGAGAGCTAAGGAGGGTCAAGGAGAGATAAAGATGATGGAGCTAAAAGAGGAATGCTAAAAAGGCAGAGTGGGGCAAAGAGGAGAGAGATGAAAAGGATGAGGGGATAGAGGGAAGTAGAATGGGAAGGACAGGAGGAGGAGGAGAGGGATGAAAATGAGGATGGAAAGGAATGAAAAGAATGAAGATGGAAAGGACGAGAAGGCCCAAGGGGATGGATGGTGTAAGAAGCGTATGAGGATATAAGGGAATGAAGAGAAGGGAAATGGGTAGGAAAGATGAGAAAGGTAAGAAGAAATGGGACAAACAGTTTAGGAACAGAGAGGAAGAATGAGGACAGACATGAAGAAGGTAAGAGGGTAGAGGGGGAAGGAAGAAGAAGAAGGAAGGGATAGAAAGGGTCAGAGGGTAATGTAACAAGCATAGATGGGATGAAAAGGACAAATGGGGATGGACGGGACATATGGTGAAGATGGGATAGGGCATACTCACATTGTAGATAGTGAGTAAGCCTCCAAAGAAAGAAGAAAAGTAAACTACACCTCTCCAACTGGAAATTAAAAAAACAAATTTAATGAGGAGAGGATGGGGTTAGTGGACAAGGTTACTGCCAGGGTGGGTGGACTGGCAGACACATGAAATGGGCCTCTGCTTCCTTGGCCAGGCCTGGTCTCATAATCCCCTTATCCCAGAATGGACTGTTTGGAGCCGCTCCTTCATCGGGTTCCCTCAGCTCACCAAGCTTCGGAGAATTTCACGCTCAGTAATGGTCTCTCCTGGTTTCTCCGGCGTCGAAACCAGCGTTGAACTTGCCTCAAGGAGAGGCTGCATTGGGTGGCTAGGTGACTCAGCTGAGCCTGGGGACAGCAGGAGGGTAAGGGGTTTGGAGGTCAAGCAGAGAAAGGGAAGACCACAGCCCCAAAGACTATGTGGAAAATGTCCTCTCCCTCAAGTTTGCCCAATCCCCTCTCCCACTCCCCTCAACACCTAGGAACTTCCCACTGCCTGCTCTGCCCCAAGAATTGGAAAGAGTTACAGGGAATGGCAAGGAGAGGGTAGGGTTGCCTCCTCCCTTTCCCACAGAGCCAATGGTATATGTTCCACTATCAAAACATTCATCAAGTCACACCTTGGTCCCTTCCATGGTTTTGTTGCCTGTCGGGAGGAGGGGGAGGAAAAGGCCCATGTTGAAGGAATCTCTGACAATACAGAACATGAGAGGGACCTCAGAATTGAATTCAATTCAGCATCATTTTAAAACACCTATTATGAGCTACGTACTGTATGTACAAAGATAAAAATGAAACATTCCCTGTCCATAAAAGGAAGCAGCCAGGTACTATAGTGGCTGGAATTTTTGGACTTGAAGTCAGGAAGACCTGGGTTCGAATCCTGCCTTGGACTCTTACTAGCTGTGTGACCTTGCTCTTTGCCTCTCAGTTGCCTCATCTGTAAATAAAAGCATCTACCTCACAAGGGTGTTAAAATATCTGATGAGGTAACACACGTGAAGTGCCTTGCTCACTTCTGAGAGCACTAAAAACAGGGAAACACAGAAAGGGGTCTTAGGAGGTGGTGCTTGAACTGTGGATCAATAGGCTGGAGGTAAGGAGGGAAAGCATTCCAGGCATAGGTTACAGCTTGAGCAGAGAGGTTGGAGAGGGAAAGTTGTTCCCCACAAACAAACAGCAAGTCAGCAAGTATAGCTGGAACACAGAAGGCATGACAGGGATTAAATGTGCCATCTGCCTGGAAAATAAGCTTAAGATAGGATGTAAAGGGCTTTAAACAGATGAGTTTGTATTTTAGCCTAGTGGTAATAGGTAGCCACTGAAGCTTCTTCAGTAGGAGAGTAACAATATAGACCTGAATTTTAGAAATGATCTATTTAGCAGCTGTGGGGAGGATGGCATAGAGAAGAAAGATACTGGATGCAAAGGGACCAAGGAGAAGGTTATTGTAATAGTAGGGACGAGAGGGCTAGACTTAGGGTGGTTGTTGGGTGAGTGGAAAGAAGAGGATGTGGGAGAGTGAGAGGGGAGAATTGAAGATGATTCCTAGGTTGCAAACCTTTACCCACAGAACATAGAAAGTGAAATCTGGGAATGACTTAAGAATACATTAGGTTCATTCTCCTCATTTAACAGATGCTTAGAGGTGGGAAATGGCTTGACCAAAGTCACACAGCAAGGCATTAGCAGAGCTGAGGTGAGAACCCAGTTTTTGTGATCTCCTAATCCATGCCGATGCTAGAGCTTGGCAGATCTTGGTGTTCATCACAAGAATTGCTCTTCTGAGGATAGATGGTACCATGGGGAGCCTGTTTGTGAGTCAGTCCCAGGCACACAGCCCACTCTATCTCCCCTGCTTCCTATTCAGAAACTAGTGAATAGCAAGTATTTCCCTGCTGAAGGAGACTGGGGCTTAAACCACTGGGCTCTTTAATATTATCCTAATTAGGCCCCTACTCACCTCTTCTGGATTCTGACTCTGGGTGCGGAAAAAGGACTCCAGGATGGGGTTGTGAGAAGGCTTGATCCTGCGGCCATCACGCACACCCAGGAGCCTGCTCAGGGGCAACCCAACAGTCCTAGGAGAGAAGACAGGAAGAGGTGAAAACCTAGGAGTCCCTTCTATCACTGAAAATCTGAACCTTTGGGAGTTCTCTATGGAGCAAGTGCCATCCCATGGAGCATGCTCAAAAATGTCATTCCTGGTTCTAAGTGGAGAAGCATTGGACGGCCTGCTTTCAGTCCTTGCTGGGTACCATTGTGATATGATGGGATTTCCTTATTGACTATACAGCCAGAAGAGCTGATGACTCATTGTAAGAAAGGAAGACAAAGATGATGACTACTCTCACAGCTTCTTTACTTCTCTAATCTACTGCAGTTTACATGTGCCCAAGTAAGTGAACTGACATATTAACAACTGTTAACTAAACTAGTCTACAAGAGGACAAATGACTTAAAAATATTCTTACAAAGAAGAAACTACAAATTGAAGATAGCATTAATAATGTGTGCTCCATCAGCTATATAATGAGGTAAAAACAATGGTGCTCTAATTAGACCTGAAAAGGAGTTGAAAGTTTGAAATAATCAACTATTTAAAATATTGACTTTTAGCCAATGCTGTTAATAAGAAACCTTGCCCTAAGTCAAGTCAACAAGCATTTATTAGGTGCTTACTATATACAAAGTATTGATCAAAGAACTGGGGAAGTAAAAAGACAATTCCTGTCATCAAGAAACTTACATTCTAATTAGGGAAGACATCAGATAGAATGGAGCTGAAGTGGAGAGGGGAAGGGAAGATACCTGTTTTAGGGGCATCATGACAAAATCTTGAGAATTAAAGATACCTGGTCTGGGACCTTCCTCAAAATGGAGGTTCCTGGAGGAACTTACCAATGGGACAAGTATTTATGGTGTCTTGAGATGTTAGTTAATGATAGTGGAAAGCAATAATTTTAAAAAGATACTTAAAAGCTAAATTTTTGTTGACAAAAATGAAGAATTTCACCCATTCCTGAAATCCTGAAAACTAAAACCTGAAAAGTGCCTGTTCATATCATTTGATCATCTATCAATTGGGGAATGACTTCTTTTCTTATAAATTTGACTCAGTTCTCTAAGGCCTTTATTAGAGACTTTGCTTTAAAAAACTTGCCCCAGTTTTCTGCTTTCCTTCTAATCTTGGTTACATTTGTTTTCTTTGTACAAAAACCTTTTAATTTAATATAATCAAAATAGTCCATTTTATATCTCATAATGCTATCTCTTGTTTGCTCATAAGTTCTTTCATTATCCGTAGATCAGACAGGTAAAATATTCCATAATCCCCTAATTGGCTTATGGTATCACCCTTTATGTCTAAATCATAATACCCATTTTAACCTTATTTTGGTACCTGGTATGAGATGTTGGCCTAAACCTAGTTTCTGCCAAATGGCTTTCTAGTTTCCCAAGCAGTTTTTGTCAAATAGTGAGTTCTTGTCCCAAAAGCTTGGATTTTGGGGTTGATGAAAACACTGGATTACTATGGTCATTAACTACTGTATATTGTGTATTTACTACTGTATATCGTGTATACTGTATTGTAATATGTACCACTGAACTACAAGTCTATCTCTTAGCCAGTACCAGATTGATTTGACGATTACCATTTTATAATACAGTTTGAGATCTAGTGTGGCTAGGCTACCTTTTCTCACATTTTTTCCTCATTAATTCTCATAATATTCTTGACCTCTTCTTCTTCCAGATGAATTTTGTTATTATTTTTTCTAGTTCTATAAAACAAGTTTTTGATAGTTTGCTTGGTATGGCACTGAATAAAATAATTTAAGTAGATTTGTCATTTTAGTTATATTGGCTTGGCTTACCTACGAGCAATTGATACTTTTCAAATTGTTCAGATCTGACTTTATACGAGAAGTATTTTGTTGGAGGTGAAGCCAAGGCAGGGATTCACCTGACTTCTTGCAAATTCCCCTCCAAACAACTTTAAAGTAATGCCACAAAACAAATTCTGGAGCGGCAAAGCCAACGAAAGGATAGGGTGAAACAATATTTCAGCTCAAGATGACTTAGCAGGTTGGCAAGAAAGGTCTATCTTAACGTGGTGAGAGGGGAACACAGTCCAAAGGATGATGTAAGGCACCAAGCCCTGGAACAAACCAGCAATGACAGGGCCTCTGCACAGGGTAGCCAATAGCCATGCTTCAGCAAGCCAGCAGCAGACCTTGGGGGCAACTAAATCTGTGGCAGTGACTTCCAGAGTTCTCAGCCCACAGACAGTAAGGGGGATTGGACAACTGGTGAGGAGATTATAAGGGACCCTTTGCTGGCACTGGGTGCAGGACTCTGTTATATTGCCCACAGCCCGTTCTGGATTGCAGTCCCAGGGCAAGAAGAAACACTAGCACACCAGAGCATGTGGCTGCAAGAGAGTGGGGACCCTGACCATAGTGACTGCCAGACAGAAAACAGCATTTGTGGTCACTCACAGACCAAAGAACAGGGCAGGACAGCAGTGACCACACCTCTCCTTAGATCATACCACCTTAGACAAAGAAAACAACAGGAAAAACCCTGAAGCTTTGGATAGTGCCTTCTCCACCCAGGGAGCAAAGCACAATTTTAACATGAAGTTTAAAAGTGGAGAAATAGGCTGGAAAAACAAGCAACAAAAAAAAGAACCCGACCATAGAAGTCACCTGACCTACGGTGACAGGGAATATCAAAACACAAACTCAGATGAGGACAACAATATTAAAATGGTGACATCCATAGGATTGAAGAAAAATGTGAATTTGTCTCAGGTCCAAAAAGAATTTATGGAAGAGATCAGAATTTTAAAATAAGATTGTTGAAGAAGAGAGGTAGAGGAAAAATTGGGAAAAGAAATGAGTGATGTAAGAAGAAAACAACTCCTTAAAAAGTAGAATTGGCTAAATGGAAAAGAAGATACAAACTCACTGAATAAAATGATTCTTTAAAAATTAGAATTGGACAAGTGGAAACTAATGATTCTATGAGACATCAAGAAATAATAAAACAAAATAAAAAGAATGAAAAAGTAGAAGAAAATGTGAAATATTTCATTGGAACAACAATTGATCTGGAAAATAGATCAAGGAGAGATAATTTAAGAATTGTTGGACTACATGAAAGCTATAGTCCAAAAAAAAGCTTAGACATCATATTTCAAGAAATTATCAAGGAAAACTGCCTTGATATCCTAGAAACAGAGGGCAAAATAACAATCAAAATAATCCACTGATCACCTCCTGAAAGAGATCCCAAAATGAAAACTCCCAGGAATATTATAGCCAAATCCCAGAGCTTCCAGGTCAAGGAAAAAATACTAAAAACAGTCAGAAAGAAGCAATCCAAATATCGTGGAGCACAGTGAGGATAACACAACATTTAGTAGCTTCTACATTAAAGGACTGGAGGACTTGGAATATGATATTTTGGAGGGTAAGAGAGCTAGGATTACAGCCAAGAATCACCTGCCCAGCAAAACAGATAATACTTCAGGGGGGAAAATGACATTTAATGAAGTAGAGGACTTTGAAGTATTCCTGATGAAAAGATCAGAGTTGAATAGAAAAACTGACTTTCAAATATAAGAAGATTCAATAGAAGCATAAGAAGGTAACATGAAAGAGTAATCATAAAGATCTAAAGAAAGTTGAATTGTTTATATTCTTATACAGTAATATGATACATGTAACTTCTAAGAACTTTGTTATTATTAGGGCAATTAAAAGGTCTTTACATAGACAGAGGGCATGAATATAAGTTGATTACATTGAAATGATCTCCAAAAAAATGAAGGAGTGAGAAAGAGGGATACACTAGGAGAAGGGGGAAAGGAGAGGCAGAATGGGGAATGTTTTCTCACATAAAAGAGGTGTGCAAGGAGAATTTTTACGGTGAAGGAAAAAATAGGGAGGGGTAGGCAATACTTGAACCTTACTCTTATTGGAATTGGTTCAAAGAGAGAAGAATATATGTCTGTATGTGTATATACAGATACACACACTCAGTTGTGTAGAGAAATGTAGCTTACCCAATAGGGAAATGGGAGGGGAAGAAGGTAAAAGATTAAGAGAGGCAGTGGTTAGAAACAAAATTAATTGAGTATGAGCATCAATCTTCTCCAAGGCTGAGACCTCTGCTACCCTGTGGAGAGAAAGCTAAGCAGCCCCTCTGGATGTTGGACTCTGCTGTAGGCCTCGTGCCTCCCACCACCTCTTTGTGTTTTCCTCTACAGTCCCGGGTACATAGTATGATCATTAGGTGTTCAGTTTCTCAACAACTTTCTATGGAAAATCAAGGGAAGTGGGCCATGGTTGCTGTGAGCAACTTTGAAGAGCGAGACACCTTTAGAGAAGCTTGATCAAGGTGCCATCATCTTGAGACCCTCCAGATCAGGACTTTGGCTCTTGTCTTGCTCAATCAGTGGAGACTATTTTTCCATTTCTCCTCTGCCTCCTGGGAAGTAGCAGAAAGCCAGCACTCATCATGGTTGGATTTAAGCCTACAGATATGCCTCCAACAGACACTGTAAAATTCTTTGGGGCTAACACCGCTGCCTGCATCTCTGACCTCATCATCTTCCCCCTGGACATAGCCAAAGTCCAGCTGCAGATTCTAGGAGAGAGCCAGGGGGCCATCCGAGGTTCCTTTACCAATGCCCAGTATCAGGGTGTCATGGGCACTATCCTGACCATCGTGAAGACTGAGGGCCCTAACAGTCTGTACAATGGGCTGGTGGCTGGGTTGCAGTACCAGATGAGTTCTGCCTCTGTCAGCATTGGCCTCTATAACTGTCAAGCAGTTCTACACCAAGGGATCTGAGCATGCAGGCATTGGGAGCCACCTCCTGGCAGGCTGCACCACAGGGGCACTGGCAGTGGCACTGGCTCAACCCACAGATGTGGTGAAGGTACGTTTCCAAGCCCAGGCTCATGAAGGTTGCAGCCAGAGATACCAGGGTACAGTGGATGCCTGTAAGACTATTGCTCGAGAGGAAGGCCTTTTGGGCTCATGGAAAGGAACTTCACCCAATGTTGCTCACAATGCTATCATCGACTGTACTGAGCTGATGACCTATGATCTCATCAAAGATGCCCTCCTGAAGGCCTATCCCATGACTGATGACCTTCCATGCCACTTCACATCAGCCTTTGGGGCTGGTTTCTGCACCACCATCATTGCTTTCCCTGTGGATGTGGTCTAGATGAGATACATGAACTCTGCCATGGGCCAGCATGCCAGTGCTGGCCTCTGTGCCCTCACCATGCTTCGGAAGGAAGGACCCCAAGCCTTCTACAAAGGGTTCATACCTTCCTTCCTCTGCTTGGGGGTTCCTGGAATGTAGTGATGTTTGTCACCTACAAGCAACTGAAATGGGCCCTAATGGTCACTTGGACTTCCCAGAAAGCTCCATTCCGAGCCCTCTTCTGCTAGCTTTCTGTCTTATACCCTGTCCCGCTTTGAGTCCAGACCCCATCATGACTGTCCTCGTTTTTTCCCTATTCCTCTCCTCCCCTGCCTTAGCATTGAAGGAACCCTCTCAACTCCCCCCTCTACCTTAGAGTTAGCCCAATTTAAACCTTCTCCAGCCCACTTCTGCCATTGCAGCCTCACCCAGTTCTCAAGTGCCTTACTCCTAATAAAACTGGACCAGAATCCCGCCTCCCCAAAAAAGAAACAAAATTAATTTTTGAAGAGGGGCAAGCTAAAAAGTTAGAAGAAAATAAAATGAAGGGAAATACACAGTTAGTAACTATAACTATGAATGTGAATGGCATGAGCTCACTCATGAAATGAAAGGACATAGCAGGATGGGTTAGAAATCAGAATCCGACAAAACGTTGTTTACAAGAGACACACTTGAAACAGAAAGATATACACAGAGTTAAAATAAAGGTCTGGAACACAATTGAATATGCTTTAGCTGAACTAAAAAATGCAAGGATAGCAATCATAATCTCAGGCAAAGCAAAAGCAAAAATAAACCTTATTAAAAGGGGTAACCATGGAAACTATATTTTGCTAAGAAGTACCATAGACAATGAAATAATATTACAAATTTTTACAGCTAATTTCTATGATAAAGGCCTCGTTTCTCAAACATATGCTGAGTATAGCACTGAGTCAAATTTACAAAAATAAGAGCCATTCCCCAATTAATAAATGGTCAAAGGATGTAAACAGGCAGTTTTAATGAAAAGAAATCAAAGCTATCTATAGCCATATGAAAAAATACTCTAAATCACTAATGATTAGAAAAAGGTGAATTAAAACAACTCATACCTCTCAGAAATGACAAATGCTGGAGGATAAGAGAAAAATAGGTACACTATTGAACTGTAGGTGTATTAATGAATTGTTGGTAGAGTAGTGAACTGGTCCAAATATTCTGGAGAACAATTTGGAACTAGGTCCAAAGGTCCATAAAACTGTACATGCTCTTTGACACAGTACTACTTGGTCTGTATCCCAAAGAGATTAAAGAAAAGGGAAAGGGACCTCTATGTACAAAAGGTATTCATAGTAGTTTTTTTTGTGGTGGCAAAGAATTGAAAATCAAGGGGCTGCTCATCGATTGGTGAATGGCTGAACAAGTTGTGACATATGATTATGAGGGAGTGCTATTGTCCTGTGGGAAACCACAAGGGAGTGGTTTCAGAAAAACATGGCAAGACTTATATGAACTGACGCAAAGTGAAGTGAGAAGAACCGGGGGATCATTGTGCTGAGTAACAGCAATGTTATGATGATGATCAACTGTAAAAGACTTAGCTACTCTGATAAATACAGTGATCCAAGATACTTCCAAAGGATTTAAGATGAAAAAATGCTATCCACTTCCAGAGAGAGAGAAATGATGAACTCTGAGTGAAAATTGAAGTATAATTTTCTCATTTTCTTTAGTTTTCTTGCTTTTATTTAAATATAGCTTATGGAAATATATTTTATATGATTTTCACATGCATAATTTATATCATATTGCTTGCCTTCTCAGTGGGGAGGGGAAGGGTAGGAGTGAAAGAGAGAATTTGGAATTCAAAACTTAAAAAGAAAACAATGTCAAAAACAAATAATATTTTTAAAATGAAGAATGGGGAGGAACTCACAGTTGACTTACCTCTCAAAGATATATCTGACAGTTGTTATGACAAATGTCAATGGAACAACTACCAGCAAGTCCTTGGGGTGAGGGTATACGGCCCCATCTGAATCTTCCAAGTCAGCCCATGAGTATGGACGAGGGAACCAATATTTGGCATTCCAAAACCAGTCATATAGGCTGACCAGCATCCTGTAAACAAGAGACAGAGAGTTTTATTGAAAATGTCTGGAAAGAGGATTCTGGGAAGATGACAGAGTAGGTCAGAAAATTCCAAGCTCTCCAGATTTCCTTTGCAAACAAGACAAAATAGCACCTTAGGGCAAACACGGAGCAGTAAAAATAAATAATAGTTACGGCAGAACAGTTGCCTTCCCAGGACAATAAGAGAAGAATGGGAGAAAAATCTCAGAACCAAGTTTTGGTTCCTGTGAAGTGTAAACATCTCCAGACTAATTATGCTGAAACAGCCAGAGGTGAACCCTGGGGCTAGCTGGGTTGGGAGATAGCCTCAGTCCCAGCTACAGGAATTTTCACCTTCTGGACAGTGTGGGGAGTTGGACATTTGAGTGGGGGAAGATTGAGGGAACCTCTTCTGATAAGGGATGCCAGACTCAGCTGTGCTGCCAAGACTAGATGTGGCCCTGGGTGAGAAGGAACCAGCATATGACCAGTGAATGCAGAAGCAGTGGAGCAGGGATGCTGCTGACTTTACTTACAGGAGGCTAGAGTTCTTGTTTTCGGTTCTAGGCCAGAGGGGAGAACTGAAGGAGGACCTGAGACCAGAGGCACCATCATCACTACCCCAGAGCTACAGGTTGATTACATGTTGCTATAAATATTTTTTTAAATGAGCAGGCAAAGGAGAAGGAACCCAACCAAAGAAAGTTATTATGGGAATAGAGAAGACTGGGGTTCATCTTCAGAGGAGGACACTGAAGCAAAAGAAGCCTTTCCTACCCCAAAGAGTAACATCAAATGGTTGCCTACCCCAAAAGAATTCATAGAAGAACTTTAAAAAGACTTTGAAAATCAAATGAAACAGATTGAGGAAAAAAAGAACAATCCAAGAAAAAAAAAAGATTATGAAAAGAAAGTTAACCAATTAGAAAAGGAGATCCATAATTTTTTTTCCTTTTAATTTATTTAATATATTTAGTTTTCAGCATTGATTTTCACAAGAGTTTGAATTACAAATTTTCTCCCCATTTCTACCCTGCCACTCACTCCAAGATGGTGTATATTCTTGTTGCCCTTTTCCCCAGTCAGCCCTCCGTTCTGTCACCCCACTCCCCTCCCATCCCCTTTTTCCTTCCTTTCTTGTAGGGCTAGATAAATTTCTACACCCCATTGCCTGTGTATATTATTTTCTAGTTGCATGCAAAAACTTTTTTTTTGTTTTTGAACATCTGTTTTTAAAACTTTGAGTTCCAAATTCTCTCCCCTCTTCCCTTCCCACCTACCTTCCCTAGGAAGTCAAGCAATTCAACATAGGCCACATGTGTATCATTATGTATAACCCTTCCACAGTACTCATGTTGTGAAAGACTAACTATATTTTGCCCCTTCCCAACCCATCCCCCTTTATTGAATTTTATCCCTTGACCCTGTCCCCTTTCCAAAGTGTTTGTTTTTGATTACCTCCACCCCCATCTGTCCTCCCCTCCATCATCCCCTCCTTTTTTTATCTTCTTCCCTCTTCTTTCCTGTGGGGTAAGATACCCAATTGAGTATGTATGGTATTCCCTCCTCAGGTCAAATCTGATGAGAGGAAGATTCACTCATTCCCCTCACCTGCCCTCTCCCCTCCTCCCACAGAACTGCTTCCTCTTGCCACCTTTATGCGAGATAATCCACCCCATTCTATCTCTCCCTATCTCCCTCTCTCAATATATTGCTCTCTCATCCCTTAATTTGATTTTATTTCTTTTAGGTATCTTCCCTTCATCTTCAACTCACCCTGTGTCCGTATATGACTTTCTAACTATAAGAACAGAGAATGTCACAGCGCCAAGGTACTTTGAAGTCAACTTACAGATAGGGAAACTGAGGCCCAGAAAGGGAAAGAGATTTGCTCAGGATGATATAGTATGTTGATGGCAGAAGTGGATCTAGAACCCAAGGTGCCTGACTCTTGTCCAGGTCTCTTTTTATTTCACTTGCCTTTGTTGCCTCAAAGCAGGGAGGAAGTGGTTGGGTGATCCGCACCTAATAAAGGCTGCTGCTTAATTCTACCTTTTCACAAAAGACCCTTGTGTGGGACTGCCACTGTGAAGTCAAGTCAGCATCTAACTTCCCAAAAGAAATCCTTATTTTTCTTACCTAAGGTGAGTGACCTCCCCTAACCATCCCTTTCTCAACCTTGGGCCGGAAGCATAGCCTCAAAAAGAATATGAACTCCTTAAAGGAAGAGATTGTTTTATTTTGGCAACTTAAAGGAAAAAAACTATTTTATTTTTTTAACCTTTCCAACTCCATCAATTTGCATTTCACACAATAGGATCTTAATAAATGTTTGTTGAATGAAAGTCCATAAATGCAAACTTTTCTCAATATAACCGAGACACCAACCTTCACTAAAGCATGCTCAGAGTAACAATTCCTGGTTCCAGGATACTATATGGAAGTTAGGGGGCCTGTTTCTACTTATTTGTGATTCAGTACTGAGAGACTTGAACTTTGAGATGACAAAGAGTCCTCTTATCAGCTGAAAAGCAGAGTCCTTTGGCATTCTGTAGAGTGGCTACCTCCCAACCCTATTTTCCTTTTCTGGTGATGACTCATGAAGGAATATATTTGATTTGCATGCTGAGTCAAGTATGAGAGGAGTGGCTAACCCCATTCCATATCCCAACCTCTAAATTCACATGGAAGTTAAAGTACATGTCCTGCTTGGGCAAGCATGAGCTTGGATTTGGAATGCTTCTTTTGTGTTCGTTCTTTCTTGACACCTTAGGTGAATCAGTAACCTTAGATAGGTGTGTCGAGTCTTGGAGGTAACTTTGTGAGGCAGAGAAATCAATAGACCTCAGGTCCTGTTGGGTTGGAGCTAGCTGGTGGCAGTTTGTATATTGGAGATGATGACCTCTAACAAGAAGACTGTGAAAACCTAGTCATTTTGGCAGCAGACATAGACCTGGAATTGTTTGGGCAGTGCCAAGATGAGGTGAAATGTAAAACATCTCATTAGCAGTCCTGCAAACTGCTTTATGTTAGGATTAAGTTTGAGTAGCAGTCTCCCAGAACATTGTAATAGTACTCATAATTTGCTTTTAAATCCTGTTTCAACTTTGTTTTCTATGTGCTCTTGTGAGCAGACCTTATTTAGCATTTCTTTTGTATGTAGGAGTAAATTATCACAATAAATGACTCATATTGTCCAGTGAGTACCTTGTTATATCCTCCCTTTCTGGGAGGTCCTAGAAACGAGCCAAGGAGTGAAATTATCCATATCCATAAAGTTGTAGCCTTTATTCAAAAAAAAAAGTGTCAGGGTGGTGGGCTTAATGAGCCAATGAGTGTGAGAACAGGGAGCCTAGTCTTTTTTCATTAGAGGGCAGGATTCCTTAAGAGTGAATGTCTGGATACTGAATGTGGAGTGGCACAAGTCCCGACCCCTGTGGGCCCACCAGCTGTTCTTCAAGGTTAGACCAAATGAGTGCTGTTAGTAACAACCTTGACTTAAAAAACAATAATTGACATTTCTATAGCTCTTGAAGGTTTGCAAAATATATACTATCTTGTTGATTACCAGCACCACCTGGACCACCATCTCCCTCAGACCCTAAATGAGGCAGCCCAGGACTCTGAACACAAAACTTTGGGAATAACAGCCACCAGCCTAGCCCTCATACCCATCATCAAAGGGAGAAATCATTTTGGAAAAATGGCCTACTTCCTCATCACCACAACTGGCAACTGTTGACCAACTACCACCAAAAGGCAAATGGTCACAAAAGTGCCAGCATCTGGCAATGCCTGCGGGTGCCAGCATCCTCAACTGTTTTTGTTTCTTACCCAGTGCTCATGGCTATTGTCTGGAGAAATAATTCCTGTAGAAAAGGAGCCAATTATCCTCACCAAGTGCCAACCAACAGCTATGCATCAGGCAAGCATGCCAGCCTTCCTGAAGTTGTGAGAGAGAGATAGGAGGTAACATATGCCAGATATGTCAAACCAATGGGCAAAGTCCAAACAGGACATTCCTGCCAAAGTCAAGGAAAAATTCCTGGTCCTGAAGCCCCTCACCAACAAGAAGAAGGTGCGTCAGATAACTGGGTGCTTTGGATACTGACTCCCCATTGTTGTCGTTGTTCAGTCATTTTAGTCATATCTGACTCTTTGTGGACCCCATTTAGGGTTTTCTTGGCAAACCGCCCCCCAACTTGGGGCTTTTCTATGACTCTCCCCCTGTCAAAATGCTATATTCTATTTTACACATTTTGAGTGGGACACAAGGCAACAAGATGCCCCAGAAGCCACGTAGAGGTCAGTCCAGCAAGCCCTACCCCTGATACCACTGAGTTACAAGTCACCATGAAAGACCTAGAAAAGGACATCTGGCTCCAGCTAGAATACCCTGATTTTAGTTCCAGTGACAATGACTTGGCTTTCATATCAGAACTCACTCAGAAATGGGCAAAACCTCAAGCCTTCCATGCCCAGTATCAGCCACAATCAACAGGGACTGTAGAATATTGGAATAGGAGCCTCAAGCAAACCTGAATACTCAGGAACTAAATAAGGCCTGAACGGTTGGGTTGACAGGTCCCCAAGAACAGTATTCACCGTCAACACACCAATTACAAAAAAAAAGACAATCCACCCTTATTCATCGTCTTCCAAACTCACCGTAAGGTAATGGAGGAGAGGAAGAACACATATAGCCAACACTGAAACTTGCGGTCAGGACACATGGTCCTGGTTGTTTAAGTCTACTTTCTTTCCTACAAAAACCATGAGAAATATTGGGGAAGGAGGGAGGCAGTTTAAGATTGTTCCCCCCGCCCAATACTGGGCATTCCAATACCCACCTAGATGCCCTAACCTTCTGGTTACTATCTTTACAGGATGGGCATCCGATCAATCAATAAACATTTATTAAGTACCTACCATGTGCCAGGCACCATACTAAGTACTAGGTGTACAAAAAGAGGCATGATATTTTCTTTCCCCAGTATCCAGTTAGTTTTCACCTAACCATCCAATCTGTGATCAGGGGAACCTATAGGGAGCATGAGACTGATTGGACATCAGATCCTAGACTTATTCCTCCACCCTCAGAGGCAGGTGGAGCAATTTGGCAAATACAGAGTAAAGTAAAAAAGGCAGGAGGTGATAGCTGAGTTACTGTTGTCCAGGAGATAAACAACAGCCTTTGGAAAATGAAAGGAGAGGAGATGGTGGGAAAGGAAGAAACTGAATCTGCCCATCAGGGACAGAGAAGAAATGTTGGGAA